>NC_134700.1:60210999-61410999 GCF_043290135.1 Rhipicephalus microplus | reverse complement strand
TGCTACCGGCGTCCTTCAGCTAGAGCTGCCTCAGATAGTCGCTGAACCCTACACTGCCCCGCCACGCCAGGGCTCTTTTCAGGATGTGCGACTGTCACCTCAGACAGCCACCTACGTCGTTTTAGAGTAAGACGGTAGGTTGCGCCAGTTGGTTAGGATCCATCATGAACTTACTGCGCAACACCAGAAAAAATACAGGACATGGAAGGAGCAAAAGAGAAAGAAAAGACGGCGCTGACTCACAACTGTTGTTTATTGGGAAAAAAACGGGGCTCAAGGTATGGTGTCGACGTTCTTTTTTTCGCCAAACATAAGATAGGTCGCATTTGCCCGATAGTTGATATACCGCTGAGGAACAAACAAGCCAAAGGGAGACGCGCTGTGAATCATAAGAACAAGTACATCGCATGCGTAAAAAAAGCTGTATATTTAACTCTAATATCATGTGGTAGGGAGTACGTGGGACAAACGAAACGATGTGTGAATGTTCGTTTAAGGGAGCATGAGTTATCTGTTCAAGGAATAGCGCGACTTCATCTGCCGGAACATTGCAGGTCAAGGGGTTGTCGTCCCATTTTTAAGAGAACCACCATCATCTTCAAGCATCCTAACCAGCTAACAAGAGAAATCGCTGAGGCATATCTTATAAAGATTAGGGGTAGCAAGTGCGTTAGTGAACCATCCGTCAAACTGCATAAAAAAGACTTAAGTTATTTAGGCCAATCTTGTTTATTGCCATGAGTGTGATAACGCTACTTCGGTGCACCTCGTATTCTGCGCATGTTGTGATGTAGGCTGCCAGCACCTATATGTATACTTTTAACCCCGTTTTTTTTTTCAATAAACAACCGTTGTGAGTCAGCGCCGTCTTTTCTTTCTCTTTTGCTCCTTCCCTGTCCTGTATTTTTTCTGGTGTTGCGCTGTAAGTTCACGATACGTCGTTTTGACCGCACAGCCACTGGTTCCCGATGGTCAATATGTCCTCCTTCCTCTCGCCGACATCCTTTACAGCCGCAACATCACCATTCCCCATGCGCTTGGGACTGTCGCTGACGACTGTACCTCGCTCCCACTTCTCAATTTCAGCTTGTCCTCTCAAGTGCTTCCTCGTGGCATGTTCTTGGCCAGCGTGTCTAATGCTGACGAATTCGAAATAGCGGCTCTCACAACCGAGATAGATTTACTTCAGTGTTCTGTAGCTAACATCACCTATTCTCAGCCAAATCGTTTCTCGAAGATGATTGCACCCGACCTCAATCCTGCGCAAGCCAACGACATCCATCGCCTTCTCGCGTCATACACCGACATTTTTGATTTCGACGACAGACCTCAAACAGCAAACATCCACTGTTCAGCACCGTATAAGCACTGGTGACGCCAGTCCTCTTCGCCGACACTCCTATCGTGTTTCCCACACTCAGCGCAGAAATATCCAAGCGGAAGTTGACAAAATGCTGAACAAAGGTGTCATAGAACCATCAAGTAGACCTTGTGAAGAAAAAGAACGATACCTGACGCTTCTGCGTTGACTATCGCCACCTCAACAAGATCACGCGAAAAGACATATACGCACTACCACGCATCGATGACGCGTTGGAGTGCCTGCATGGCGCTACTTACTTCTCGTCTATTTATTTTCGGTTCAGCTACTGGCAGATTTCTGTCGATGAAATGGACCGCGAGAAGACGGCCTTCATTACACCGGATGGTTTATACCAGTTTAGGGTCATTCCTTTTAGACAATGTAACGCCCTTGCCACACTCGAACGAATGATGGACTCTCTCCAGCGTGGTTATAAGTGGTATACTTCTCTTTGTTACCTAGACGACGTGATAGTCTTTTCATCCACTCTTGATAGCCGCCTGACCCGTCTCGCCACAATTCTCGCCGTTTCAGAACAACTGGGCTACAAATCAATTCTAAGAAACGACACTTTGGCCGCCGTCAGATTGCCATTCTGGGCCAGCTTGTAAACGCCGATGGCGTCTAAGCAGATTCCGAAAAGATCCGCGCCGTCCGTAAATTTCCGGTACCCCGTTCTACATCCGATGTCCGGAGCTTCATCGGTTTATGTTCGTACTTTCATCGTTTCGTGAAAAACTTCTCCGACGTTCCCAGGCCACTCACAGATTTGCTGAAGACAGATACCAAATTCTCATGGGGCCCTGAGCAGGCTCAATCGTTCAACGCTCTCATCGGCTACTTAACTACACCCTTCATACTAACCCACCGTAATCGTTCTGCTACCACAGAAGTTCGCACCGACGCCACTGGCCACAGTATCGGCGCAGTTCTCACTCAGCGGCACCACGGCATACAGCACGTGATAGCTTACGCCAGTCGCCTGCTTTCTCCCCCTGAGAGGAATCTTTCTATCACCGAGATAGTGTTTAGCCTTATAGTTTGGGCCGTCGCGAAGTTTCGGCCATATTTACATGATCGCATATTTTAGTCGTTACGGACCACGACGCCCTCTGCTGGCTGACTTCTCTGAAGGATCTGACTGGACGTCTGGGTCTCTGGGCTCTCAGGCTCCAGGAATTTTCGTTCAACATCAGCTACAAATCTGGCCGTTTGCACAAGGATGCAGACTGTCTTTCTCGTCATCCGGTGAATCCTCCTGATCCAGTTGCACACGACCTGGAGAGCAGCATAATCGTGTTTACGAACATCAGCGATATGCGCATTGAACAACGATGGGATGAGTCAGTGTGCACTATCATCGACGCCATTCAGTCTGACGACCATGACACTGAATCCCGTATGTTCGTACTGCAGGACGGCATCCTCTACCACCACAACGTCAGCACTGAAGGCCCTGAGCTTCTACTCGTCATTCCTCGTCATCTACAGCCTGCCATACTTGAACAACTTCACGACGCACCAACAGCAGACCACTTCGGCGCTTCCCGCACATACGACTGCATGCTACGTCGGTTCTTCTGGCCAGGACTCCACCGCAGCGTGCGTCGATATGTCGCCACTTGCGACCTCTGTCAGCACCGAAAAAGACCTTCTTTGCTGCCAGCTGGATATCTTCACCCAATTGAAGTCCCCTCTGAACCATTTCATGGCCTGGGATTTGACTTTCTCTGCCCTTTTCCGACGACGTCACTGGGAAATCAATAGATCGCCGTCGCCACAGATTATGCGACCCGTTACGCGATAACAAAAGCCATGCCAGCCAGTTGCGCCACTGACGTCGCGGATTTTCTTCTTCTTGACGTCATTTTACACCACGGTGCACCCCGACAGCTGCTTACAGACCGCGGTCACTCTTTCTTGTCCAAATTTGTCGACGACCTTCTTCAATCGTGTGCCACAGCGCATAAGCTCTCTACCGCCTACCACCCACAAACTAATGGCCTAACTGAACTCCTCAACCACACGCTCACAGAGATGCTTTCGATGTACGTAAGATCATTGTTACTGAGACACCACGTTGGCCTATGTGACTTTCGCATATAATTCCTCTCGACATGACACCACGGGATTCTCACCTTTTTATGTTTTGTATGGTCGTGACCCAATATTGCCATTTGAAACCACCTTGCCTCTCAAGCCATCTGCTTCCGAGTACGCATGCGAAGCCATTGATCGGGCTCATATGGCTCGTCTAGTCACCCAGTCTCGTCTCACCAGGTCACAGGATATGCAAAAAGCCCGCTACGACCACCGGCATTGTAATATAACGTTTACCCCAAGTGACCGCGTGCTCCTCTGGTCACCGTGTCGCAAGGTAGGTCTCTCCGAAAAACTTTTGTCCCGATACGCAGGACCCTAGCTAGTCTTACGTCAAGTTAGCGACGTCAACTACGAGGTAGCGCCATTGCACTCCAATACATCAAGTTCTTCACTTGTCGACATTGTCCATGTTTCGCGCATGAAACCTTACTTCTCTTGCACTTCTCCGGACTCACGCCGAGACAGCGCTCCAACGCCCGGGGGTCCTGTCATGGAGATGAAGTAAAGGAAGAGGAAGAACTCAAGCAGCTGATAGGCACGCGATGATGTTACTCAGCCATTGTGAATTTCGCCTGTGGGTTTTCCCCTGTAAACGCATTTTGTAAAAAAGTCTCTAACCCCGTAACCATATCTCACTGGCTATGCGAATGAAATTTATACAGTCATTCTTGATTGGCAGTGCAAACGATGTGTCTGATGAAACTGTGCGTGCTGTCATTATGTTTCTTGAACACATGCTGCATATGACTTTTGCAGCATCATTTTACTGCTACGAATGAGTGAATGCTTCACATTATTCAGCTCACGTGTATTGCAATCAGCGCTGGGCACTTGTTTATAACGAAATGACATGAATGTGGTGCCAGTGTGTGCAGATAATGCATTAGTTTGCTTAATTGCGGCCTGTCGCTGATGAATACTTTGCTTTTTTGAGAAATATTTAACGTTGCACAATAACCACATTCACACAGAAACAATGCCTGTACCCTCATCTGATCCTGTGTGCTTTTGTTCAGTGTTGAGTGCTAAATGTATTTTATAAAATTCAGTGGTTAGGGCAAGCTAACGAATTGAACACCATATTTCAAGCATGCTTGTATTTTTCATAATTTTGCAAAGTACAATCACCTAGCAATAAAAAATAATGTTTCTAGGTTCAAGTCTATGCGTGTAAAGTTTCAAGTGCATGCACATGGTACCGAGCATTTTTGTGCATGCTCACCTCTCGTTAGCCTCATCTGCTGTGATGTGGCTGCTGGAAGAAAACATGCAATATGTGTTACTGTCAGTGCTATTGTGTACGTCTTTAGAGCATTTTCACTCTATTGCTACAATATAAGTACTTATGGTGCATTCTTGTAATGAATATGTGCCATGCTTGATTATGAATAGCCTCATGACATACACAAAAAGCGATCTCTCCAGATTTTAGATTTCGTATTAAGCATTCTTTCTTTTGGTAACTGAGAGCCGAGAATGACACCGAAGTACACTCAATTCTCTCATTCTTTGTGTGCTGTTTTCAAAATTCTGTTTTGTGAAGCTTTCCATGTGCCACTTGTACGGTATGCTATATTTTTTGCGTTGTGTTGATGCATTGTGCTATGCTAACCCAAACATTTCATTTTCTGTTCAATGGAGGGTAAGCATTATTCCTTACCTTTGGTCAATGGCACTCATGTTGCACAGTACCCTGAAAGAATGATGCACAGAGTTATTCTTCCTAGCTGTAGCCACAATTATTCGACTTCAAAATAGCCCATCGCCACCATGTTCATGATCACATGCATGCCCACCTCTTGGGACTTCTATGTTTACGTGCAGTGTACTTATATGTATTTATATGTGTGTATTTATGTTTATGTATAAGAGTCATGTGAATGAAATCAACTTTCCCTGTTTAGTACTCCATAGTCAGCTATTATTGAACTTATGCCACAGGCTCAGACTCACCTTCCACTATTTCAAGCATGGCCCCCAAATGGGGCCATTTTATTGTTGCAGTGTCGGCTGCTCCGGCTCCACTTCTTTGTTTGCCACGTATGTCTTGTTGTTTTCTTTTGAAGATATCACGAAGGTTGTTAAATCGTTTCTCAACAGGTACACCTGGAAACAAAACCCTTGCTGTAAGGATGTCTTGTGCATACTGTATCACTGATAAATTTTCTACTTTATTCCTGCACAATTGTGGGCGGTCTTTATTTTCTTCGCCCAGATCTATTTGGTTGCAGCACTCTATAAATCTGAACATTGTGCATAAAAGTGGATCGCATGCCACCTAAACTTAAGTATTAGCAGGGGCTTACCATTGTGAAACCACGACATGATAGAGGGAACCTGCAGCCGAGGGTTCCAGAAATGCCACCCACCTAGTGTTTTGTACCGCCCACCTACATGTGCACGACATCACAGCTGACACAATGATTAGTTGCGCAAAGAGTTATGTACACTGTTTCTTGAAGGTAAGCATGCCTGCCAAGCTATTGTAACAAAGAGGCTGTTTATGCTGTCGGCAACTGAAGTTCACTTGTAAAAGGTCTATTTTATAAACCAGCACTCGATGTCTTTATCACCTTCAGAGTGAAGCTTTTTAAGCATTACTGCATTGTGCAAAACTCCACAGGTGAGAATATACCATTGGTATCGGCCAAGCGCCACTGTCATGTACAGCGGGAGCGATTGCTGTCAAACAAAAGCAAACATGTTAAATAACTTGAAAAGAAGGATGAAACTAACTAGAGCAAGGTGACAATTTTTGAGAGAAAAAATGAAACAAACATAGTATATGACTCAAAGTGTAACATAGAGCGAGAGGAAAGAAAATATAAAAAGAAAATAAAGGGACCAAAACATGAAAACATACCAACACAAAGAAGCAGACATAAAAAATTGACTTTAAAATATAGGAACAAAGGAAACAAACAAAAACGAGGCACAGTTGGAAGCGGAGAGATATAACCTCTGGGAAAAAAGAGGAATAATCGAGAGATAAAAGTACCAATAGACAAACACAGGAGAGGAAAAGAACAGTTGTGAATAAATGAGGACTAGATATGAGCCACATTAAAGGGGAATAAATTTCATTTCTGTGTTTTCCTACAGTGTTCGCCCAGCCACTAGAACACAACCATATCTATTTTTTCTTTCACAATTACATGTCAATTGGCATCAACAGCCTGTCTTACTCACATGTGAGTACTGCTAAACATGTTTAGTATGTCTTAATTACACGCTCCTCTATGGAGCGCACAAAATGTGCTCAAAGCAGAAGCTACTTTTTATTCTTTTTTGAAACAGCACAACTGCAATCAATAGGCAAAATTACGCTTACCCCCCCCCCCCCCTAACCGCGCTCGCGATAATATGCATTGCAAAGGCCGCACGTTCACAAAAACACACAATTCCTTGGCCAGACGATGACGTACAAACACAGCAAGGAGCATGCACGAGGTGAGTCGGGAACAGCGAGCAGTATTTCGAACGTCTGAGCTTTAATATCAGCTGTGCAATAAACTTTCACGTAGATTTCGATGTTAAACTCGGAAAGTCGCGAGGACAAACGTGCACACAACTGCGCTCGCATACATCACAGTCAATACATCTAATGCAAACTAACCATGCCAACTTGTGGTACAAATACTCATATTTTCATTGTTAATTCAACGCCAGCCATGCAGTACACTACAGTTCTTGCTTATATATCTATTAAAACATAAAATCTCGGTACTTACTCGACATGCCGAACATGTTTCCGATCTCTGCAAAGCCCGGTCCTTCTTCGTCCTATCTTTAAAAGAAGGGTGCCACTTTTCATACAGATATTGGTACATTTTAATCGCGTCGATTAGGAGCGCAGCCGTTTACTCAAAGATGGCCATGGTAGCGTTCACTTGACGCGAGGAAACATCCATGAAGGAACGCATTCGTCGTTCGTATTTTGCAGCAGTGGGCTAGCGTAATGAGAAAAAAAAAAGCAAACGAGGAGCCCGCATGTAACCAAAGGCTGACGTCACTTCTGGTTTTCGCTGATTCGTTCCAACTGTTTTGCGACTGCAGTCGCGCGACCAAAAATCGGATAGGAAGCGACTAGCCAAAGCAGTCGCTTTGCGACCGTTTGTGACCGTTCTCGACTGCTTGCGACCAGTCGCAAATGGTCGTGCGACCGCTCCTCCTTGCCGGTGTGCACCAGCCCTAAAAGGCAACCGCCGTAAACTCAAACTAAAAACTTGGACGCTTTCCGGAAGAAACGAGAAGAAGGAGGGCTTGGCGATGAGCCGATCAAGAATATAGACAAATAGACTGCGACACTCAATAGGGACGTAGATTCAGCAACGTGTGACATTCCGCCCAAGGCGAAGCTTGACGTAATTGACAGCTGGCAGCTACATATGTGGGAAGCAAAGCAAGCACTACCTAAAAGTTGGAAACACCAAAGACACAACCGGACATTGCGAAAACGCATGGCACAGTTAGGCAGGCAGATCGAGGAACACGCGTTCAAAGTTTGTATGGCACAGTTGGAAGACATGTGTAATAGCTTGGAGAAGCAGATGCGTGGGGCGAGTGCTTGGCGTCTCTTTCGGCATTTGTTGGAACCGGAGAAGACTCGGGCAACCCAGGGCCGTAAAACTTGAAGACTTGTGAAAGATTATGAAGGTGCGATTATCCTCGCCGCAATACAAGGCCGTTACTTTAGGCGGAAGCAGCTCCAGTGCCTAACACACTGATTACGATGGAGTCGCCTATGATAAATTAGACGCAGATTTTAGGGTGGCAGAAATTCGGGCAGTCCTTTTCAATCTGAACTCCTTATCGGCGCCACGCTGTAAACAAAAAAAAAACCCAGATGGGAGTATTTGGCTTGTCCTCCAGATCACTCTCATCTGTACATGTTTTTACACCCTCGAAATGGTAGTAAAGAAACACGCCCTCACTCTAAAAAAAGAGTGAGTAAAAGGGGTGTATTTTTGTACTACAACAATAATCGACACCTATATTGCGTTCCATCCTTGCGCTATCGCCCCGCGCCCGGTACATTCCGGTGACGATCGACATGCCCATTATCAGGGTTACATCGCATTCTCGAGAGGAAAGTGGCCAGCGCTGAGTTTTCCAAAAAGGAAGCGCACGCAAGCCTGATGAATATTGTTGCGGGACAAAAAGACACCCTTTTCACTCGATATTTTTTCAGAGTGCATGTGGTAGGGCATACAAAGGGCGTACATTAGGCAAAACGTTTACTCCCTTTGTGGCTCAATGAAAATGAACCCGGAGTTTTATGGTTCCTACTTGGGAGTAATTTCGGCGTAATTAGGACAATACTTTACCCCTTTCAATGGCGTGTTCTAGAGGCAGACCGGGAGTATTTTAGTCACGTGACTACGCTGTTTTTGTCTTCTTTTTATTCCATTTCGAACTACACAGGTAAAATCTAGGACGTTCTCACTCGCCTGTTTTAGGAGTACCTTTGGAATTGAATGGCAGTAACCACTTCAGGCAGAATTCCCTCTCAGCAAGCATTCTCGCATGGCTGCATTATAAAAAAATTAGGCGCGAACAAAAGTTTATATAGAGCCCAAACACCAAAGCCAAACACGGGTTCTTTCAGAGTTCCTGTTTATGCACTACGAGAGCACACAGACTGAAGACTTGCGGAATATTTATTTTGGGGGTTAAATTACACACAAAGTACAACTGTTGTGTTCATTTTCCAGGAGTGAGCATGATTATTCATCACGGAATTTGTAGAGTATGAACAAATCTAGAACAAAAATCTAGAGAAATACAGGCATTCAAACACACTTTGCCAATCCCATTAGAGTATCTGACTAGAAATCTGCAAAACCTCTAGTTGGATACCACCCGATTTAGTAAAAAGTGCATTTCCGCAGCTCTGGTGCTGTATATGGCTATTCCCAATAACATATAAGTAGAACCTAAATATAATGTGGCAAGAAATGAACTTGCGGCACTTGTTTGAATTAAATGCTATACCAGTGACTGAAGTCCCTGAGAGATTTTTGGACATTTTCCCGTAGCACACATCTAAAATATAGAATAAACAGGCGATCCTCAAATGCATTCAATGAATGCACCTATATTCTTATCTAAGAAAAAACCTGAAGGCGCTATTGAATTAGCTTTCAAGTGTCAGCAAAGCAATTTTCACCAGACTACCCCTAATCGACTTCAAATCACACTAGTACAAGAGAGGTTGAAGACTTTACTACAGTAAATTTGTTGCTTCAGTACTATTGGCGACCATATCGATCAAGCTCAAAGAAAGCACCCATGAACATATGAAGAAACGCACATGCCACAGAACTGGGTAATACATTAAAAGTACTAACAATGCATACAACATTGAAAAACAGGACAGAACAAGCAGGCGGCTTTTTATGTCTTATTTTTTATGTATGCTAAGCTAGTGCTTTCTAAAGATTACATTGAAGCTTGTCTAAGCTCGAACTTTTATAGCATAGCCCAGCCACGGTGGTCTTGAGACTGCGATACTCGGCTGTGGACCCGCAGGTCACGGGATCAAATCCCGGCTGTGGCGGCTGCATTTTCGATGGAGGCGGAAATGTTGTAGGCTCGTTTACTCAGATTCGGGTGCACGTTAAAGAACCCCAGGTGGTCGAAATTCCCGGAGCCTTCCACTACGGCGTCTCTCATGACCATATAGTGGTTTTGGGACGTTAAACACCACAAATCAAACAAAGCAATCAACTTTTCTAGCATATTGCATTTAAATTGACAATGGCGCAAACCGGCACAAACACAGAAAAAATAAAAAATACAGGAATACAACGGTAGAGCTTAGACTACACAATAATAAATCATCACTGACCTCAGCTAGCATATTTGCGCGCAGTTGGGTAATGTCATTTCAAATATTCAAGCGTGTTTCCGATCAATGCAAATATAGGTGAAATAACTTTCACGTGTTTCTCGAACATCGAAACTTGTCCTGCTCATTTATTTCCGTTGCCGAAAACATTCCTGCATATTTATAAGAGCGTCTAGTTTTTCGCCGACTGAGCTGGAGGCCATTAAAAAACAATTTTTTTGAAAAGATGTTTTTGAAATGCACTCAATGAAATGGTATTTACGGCAAGGTAATCAATTTAGCAACTGCAAAAATAATGACCTATATATGTATATCAATTCTTGGAGGGCTTTTCACACGAGCGAAATGCATGAATTTGTTGAAGCATGTTTTTCCAGGATCTTAGCTAGCTCAAAGAGCACACATACAAATTGTGCAATCAGCATGTTTGACATGCTACAAATAAAAGTAATTTAGGTAATCAAGGTGTAGCAGATCATCTGAAAAAATTTTCACTTTTTTTCAGAAAACTTTGTATACAGCAGCAAAAAAACTTACCTTGGTGTAGGGCTAAAAATATGCACGATGGCTTATTTGAAAGTGTCATATATCAGCTAAACATAGGAGCAGGTACCAGACAGTATTACTTTTTAACTTCAAAAATATTTTTTGAAGTCAAGGATTCTTTACAGTTTTTTACCTCTGCAACTCATGCAGCATGATGCATTTGCAAAGGTAACCCTCAACTCAAGCCGACTGGCCCAGAATGCAGATGGCAAACGTCATCCTATCTACAAGGAAATAGACTTTTCACCAGCATTTTATTGCTTAAAGAACTGCATAACAGAGAACGTGGTGACTTGAGATGAACCATCCAGCATTACAGATAAACAGTCACAAATGCTACGTTCCTATGAACTTCTGCAAATGCAGGAGTGTTATACACACTTAAAATTTTTATTCATATTACGCATGCAAGTACCATTCACGAAATACACTGATTAACGCAGTCTTAATACAAATTCTTTTTTTTTCAGCTTTCAGGAGACTAACTTGTTCCTTGAGACCCAAACCCTGTCATACGAGTACACACAAATGAAGAACTTTAGAGTAAGATCTCAAAGGCTAGCCAACTGTCTTCTCTCACTTATGTTGTGGGTAATGTAGTGTTATTGCATATCGTATACTTCATTGGCAGCTTGATAGCTCATTTCTGAGTCATCACTAGGAAAGAAAAGAGAGAGTTGCTCCACTCCCCCTCCCCCTTTCTGTTCAGTCATTTTTCAATTTCAGGTATTGATAAGCATATATACTTGTAGATACAAATGCCCACACGACTGTACATATGTGTGGCTGGCATCACTTTGCCTTCACACAACCCCACACAAAAAGTATTTCTTTCACTATACTACCTGTGACCAAACTCTAGCCCCATTTCTAGCGGTGCACCTCTGTTACATTTCCTTTACAGTTGCTTTACAGATGGCACTAAGATTGCCGTCTACATTTCTATCAGTGGGCTTGGGCTGAAGACTGCCTTTGCAATTGAATCATGCTGCAGAGTTACGTAGGTAAAAGCTGTAAAAGAAGCATTTATTTTTTTCAATATTTTAGTTCAAAAAATATGACTCTCTAGTGACTGCCAATATATTTGATTGGGTAAGTTTGTGATACAAGATTGTTTTGAAATGAGAGCGCACTACTTAGATGCGAACATAAAAACAGGGACAAGCGCAAGACAGAGACTGCGCATATGTTCAGCTAATACATAACGCTTTCAAGTGAGATATACATAATTTATGCTCAAGCACCATGGTGGGTTTTGACGCTGAATACAGAGTATTACCTTCCAAAAAAGTGCAAATCGCAATTCATTTCTCAGACGATCTGCTATACTTTTAGCACATAAATTATTTTCAATTTTTAGCATGTCAAACAACCAAGCTGCACAAAATCTATTTGTGCTCTTTCAGCTTGCCAGGTTTCCTGAAAAAATACCGAATTTAGCAACTATTCAGTTTAGCTTGTGTGAGAAGCATTCGAAGAATTGATATACATAAATGAGTCATTAGTTTTACAGTTACAATGTTCCATTAGCTTACCACAAATACCGTTTTATCGAGTGAATTGCAAAACATTTTATGAAAAAAAAGATTTTTGATGCATTCTAGCTCATTCGGCACAAAACTATAGACCTACAATAGGCACGAAGACTTTTGGCAACCAAAATAAACAACCAGGACAAGTTATTTGAGAAACGTGAAACTTTTTCAGCTATATTTGTGATGGTCTGAAGAACGCTGTTTGGCTTGGCATGTCATGACCCAGTTATAACGCACTAACTCAATATAAATTAACAAAAAAGGAGAGCGTTTTCAATGGGCTTTTTTCGTTAAACCCAGCAACCGTAATTCAATTGACAATTATACCAGGGAAAGACATTGTGGAGAATAACTGTAGTGTATTGATTATGGTGTCAATAACAGAGGTCATGGCAGGTGAAAAATCGATGCTGCACTGACTGTAACACCAACCAACCAGTTAAATTTACCAAATTTTTGCATTGAGCTTCCTTGCGCTGGTTTGCAAGGCACAATATACTGGACATGTATACATGTGTCAATGCATGGGTCTGTGCCCAGTCACAAAACCAGTGGTGTATTCAGGAACCATGACTCCATAAAAATCACACTGAGTCAGCATTTATACAACATATGTAGTGGTTCAAATACCCTGCCAGCACTCTTAAGGCAAAAGTAGTGTCAATGAAAACGTTACAATTACCTGCAACAAAACTAATCATGATAGTACCAGCAGAGAGGCACCTTTGTGAGATAAAAAAGAGCAGCAGGGCAAAATATACACCGCTATTTTTTAATTCATGTCAATAGCTTCAAATGCAACTGTTCGTATAAAAGTTTAATAATGCATGCTCTGTGAACAATTCTCTGTGCGCTTTTCATGTGTATTCCACATGATGCGTAAGAAGGTAGGCTTTTCCAGAAAATGCTGATTACACATAACCAAATAAGCTCCCCATCATAGTGAAGCGCAAAGACAATATGTTTTTCTGCACCAGACAAGGCCGAAAGAGCGCTTGTTCCTGCGATAAAAGAAAGAAGGCAACACTTTAAACAAGAGTTGATGATTGGGCTACTTCGTGTTTGAACTTAAAAGCCATTGCGAGTAGCGCAAGTACACCGGACTTATATCAGATAGGAACGGCCTAGCACAGGCGCAACACAATTGCAACACTAAGCGAAACTGAGCAAAGTTGTAAAATGCAGTGTCGATGCTGTTGAACCAATAGAAAAATATTCTATAACCACGCATGGTTTGTCCAATTAAAGTTGACAAGGCATGTTTCACAACCATGTCTTATTTTGGTGGTGTTAAGAATAATTTTATCTGTTTTGGATGAACAACATGTCAAGTGCTTGGTGAGCCAAAATTTCATATAATGGGGCACAGTAGAATTTTAAAAGAACCGGCGTTCGAAACAGGGATTGTACTGGAAGAGTTTTTAGATGATTCATTACTAACTATGAGCAAAAATTACATCACTGTGGTGATGTAAGGGAAGGTAAAATGCTAGTTTCAAAATCGAGAACAAGTTTCTCAAAAAAGTCGAAGCTTGTAGCCAAAGTGCCCAACAAAATAGTTACAAATATTGCCTTACCATAACTTCGCGGAATTTGAAGATAGGGTAGACAAAGGTGAATGAACTCACTGTTTCCTGAAACCCACCTGATATTATTGCCTTAGTTTGAGAGGTGAAACCTGAGTGCCTGCGAGAAGATTCATGCTAGACCTCTGTTTCGTGCGAAGTGCTCACCATCATTAAATCCCTTCATAGTATGGAATGAAAAAAAGGGGAATGTTAACAGCTCGTTTTCCAACCTTAACAAAATGTTAGTAATAGGAAGAGAACCAATCAAATTATAGGAGGTGTTTTTCAGTGATTATAGTGTAAATGTAGAGAAGGTGCACAAAAATATGGGTTTTCGGCAGAGACCAAACCTGCCAACTTGGAATACGTCCGATGCTCTACCAAATCGTTTATTAGTTCTAACGTACCTAACGCAGGTACACAAGTCCTAAAGTCCCTCTTATTCAGTTCATTCATAGTAAGGGTTGCATTATGTCAGACTGGATGCCCTCAGGTAGTATGTAAGAAATAATAGTCAGCTTCTATCTCATAAAATATCACGTTCTTTACCATTTCAGCAGGCAGGAAAAGTGTTCTATACTCGCCGGCATGGTTACTAGCAGTGTTAACACTTCAACACATTCATGGGTCGTGCAGCCATATATTTCTTGCAACCTGTACTTCTGTGTGTCTGTGTATTCTTTCCATGAAAACTCGAGCTTACCTTGATAAACCTTTTGTATATGGAAAAGTTCTGAAAAAACAAGTTTATTCAAGATGCTGCTTAGTAATTCCAAAGCCTTAGAAGTTTTGAGCACCAACACAGTTTTGCCTATGGCTTTTTCAGTACTAAAATGCCTTTTTGTAGATTAATTCCGAAAAGTTTTTGAATGACCCTTGACACCAAATTTGGAAACTCGAAATGCTCGTGTCATCTGACAGTCCAGCATGCGGGGGCATTTGTGAGCAATTGCTATTGAAAAGCGCTGCCTAAAAATATTTTAATTTGGTTTTAAAGTAAGGGTGAGCGCTCATCCGAGTTTTTAGCACCAATCGACATCACTGATTTGATGCAAACAGAGGTCGTGCGTGACGTTCTGTGAGTAAGGGGAGTATTGTCAACAATAGAGAACATTTGTGGGGTGTGCACCATACCGCAACTGCCGCCTCACCCCTCTCCCCCTCACTCTGTTGAGGGCTGCTCTCACAGTGGTTTAGGCTGCTTACGGCAGTAGTTGTCCTCTTTCTATATCAGGGGGATATGATCAAATGACTCACATTATTTATTCATTCTTCGCCACTCGCAGGACTCCCGATTTTCGAGACTGCATGTGCTGAAGCATCAGTCTCTTGACCGATGCTTTTGCGTATGCAGTCTCAGGCAATTTCATGCTGTGGGGAGATATTCTTTTGGGATATTTAGGCGGGCGTTTTCAATCAACACAATATCATAATTATTCCACTTGTACTGTATAAACAACGTGTTAGAGTAGTGATGTTTCAATGTCGGTATTACCACAAGAAAAGCTACAAATTTTTGTAAAAAAGTTGCAAACAAACCTTTCGCTCTCAGGATTCCTTCAAGGGCATGCACACAAGTTTCTCTGAAGAAGCATTATGGTGTGCATTGCAGGCAGATTTCACTTTGGGAAAGAAGAAAGAGTCTGCTGGTGCTAAGTAAGTGCAGTAAGGGAATCGTTGAGAATTTATTTAGGTCAGGTGGTCATGCATTGTGAGGCTAACTCAAATGTTCATGGTACGTCATGTTGCTGTTAAATCAGTTTCTGTATTATGCACTAGCACAGTCCTTCAACACGAGCCACTAAAACTTGATTTAGCCTGACAAAATACTGAGATGACCGACATTTCGCACGTCAGGGGGGTTACATCTGCTACCATAGTGCGTGCGCGTTGCAAGTGTGCCTGCGATGTAACAATGCCAGAAAAAAAGCCTTTCTTAGACTTTTTATACACACATGCACACTCTGTCTATATATACTTATAATTGTCTGTCATGAAGCACACCTTTTTTATGGAGAAGTCTTGAGTGCAAGCCAGGCAGACCCCCCAAAGAATAAAAAAGACCAGCACTGGCACTAACAACATTGTGTTTTTTTGGCAGCATGTACAGTCACCCACCGTTTCTTCGAACGTTGAAAATTGAAACATGCCCATTCATTCGGACATCTTTGTGGCACCGCCACTTGTACCACTGAAGCGCTGCAAACTCAGGACCGAGAATTTGGATG
Organism: Rhipicephalus microplus; assembly: GCF_043290135.1. NCBI lineage: Eukaryota > Metazoa > Arthropoda > Arachnida > Ixodida > Ixodidae > Rhipicephalus > Rhipicephalus microplus. The sequence goes on along the minus strand of NC_134700.1, from coordinate 61,394,806 downwards.
CCTCACGGTGCACTGTTCATATTTATGGCATTCCGGCTGGCTTATCGAATACAGCGTCCAATGCCATGACCAGCTGCCCGCATTGTTTTTACAATACCTAGGTTGCCAGCACTAAAAGGTTGCAGTGAATATGGCTGGAGATTGTGTCAGGGCAGGAGTCAATCCAAAAATTGCAATTGTCAATTTTGAAGGCCATGCGTTTTTGGGCTGCACGTAATGACCATTTTTGGCCGGGTATTCATTGAATGAGTACCACAACCACACTGCAAGCCAAGCCAAGCCTTACTCAGAATCGGCTTGGTTATCACCCAAATTGGCCACACGTACGCAGCAAAAAAAAACACGAGTGCTGTAGCCTGAACCAGCTTTATGCAGCTTAGTCATTTTGGCATTTGAGAGTTTGCTTGTCAATTACTTCTCTGGTCAAGCATGTTTTGTGTCTTGCTTTCTTGTTTGTTGCAAAGCCTGCTAAAAGGCTCAAATGCTAACAATTCCATTTGTGTCGTTGGCACTAACAAGAGAATTCAGAATTTAACAAGACACAGATGGCGCTGAAAGAAGCTGCAATAATTCGCAAGACCAAAGTAGGGAGACTTCAATCTGATGCTCCTAAGAAGTTTGAGTCGGGAAACGATGGGTGAACGGTGGCTTATGATGACTCCCCTGAAGTGCCACCCACACCAATGCTATGCAGATTTAGCACGTGCCTTAGCAGTGCTATTACCTACAGTTATGGCCAAACACTAGCTAAAAGCCAGGCAGACTTATTTGCCTATAAATGTGCTTGTGTGCCGACGTGCACTACTTTTCCTGGCCACTGGGTCAATAAAGGGGCTCTTTTTCTGGCGAGTCCTTTCTATCGGACACTTGATGATTCAGATTTTTAAAAGTTCTTGTCTAATGTGAATGAACAGTCGGCCACTTATAAATGCCATGTCTACATAACATTGCATATGCAGCAAAAGACATTACACTCCAGCACACTGATAGTTAACAATGAAGTTATTGCACAAATTGAAAATTAACAGGTTTAGAAAAAATATAGAGATATCAATGATACAAAGCTTTCCCATTTTCTTGACTTGGGAGGCTTAGGTGCAAGCAACATATTTAAATATTTACTCTTGCTTCTGCCAAAAATCAGCGTCTCACAAAATCATGAGGCACAGCTGCAGCAGTATAGTTCATATGAGCAAAAAGATATCTTCCTTTTGAAATATCATTTATGCACTGTGCATATTCCTTAAGTTGCTTAATTATTCAATGACCAGTTTACCCGATGCAGGTCTTGCTACTAGAATGAAGTATGTGTGTATCAAAGGTGCTGCGCGGGATATAGCAGACTCCATGCTTGACTAGTGTATGCTACCCTCCCCCCTCCCTTCCCACATATTCAGAAGCACTGCTTAGCAAGCTTGTTTCATACAGAAAAAGCCTTAGAGATATCGTCGGTGCTAACCACTCTCTTGAGTTCACGTGTAACAGCATGAAAGTAAGGCACCACAACTGGCTCGACAGCACACAGTCACACATCACCCTCTTGAGTTTTTTTAAAATTCACTGCTTCGATAACGACCGTTAGGAGCAGCATTATAGCTTGCAGCCAAAACATCATGTAATACCCGTATGTAAAAGCTGTACTGCATTTTACACTGACACAAGCTTTTGAAATCAGATTTTATACATAACGACATAAATTCTCTTTTATTACTTTCCATTGTGCTGGCCTTAATCGCACAAGCTTTTAGCATAGGTTGACTTCTGGCCTTGTTGATGTTCAGTGCTGACCTAATAAAATAAATTGAAAAAAGAGAAAGGATGACATCTTGAACTCGGCACACACACACACACAAGTGCCTGTGTGTGTCCCCCATCGTCTTGCCCTGTAGTGATAAGTCTGCACTAAACATCAGTAAATCTGAAAGCCTATGTCTGTGCCCATTGTAAATTTGTGAAAAGAGGAATTGTGTCTTGTATGAAACCTTCTTTCAAAGTTCATGTGAGCATAAGATGCAGAGTTTAGGCCTTTAGGTAGTACACCACCTTTCGGCTGCAGGCAGCAATATGATGCTACATACAGATGTTCCTGAAGCCTTGATTCAAGAAGGTAAAACCGGTAAGAAGGCTATATGTGAACGAGAACCATTCAGGTAATGTGTGCTGCCTTGACTTTATCAGGTGGCATATTAGCTCTCGAGAGTAGCTAGAAGGCTCAATATCCCCGTTGACGCTTTTTTACAATGAATAGGCTTGCTCAGGTGAGGTGTCACAAAAGTGGTCGTAACAGGCATGGATGGCAAATCAAGTAAGGTGTCTGTTATGTTTCATGCAACAAATGTGCAGTAAATGCCATACTGCTGTCTTGTGGCGAGAACTCAAGTGGGCACAGCATCAATAAAGACATAGAGAACAATGCACGGAAAATACATATTATTTTGCAAAAAAAAAGCACACTTCCTTGCTCACCCTATTAGGTGCTGCAGCTGTGCACTGCAGTTTTTTTGAGTCATGGATTTTGCTTCTTATTCCTGCTGCAAAAAACATGCAGCTCGGCACTTCAGGAGGAAGACAATTTCGCATTTGAAGATAAATTGGGGACATCTTTTGGTAGTACAGCTGTACAGAAAATGAAAACGTAAACATGAACTCGTATGCAGCTATTCATCTCGAGTCCCTACTGGTCTATTTGACACTATAGATCAATATTAGCTACACCGATCACAATGCTGCCCTGGCACAAGCTTTTGTATATTGAAGTTTTTGACAGCACAAAGCAATTAAAAAAATGTGCTTGAAAGCTCCACGTGCAGAATATCTACGCTGTTTTAATGCACTGCAAAGAAATTCATCGCTTCAAGAAACCTTTTTAAGGCCGTAATTTTACAGCAGCAAAGGTAACTTCTGTTCACTTTCTTTGACAGGAGTTAACAAAGCAGCAGGTCGCACTTTTCATCCCTCATTTACACAGCATCACCCTAACACATCCACTCTCTCTCTTGCATAGTTGCTTACAACAATCCGAGATCAACTTTGTTTTGCCCACACTTCTAGTTATATTGGGCCTAGAAGAGCAAAGACTTGGAAGGAAAAAAGATTACTTAGAAGATGTTCAACCTGCAACCGAGTTTATTCTGAAAAGTATCTCAGTGCGAAAACAAATGTGCAGGCACAGTCACACCCGATTTTCACTGAACCAACAACAAATATCAGGGTAAAAACAACATGCTAACAGTCTACGATACCATGAATGGGGCATGCTTACTCAGTTTTAAGACTAAACTGCATTCAAAGTAGTTTATTTTTTTTTTCATTGTCAGATGCACTGAAAATGCACTCATGAATGCATTTGCGGCAATTCTAATCTTTTGCGCATGTAAGATTTTGCGCTCACACCTCCCCTTAGCCCTGCCCTTGACGTTCACCTTCTCTAAATGTGCATTGCAGCCACATGTACTGCAATGCACAGAAAGGTGCACCCCATTGCTCCGAGCATTCACCATAGTTACGTGCCCTCCGAGTCCATCGTTATGGCATCGGCCTCTTTGGCCGATGTAAGCTTTGCCACAACTGACAAGTATGTTATATACCACTTCCGTAGCACAGGAAACAAATGGCTTCTTTTGTTTCTTTCAACAGACTTCTTTCTCTCTTCTGTCATGTGCAAGAGTGCATAAATGAAAAAGCTTTAAGGGTGCTGAGAAGACGAGGTCTACGTTATGCTTGGAAAATTCTCTTAAGGTTGTGTGAAATCATGTGAGCCTAAAGAATTATAACAAACTTGTTGGACTTCTGTCATGTTGGCACGCTCAGTAGAGTCACAATCTGCTACAAAAAGAAGGATGCCATGGCAACTAGCAATGTGGAAGAAAAACTTGAAGTTAGAAGGTGCAAAATCTGGCATTCAAAGCTAAGGCAGTCCTTATGGTAGAAAACCTTGGTCAGTCGTGTTGAGGCATGAAGAAGCGATCCCTGTTTTCACCAGTATAGTATGGGAAGAGTCGTAAGGGAGGATAGTTTTTTTTTGACCGTGGCTAATACACCCAGCGAATGTGGTCGTCACAGTTGAAAAACAATGCAAAACCAAAAACTGGATCGTATTGTTCGTATAACACTGCTTTAAGCAGGGTTCACCCTCATTATCGTTTACAATGGACCTTTTTGACAATGATGCGATGCAGTAAACATCTGACGACCACATTTTTTGGGAGTATAAGGCACGGTCGAAAAAAGCTATCCTCCCAATCGGCTCTTACGTAATATACTGGGGAAAACGGAGATTGCTTCTTCGTGCCTCAACTCGGCTCTGACTAAGTCATGCTCTCTCAAGGTCAACTTCATCTTTGACACCTGATTTTGGGCCTTCAAACCTTGGGTTTTCTTTCCACATTGCTCATTGCCATAGCATCCCGCCTTCTGAAGGAGACTGCGGCTTCACCCAGCATGCCCACCCGACAGAGGTCCAACAAGTTGAACAAGTTTGTTGCAATTCCCTACAAGTACACAATTTCACGCAACGTTAATAGCTTCAGAGCAACCACAGACTTCGTCTTCACGGAATCCTGAAAGCTTTTCCGTTTGTGCACTTCTTGCAGGTGAAAGAACAAAGAAAGAAGTATGCCAAAAAGCATAAGAAAACATTTGTCCGTTGTGCTACGGCAATGCTATACAAGATACCATTCAGCTGTGGTAAAGCATACATCGCCCAAACAGGCCAGTTTCCTAATGATAGACTCTGAGAGCACGCAACAACGATGAATGCTCAGAACGATGGGGCGCACCTTCCTGCGCATTGCAGTACGTTTGGTGGCAATGCACTTTTAGAGGAGGCGAATGTCAAGGGCAGGGCTGAGGACAAGTGTGAGCGCAAAATAATGATTGATTGATATGTGGGGTTTAACGTCCGAAAACCACTATATGATTCTGAGAGATGCCGTATTGGAGGGCTCCGGAAATTTCGACCACGTGGGGTTCTTTAACGTGCACCCAAATCTGAGTACACGGGCCTACAACATTTCCGCCTCCATCGGAAATGCAGCCGTTGCAGCCGCGATTTGAACCCGCGACCTGCGGGTCAGCAGCCGAGTACCTTAGCCACTAGATCACCACGGCGGGGTGTGAGCGCAAAATATTACAGGTGGGAAAGATTAGAATTGCCGCAGATGCACGCATTAGTGCATCATCGGTGCGTTTGACAATGAAGGCAATAATAGACTTTCTTGAATGCAGTTAAATAAAAACAATGAATAAGCATGCCCTTGTCACGGTAAAGTACATTGCTAAAACATTTTTTTACTCAGATATTTGTTGTTGGTTCAGTGAAAATCAGGTGTGATTGTGCATGACCATTTTTTTTAGAACCGAGATACTTTTCGAAATACACTCGGTTGCAAGTTGAGCGCCTTCTAAGTAGTCTTCCTTTGATTCCAAGCTTTCGCTCCTCTAGGCCAAGTGTAAACTAACTAGCCAAACAATTCACTATTTTGAAGCATACTTCCACATATAATGGCTGCTGTGGCCACGTGTACACCTTAATTTAAGAAACGCGGCACTTCCCAGTAAGAGTCACCCAATAATGTTTTTGTTGTTGTGACTACACAGTTGTTTGGAGTGTATTCATGTTTTTCTGATGGTTTTATTTAAACGACTGCATATATTAACCCTTTATTTATCCCTGTTTGGCGCATGTTTTGTTGAAAAGCAGAGCTAGCATGAGTACCTTTTGTCACAGCGATTTTCTGGGACCTGGGCCTTGCGACAGCTATACCAGTTCTGTTTCTTAGCCTATTCACTTTGAAATTCTTGCTTTAGTGCCTTCGGGGGGGGGGGGGGGGGAGGGGTTTCACTGTATTTAAGAGCTTCTCCAGGTTTCCGACTTTTATTTCAGCGGTTTGTAATATGGTCAACCTCTTGTGAAAAGCAGACGATTTCAAACGTGAGTTCAATTCAAGCTACCGTTCTGTCGTGCAGATAAACCACCAGAACAGTAACATTTCCGGGTTGGGTCCTTCAAATCTATTACAAATCTTTCTCACTTGCATTGTGAAGCAGAAATTTATGACTTAATTTACACCTTTCTACAATTACAGACATTTTCGAGCAGCAGTGAATTTGAACTAGTTCTCTTACTTTCACGAAGACCTTTCTCTTGGCAATGACAGAACCAAATTTTTGTGAATTTCATATGCTTCAGTGCCGATTCTTGGTAAAAATAGTCACAACTTCTATTCAGTTATTTCATTTGCCTCGAAGCTCCAAATACTCAACATAGGATTGAAAGCCCTCAGCTTTAGAGTTCAATTCATCTGATCTGCAGACATGAGCATGACTTGGCCCGAGAAACAAAAAGGCTACTTGCCGAACTATCGGATTCCTAGCTGGCCTTGCGGTTACGGCAGATGCGATGTGTGTATTAAGCCACCACATCCTTGTGGGCATTGTCCAGCAGGCCCTGTGACACAGGTCCCAGCCTGATTGCCAGAATAATTGTTGCACACTAGCAGCAACGGCTCTGCAGTGAAAAAGAAAATAATTTACTGACCAGAAATGTTTCTTTTTATAGGCAATATTATAACAGTACGATGTGCAGCTATCAACATTCCTATACTGCTTGGCCATAAAACGTCATACAAAAGCTAGCACCCCGATGCTAACATCCATTTCACTTTGCTTATAATTATTTGCGAATCTTCTTTTGTTTATTTTTGCTAAATTTGATTCAGTTGTGCGTTATAAGCAAATAGGTTAGGTCATTCGGTGGATTTTTATTAGGTTTCTTTCATACACACATTGACACGAACGTATGGGAGATTCTGGTATAAAAACTCTGATTCATAGTTGCAAGGCCACGTGAAGTCTTCAATGGCTTTTGGGAGGCGGACATATAGTATCCATACAGCAGGCCCATCAGACGTCAACAACTATTTTTACATCCACTTGTAGGAAAATCTCGTTCCAATATTTTTTTCACCATACAGATATTCTGTAAGAACTTTATTCAAGCTATGTCTTGAGGGAGCAGACAATTTCGGAATGCCACTGATAAAAATGTGAGGATTAAAGTTTTTCAAAACATCAAATAGTTTTAATACATTAATTGATATGGATTTTATAACGGCAAAAACCTACACTTGATACACAAATTAGTGGCAAAAGACTATATTACACCAATGCCTTTTTTGCATTAAAATCTTTAAAAATGTCCTAATGTCATAAATGTCTTAATTCTGTTGAGCCCTATTCAAACTGCACCCAAACTATGTCTACCTCTCAGCCGAACACTTGTTGCTAAGTGCCGAAGTCTTTGAAAGAAGAATGTTGAATAGCAGTTCAGGCAATAAATTAAATTCTACGAATGTTCACAGGTATTGAAACAACACAAAAAGAATATGTAATGATCAATTCATAACATAATCGAAGTGCAACACAGTTGAGAACGTCGAGCCAGAAGTAGCAGCACAGCAGGTACTAAGGCAGAGAATAATTTACCAACTCTCCTGCTACTTCCCCCCCTGGTACAGGTAATTCAAATTGCCTGTGAGCTCCACACTGTGCGCATAATATTTATTTAAAAAATAAGAGCCACGAGGAATCAAAGTCCTTGTAACGTTGAGTTCGCAGCTGAAAGCCTTTTATTTAGGCAATACTACCTTGAGCCTAGCACACATCAACAATAATACAGTGACAGAGGAAACATTATGCAGTATAGCTTGGGAAGATTTTCAACGAGTTCTTGAATGCTTGTGCTCACCAGTATATGCTAGATCTGTGCTCAAAATTTCATTTGCGTACTTTATTGTCACACAGTAAATTGGAAAACCACGTTCACACGCGTTGGAAATGTTCACATTTGGTATGGGCCCGAGAATGATGCGGCCGCCACTGCTTTCGCGAAATAATTCGACTTTGCCTGCTTTCTGAGCGCTATGTTCCATACAAAATTCCAGTTTTCACGTAAACTATTGTGAAGACGCAACCAGAACTTTTTGAAGCTTCGTTTAGGGAGAGATACGCAACTAAAAACGGCACGAGCGAATGCACGGGCAGCGGCGGCGCCGGCTTCAACCGGCTGTGCACAAAAACGAGACACGTTCGGGCATGCCGACTCGCTGCTGCTGCACCTTGGCTGCACTAGATATTGTGTGGCTACACCATCTACTTCCAGTGTTCTCGGCGATCGTAATTCAAACCAGCATCTCGATGAACGCGTCCTCATTGCGGCCGTTCAGCTTCGTCGAGCTGCACGAGTAGTTTGCGATTATAGCCGTTGCTTGCCACCGCCGACGCTTTCACCGCCATGTTGCATCTGCGGCCGCCTATTCAGATCGCATGGTTTTTAGACAGTCGGCCGTGGAGGGGAAAGAGGGCCCGCCTTTGCGTTACGTGAAAATCGGACCGATTACTTCATACCGGCTTCGCGGCGTAGGTTTCCGGCGGAGAAGCAGAGAAGCGAGTGAATTCCCGGTGAGTTTTGTTGCTTTCGCTCCGGAAAGAACAAACGTCGAATATGAACAAAGTGCGAGCCTTATAACAACTGATTGGGTTGCCGTAGTGCACATACATACGAACAAATAACGCACAAAGTTCATTGGGATTTACTTACCATGTGTCCTTAGCTTGAAAATTATACAACAACGACGACTTCGTCCCGGCCGCCGCTGGCTGCCCCGACGAACAGAAGGTAGTTCAGAAGCGACGCACTCTCCCGCGCTCCGAAGTACACAAGATGTCATAGTCCGGACCACAATTTCCGCCAGGCGTGCGTGTCGTTTATGATATGCCGGACCGTAAGGCGTGGTTTATGAACATTTTGAAGAACGTCTGCGTGGCGTGGGCCATTACAAACTTGCCTACTGAAATAACTTTTGCGACGCTGAAGCTGATGCTTAACACGATCCTTCCCGTTTGTTTTCTGCTTGCCCAATCGGTCGTATTCAGATACACCCTTTTGATCCATGCCAATTTCTTTTTCCTTTTCTTTCCTTTTTTTACTCCCATACTTTCCAATTTCTAATGATCATTAAAATAATGATTTCAGTGCATTTTATGCCCTTTGAAGGGAGTTCGTATTTTGGGATGGGTGGAAAAAGCGCATATAACCTACTTAAAATGCCCTCACGGGCTTATTTTTGTTTACAGTGCAGGACCAGACAGGGTTACCAACAAGGCTCTCCATAACTTAGAAGATAAGTCAATCTCCCGGTTGGTAACTTACGTCAACGAGTGCTCGAGAGGCGTCTCCCTTACCGAAGCGCGGAAAAGAGCTCGAATTGTTATGATACCTAAACCAGGCAAGCAAATTGCGTTCGATAATTTCAGGCTAATTTCGCTTACGTCCTGTGTAGGAAAAGTCATGAAGCACGCAGTTCTCATTAGCATAACTGTCTTTCTCCGAGACCGTGATACATTCCCGCACACCATGCTGGCAATACGCCGCAAACTCTCCGCACAGGATGCACTACATCAGCTAAAGCACCGCATTGTTGACGACACTACCAGCTCCACCAAGGCGATTCTTAGCCTGGATATTAAAAAGGCATTTGATACCATTAACCACCAATCGATACTAAAACAGGTTGAGGCATTAGGTGTAGGTCCAAAAATGTACAATTACGTACGTGATTTTCTTGCAAGCAGGCACGCAAGTGTCGTCATCGCCGACCAAGAGTCACAAGATTTTGAGATGGGCTCGACGGGCACGCCACAAGGCTCCGTCATATCACCATTACTTTTTAATTTAGTGCTTTTGGGGATACCAGAGAAAAATAGTTGGAAATACCCGGACTGTATCATAGTATATACACGGACGACATCACCCTCTGGGTTCCAGATGGACGTTGTGACGATCACGTCGAGAGAATGCTACTGGCAGGACGGTAGACTAACTTCAGGAATACTTGCAAGGAACGAGGCTCGAGTGCTCAGAAACGGTAGACTAACTTCAGGAATACTTGCAAGGAACGGGGCTCGAGTGCTCAGAAACGAAGTCCAACCTTTTAATCTACAATCCCACAAGTAGAGGCCGCAAAACCTTACGTGGCTAGGAAAGGAAATTCTTCAAAATACGCGTTCTGTTGGCATATGGCACACCCATACCACATGTAAACAGAACTCGAATTTTGGGTTTACCCATACAGGCAAATGGCCATAATGGTGAGACACTGCGTCGACTCCGTTGTTCAGTAGACGACGCGATCAGACTCTGGCGTCGTATCACGAATAGACGTAACGGTCTGCGCCAACGCTGCGTGGTCTGTCTCGTGCAGGCTTATGCGATAAGCCGAATAACATACGTTGCCCCTTACCTCAAGTGGATAGGCTCAGAAAAAAAAACAAAATCAACTGTATAATACGAAAGGCTTTTAGGAGAGCTATCGGCCTCCCGATTAACGCGAGCACTGAAGGATTTCTAAAGCTGGGACTTAAAAACTCACTTGACGAGTTAATTGAGGCCCATAACGTTGCGCAATACGAACGCTTAGCAAAATTAAAGATGGGTCGACACAGCTTTGAGTCGCTGTGCATCAGATATAACGCTCAGCAAAGAGAAAAGGTGAAGGTTTCTGCCTCAGTCCGCGACAAGTTGATTCTACCGCCGATTCCCGGAAATACGCACCCGACGCACCACATCAGACGGTGTAACGAGCGTGCTAGCCAGCTTCAAAAGAAGTTTGGTAACAGTAGGCGTAGACGTGGTATACGTAGAAGCCACGAGATATGGAGAAGAGAGAAGAGCCCACGCAGCTGTGGTCGTTCACCATCAGGGCAAATGCCTCGCGAACGACGGGACACACTGAAGTGGCCGAATAAGCCGCGGTAGCCTTAGTACTCGCCGCAGCGCCCCATGCATAGATTGTGATAAGCGACTCGCAGGCGGCAGTCCGCAACTTCGCGCGCGGCCGTGTCTCGCGGGAAGCGGCGTGCATCCTTCAAATGTGCGGAAATGGCGACTCGACGTCGCGCTCACAACCCCAAATTCCAACGGTTTTCTTCCTATGGACCCCGGCACAAACCAGAATTCCGCCCACGGGGAACGAGGCGGCCCACGCAGCAGCTCGAGGTCTCACTCGCCGAGCCGCGCCCCACTACGTGACTGCCACTTCTGACTTTTAGAGCGCGGGGCGATGCATCTGCTGGATCAAGACACTTTGATAGGCACGCAGCAACAAGATTCAGAATGATCATGGGGTGTTCGTCTTGCAACGTTCTGTGACAGCGCTCAACACTATTGGCTCGAAAGGTGTAGGTTTCCGCCTCCGCACGAGACATTAAACAGGCGCAATGCCGTGAGCTTTCGTTCACTCCAAACCTACTCCTACCCTAGCCCGGTCGTTTTACGCCACCTCTACCCTAACCTATACCCCACCGATATGTGTAAAGCTTGCGGGCACCGAGCAACGCTGAGCCACGGTCTCTGGGAATGTGCCGGCGACGACAGTCGTGAAAACGCCACCAATCGCGATGCGCCTATAGCAGCCGTCAATACCAAATCACAGGGAGCCTCGAGCTCACTTGTTCCTGCCGCCGCCTCAGCTGCGGGAGCCGCGGGGGACCTTCTTCTTCGGCGTCGCCGCCACTGAGAGGCGGCCCTCCAAAGCCCAGAGCTGAATGACCAACTCTGGGCCGTCCAGCAGGCCGAGGTTGCTGCCCCAGTCCGGGGACTCCGACCCACGACCTAAAGCCACTGAGACCAAATTGCCGGCTCATTGTGTTCAATAAGGTCTTTCTTTCTCTCACACACAACAGGGGTATCATTTTTTATTTGTAAAAACTTGTGAAAACGAATATATGCAAACATCCACACCAACCTGACTCCGTTCAACCGGATGCCTGGTAACCGCAACGAACGTGCATGTTCTTTGAAACCGAAACTAGCGCTGAGTTTCCATGGCCTGTCTCTGCTGAGTCCACCGAACCGCTCATCAAACACCATGAGTTAACCAGTCGGCGTCAACTTCCCGGCGAGATTACCTGGACTATATGACCGTGCTGAAGGAGAAAGTCGTACAGCGCAACTTGTGACTGACGTATGCGAAACGCGTCGTGATATTTGCAAGATTGTTTCAGCGCAACAAAGGAAAAAGGACAGGGCAGACATAAAGAGCGCTCATTTCTAACTAACTTTATTTCACAGACTGGCAAGAATATATACGTCTAAAAAGGGTGATTATAGAGCATGAAGGTGAAAAGCAAGCCTAATCTACACACCAGTAACAGCACGTGTGATGGGTAATCTATTGCCTCAAAGCCCAGCCAGGTAATCATGTTCAGCCTGTGATAAAGCAACCGATGAAGTGCTTACGCATTAATCTCCTAGCAAGTGTATTTTTTTGGCTTCGATAATTTCTCGGGTAAGATGGTCCCTGTGCCTTGCCAATATAGAGGCAATAGAGGACCCGTCACACGTGCTGTTACTGGTGTGTACAATAAGCTTGCTTTTTACCTACATGCTCTCTAATCATCCTTTTTAGATGTATATATTCTTGCCACTCTGTGAAATAAAGTTAGTTGGAAGTCAGCGCTCTCTGTCTACCCTGTCCTTTTTTCTTTGTTCGTGCGCTGAAACAACCTTGCAAATAAGACTACGCACCAACTAGCCCAAGCTTCCACTCTTGCGGAACGCGTCCACGATCAGATTATACACGGCGCGTCTAAACCGCGGGTGCGAGGGAAACTGCTCGCTCATTGTGAACAGTATTGAAAAAATGGAAGAAATGTGTCTGACGCCCGTTGCGCCTCACCCCAGTTGCTGGGCACGCCTCATCGGCTGCCCCTCACCGAACTTGTAACATATATGATTAATACGTAAACGGTATAGTCGGAAAAACTTAGATCACATGGATTTCTCTGGAATACACCCAAGTCTGGGCAAACGGGTGTTTTTTGCATGTAGCCCCATCGAAGTTCTCAATACAATGCTTGCTGTAACATTGAATTAACAGGCGGGCAAGAACCACTTAGTCACCGCCATTTGTTTGAAGCGTAAAAAGAAGGCTATTTGTTTGTGCTGTATTCGTTATTGTAGGTTTCCTGAAAGCTACTTTTTCTGAACGATTTAGTAGGTTTATGTTTATCGTAAATAAAGGAAATTGTGAAGCCTACTTACCTATTATGTGAATGCTGGTCGATATGACAAATTTTTTGCTTCTCATAGAATTGCGTGGCTCGTTATGCAGCTGCCATGACAGTAATAATAATAATGACGATGACGTTGTTCTTGCTACATGGCACTTACCCACTATTTGCCTTAGATGAGAAATATCCGCTCAACAATGAAAACGGCTCTATATTTGCCTTTTCTTGATTTTTAGCGAGGATCTTGTTTTCGCAGGCTTGAGGGTCCAAGGCAGTATACTAGGGATTATTAGTCAGCTGTCTGCTCATTATAGGATCACGTGCTACAAAACACCAAACGGAAGAAAAAAATATCCACGGGGTGGACGATGGAGAGTGGGGCGAAGCATCCGTCCGTGTATTCGTTCTTGCTTCCGTCCGTCCATGCGTCCATCCATGCGTCCACCAATACGTCCATCCGCCCGTCCGTGCGTGCATCTGTACGTGCGTCCGCATGTCCATCCATGCGTCCATCCATGCGCTCGTCCATGCATCCACCCTGCGTCCGCCAATCCGTCCTTCCGTTCGTGCAGCCATCCGTGCGTCCGTCCATGCATCTGTCTGTGTGTCCATTCATCCATCTAGTCAACACTCCAAGTACAACAATCTCGGATCTTTTCATTATATATTCCGCATATAGAAGGACCGCCATGCAGCAGACATTCCAAGGACTACACGAGAGGTGGCACACGCACACTTTCTTACGGCTGGCGCTTCGTGTCTACTTCCCACCTTTAACCACTTCGAGTTCACGGTATATACTAGTTCACTGTATTCATGGCACTGCGGCCCAACGCTCGCTAAACCTTTCTGAAACAAAGGAGCTTACGTCCAGCAAGTATAACGTAGCAACCTTTTCTTGTCAGATACTGCTTAATGTATTGAAGAAGAATGGCGATTTGGGCTAGTTCGAATAAAATTCAGTTGGTAGTCAGCGCTCGTGTTGTCCTCTTTTGCCTTCCGTACCTCGACTTTCTCTGTTTCTTCTAGCACATTCGTGCTCGCGCTGCAGCCCTTATTACTATGTACTGCTTAATGTACATGTCAATGGCTGCTAATGGGGAATGAGAAACAGAAGAATTTGGCTTTTAGTTTACGCAAACGCTGCGATTTTTTTATTGTTTAACAACGCACAGGAGAAATCTCCCACCGGCACCCCCTTGGAGGTCAAAGCGTAAGACATGTTACGTACTACGAGGGATGAACGGGTGCCGCTTTGAGAAGCTTCGCCCCTAAAAGAGTGTTCTACACTCATCTTCATGGCTACTAGCGGCACTGAGTATCAGCCCACAATATGGGTGCATATATATATCCCATAAAGAACATAGGGGTAAAATGATCAGCTCTAGCAAGGTTTTTGACCGGGAGCTATTCAGTGGAATGCAGCCGCTGCCGCTGTTACATGGTTCATGAAGCATCGGGCACCTCACTGAAAGGTCGCACGTTCGGCAAGATATTTAAATGCAAAGCACTGCTTTGTGTACTGCGAGCGCTTCTGACTCTATCTATCTATCTATCTATCTATCTATCTATCTATCTATCTATCTATTCATGTCTCTTGCTATCACCGCTCAACACCTGGGTGCTCTCATTAACACCCTGTTAGTCTGAGGTACACCAAACAATACGGGAGGGTAATATAGTTTGACGAATACGACGTGCTGATCACAAAAGTTAGGCCACCTTAAACCTTCGGCTTCAGGAGTTGAACACAATACCGACCTTCTGTTCCAAGTGTGTACTCCAAACACTAAGTGCAAGATTTCCTTACGAATTCGCTATGCACTCGCTACGTGAACTTAAGAGAATGGGTGCAGTAGCGTGTGTGCCTTTTGTAGTGGGTCACCAGCTTTCAACAACCAAGCCATTATGATTCTCTCACATTACGAAAAACACTATTAGAAATCTCTTTACGTGGTATTGGTATGGACTTATCTCTGCCTGTCATTTTGTCTTTTGGAGCTTTCATTTCTGGTTTCTATAATGCTACAGTATGCGCGGCCGTCCGGGACTATATTGATGAAACTAATAGGTTTACGAATTAACCAGTTTCATTATCTTAACAGGTCCACATAATTATATACGTATAAAATAAGATAATTGCTCTATTTTAAGAAGAAATTCGTTTATGTAAATATTTGTATGCATTACATTAAGCACCACACTTTCCTAGGCTATCGGTAATCTTTCTGTTAAACCTCCATCATTCCAAATCGGAGCAGTAAATTTTGAAACCACTCGATTCTTGGCCAATCCCCCACAGTGGGTATGCGCCACTAACAATAAGAGAACAACAACAACAACAACAACTCATATTCTGACGCCCGTTAGCAATAGACGCTTGTACCACGCATTATTACTGCAATATTTCACGGTACATGGTGAAGAATGTATCCGAAGATCTTTTACCACGCATTTTTACTGCAATTTTTTATGTTGGATTGTGAAGAATGTATACCGGACGTGTATTCCGCACGGCTGTGTTCGAAACTGCTCTTTGCTGGTAACAGTGTATCGGCCAAGGGCCGAGGATCGTCGAATCTGTTTCATGATGAAGACAAGCTATAAAGTCAACCTGCCACGTCTAGCAGCCTGTAACAATCTTTAGCATTCTGTTTTTATTCATGCCAACTTGAGTGGTAGGCCGTATCGTGCCCTAGAATTCCATGTCGCGCTGCTTGAAGTGGTGACCACAGCGGACATCGTTGGAGTTGGCCAGTAATAAATGAGCCATCTATGGAAGGGGACCTGTGCCAGCCGCATGGCGAAGCACTCGTCACTTGTGGTGAGCTCCGTGTAAAACGGCTGAAGTGTAAGGTCTAGATCCAGAGACCAAAAATATTAGGCTGAAACTTCTTTGGCTTACACCTCCTCTTGAAACGCGACGCGTGGAAGAGGCGTACTAAGCTTACGGTGGGGTGATGTCCGCTGAGAGAGAGGAATGGGGGTGTGCAGGAATGGAACAATGGATGACAACAAACAGGGACGTGGCCACCATCGCTCAAGGACACCATCACTGTGAGCTCAATACCACACCTTATGTCTATCTACGGTCAGCAATGCCGCGTACTTATTACCGGTACGCCTCCACTGTGCCTTCTGTCAAGTGAGTGGGGCATGTCCGTCAAATGCGCAAAACACCGATATGCTTGCAGTGTCATCGATGTGGTCATTTGTCAGATGCCTACGTGTCTATTGCCAACAAACTCCGTTCTGGACAAGGCACAGAAGACCGTAGCTGAATAATCTTATGGATACAGCTAGTATGAGGCACCAATTACGAGCATGTTGGGTGTAGCGCAATCAATGCGGCTAATGTAGAGTGCGTAGCCTGTTCCCGACCCGTCAACTAAGGAAACTGATCGGTTCCGCGAAGGCGAATGCGGAAGACCCGAGCGCGGGAAAAAAAAGAGACTTCTTCGTTCACACGGTTCACAAGCGGAGCAGTCAAGGTCGCCCCCGTTCGGGATCAGAAGGACAAGCTTACTCGGAAAAGCGTCTGGCAAAAGGCAGGCCAGGCGCCACCGCCCAAGTTTAAGACATTGTTGGCATGCAAGCGTGTCATTGAGAATGGCGCGGGGACACGACCACTTGGCTGACCGAGACATAGTGGCGGCAGGGAAACGACCATAATCTCCCCCGCTGTTGTTAGGATGTCGGGGCGCCTCGCTGTCGCATGTACACCTGGTAAGCGCACAGAGCGCAACGGTGTACTCACCGCTCTTAAGGACGCTTCTACGAAGCAACATTTAATGAGAGAGCCGACGGGGCTCGAGCGTGAGAACGGCCGTCGATGGAAGTCGGCCGACAGAGACAGGACGGCCTGGCATGGGAAAGCGTGTCCCACGCGGAGAACCTATCCCTTTGCGTGTTGTATTTGGTAACGTGGTTTTTACCAATGCAGTTTCTATAACGAAAGTGTTTCTGCAATTGGTTGTGATGATGCGAGTCCCAACATGTGATTGGTTTTTGTGAAGACTCTGTTCAACCAAGGGTGTAAAAGAGGACGGATGAATTTGAAATGCGAGCGGATGTTCGGGCTTGGACTTGGGCAGTAGCCTGAGGCCGCAATAAAGCGTCTCTTCACCGGACTACGGATCTTCCTTAGCGCTGCCACCGTGCACTCGAGTCATTGAGGGGACCCATTCCGAACCTCAAACATCTTCCCTCTGCTAGTGTTGAAGCTAGTCGAGGAGGAGGAAATTAACTGGCGCAGTCGACGTGGAGTGGAGAGCGCGCAGCGAGGAAGGCGCTGAAGTCCGGGAAGCTGAGAAGACGCTCACCGCTTCGGGACCTGCTGTTGCGCTGCGAGAAGCAGCATTGACACTCGGTACGAGCCTGCCGGTCAACATTGGAGCCTGGAATTCGGCAGCGCAAGAGCACTGCGCGTCACTGAACGAGAGCAGAGCCAAAGGTCGTCGTTGAGCGATGGACCTACCGGGCAGGCGCTGCAGGGCGCTGCTTCAGGAGCAGAGTAGCAGGGTAGTCGATGTGACAGACTGAGTCAGCGACAGAGGTGATCGGGCGGAGACCTGCTGCATTGGAATTGGTCATCGCAGCTAGCGTTGGCGATGAGGCGGACGCAGTTCCAACTGTCAAGTGCATCGGGCGACGCATCACTGCAAGGTGAGACCTGCTTTGTGCTCTCTCGGGGCGCCCAATTTTTTTAAACTGAATGCACTTGCGTTCAGACACACTCTGGGAGATGGCGGATTCAGAGCGAGATGACATGGAAGGTGACAGTGTGAATGAATTGGATCGCACCCATGAGTTGCAGCTCGAGATAGAAGTGTTAAAGCTCAAGCTTGAGCTTGAGAAAGTGAAGTCATTGCGTGCCTTGTCAGAGGAGTCGGAAAACCGGAACCAGCATTCTAGTATCGCACGGTACGCGAAAGAGCTGAAGGCTGTCTTGGCACCTATGCCCACTAATGAGCCTATGATTCCCGCTTGGTTCAATCATGTGGACACTCACTTTGCGGCATTGGGCATACCTGAAAAAATTCAGCGCACGCTTCTGTTGCCATTTTTAAGCGACAAGATGCGCATGTTCGTCGCCAATCAGGCTGAAGCTGGGGTAATGCCGTACGCAGATGTAAAATTAATAGTGCTGAGGGAGCTGCGTATGACTCCGAGTGAGTACCGCCGTATGTTTGTGGATATCAAAAGAGAAACAGGCGAGTCTTGGAGCCAAGTGACGGCGCGCCTGCAGACTATGTTCACGCACTACTTGAAAAGTAGAGAGGTGGAGTCGTTTGAAAATCTTAGGGAGTTACTTATCGCTGATAGACTCTAGCAGTTAATGCCAAGTGAGCTCCGCTCACTCATGCTTCAGCAGGAAGTGAAGGGCTGGTTGAGGCCTAGGAATATTGCAGGAGTAGCCGCTAGTTTAGAAGAAAGCCTCTGCCGCAGCAGGCAGGGTCGCTACCGCAATGACGGGCCCGGAAATTCTAAATATAGGTCGCCAGCCAAACTATCGGCTAGTGCTAATTTCCTCCCAAACTCGGGAGCGTGTTTTCGCTGCAGAAAACGAGGCCACTTTCAAAAAGATTGCGCGTGTTCATGTGAAACTGCCACTCATACAGCCGAAGTTTTGTGCGTGGCTTACCACAATAAGCGACCATTTGAAAGCCGAGTCGCACCGTTGCGACCCTCCCCCATTTTACAAAAGTCGCTCATGAGGGATCCGCAGATTGAGATTCTCGTGAGAGGCAAGTCCTGTTTTGCACGCGTTGACACATGTGCGGATGTTACGGTGGTACGAGAGAATGAAGTGTCCGCTGAAGTTATAGACCAGAGTAGGGGCACAATAAGGCTAACAGACGCTTTCGGTCATGATGTTACTGCACGTCTGCTGTACGTACCTCTGGCTCTCCCAACCTCGTCGGGAAGCGCTGCTCAGACTGTAAAATTGCGATGCGCAGTGACCGACCAGTTGAATACGGGTGTGTCGGTATTGCTCAGTCCCGCTGATTATGAGTGCCTTCGCCATCACCGGCAACAGCCACTGCGCGACCTAAATGAAAGTAATAAGGGAGAAATCAGCTGTTCAAGACAGGGCATTACACCGAAGCAGTATTCACCGATGAGAAAGCCAGAGCATGTGCCTCGAGGTTTTAGCGTTAGTGCTAACGCCCTGCAGCGCACAGTGGAGAAACAGAACGGCCGAGCAAGGAAGCCGCAAACTATTAGGTCCGCTTCGTTTGTAGAGCAGGCGCAGTTGAACAGTTGCAATTCTGCTGCGGAATGTGGTGTGGACAGCGAGCGGCTTGGTCCATTTCGTGGAAATTATCGCGACGGGGAACAGGAACGCGATGAGCGTCTGGCTGATGTGCGGCATCAGGTGAAAAAGGGGTCGCACGTCAAGAGAACTGATAGAAAGCAGTTAGACCAGAAGCAGCCATGCCATTTAGTGAAACGAAAGTCGTACCGAGACAAAGTGCTAACACACAACGACTCTTCCGGTGGTAAGTCGTCAGGAAAGATGAGGAAGCACGTTAGCGCATACATTGCCAAAAGCGTCTGGCATTGGGTTTCAGCGGTGGAACGAGGGGGTTCTACGTCTTGCGTATTCTCCATTTAAAAGGAAAAGTTCCAGATTAGGACCATCGCATGCTCGACTGAAGTGTAAGATGAAGCCGTAAGTTCTTTGGAGAATTGAACTACCGTATTTGTTGAAGGTAATTTGGTTTGGTTTGTTTTTTAAGGTTTGAAACAGATATTTTTGTGTAAGCGCCGCGGAGAGAAGTTATTTCAGTAACTAGTTTTTTGCTTTCTTTTTTTAGTGTTTAGGTCTGGTGTGTTACCGATGAGTGGTGACATTGTTAAAGGCTTTAGTGAAAAGTCGGCGATTTGTCGGTTGCAGTGGTTCGAAAGTGTTGAACACGCTGCTGTGCAACGTAGAGGCACAAGTAGCGCTTGATTGAGGTAGAGGGCTTGGCGTTGTTTTCTAAGTTGACGGCAACCAACCCCAGCAAAGATTTTTGTTTCGCCACAGACGCATCGGAAAGGGCAATTAGAGGTTGCCTCTCTGAAACGATAGGTGAATGTGAAGGATCAGTCACATCAATCAGTAAGAGGCTGTGCCAGTCGCAAAGGGGGTGTCCACAGTTGAAAGAGAGGTGATGTGAAACAAAAATTGTTCGCAATTAGGGCGCTCGGAGCGAGGCTGCTGATGTTCTTTCGCGTTTCGGCTGATCCTTGGATTCAGTGATTGTAACTGTTTGGTGGCAATAGGATGTTTTGTCTGCTTAATATGGCTTAGTATTTTTTCTATTAATGTTGTTGTTGTTATTGATATGTAGCCATTGAAGCAGTTCATGTGCATTGAAAACTGTACAGGAGTTTGCATCGCACGTTTAAGTGTTATGCGTGATGTTAATTGTGTCAAACACACTAATAGTTCCGGTGTGATGTGAAATTGTTTTTTTTTGTTGTACCAGACATTTTTTTGTTGTGTTGTTGTTGTAGATATGCGAGCTTGCATCTAAGTGGTAGAACTACTTTTAGGCGTAGTTTTTGTGTTCTATAGGAATAATTTTGTAGATAAAATAGGGTAGCGTTTGGGACGTAAGTTTATTATCATTTTTTTTCTTGGTGCGATCCATTCAGACTGAGGTATACCTATAGCGCTGGGTCCGTCGCTCTCTTTGAGTGTGCTATGCGGGGCCTGGAGGGCGCATGGAGTGGGTCTGCCATGTTGGGACAATGACCGCGTGGTGTTGTGAATTTAAAAGACAATATGCCGCCAGACTATCCACGATGCGTGTGCCCGGTGCCAAGCTATTGCGAAGTGACTAGTGCTAAGGACTTCATCCTAAGTGCATTATTCAGTGCTGTGCATTACGAGAGTGCTTTCTGTCGGAGGACTATTTGAGGGCATTATGTATATATGTTGCGGTGTCTATTTCGCAGAAGGACGCGAAAGTTCTCCTGTTGAGATGGAAGTGATAATCGGTTCACGCATGTGCGTGCACCGAGAGTAAGTTTATTTTGAGCAATTATTTGTTTGTTTTTGTATCGCGTTACTGGACATCGAGTATCCAGTAACACTCTTGAGGCTGGAGGAGTTAATATGAGGCACCAATTACGGCATGTTGGGTGTAGCGCAATCAATGCGGCTGATGTAGAGCGCGTAGCCAGTTCCCGACCCGTCAACTAAGGAAGCTGACCGGTTCCGCGAAGGCGAACGCGGAAGACCCGAGCGCGGGAAAGAAAAGAGATTTCTTCGTTCACACGGTTCACAAGCGGAGCAGTCAAGGTCGCCCCCGTTCGGGATCAGAAGGACAAGCTTACTCGGAAAAGCGTCTGGCAAGAGGCAGGTCAGGCGCCACCGTCCAAGTTTAAGCCATTGTTGGCATGCACGCGTGTCATTGAGAATGACGCGGGGACGCGACCACTTAACTGACCGAGATATAGTGGCGGCAGGGAAACGACCATAATCGCCCCCGCTGTTGTTAGGATGTCGGGGCGCCTCGCTGTCGCATGTACACCTGGTAAGCGCACAGAGCGCAACGGTGTACTCACCGCTCTTAAGGACGCTTCTACGAAGCAACATTTAATGAGAGAGCCGACGGGGCTCGAGCGTGAGAACGGCCACCGAGGGAAGTCGGCCGACAGAGGCAGCACGGCCTGGCATGGGAGAGAGTGTCACACGCGGAGAACCTATCCCTTTGCGTGTTGTAGTTGGTAACGTGGTTTTTACCAAGGCAGTGTCTATAACGAAAGTGTTTCTGCAATTGGTTGTGACGATGCGAGTCCGAACATGTGATTGGTTTTTGTGAAGACTCTTTGTTCGACCAAGCGTTGAAAAGAGGATGGATGAATTCGAAATGCGAGCGGATGTTCGGGCTTGGACTCGGGTGGTAGCCTGAGGCCGCAATAAAGCGTCTCTTCACCGGAGTACGGCTCTTCCCTCGCGCTGCCACCATGCACTCGAGTCATCGAGGGGACCCATTCCGAACATCAAACATCTTCCCTCCGTAGCTAGTGTTGAAGGTATTAGAGGAGGAGGAAATTAACTGATGCCACCAAGGTACTTGATGTGACAGGAGAAGCAGTGGGAGGAGCAGAAGGTGGCTAAAAAGAAGCTGAACTCGTGTTCAGCTTCAGAAACAGCCCTCAGCATGCAAAATAACATCGGTAAAGATACCAGGGGAAGCATAAATAAATGCAATGCTTCAGGAGAACACCACCTGGAATACCTTAAAACAAGCCTCCTGACTACTAGGAACATGAAGCAATGAACAGTACACAGACAAGGAAGCGTCCGGCACCGGTCACTGATGAAGCATCAGCGAGTGCGCCAGACACGACAAAGCAAGTGTCTTCATGTGGTTCACGTGTCGCCTCTTTTGGGGACCAAGGGACGCGCCGCCTATGCCAGCGTCCTTAAAAAGGTATTGCTGAAAGGGCAAAGGAGGTAAATCCACAGGTTGCCCTGTGGCTAAAGGTGACCTACAAAATTTCAAGGGCTCATTCAGCAAATCATTGATGGCAAACAGCGATGCAAACTACTGGTATGTAGCTGCTGATGTAGTTTTGTATGTCAGGGAATATTGTTTGAGAAGGCAGCATGTTCATAGCAAATGTTGTGTGCATTTCTAAATAAAGGCTGAGCTACCAGTCAGCATAGCTCTGTGCTACATATGATTATATTCCACGTCACCTGCTTGTATCAAAACACTTTTTTAAAATGCAGGGCATGCGAACACTCACAAAAGAAGTGAGGACACCATGCCCTACTTTTTGAATGAATACTTATCAACTAGTTCAGCTGTACGTTATTACTATGGCACAATTATTATTTACACCTTTCGATTCCCTCAGTAGAGTGGTGTAAGTTGGCTTGCTGAAGGTAGATCCTTCATCAAAACATGAAGAGTCGTTCTAACAGTTTTCATCAAATATCTCAATTCACACTCATGCGAAACTCCACATAGTTTGGCAGTGATGAACAAATTAAGGTCAAGGAAAGGCAGTAACTGGCCGTAATTATTAATGTACGGTAATTAAAGCAAAATCACAGACACAAGAGAGAGCACAAGGACATGCAGGTGTGTTCATCCCATTTATTGTGTCTTTCTGTCTGTTCTCGCTAATATACCTAGGCAGATAAGGCACTACCAATTAGTCAGACAATTTATTTTGGTCAAACAATTGATTTTTTAAGAAAAATCAGCTTTGCTGTACCATTGTTGTATGGTAAACAGTATGCTTAAATTGAACAGATGCCCAGAAATGATTGTTCTGACTAGTGTTTATGCAATTAAGCTATACGGCATGACAATTTCTTCAAAATGCAACGTGGAATCCCAATGAATGGTGCCTGTAAAACATCCATGCTACCATTTAGATTTATTTTTTTTTGCCCTCTAGCTTTCTGTATGTGGAGATTGGTCACAACGGAAGTAAGTCAGATAGAGGCATATTCAGCTGACGCAAGCTGCAACCCATAATGACCAATGGCACCCTTGAAATTCCACCAGACGCCTGTCTTGCAAGTATTGGCAACATGCCGTATTTTTTGTTGGTGACGAGGCATTTCTTCTAAAGACATACATGATGAGGCCATATTCTAAGAAAAGTAACTGGAGATATCATAAAGGTACATTTCGTTTATAGTATAGCCGTGGCTTTGACATTGTTGAAGCAATGGTCCAGTTCAGCATAAATTGATCACTTGACAAATTTGCTTGCTTCATACTGCATATTAACCGCACATTCATTTCGTCAACATATATGCGAGTGCATACCTTATAAATGAGTGTTCTTTTGTTATTGTACCAGCACTACTGAGAACCTTGAATTCAAGCCTTGAAATGCACAATAGTGCCTCAAATATGTTCGTTCGAACAGAGGTTTCTGCACAGCTTTAATGTTTCATAGGTCAAGCTAATATTGTAAGAAGCATCAGAGGAGCTTTGAAGTTGAATGTCAATTCTGTGTTTCAGATATCTGTATTAGAGCAGAAGTGCAAATAATTGGGTGCAACTAGTTTCGCTAATGCCTACACACTAATGGTGCTTTGTACTTATAGTACTTTAGCTTCATTCCAAAACATGTATTTTCTTACAGGTCTTTATCCTGTTGTCTCTGGAAACACCACAACTTCTACGACCCAGTCTTCCTCTATACAAAGTGGTGCAACCAGCCAATTTGAGGAGCACCACCAAAAAAGGATATACAATTATACATTGAGCAGGGCTCGAAGAGTAGTCGAAAATTGTTTAGGTATACTCGCACAGAAGTAGCGAATTCTTCGTCGGCCATTTAAAGCAAAAGAAGAGAACATAACAAAAATTGTGTCTGCCTGTGTGGCTTTGCAAAACTTTGTTCTGAAGGAGTCACCTGCATCACGAAATAGGTACTGTCCTCCAGAAACTACAGACAGTGAAGACTGGCAAGCCAACCGTACAGATGGGAGCTGGAGAAACGAGGGTGTAGTCAACGGTGCACTGACTGCATTAGCCAGCACAGGTGGAAACTCGGCAAGGTAAACATGGCTTAGGTACATGTTTTATTTCGCATGCATCTCAGGTATAGTCATATTTGAAAGCACATTGAGAAATTGTTCTGCCTCAATATCACAACCTTCTTGAAATACCTTTTGCAGGCACGCTCATGCCGCTCGTGATAAGCTGTGCAGGCATTTCATAACACAGGGCAAGGTGCCATGGCAGGTGAAAAATGTGAAACAGTGCAGATGGTAACCAGTCAAGTAAGTTTACGCCTTCTTAGCACATCTCTGTAGCATGGACAGCATCACGGCACAACAATACTACACAACAAAGGTAAACAGCATAATACAAAAGAAGAGCTATTTTTTAATGTTGACGTTTCACTGCCTTCATCATGATTGGCTATCAGATGAAAAATCACTTGAAACTATGCATGTCTGTATTAAAACGTGCAAACATATCTACACAAATATGGCCAAAAACAAATTAACTTTTAAAAACAGGCGACACCATCCGAAGTAATGTGAGCAAACTAATGTTGTATTATGAAAGCACAACTTGTGTAGAATCTGAGCAAATTCAGGCTTTATTTGCATTCCAAGTACTCCAATTTTTTGCGATCCCTAACCTCCTTCACTTTATGGTAAGCCACATTTTGCACCTCACGCATTGTGTCTAAGTGGTCGTCTAAAGGCAGCGTGCGAAGCATGCCAACTATCGTGAGTCTAAAATGATAGAGGACGTCTTTTTGTTGTTCTCGGTCTTGGCGTGCTGTTTTTAGATGGTCTAAACATGCCGCTGCCACATCCAAAGATGTAGCTGCTTCATTGGAAATCCTGCAAATGAGAAGATGTGTGTTTTTACAACGTTCTGCTCCGAAATAGGTCACAGCTTACGTCTTTCGGTTTTTTTACCCTCTACGACACTTCCTGGGCCTTGGTGCACTGTAAAAAACGTAAATTAGAAAAGACATTATCTATGATTAGAACACACCATGTGCAGCAACTACTACAGTGTTCTTGCCTTGTATTTGCCTCCACTTTTTCTGTTTCAAGGACATCAGTCTCTTGTTGGCTGCATGGTTAATTTTCAAAATTATTAGCTGCGAGTGCCTTACAAACCCACGAGACAATACTTAATGCTCTACTTATAAATGTCAGCCAATATTACATGCTAAACCATTACTACGTTTCAGGACTGTCGGTGGTTTCTGCCTGACGACCGCTAAGGTCTGACGTGCTGCTGCCGCACATATTGAGGTCGTAGTCGACTTCAAGAATGTCACTGTATATAAATTCTTCAACTTCATCTTTGGCCTTCGTCTTCTTCCTTGTAACATCCTGACCTGCATCAAGAAAAAATAATCTCCTTTTTCATATTTACTCTAACAATGTTCAAATTGCTCTTACCAGATGTATGCACTTGAAATAAATGAGTTCCAAATGCAGTGCGTGCTCAAAGTGCACGTGAGGTCAGCACTGCAAAAGCAATTCTGACCTGCTATGTCAGCACTGCAAAACCAGTGCTGACATAGCAAAATTTGTTCAAGCTTGCTGGTATACTACTGGTATTATTGAAACAAATTTTACATTTACCAGTTCAGGCTTGCGGCTCCTTCGACGGTGGTCAATGTGTCACTACTCAAATTGAGCACAACTGTACATATTGCACAGCAGAGGAAATCAACGTTCTCTAAAATTACCTGGGTACAGTATGACACCACTAACAGTTTTGCAACCACGGATACACTTTAAGGTTCAATTCAAGTTACTTACCCTGTGGCCTGTTTAAAACTAATGTTACTGCATGTGCTGCAAGAACAGATGAAAAAACATAAAATTATTGTACTTATCCATAAAATGCGTCGAGTTCACACTGCACATGTGGCATATGTGATGTCGCAGCATTTGACGACACTAACTAGAATCAACAATAACTTAACGGAACGCTGTGGAAGCTAGGAACTTGGTGAGACGGGTAAGGACATTCACATGGGCTCTAAAAACTTTCTACATTATGGGCACCATGGCCTCGAATTGCCTCCACTTCACGGAAGGAATGTCTGTGGCTCCAGCCCCACTTTTGTTTTATCCTTAATTTTTGTTTTCACTCTAGTGAAACTATTCTTTTGTTTTTTATTTTGTTTGGCACAATGCTGCTGAAAATGAAGAAAAACATTTTCACAACTTAGTAAGATGTTGCACAGCTGTGCTACCCAATCTGAAGCAGTGTATGTCCTATTTTTTACAATCGGAAAGCAAAGCAATTTAGATCTTTTTTCATGCATAAACTGGAGTGAATCGGCAGTCTCACTTAAGAAAACTAATTATCTTTTAATTTACATGCCGCATCATCTCTTTTGCCAGTAGCCCGATCGCAGGTCAAGGCTGGAAAAATACTCATTTCCATGCAACGAATCTAGTGCAACATCAAATTGTAAGAGAGGGTAAACATCTTTGCGCGTTATTTTGTGCAGTGCCCGGTAATCAACGCAAAAACGTACCGTTCCGTCTTTCTTTTGCACCAACACAAGTGGTGAAGACCTTGGACTCGAGGAAGCACGTATGATATTCCGTCGAATCATGTCTGATACGTTTTTCTCGATTATCTTCCTTTCTGCGAGAGACACGTGTTATGGGCGCCAGTGAATAATTCGAGAGCCGTCAGTCTGAATTGGGTGAGTCGCAGAACTTGTCATACCAAGGACAGCAGAATGAACGCCAAACAAAGGGTGATGTCTGTTAATAAATTCAGCAATTCTCGACTCTGGCCTGCTGTCAGATAAGGGCTTATCGTCACATATAGAGGAGTGGGAGAGTTGAGTGGCGTGCTTGGCTCTGGTAGGTCCTCTTGACTTGGAAGGGCGAAATTGCAACGGGATGCGGGTCAATGGCGCATGTGACTGTTTATTCACAGGGCAACAATAAAGGTTCGGGGGTCTGATTTAACGCAGTAATAAAAGCAGACCCTTCAGAAAAAATTGCCCGCAGCTTCCCTCGGGGGAACACTGAGGAGGATGCGGAGCATATAATTGGTTAACGGGGTGTTAAAGTGCGACTTACTTGGGTCGATGGCTAAATTGGTTAACGTGGTTGTGAAATGGGGTGTTAAATTGCGGCTTACTTGGGTCGCTGTCTAAATTGGTTAACGTGGTTGTAGGAGGGGTGTTAAATGAGTGAACACGTACGACACGTATGCGAAAGGGCGTGCGACGAACTTTGAGCACGATGGCTTTTTGGTCGGTAAAGTGAAGAGTGAGTGGATCGGGAAGCGAGCGTTGGGCGTGGCATACTGCTTGGCGCGCCACGCCGCTACCTCGGCGCGCTTGCGCTCGCGGGCAGCATCGGGATCGGCCTCTCGTCGCCGACGCTTGCACTCGGCTTCCCGTTTTCGAAAGTCCGGGTCCTCTTGTCGACGCTTACGTTTCAAAGCGGCCGAATCCGGTGCTGCTGCTCGACGCTGACGTCTCTCAGCGGCTTCACGTTCTCTAAGTTGAGAATCTTCCGCTCGACGCCGACGTTTACGTTCGGCGTCGCGAGCTCTTCTCCGCGCTGCCTTGTCTTCGGACGACGACTTGGTTGCGGTTCCGCCAACACTTTGGCCGGTGCTGGTCGAAGGGACGTCGATCATTGCGACCTCGGACGTCGACGCGCCGTACAAACCAACCGACGAGCGGCAACTGAGCGAGCGAGCACCGACCTTGAGTATATATACAGCGCGACGGCGCATGCACTGTCAGCTGTCGAATGTTCGAGAAGGGGGAGAAGCGCAACGGCGCATGCGCGCGCGTCAGCTGCCGATGTTCTCGAAGCGTGACGGCGCATGCGCGCTACATTATACAGCTAGCGAATGTTCGTGAAGAGGAGAAGCGCACGCGGTGTGTAGAGGAGGAAGGGTGCACAGATGGTGGAGGAGTGAAGCGCGCGCGGTGTGTAGAGGAGGAAGGGATGCACAGATGGTGGAAGAAGGAGGAGGAAGCTTGCGGACGGCGCCGCACTACAAGCCTCGAGTATTAGATGCTCCGCATCTAAAACGAACAAGGCCTGGAATGATCATAATGCCTGCATGTACCGTATGGCCATAAGGTAGTAGAAGCACGTTGCCATCCACAATGTTGTTGCAATCAATGCTAATTACTTCTTCTAGGGATGGCCAAAGAACCTAATCTGAAGTGGTGACGAAACGAATGCGCTCTTCTGGCACCGATACAGAAGAGTCGGTGGAATTGAGGTGGATGAGGCGCTGACAAGATATAGAAGCGCCTGCAGACGACAGAAAATCCCTGCCAGAACGAGTTCGTGGGTACACTCACAGAGAACTGCAACAGCAATATGTTGCAACAGCAACAACGTCTATGAAAACATGAACTGTACACTGGGCGAGTGGGCGACAAATAGCGTTCGTCGCAGCACGGAGAGACGGGCCCGAGTAAGGTGTTGTTACTTTGCGGAGACGGAAGCAAAGGTCAGAGCGAATGTAGCAAATACCAGCGCCAGTATCCACTATAGCTTCGACGCGTATACCTTCTACTAACACTGTTAACAAGTTCAATGGTTTGTCTTGAGGAATGGCAGGCTGTCCGGTGGATGCAGTTTCACCTCCTAAAATTGCATTGGAGAGTTTTCTGAGTGGGCATTCAGAACATTGGAGGTGGGTCGCAGAGGCGACACGGAACGGTGATTGGGACGTGGTGGTGTTGGATGGAGCAGGATTGTCTTGCACTGCAATGTCAAGTGGTAGTAGAACACGACCCGAGCGGAGCTGCAGTGGTAACGTGCGAGGAATACCCGTAGTATCTCTTAATTTACATGAAAAGTGGAAGAAAACGCCACCATATACATCTATTTGTACATTCATGTGTGTGAGTGTTGCGCAGACTGCTCAACGGTCATAAATTGCAGAAAGGAGGGTTGGTAGGTTCAGCGTTCTATGCCGTATTGAGGCAAAATTAGAATAAGCTGCAGCGAGTCATGAAATCTCCTGCTGTGCCTGCGGACTGACGCCGTGAGCAAGCCACCAGATATGGCGACTGTGCCGAACTTGCGTGGTTTTTGAACGCCGAATTTATATTTTTCTAGCGGAAACGCAGTGATTGCCCAATAAAACGCGGAACTCCACAAAGCTTCCGAATTAGGTGGAGACGCTTTCCGCGTACTGATATCGAAATATCTCGTACTGGCTGTTGAAAGGCACGCTACGGAGAGAATTTAGAAATGGGGTTTTTTAAGCAGAGTATTGCTTACGCTCAGCCAGCCGCACATGTAGCGTACCGAGAGAGTGCATGGAACTGCATAGATATTGGGTTCTTGACGAGCGACACAACGAGCTTGAATGCTCACATACACTACACTTCCTTGAGCACGTTTGTGTGTCTGACCAGACGGAGTTCAAAATTTCCCCATGCAATGAACGATGGGCTGTGCATTTAACAGTAACTCCCATGTCCGCTGCTATATTCATCCACAGCTCCTATTTGTACTCCACTTCCTTGTATCGCGGATGGCATTAGTCAAAGAGCACCGGGTAGTGCTTAATAGCGTCGATTAAAAGCTCCGCGGAGAAGGCTGTTTGCTCGGATATGGTTGACGCCATTTTGAATAATCTCAACCCGACATTTACTTCAAGAATACACCAGCGCCACCACAGCGAGGTGTTGTGATTGGCTGCGGAAAAGCGGCGACCCGCGGCAGGCGTTAAAAAATAGCTCCGAGAAATCGACCATGCCGCCTGTTTTTTCTCCCGCTTTCGCCGCCAGGCGAGAAAGTTTTCGCCGCTTCCCGCGTTGCCGCCTCGCCGCTATGGCAGCCCCGCCTTCGGTGTGCACGAGGCTTAAGCCTTCCTCTTCTAGTCCCAAACGGGGGCGATCTTGACGGCCCCGCTCGTGAACCATGTGCATGAAGGAGTCTCCATTCTTTCCAGTGCTCGGGTCTTCCGCGTTTGCCCTTGCGGAACCAATCAGCTTTATTAGTTGATGGGTCGGGAGCTGGCTCCGCGGTCTGCATCAGCCGCAACAATTGCGCTACACACAACACGTAGGTATTTGTTGCCTCATACTAACTCCTAATCCCTGAAGAGTGTTAGGTAAATAGGCGCAGCGAGATATATACATATCGCGCGAATGGTCCTCCGAATTAAAACAGTCTCGTAATGCACAACAATAAGGAACACACTCTGAATGAAGTCAACCACGCCAGTCAGTTCGCATTGACTTGAAACAGGGCACGCGCACCATGCATAGTATGGCGATATTTTGTCTTTTGAATTCACAACACCACACGGTCATTGTCCCAACATGGCAGACCCACTCCATGCGCCCTCCAGGCCCCACATTACACACTTAAAGAGAGCGACGGACCCAGCGCTATAGGTTTACCTCAGTCTCAATAGAATACACAAAGAAAAAAAAATATAATGAACTTCACAAATGCTACTCTATTTGATCAGCAAAATTATTCCTACACAACACATCTACTACACCTAAAAGCAGTTCTACAACTCAGAGGAAAGCTCGAATCTCAACAACAACACAACAAAAAATGCCTGGTGAAAGAAACAAAATATTTTCACATTACGCCGGAACTATTAGTCCTTTCGCCCCACTTAACATCACGCATAACACTTTCACGTGCGATGCGAACTCCTATACAGTCATTTAACTAACAGAAACTACTTGAGTGGCTACATAACAACAACAACAAAAACCTCAATCATAAGAAACAGGCAAAACATCCTATTGCCACTAAACAGTTACAATCACTGAATCCAATGATTGTCCGAGACGCGAAAGAGCATCGCAGCCATGTGCAATGCGTCTTTGCTACGGATTTTTTTTCACATTCGCCTCTTATTTAACTGTGGATGCCTTCCGTCGCAACTGGGTCAGCCTTTTACTGAAGAATGCCATTGATGATGCAAAATCACCTATCGTTTGGGAGAGGCAATCTCTAATTGCCTTTTCCAATACGTGCGTGGTCAGACAAGTTTTGCTGGGGTTGGTTGCCGTTAACTCAGAAAGCAACGCGAAGGCCTCTAACTCAATCAAACGCTACCTGCTCCTCTACGTTTCACGGCAGCGTGTTCAACCCTCTCGAACAGCCGTTATCGATAAATAACCGACTTTTGACTAAAAGCCTTCCACAATGTCACCACTCTTTGGTAACATGCCATAAATAAACACTAACAAAACGAAAAACTGTTTGCAAAAATAACTTCTCGCCGTGGCGATCACGTGAAAAAAAGACTGTTTCAGAACATAAGATCAACAACTCAGAACAAAAATTACCTTCAACAAACACGGTAGCTCGATTCTCCGAAGAACTTACGGCTTCATGTCACACTTCAGGCGCACATATGATGGTCCTCATTTGATCAAAAGTGTTGTGGCTCGGGCGAGTTGGTTATCCATGAACTTAGCTTCTATTAGCGCGGCACATATGAAAAGGAAAGAGGAAAGAATACAGAGACGTCAAGACAGGTAGGCGCTAAAAGTTGGAAGTTTAGCGCCTACCTGTCTTGACGTCTCTGTATTCTTTCCTCTTTCCTTTTCATATGTGCCGCGCTAATAGAAGCTAAGTCCTCATTTGATGACTTCTATTTTCGAACAGGGAATACGCCTGACGTGAAACCCTTTCGTTCGACCGCTCAGCCCCAACGCTAGCCACTTTTTAACGCACTTTTTCGTTTTCTTTTCTGGGAAGTTACCACCACAAAGCTGTCGTGCACTGACATTTTGTCTGGGCGCGACTCTTGCCCTACTGACTTCTGTAACTGCTTCCCGTCTAATGGCCCCTTACGGTAGAGCCCACCAGTTACCTTGACGTGCGACTCTTCTTTCACCTGATTCCGTGCATCGGCAAGTGACTCATCACGTTCCTGTTCTCCGTTGCAATAATTTCCACAAAATGGACCGACGTATACGTCGAGAACGACGTATCACGTCGAGTTCAGTTCTCGACGTATACGTCGAGAACTGAACAGCACGTGATAAGAAACGTATGTGGACGTACACGGACAGTTGGTTTCGTTCTCAGTAGTGACAGTGGTTCTTCCTCTTTTTTACTTTCTTTCTTTACTTTATTTTTCCTTTTTTAGTTCCCTCTCACTTTCGCAAACATGTTTTAAGGCGAGAGGGACGCGGCAGAAACGAAGTTTGGAAATCCATGTCAGTATAACTCATCCCCTGATGAAGGGAGGACCCCTCTGTTGGGAAATAAATATATTTTTCCGTGTTGACAACGCTCCCGTTGTGCCATATCCCATACCTATATATCTATCTATATATATATATATATATATATATATATATATATATATATATATATATATATATATATATATATATATATATATATAAGCAAGCTTACTGAAATGCAATGATATTACTCAAAACCTTACTCAAAACCTTCTTTGTAAAGCCGACTATAGAAATTCAGACTCTTTTATGGTCATACAAATAAATACACATATTTAGTGTTGAATAGCTTAAGCATCTCGGTTATATCAATTGGTTGCTCAGTGAGTCGATACAGCAAGGGTGCTTGGTAAGCATACGTTTGTGTAGACACACAAAACACATTATATTGAAAACAATAGTACCCGTACTAGGGCACACGTCTCATGCAGGATGCAGACGTATAAATATTTCAGCAACTTAATTTGCAGTTACACTTGGTATCGCGAAACCATGCGAGTTCAGCCTCACCTAGTTCATTTCTAACATTCTGATTATACAAAAATAACAGAGCTGCTTTGGTAGACATTGTTTCCACTTATTGATAAATATCTTTTCCCACCTCCTAAAAGTAGACATATATTGGCATATGATAAATGTCAAGAACATGTACCGCAACACAGGTTTTCTCTCAACTGAAAGAAAACCATTTATTATGATATTTCATACATTTTATCTTCAATTCTACTACAGTTAGAGCATTATACCGCCAATATCCGAACAGGTAAGGTCAGTGGCTGAAGAAAGTTGATTAACAGATCAGCCCTCACCCCATGAAGCTTCACCACATATTAAAATTTCAAGTTTTATTTTTCATCATCTGTCTAGAAAATCGAGACTGCATCCATTTCTCAAAAACACACTCTTCACAACAAAATGTTAATGGGAGCCGACAGGTGGAAATACCTCAGAAAGGCTGACCAACGTTTCAATAGGATAAACTTCAAGGGTGCCTAGCCTTCTCATCCTTGGCATATTAGTTTCAAGGGGGTTAGTGGAGACTTCATCTCCTGGTGGTGGCATGTGTCCCTGTTGGCAATCGTAGTCTGAAAAAAAAACTATAAAGCAGAGGAGTGCAGTTCTTGCTTCATTTCAAGTTGACTGGTAGTGATTCAAAATGTTCTCGGAGGGTGGAGAAACAAAGAAAGAAAAAAAGAGGAAACACACAAAGTAGGAGCGATGTGCTGCCAAGGGGTGGCCGCTACAGACACTAAACAATCAAACAGCTTGAAAGTTCGAAGCCAGCAGACGGTCCCCGCGTTTGGCCATCGCAAAGGGTTGCCGACGATAACGGCCTATGCTGTTCTCAAACATTTATGAATGGGACTCATAAGAAAGCCGTTACAAAAAGGCGCGTGAGAGAAGCGGGCGGCTACTTTTAAATGCCAAAATGTCAAAGGTAAGCGACACCAGATATGTTTGGAAGAGCATGTGTTTAATTGGGAAAGTCATTGGTTAAAATATGCTTCAACTACCCCCGTAGGTAGCCCACTCAACAGAAACACCTAAAGAATTTGGCGGCATGTTGGTAGAGAAATAGAGAAACTCAGAATGCAAACGAAATAAGCATCAATGAGAGAATAACAAAAAGAAAAGAAAATGAAAAAAAGGCAGGTTGAAGGTAGCTGACACGCTAGAGTTAACAGACGAGGAAAGGAAAAAAAAGAGATGCAGAGAAACTTGTGCGTTGGAAATGACATAAAGATGCACGGTAGGAGTGTTTTTTGAAGCGACAAAAGAGGAAAGAAAGCTGTGGTTGAAAGGTTCTGGAAAATAAAAACTTCGTAGTTGTGTGTATATAGACACATGTATATCTATATTTATAATATAAAAAAAATTGAGAGAATATCAATAGTACAACTTGTAGTCTTGGAGCGATTCCATGTAATACCGGTTATGTCTATTTGAAGGTTGAACCTTTGTCGTTTCTTAATGCTGTCGTAATTATGCTAAGGCTTTCAGCGATTTCAAATTGTGACGTGCTACATTGAATCGTGATTGGTGTAGATGCTTACATTTGTGTATCACATATCATTCAATGTATTTCCTCTCTCATGGTGAGCAGAAATGTGCAGAACATAAAGCTTTGCTTGGTCAAAATTGTGGCCCTGTTGGTTGAAGTGACTAGCTACTGCTTTCGGTAAATTGTGTTTTGTGTCTGCACAGTGGCCGTTCAGTCTTACTTGAATTGGTTGCCTAGTTTTGCCTATATATTGTTGTCTACAGGTGGCACACTTAAGACAGTAAATTAGGTTGTTTGAAGTGCAGATGAAGATCGATGGGACCTTGCGAATGTAGTCAGATTCTGTGCTTTTTAAGTTGTTAGCCAGCTATATACTTTTACGGGTGGAGCATCTGGGCCGGCCACAGGGACCAGACGTCCTATTGTTTGCTTTAAATTTTGCGGGAATTCGCAATGCGTGACACGTGGCATTTGCAACGCCAACTTAGTCATGCTTGTTCACGCAAACTTAGACTAGGACGTCTGATCCCTGTGGCCGGCCCGGGTGCTCACCGTGCAAACATATACAGCCGGCTATCAACATAAAAAGCACAGCATCTGACTACACTCACAAGGTCATATCGAGCTTCAGCTGCACTTTTAAACAACTTAATATACTTTTCTGAGTGTGCCAGCTGTAGCGAACATTATATAGGCGAACTGGGCCGCCAATTCACGTAAGACTGAATGGCCACCGTACAGACACAAAGCACAATTTACCGAAAATAGTAGCCGGTCACTTCCACCAACAGGACCACAATTTCGACAAAGCAAAGCTTTACGCTCTACAAAATAACTTCCGGTCACCACGAGAGAACAAATAAATAAAATCACACTTTATACACAAATTTATGCCACTACACCAATCAGGAATCAATGTGGCACGTGGTAATTTGGAATCGCTGAAAGCCATTGCATAATTGCTGCCGTATTTAGGGATTAGAAACGTTCAACCTTCAAATAGACATAACTGGTATTACATGGAATCACTCTTAACCTACATTTGTATTATTAAAATTCACTCAGAATTTTTAATATTTTATTTATACATATGTATGTGTCTATAATACATACTAGGAAGTTTTTATTTTCTAGAACCTTTCAACCTCGGCTTTCTTTCCTCATTTGTCGCTTCGATAAACATTCCTACCATGCATCGTTAAAGTCATTGCCAACCCACAAAGTTCTCTTCGTCTCCTTTTTCTCCCTCGTCTGTTAACGCTAGCGTGCTACCTACCACCAATCCACCTTTTTTTATTTTTTATTTTCTATTGTGTTTCTCTCGTCGTTGCTTATTTCATTTGCATCTGAACTTGCCTATTTCTCTGCCAACATATCGCCAAATTCTTGAGGCAATTCCGTTGAGCGGGACTTCTACGGGGATAGTGAAAGCATATTTTAACCAATGACCTTCTCTAATAAACACGTGGTCTTCCGAACACATCTGGTGTCGCTTACCTTTGACATCTTGGCATTTTAAAGTAGCCGCGTGTTTCTCTCTCGCGCCTTTTTGTAACCGCTTTCTTATGAGTCCCATTCATAGATGTTTGAGAACAGCATAGGCCGTTATCGTCGGCAAACCTTTGCGATGGCCAAACACGGGGACCGTCTGCTGGCTTCGAACTTTCAAGCTCTTCGCTTTTTTTGAGTCTGTAGCGGCCACCCCTTGGCAGCACATCGCTCCTACTTTGGGTGTTTCCTCTTTGTTTCTTTCTTTGTTTCTCCACCCTCCGAGAACATTTAAAATCACTACCACTCAACTTGAATTGAAGCAAGGTCTGCACTCCTCTGCTTTAGTTTTTTTTTTAGACTACGATTGCCAACAGGGACACATGCCACCGCCAAGAGAAGAAGTCTATACTAACCCCCTTGAAACTAATATGCCAAGAATGAGAACGCTAGGCACCTTTGACGTTTCTCCTACCGAAACGTTGGTCAGGGTTTCTGAGGTATTTCCACCTGTCGGCTCCCAATATCATTTTGTTGTGAAGAGTGTGTTTTTGAGAAATGGATGCAGTCTCGATTCTCTAGAAAGATGCTGAAAAATAAAACTTGAAATTTTATTATGTGATGAAGCTTCATGGGGTGAGGGCCGATCTTTTAATCAACATTCTTGAGGCACTGACCTCACCTGTTCGGATATTGGAGGTAAAATGCTCTAACTGTAGTATAACTGAAAATAAAATGTATGAAATATCATAATAAATGTAATTTCTTTCAGTTGAGAGAAAACCTGTGTTGTGATACATGTTCTTGACATTTATCATATGCCAATATATGTCTACTTTTAGGAGGTGGGAAAAGATATTTATCAATAAGTGGAAACAATATCTACCAAAGCAGCACTGTTATTTTTGTATAATCAGAAAGTTTGAAATGAACTAGGTGAGGCTGAACTCGCCTGGTTTCCCGATACCAAGTGTAACTGCAAATTATGTTGCTGAATTATGTATACGTCTGCATCCTGCATGAGACGGGTGCACTGGTACGGGTAATAATGTTTTCAATATAATGTGTTTGTGTGTCTACACAAACGTATGCATACCAAGCACCCTTGCTGTATTGACTCACTGAGCAACCAATTGATATAACCGAGATGCTTATGCTATTCAACACTAAATATGTGTATTTATTTGTATAACCATAAAAGGCAGTCTGAATTTCTATAGTCGGCTTTACAAAGAAGGTTGTGAGTAATATTGCATTTCAGTAAGCTTGCTTAAATATATATATATATATATATATATATATATATATATATATATATATATATATATATATATATATATATATATATATATATATATATATATATATATATATATATATATATATAAATGAGAAAAAACAGACAAATATTGCCAAGGGAAGAATGGGGGAAGTTATTAGAACGAATTGTAATGTAAATGTGAAGAAAGAAATGTGGGTCAAAAGACAACTTGCCAAGGACAGGAACCGAACCTGCGACCTTCGAATAACGCGTTACTCGTAGGTCGCACACACTTTTCAACACCCTTTTAGTAGGTTGTATCTGACAACACCCCTAGGGTGTCCCTCTGGCGACAAGCTAGTTTACACCCTTAAGGATGTAAAAAGTTTACTGTGTTGGTTGAGGCCCATGGATATTGCGGAAGTAGCCGCCAATTTCAAAGAAAGCCTCGCCAGCAGCAGGCGGGACGGCTACCGCAATGCAGGGCCAGGAAATTTGAATTCTAGGTCGCCAGCTAAACTATTGGCTACTTCTAACTTTAGCCCTAATTCATGAGTATGTTTTTGCTGCGGAAAATTGGGCCACTTTTAAGAAGATTGCGAGTTTTCCCGTGATACTGCTGCTGATACAGCCGAAGATTCATGCGTGACTTCCCAGAAGAAGCAATCATTTGAAAGCCGAGCCACACCATCGCGACACTGCGGTTATGAAAAACTCGCTGATGAGAGGTCTGCAGATCGAGATTTTTGTTGCAAACAGCCCTGTTTCGCACGCGTTGACTCAGGTGCGGATATCGCGGTGGTACGGGCGAATGAAGTGCCCAATGAAATTGTGGTTCATAAAGGCACAATAACGATAAAAGGCTCTTCTGGGCATGGTATTACTGCACGTCTGTTGTGTGTACCTCTTGGTCTTCCAACCACGTCGGGAAGCGCTGCTCAGCCTGTGCAATTGCGGTGCGCAGTGACTTCTGATCAGCTAACTACTAGTGTGCCGGTATTGCTTACTCGCGCAGACTACGAATATCTTCGTCGTAACTGGCTAAAGCCAATGAATGATGTAAATGATGGTAATGCGAGCAAGATCAACTGTATAATAGGAAAATAAGACTGGAGCAGTATTCACCGACGAGAGAGCCAGATCATGTGCCTCGAGGTTCTAGCTTTAGTGCTAACGCTGTGAAGCACACAGTGGAGAAACAGGACGGCCGAGCAAGAGAGCTGAAACCAACTAAGTTCGCGTCACTTGACAGCAGGCGCAGTTGAGAAGTTCGTGGACAGCGTGTGGCTTGGTCCGTTTTGTGGAAATTATTGCAACGGAGAACAGGAACTCGATGAGTCACTTGCCGATGCACGGAATCAGGTGAAAGAAGAGTCGCACGTCAAGGTAACTGGTGGGCTCTACCGTAAGGGGCCATTAGACGGGAAGCAGTTACAGAAGTCAGTAGGGCAAGAGTCGCGCCCATGGAGACAAAATGTCAGCGCACGACAGCTTTGTGGTGATAACTTCCCAGAAAAAAAAAAACGAGAAAGTGCGTTAAAAAGCAGCTAGCGTTGGGGTTGAGCGGTCGAACGAAAAGGTTCTACGTCAGGCGTATTCCCTGTTCGAAAATAAAAGTTATCAAATTAGGACCATCATGCGTGCGACTGAAGTGTGACATGGAGCCGTAAGTTCTTCGGAGAATCGAGCTACCGTGTTTTTTGAAGGTAGTTTTTGTTCTGAGTTGTTGATCTTATGTTCTGAAACAGTCTTTTTTTCACGTGATCGCCACGGCGAGAAGTTATTTTTGCAAACAATTTTTCGTTTTTTGAGTGTTTATTTATGGCATGTTACCAAAGAGCGGTGACATTGTGGAAGGCTTTCAGTCAAAAGTCGGTTATTTATCGATAACGGCTGTTCGAGAGGGTTGAACACGCTGCCGTGAAACGTAGAGGAGCAGGTAGCGTTTGATTGAGTTAGAGGCCTTCGCGTTGCTTTCTGAGTTAACGGCAACCAACCCCAGCAAAACTTGTCTGACCACGCACGTATTGGAAAAGGCAATTAGAGATTGCCTCTCCCAAACGATAGGTGATTTTGCATCATCAGTCGCATTCTTCAGTAAAAGGCTGACCCAGTTGCGACGGAAGGCATCCACAGTTAAATAAGAGGCGATTGTGAAAAAAAAGTCCGTAGCAAAGACGCATTGCACAAGGCTGCGATGCTCTTTCGCGTCTCGGACAATCATTGGATTCAGTGATTGTAACTGTTTAGTGGCAATAGGATGTTTTGTCTGTTTCTTATGGTTGAGTTTTTTGTTGTTGTTGTTGTGTAGCCACTCAAGTAATTTCTGTGAATTAAATGACTGTACAGGAGTTCGCATCGAACGTTAAAGTGTTATGCGTGATGTTAAGTGGTACGAAAAGACTAATAGCTCCGGCGTAATGTGAAAATACTTTTTTTTATTTTACCAGGCATTTTTATTGTGTTGTAATTGAGATTCGAGCTTTCCTCTGAGTGGAAAAACTGCTTCTAAGTGTA
This sequence comes from Rhipicephalus microplus, assembly GCF_043290135.1. Taxonomy (NCBI): domain Eukaryota; kingdom Metazoa; phylum Arthropoda; class Arachnida; order Ixodida; family Ixodidae; genus Rhipicephalus; species Rhipicephalus microplus. Next base: position 61,354,781 of record NC_134700.1, on the reverse strand, counting down.
GTAGATGTGTTCTGTAGGAATAATTTTGTTGATCAAATAGAGTAGTGTTTGTGAAGTTCATTATAATTTTTTTCGTGGTGCCATTCGTTGAGACTGAGGCAAACCTATAGCGCTGGGTCCGTCGCTCTCTTTAAGTGTGTAATGCGGGGCCTGGAGGGCGCATGGAGTGGGTCTGCCATGTTGGGACAATGACCGTGTGGTGTTGTGAGTTTAAAAGACAAAATACCGCCACACTATGCATGATGCGCGTGCCCTGTTTCAAGTCAATGCGAACTGACTGGCGTGGTTGAGTTCATTCAGAGTGTGTTCTTCTGTGTTGTGCATTACGAGACTGTTTTATTTGGGAGCACCATTCGCGCGATATGTATATATGTCGCTACGCCTATTTATGTAACACTCTTGAGGGAGGAGGAGTTAGTATGAGGCAACAAATACCTACGTGTTGTGTGTAGCGCAATTATTCCGGCTGATGAAGACCGCGGAGCCAGCTCCCGACCCATCATCTAACAAAGCTGATTGGTTCCACGAAGGCAAACGCGGAAGACCCGAGCACTGGAAAGAAAGGAGACTCCTTCATTCACATGGTTCACGAGCGGAGCCGTAAAGGTCGCCCCCGTTTGGGACTAGAAGGGGAGGCTTAAGCGTCGTGCACACCGAAGGCGGGACTGCCAAAGCGGCGAGGCGGCAACGCGGGAAGCGGCGAAAACCTCGCCAGGCGGCAAAAGCGGGAGAAAAACCAGGTGGCATGGCCGATTGCTCTCGGAGCAATTTTTTACTGCCTGCCGCGGGTCGCCGCTTTGCCGCAGCCAATCACAACACCTCGCAGTGGTGGCGCTAGTGTAATCTTGAAATAAATGTCGGGTTGAGATTATTCAAAATGGCGTCAACCATGTCCGAGCAAACAGCCTTATCCGGGGAGCTCTTAATTGATGCTATTAAGCACTACCCATTGCTCTTTGACAATTGTCATCCGCGATGCAAGGAAGTAGAGTACAAAAAGGAGCTGTGGATGAAAATAGCAGTGGACTTGGGAGTTACCGGTAAGTGCACAGACCATCGTTTATTGCATCGGGAAATTTTCAACTCCGTCTGGTCAGACACACAAACGCGCTCAAGGAAGTGTAGTGTATGTGAGCATTCAAGCTCGTCGTGTCGCTCGTCAAGAACCCAATATCTATGCACTTCCATGCACTCTCTCGGTACGCTACATGTGCGGCTGGCTGAGCGTAAGCAATACTCAGCTTAAAAAACCCCATTTCTAAATTCTCTTCGTAGCGTGCCTTTCAACAGCCAGTACGAGATATTTCGATATCAGTACGCGGAAAGCGTCTAATTCGGAAGCTTTGTGGAGTTCCGCGTTTTATTGTGCAATCACTGCGTTTCCGCTAGAAAAATATAAATTGGGCGTTCAAAAACCACGCAAGTTTGGCACAGTCGCCATATCTGGTGGCTTGCTCACGGCGTCAGTCCGCAGGCACAGCAGGAGATTTCATGACTCGCTGCAGCTTATTCTAATCTTGCCTCAATACGGCATAGAACGCTGAACCTACCAACCCCCCTTTTTGCATATTATGACAGTTGAGCAGTCTGCGCAACACTCACACACATGAATGTACAAACAGATGTATAAGGTGCCGTTTTCTTCCACTTTTCATGTAAAGTAAGAGATAATATGGCTATTTCTCGCACGTTACCACTGCAGCTCCGCTCGGGTCGTGTTCTACTACCACCTGACATGGCAGTGCAAGACAATCCTGCTCCATCCAACACCACCATGTCCCAATCGCCGTTCCGTGTCGCCCCTGCGACGCGCCTCCAATGTACTGAATGCTCACTTAGAAAACTCTCCAATGCAGTTTTAGGAGGTGAAACTGCATCCACCGGACAGACAGCAATTCCTCCAGACAATCCATCGAACTTGTTAACAGTGTTAGTAGAAGGTATACGCGTCGAAGCTCTAGTGGATACTGGAGCTGCTATTTGCTTTATTTGCTCTGACCTTTCCTCCCGTCTCCGCAAAGTAACAACACCTTACTCGGGCCCGTCTCTCCGTGCTGCGACGAACGCTATTTGTCGCCCACTCGCCCAGTGTACAGTTCATGTTTTCATAGACGTTGTTGCTGTTGCGACATATTGCTGTTGCAGTTCTCTGTGAGTGTACCCACGAACTCGTTCTGGCAGGGATTTTCTGTCGTCTGCAGGCGCTTCTATATCTTGTTGTCAGCGCCTCATCCACCTCAATTCCACCGACTCTTCTGTATCGGAGCCCAAAGAGCGCATTTGTCTCGTCACCACTTCAGATTAGGTTCTTTGGCCATCCCTAGAAGAAGTAATTAGCATTGATTGCATCAACATTGTGGATAGCAACGTGCTTCTACTACCTTATAGCCACACGGTACATGGAGACATTCTGATCATTTCAGGCCTTGTTCGTTTTTCTGAAGGGTCTGTTTTTATTACTGCGTTGAATCAGACTCCCGAACCTTTATTGTTGCCCTGTGGATAAACAGTCACATGCGCCATTGACCCGCATCCCGTTGCAATTTTTGCCCTTCCAAGTCAAAAGGACCTACCATAACCAAGCACGCCCCTCAACTCTCCCACTCCTCTATCGGTGACGATAAGCCCTTATCTGACAGCAGCCCAGAGTCGAGAATTGCCGAATTTATTAACAGACATCACCCTTTGTTTGATATTCATTCTGCTGTCTTTGGTATGACAACTTTTGTGACTCACCCAATTCAGACTGAAGGCTCCCGAATTATTCACTAGCGCCCATAACACGTGTCTCTCGCAGAAAGGAAGATAATCGATGAAAACGTATCAGGCATGATTCGACGGAATATCATACGTGCTTCCTCGAGTCCATGGTCTTCGCCAGTTGTGTTGGTGCAAAAGAAAGACGAAACAGTACGTTTTTGCGTTGTATACCGGGCACAGAACAAAATAACGCGCAAAGATGTTTACCCTCTCTCACGATTTCATGACGCACTAGATTTGTTGCATGGCAATGAGTATTTTTCCAGCCTTGACGTGCGATCGGGCTACTGGCAAAAGAGATAATGCGGCATGTAAATTAAAAGATAATTAGTTTTCTTAAGTGAGACGGCTGATTCACTCCAGTTTATGAATAAAAAAAGATCTAGATTGCTTTGCTTTGCGATTGTAAAAAATAGGACATACACTGCTTCACATTCGGTAGCACAGCTGTGCAACATCTTACTAAGTTGTGAAAATGTTTTTCTTCATTTTCAGCGGCATTGTGCCGAACAAAATTAAAAAACCTATAGGATAGTTTCACGAAACTTAAAACAAAAATTAAGGACCAAACAAAAAGTGGGGCTGGAGCCACAGACATTCCTTCCGTGAAGAGGAGGCAATTCTAGGCCATGGTTCCCATAATGTAGAAAGTTTTTTTAGAGCCCATGTGAGTGTCCTTACCCGTCTCACAAATTTCTTAGCTTCCACAGCGTTCCGTTAATTTATTGTTGATTCTAGTTAGTATCGTCAAATGCTGCGACATCACATATGCCACTTGTGCAGTGTCAACTCGAAGCATTTTATGGATAAGTACACTAATTTTATGTTTTTTCATCTGTTCTTGCAGCATATGCAGGAACATCAGTTTTAAACAGGCCACAGGGTAAGTAACTTGAAATGAACCTTAAAGTGTATCCGTGGTTGCAAAAGTGTTAGTGGTGTCATACTGTACCCAGGTAAGTTTAGAGAACATTGATTTCCCCTGCTGTGCAATATGTACAGTTGCGCTCAATTTGAGTAGTGACACATTGACCACCGTCGAAGGAGCCGCAAGCCTGAACAGGTAAATGTTAAATTGGTTTCAATAATACCAGTAGTATACTAGTATGCTTGAACAAACTTTGCTATGTCAGCACTGCTTTTGCAGTGCTGACCTCACGTGCACTTTGAGCACGGACTGCATTTGCAACTCATTGAGTTCAACTGCATACATCTGGTAAGGGCAATTTGAACATTGTTAGAGTAAACCTGAAAAAGGAGATTATTTTACTTTGATGAAGGTCAGGATGTTACAAGGAAGAAGACACAGGCCAGGATGAAGTTGAAGAATTTATATACAGTGACATTCTTGAAATCGTTACAGACCTCTAGATGTGCGGCAGCAGCACGTCAGGCCTAACGGTCGTCAGACAGAAACCACCGACAGTCCTGAAACTTAATAATGGTTTCGCATGTGATTTTGGCTGACATATATAAGTAGAGCATTAGGTATTGTCTCGTAAGTTTGTAAGGCACTCGCAGCTAATAATTTTGGAAATTAACCATGCAGGCAACAAGAGACTGATGTCCTTGAAACAAAAGAAGTGAAGGCAAATACAAGGCAAGATCATTGTAGTAGTTGCTGCACATGGTGTGTTCCAATAATAGAGGATGTCTTTACTAATTTAAGTTTTTTACAGTGCACCAAGGCCCAGGAAGTGTCGTATAGGGTCAAAAAACCGAAAGACGTAAGTTGTGACCTATTTCGGTGCAGAACGTTGTATAAACACACGTCTTTTCATTTGCAGGATTTCCAATGAAGCAGCTACATCTTTAGATGTGGCAGCGGCATGTTTAGACCATCTAAAAACAGCACGCGAAGACCGAGAACAACAAAAAGATGTCCTGTACCATTTTAGACTCACGATAATTGGCATGCTTCGCACGCTGCCTTTAGACGACCACTTAGACACAATGCATGAGGGGCAAAATTTGGCTTACCATAAAGTGAAGGAGGTTAGGGATCGCAAAAAATTGGAGTTATTGGAATGCAAATAAAGCCTGAATTTTCCCTGATTCTACACAAGTTGTGCTTTCATAATACAACTTTAGTTTGCTGACAATGCTTCGGATGGTGTCGCCTGTTTTTTAAAGTTAATTTGTTTTTGGCCATATTTGTGTAGATATGTTTGCACGTTTTAATACCTACATGCATAGTTTGAAGGGATTTTGCATCTGGTAGCCAATCATGATGAAGGCAGTGAAACGGCAACATTAAGAAATAGCTCTTCTTTTGTATTATGCTGTTTACCTTTGTTGTGTAGTATTGTTGTGCCTTGATGCTGTCCATGCTACGGAGATGTGCTAAGAAGGCGTAAACTTGCTTGACTGGTTGCCATCTGAACTTTTCCACATGTTTCACCTGCCATGGCACCTTGCCCTGTGTTATGAAATGCCTGCACAGCTTATCACGAACGGCATAAGCGTGCCTGCAAAAGGTAGTTTGAGCAGGTTGTGATATTGAGGCAGAACAATTTCTCAATGAGCTTTCAAAGATGACTATACCTGAGATGCATTCGAAATAAAACATGTACCTAAGCCATGTTTACCTTGCCGAGTTTCCACCTGTGCCGGCTATTGCAGTCAGTGCACTGTTGACTACACCCTCGGTTCTCCAGCTCCCATCTGTACGGTTGGCTTGCCAGTCTTCACTGTCTGTAGTTCCTGGGGGACAGTACATATTTCGTAATGCAGGTGACTCCTTCAGAAGAAAGTTTTGCGAAGCCACACAGTCAGATACAATTTTTGTTATGTTCTCTTCTTTTGCTTTAAATGGCCGACGAAGAATTCGCTACTTCTGGGCGAGTATACCTAAACAATTTTCGACTACTCTTCGAGCCCTGCCTAATGTATAATTGTATATCCTTTTTTGGTGGTGCTCCTCAAATTGACTGGTTGCACCACTTTTTATAGAGGAAGACTGGGTTGTGGAAGTTGTGGTGTTTCCAGAGAGAACAGGATAAAGACCTGTAAGAAAATACATGTTTTGGAATGAAGCTAAAGTACTATAAGTACAAAGCACCACTTGTGTGTATGCATTAGCGAAACTAGATGCACCCAATTATTTGCACTTCTGCTGTAATACAGATATCTGAAACACAGAATTGACATTCAACAGCATAGCTCCTCTGATGCTTCTTACAATATTAGCTTGACCTATGAAACACTAAAGTTGTGAAGAAACCTCTGTCCGAACGAGCATATTTGAGGCACTATTGTGCATATCAAGACTTGAATTCAAGGTTGTCAGTAGTGCTGGTACAATAACAAAAGAACACTCATTTACAAGGTTTGCAACATATATGCACTTGCATATATGTTGACGAAATGAATGTGCGGTTAATATGCAGTATGAAGCAAGCAAATTTGTGAAGTGATCAATTTATGCTGAACTGGACCATTGCTTCAGCAATGTCAAGGCCACGGCTATACTATAAACGAAATGTACCTTTATGATATCTCCAGTTGCTTTTCTTAGAATATGGCCTCATCATGTATATCTTTAGAGGAAATGCCTCGTCACCAACAAAAAATACGGCATGTTGCCAATACTTCCAAGACAGGCGTCTGGTGGAATTCCAAGAGTGCCATTGGTCACTATGGGTTGCAGCTTGCGTCAGCTGAATATGCCTCCATCTGACTCACTTCCGTTGTGACCAATCTCTACATACAGAAAGCTAGAGTGCAAAAAATAAATTTAAATGTTAGCACTGTTGTTTTACATGCACCATTCACTGGGATTCCACGTTACATTTTGAACCAATTGTCGTGCCGTATAGCTTAATTTAATAAATACTAGTAAGAACAAACATTTCTGGGCATCTGTGCAATTTAAGCATACTGTTTACCATTCAACGATGGTACAGCAAAGCTGATTTTTCTTCAAGAATCAACAGTATGACTAAAATAAATTGTCTGACTAATTGGTAGTGCCTTATCTGCCCAGGTATAATAGCGAGAACAGACAGAAAGACACAAGAAATGGGATGAACACACCTATATGTCCTTGTGCTCTTTCTCGTGTCTGTGATTTTGCTCTAATTACCATACATTACTAATTTCAGCCAGTTACTGCCTTTCCTTGACCGTAATTTGTTAATCACTGCGAAACTATGTGGAGTTTCGCATGAGTGTGAATTGAGATATTTGATGAAAACTGTTACTCATGTTTTGATGAAATTTCTTCATGTTTTGATGAAGGATCTTTCTTTAGCAAGCAGACCAACACCACTCTATTGAGGGAATTGAAAGATGTAAATAATAATTGTGCCATAGTAATAACGTACAGCTGAGCTAGTTCATAAGTATTCATTCAAAAATTAGCGCATGGTGTCCTCACTTTTTTTGTGAGGGTTTGCATGCCCTGCAATTTAGAAACTGCCTCGATACAAGCAGATGACGTGGAATATAATCATATGTAGCACAGAGCTATGCTGACCAGTAGCTCAGCCTTTAATTGGAAATGCGCACAGCATTTGCTATGAACATGGCTGCCTTCTCAAACAATATTCACTGACATACAAAACTACATCAGCAGCTACAAACCAGTAGTTTGCATCGCTGATTGCCATCAATGAATTGCTGAATGAGCCCTTTAAATTTCTGTCTCGGCTTCTTGAGTTTGCTGGGCACACCTTAATCACATGTTTGCCGTATATGGCGCCCAGACAGTGTGGCATATCCTACTTCTTTTCAAAGTCTCTCGCAACCTGAAATGAGGTCATAAAAAACAATGTTACCCTCAAAGGATTTCGAAGCTAATGATTATATCAACAAGGTTTCATCGATTGTGATATAAACTAACAAGTGGCGAACATATTCATGTGTAGTGTAAATAGTGTTGGCCAGCTGTTAGAAACAGTTGTCACATAAAGTATCAACTGACACCTTACCTTTGACCGTTCATCTGTGTTGATGGAAGTGCCGCGTATGTGGGGCCAAGTACATCCCAAATTGCCTGGCGTAATTCAGAAACGATGGCAATGGCCGTGGATCTGCCCGTCAGAAAATTGAACGATGATGATCGAAGCGTCTCTCCTGCCACCCAGAATCTAAAAAAAAAACATTCGTAAATTTAAAACTGGTTTGAAACAGCCTTATTAGGTGGCGTTGCATGGTGAAGATAAAAAATAATTTCTGTGCATGACGTAAAAACAAGCAGTTCAACGCGCAAAATGTGTCTATATGAACGCTTGCCTGATTGCTAGAGCTAGCCGGTGTTCTGCAGGGATTGCCTTTCGATAGTTGGTGTCATTTTTTTTTATCCTTGGCCTGAGCATTTCCAAGAGTGTCGAAACAGCTCGAGGACATCCTCAAATAGCTGCGGAATAAACACACGTGCCAGGCAATTCGAACAACACGCACAACTCATTGCTTACAGTGGCAGACATCACTAAAGAAACGTGATGAACTCTCATTAGTTCTTAATGGGTACTCACTCTCTGTAGTATTCCACATCGCGAGACTGAAGGAGTGGAAACAAAATGTAAGCATGCCCCATAGTATCTCACTGCTGCAATACTGGACGAACTCACCAGCGACGTTGGCAGCGTCACTTTTTACCCGCTTTCAGCTGTTCATGATGCGACAATAATGAAGCGACCGTTAGAACGAAAAGTATATCGTCCTCTTCGTCCGAACTTTTCATGGCAGGCGTCGTCCCAAAGCAAAACTGGCGACACCGCTGAGTCGGAAAAGGCGCGAGAACTGCACAGCTGACTCGATTAGGGAGCCTACATGAACGGCCGTTCATGTAGGCTCCCTAGACTCGAAGTTACACAGGCGCCCTTATGTGGAGAGTAGAAGAGTCACATGATGAGAAGTCCCAAAGCGTGCCATGAGATGGCGACACACGGCGAGATGCTCCTCCTCTTCGGCCGCGCGGGCGGCCAAGCGATCCGTGCGGTCTGAACAGGGGCACGCACTCGCCGCCTCGCTGCGTAGAGAAACTCGCTTTGCTGCTTTGCCGCCCCGCCTTCGGTGTGAACCAGGCTTTAAGATTCGTTCACACTGAAGGCGGGGCGCCAAAGCGGCGAGGTGCAACGTAGAAAGCGGGAAAACCTCCTCTCTAGGCGGCGAAAGCGGAAGAAGAAGCAGGCGGCAAGGCCGATTGCTCTCGGAGCAATTTTTTGCCGCCTGCTGAGGCTCGCTGCTTTGCCACAGCCAGTCAGAACGCAACCCAGCGGAGGCGCGGTGGTGGCGCGGGTGTACGTTTCGGAGAAGCACTGACACGTCATACCGACACGTGCGCAATATCACGAGATGGCCGCCTCTTCTGCCACGTGGCCAGACGAAGGAGGCATGCGGTCTGAACAGTTTCACGCACTCACCACCTCGCCGCATCAAAAATCCCGCTTTGCCACGCTGCCTTCGGTGTGAATGAACCTTTACTCGGAAGAGCGTCTGGCAAGAAGCAGTCCAGGTGCCGCCGTCTGAATTAAAGCCATTGTTGGCATGCACGCGTGCCATCGAGAATGACCCGGGGACGCGGCCACTGGGCTGACCGAGACATAGTGGCGGCTGAGGCACGCAGACGAGCTCATTCTCCCCGGCTATACGTCATTACCAACTGTTGTTATGATGGCGGGGCGCCTCGCTGTCACTTGCACACCTGGTCAGTGCACAAGGCCTCACGGTGTACTCTCCGCGCTTAAGGAGGCTTCTATGAAGCGACGTGTAATGACAAAGTTGATGGAGCCCGAGCGTGTGAACGGCTACAGACAGAGATTGGCTCATACACGGCCTGGCATGGGAGAGAGTGTGAAACGCGGACAACCTATCCGCTCTCGTGTTGCACTTCATAATGTGATATTTACCAATGTAGTGCCCACTGTGAAAGCGATTCTGCGATTGGTTGTGATGATGCGAGTCCCAGCGTGTGATTGGTTTGTGTGAAGACCCTTTGTTTAACCGACGCTTGAAAAGAGAAAGTTTGAATCTGAAATGGGAGCGGTGGTTCCGGCTCGGACTCGGGCAGGCGCCTGAGGCTGCAATAAAGCGTCTGTTCACCGCATTACGGCTCTTCCTTCGCGCGGCCACCGTGCACTCGAGTCATCGAGGGGACCCATTCTGAACCTGAACATCTCTCCTTAGCTAAAGTAGAAGCTAGTCAAGGAAGAGGAAATTAACTATATCATTATGAAAACAGCCAGGCTAGGTAAAAGTCCTAGGCAGCGAGATAAATAGACAGACACGCCCAAATTTACCGAAGTTCGCTAAGAAATACTTTGACCTAAAAACTTCATCAGGAATATCTTGTGAAATTTTCACTGCAAGGGTGCACTTTTCTACTCAGTGGAATGACAAGCAAGTTGAGAAACGACAACAAATCGAACAAATCTAACACACAACAAATTGACGCGATACCGCATTCCGTCGTAACCAATGAAACGCAGTGCAATGAAGGGTCGATTTGACTGTTTCGCACTGCTGGCTCATTCGATTGGGTGTTTCGCCACAGCTCGCTAAGATCCCTATAATTTCGCCACGCTTGGGCGATCTGACATAGTGCACATGGTCACGGAGCAAAAAAAATTGCCCACAGCTTCCCTCGGGGGAACACTGAGGAGGATGCGGACCATATAATTGGTTAACGGGGTGTTAAAGTGCGACTTACTTGGGTCGATGGCTAAATTGGTTAACGTGGTTGTGAAATGGGGTGTTAAATTGCGACTTACTTGGGTCGATGGCTAAATTGGTTAACGTGGTTGTAGGAGGGGGTGTTAAATGAGTGAACACGTACACACGTATGCGAAAGGGCGGCGCTGGTCGAAGGGACGTCGATCATTGTGTTTGTGGATTCGTTGGAATTCATTTCACCGCGACCTTGGACGTCGACGCGCCGTACAAACCAACCGACGAGCGGCAACTGAGCGAGCGAGCGCCGACCTTGAGTATATATACAGCACGACGGCGCATGCACTGTCAGCTGTTGAATGTTCTCGAAGCGCGACGCCACATGCGCGTCCACTGGAGAATCAGGAGAATTGTAGATGTCGAACGCGGTGTGTAGAGGAGGAAGGGTGCACAGATGGTGGAGGAGTGAAGCGCGCGCGGTGTGTAGAGGAGGAAGGGATGCACAGATGGTAGAAGAGTGGGCGACGGCGCGACGGCGCATGCGCGCGCGTCAGCTGTCGAATGTTCGAGAAGCGGTGCTGACGGCGCACTACAAGGCGCGAGTATAAGATGCTCCGCATCTAAAAAAAGAAAAAACGCAGGAGGAGAAACTCCGGGCCGGCGCCAACTCGAGCGTCCACCGAGAAAACGTCACCGTGAGAAAGGAGGTTGCCGAACGTGCGCGCAGCGATTCTTGCGGCAACGCACAGAACTATTCGTTTTCCGTAAGAGGAGAGCGCACGCACCCGCAGTCTCCGACGCACCCGAGTGTTGTCTGCTACATCTTGAACCGGCCACTCGCGTTACGTTGCCTTGTGACACAAAAAGATGTTTTAGATGGAAATGTTAGCGATGGGAAGCTAAAGCTGGACGAGTGCATTTTATAGCCAATCTTCTTTATTATTCACAATTGGTATATAATGCTCTTGTATTTAATGGAAGGGACAATCTGGCCCACTCCAGATAGCAGACGATCTGATGATGCGGTGGTGCGGCTTCGCATTTTGTAAGTTTTTCGGTTTACCAAAAGGCAACATTTGTTTCTAGTTTTAATATACGCCAAAAATGGTGATCAGAGCACACTGTACACACCCGATGTTTGTGATAGAATTTTAATCACATTTTCTTCATCACACTTGAACGCACGTGAATAGACGGCGCAACATATGGGCTGGCTTCGAGAATTGGAGAACCAGCACTTCGTAGGTTCGACAATTCCAGCGCTGCTGAATATTGATGACGTTGACTGTGTAAAAGGTTGCCGATAATTGACATGGACTGCCGATGCTTTGTCCTGAACTGCAACAGCGGGTATAAGTCTTGCGCTGAAAAAGTTTGCATCTCCAAAGCTTCAGTTGACCGTAAAGGTTTGCGGGAATGGGCGAGAGCTATTGGCCGAGTGGATCGCGATCTCACAACATGCGACTACGTCTGCGAAAAGCATTTCCACAGTGAAATGGTGAAGGTGCAAATACTATACGCTGATCTTGGAGGCACGGCCATTCTTGACCACCCGAAGATGCCAAGGTTGGTGCCTGAGACAGCCCTTCCGTTTTCCCGGATGTTTCACCGCACTTGCATCCAGCGAAGAATCCCAGAGTAGGTCGGAATGTACTTCAAACTGCCGATGAAAGAAGCCCCAAAATAGTGTGTATCAAGATTCCTTAGCCACCAGCAACCAGAGTAATAGCCTTCAAATAAATATTAACTTCAAGGTGAGCTTCATTGCCCAAGAGGGGTTCACGTCTGAGCACTCGAGCACATTGCACATGAACTCTCCGCCACTGCCAAGCTACAATTCAACTACTTCTGCTAATAAAGATGGGCCGATGCAGAATATAGAGGCAGGAGCTTCTGCCCCTACAGCAAGTTGGTTCCAGCAATTGTCCGGTGAACATCCCAAACTAATGTCATACCCTGTCTGGAACCACCACTACATAAACGTTGATGGTGTCGAATGCCTTTTTTTGTGCACATGGTGAGAGCGTCAGCGTCTTCTGCCACATTCGCATTCAAAATCCTTGAATTGATGTCGTCCCACGAGGGCAGCGAGAGATATCCAGCAGCAAAATGGGCTCTGGGTTGCGAAGTGAGCCGTTTATTGGTGGAAGTACCTTGTGAAGCCGAGTGGACCAGAAATATTATTGGCATGCTTTGGGAATTTCATAACCAAGTCATTTGCCGTAGAAGTCCTGCGAGAAAAAGTTTCCCGACATCCAGTCAGAATGTGCCTCTTGTGACGAGACAGGGGCCTGGAGGCACAACACCGTCCCTGGTCTCCTTAACGTTTCACAGAGACAATGCTAAGAATGCAAAAAAAAAACTGTCCAACATATTGCGTATTCACAAGAAACGAAAAGAAAGCATAAAACTCAAAAAATCTGTTAGGTCTCTTGTTAGCGGTCCCAGTGTGCCGTAATGGTCGATAGTAGAGGTAGTTAGGAAGCAACTAGCTGGGTTGTATCACAAGAAAACTAGACCTATGAAAAGAACCAAAAGATTGAAAGCTCGCTTGAAGTGAGCATAAAAAAACTCAAATTCCTTCCAGACACGCTAGTGTTGGATCTCGCTAAAGAAGCCGGCTTTCCCGAGAACCATGTGGACTGCATGCTTTTGGCAGAGTGTTTAGCTGCCGCAAAGGTCCTGGCGAAACAAGGAAGACGGTTCACGTATGACAGGCTTCTCTTCTGCCTGCTTTTACATTTACGCTCGCCATCTGGCTACAGATGTTTGACAGAACCCAATATCTTGCCATTTCTCTGCGTGAAGATAATCAGAAAATACATTTATAACGTAGAAATGAAGTGTGGCTTCAACAGAGATTTTTTCATCGCCCCGAAAGAGAAACTAGCACCCAAATCATATTTCCAAAAGCACGGAGTGCTGCTTTTCGACGAGATGCAGGTTCGAAAACTTGCGTCGATTCCAAGACACTTACCTACGCCGAATTTGCGGACCATGGTCAGGGAGTGAAGTGTCCTAAAAGTAGCGCAACTGGCCTGGGCAATCATGCACTAGTCTCTATGCTTATTCCGTTTGGGGAGAGCTACGCTCAACCAATCGGTGCGTTTGCCTCCCGAGGCCCAACGAGGAGATCAGTGCTCAGCCAGTTAATTGGTGCTGTAGGCCATCATATTTATAGAGAAGGCAGGTACACTCATCGACGGGATTGTTTGTAATAAGCGAGCACAAACAGAAGGATGTGGACAGAAATCGGCATAAATAGGAAACTCGGATCAAAGAAAAACTTGTTTGAACACCCAATGAACGACGCAAGGATGGTTTGTCTTCTGCGACATGCCACACTTCGGGAAGTGAATTGTAACAGGCTCCTGAAATAGCGCTCTCTGAAAGTTATTGGTAAGGGGGTGGACTGGTTTTGCTATGTTGCTGTCTACAAAGAGGATTGCAAGAATGCAGAAGGCCTGAAGGTTTACCCTAAAGTAACTCATCACCTTATATATACCCATCTGATATGGAACTTATGCGTGTCAACCTGGCCACTCAGGTATTCAGCCGATCTATGACCTCCGCATTAAAATACTACACAGAAGTAGCGGTACTGCACACGGGTGCTACTGACGGCAATATTGCGTTCACCAAGCTGATGAACGACGTCTTCGAAGTGGTGAACAAGCGTCATCATAAGGAAGATCTGCGCATGGGATGCAAAGATTTAGAGTGCATCAAAAATTCCCTGAAGGGGCTCGAAGACTGGGAGCAGGAAGATTGCAGTGGAGCTATTTCCGAAGGTTTGTTTCTGGCTCCATTGACTGCAGACGGCCTCCGAGTCACCATGCTTTTGATGCTAAAACTGTCGGAAGACTTTCTGAACCAGAGTGAGTTCAAGTACGTTTTTACTGCACTGTAAGCAAAAGTTAGCCGAGATGGGAGTTTCTCCAGCACATGAGCCCACAAAACTCCCCTGCCCCAATTATTTACTCCCTGGTAGGAAGTGAACTCGGCACATGTTATCTTAAAACGCCCCCTGCTTAATCACAGAGTTTGTGAACGACATGACCTTGTTAAACTCCCCAGGGAGTTTCAGGTCACATAGTTACAAACTCTCTATAGGAGTTTTAAAAACCCTCTTTGGGCCTGACGTGTGTGTGTGTGCGTGTGTTTGCGTGTGTGTACGTGTGTGTGGTGCGCGTGTGCGTGCGTGCGTGTGTGTGTGTGTGTGTGTGTGTGTGTGTGTGTGTGTGTGTGTGTACGTACGGGCATATGTTTGCACGTCGGTGTGAAACACATGTGCTTTGTGTGGCTAACCGTGTGAACATCTGTCAACAGGCAACAAAATTATAAGTGCGGTAAAGAATAGCAACGACTGGTTGGTATTTACTGCGAACATTTCAATATATTTCGCACCGTTAAACCACGCTGCACATCGGTCCGATTCCTCAACGAAACGCCGTGAATGCCGCGCTTCAAAGGGCCGAGTAACAACAAACTTCGAAGAATAAATAATGGTAGCAAAAGTAAGCTGTTACGATCATCAGCGACTGCTCCTGGAGTTGCACCATCAAAAACTTCAAAGCGGTCTGAAGTCGGCTTCGCTCGATTACGGCAGGCTGGCCGGCAACCGGTCTGAGAGTTGCGCCGGCGACGCGCTCGCCCCGTCTCCACTGATAGTGGCTTCTTGGAGTGTCACCGGTATTTCACCGGCTGTAACATCTAAGTGGTATGAAGGCCTCGCTATGCCGTCGGTATCAAGCCGGCATCGTATCGAGCTCGCACTGCGCGCCGGCCACCGCGGCAAGCGCTACGAGCTATCACCGACCACCGGCGAGGCAAAGAATGTGTTTCATTAAAAAATGAAGGCTGCTGGGATGTATAACAGTCTTCGGCGCCTTGCGACCGCAGCTGTCAATGACTAACTACAAGGCGAGCGCCTAACGAGACGGAGTACGATCGTCGGCGACTGCACCGTAAAACTTCGAAGCGGCTCGAAGTAGGCTTCGCTCGACCACGGCAGGCTGTCAGCAACCGGTGTCTGAGTTGCACCAGCGACGCGCTCGCCCCGTCTCCGCCAACGGTGAGTTCTCAGAGTGTCACCGGTATTTCACCGGCTGCAACATCTAAGCGGTAGGAAGGCCTCACTATGGTGTCGGTATCAAGCCGGCATCCTATCGAGCTCGCACTGCGCACCGGCCGCCGTGGCGAGCTATGGGTGCTATACATGCAATGCATGCGAGCAACGGGAACAGCGACTGCGAACCGTCTCATTCTTTTAAGTCTATCGCTCCGTAGCTTAAACTGCGTGGATAGCAGACACCTATTTCTGTGCATGGGAAAAACAACGAGGCGTAAACTGCACATCAGCAAGCATTTTGTGATCGCCAGCTGTCATTCATCGAATCACTGTGCCGTACTCGTGAGTGAGGCCTATAGTCGTCGAACGCAGTAGCGGCGGTCAACCTCGGTTCATCGCTGGAGCTGCTGAATGTGCCTCGTGAATGTGTTCATGCAAGGCCGCGCGCACTTTGTGTATGATTCAGTGCATTTTACGGGTACACAAATAGTACTGCTCGTGCAAATTCAGCCTGTACGACAGAGTGTCAACTGATAAAACTTTTTCGCTATAGTAAAGATATAATAATTATTAGGCAGAAATAGGATAAAAGGCATGTGTGTTGAAGTGCTAACATCAGACCACCGCAAGTTCATACTTACGCCGTCCGTATTTATTGCTTAATTATTAGAAATAAAGGCTTTCACCAGGGCTACATGGGAGGTCAGAATTTGATGTCTATATATAACCGGTGACTATATGGCAGGTGTGTACTGCATGTGGCAAATTATGGTGTGTGCGATTGTTGTAATATTACGTGAACGTTGTGAGAATGTTTGTGTACTGTAATCAGTGTTGTGCGCATTAAATGTAATGCATATAAAATTACGCTTGCACATAGTACGGCTGCTAACGTAATTTTTTTTTCTCAGTCGATGCAAAAAATTTACTCCCATACTGACCTGAAAGTGTTCCCCAATGAATTTAAATAAAAACCCCTCTGGCACCATGCAAAAACTTCTACTGATGGGGAATAAATTTTCAACTCCCTCCGGACGGTGTTTATAAAACTCCCATCGGGGCGTGCACTAGAGAACAAGGTCATTTACTCCCATCTCGGCTTATTTCTGTTTACAGAGTGGCAAGATGAACCAAGACCCCCTCGAAAGATTCTTCGGTAAAGCTTGACAGGCTGGCTGTGAAAACGACAATCCGAGTATGCAATCGATTATGCAGGTGTACCGAAAGCTCACAGTGTACAGCTTGTTGAAGCCATCAAAGTTTGGAAACTGTGAGGTACGAGAGCAAGAATCAGCGCTGGATCTGTCTTCGTTTCAAGCTGCATTCTTGAAGAAAGATACCTTCGATTCACCCCTCACCGGAATGAAAAGGTGGATGGTTTGGTGGAAACTGAGGAGTGGGAATGCGAGGACTGCGAAGACTTGTTGCAGGAGAGTGAGAGTATCATCGAAGTTGTGGATGCAGTTTTGTACTACGTCACTGGCTTCTTGACACGTAAACTGACAAAAATGTCTCCTTCAAAAAATGCAAGCAGTCTCTGACTGCAGATGCTGCGACCTTGAAAGAAGCCTCTTTCACCTTCTGCAAAATGAGAGGTAGCCTCAGTCACCCCCAAAACACTTGTTGCAGATACTTCGCTGCGCAGAGGACTACTTTTCAAATGATATGGAAGATCATGGCATTTTCTAGGCTACAATCAACCATGTTTTGGATAACTTGAAACTCACGTTTCCCTGTGATGACTACAAAAATGACGCGCTTGCAAAAATACTTTTTTACTACGTCGGCATGCGAATGTGACAACACTGCGTGAACGAAGCATGTGATAAAGACCACACGGCAGCATCAAAGGAAAAAACTCTCCAGGCTTTGCAAAGACTAGGTATTTCAGAAATCGCCGTGTGTCCGCACCACAATTTGGGGTTCAAGCTTCGAAGAAATGAAGAAACTGATAGAGGAACGAATACACGGTCTTCACGAGGCTTTTAGAATAATTTTTGATGTATCTGTGATGTTTTTCGCTTTTGTAGCAGATTGTTGTGGACCGGGGTCTACCCAACACTTCCCCGCTGACGTGGGCAGCCGGAACGTCAGGGTTACGTTGGATCCGGTGGAGGAAACGAACTCTGACAAGATGGGCATACGAAAAACAAACAGGTTTATGGCACTATTTACATTTATTTTGCAGCATAGAGAAGTTAGGAGTTTCACGAACCACGAGCATGGTGGTTGAACCACTACATGGCTCAGAGCAACGTCCAGCACTTTCAAGCCTTCTTTTAAGCCCCTTCGGGCTCCTCCTTTTTGACTGAAGCACCAATCACACACAAACACAAGATACCGCTCTCCAGAGCATCAATCAAATACACTCTGTCCGCCGAATTGTTATTGCACTTCTTCACACAATGCTCCTCGGGTCTGAGTTTCACTGAGGAGAGGGGAAATTGGGTTCTTTAACGGAAAATTTTGGCGGTTGGGTTGCTTCTGGAAGGGCAGCCAAGGAGTAGAGATTAGACACTACCTGCACGGTCGGGCTGCCTCGCCATTCCCCAACCAAGCTAGCCTGTAGGAAAGGCTTGTAGGGCTCACGGACCGTCTTCTGATACTTTTGTCACTCCCAGACACTGGACGCCGGTTCCCAGAGAACTGGGGTTCTTGGCCTGGGAGCGTTGCCCGGCTACATTTCTCAGGGACAGCATGGCGCCTACTAACGAAGGTCACAACGCAGATCTACATTAAATAATGAAAATCACGAAGTTCGAAAACAAAACACACGTCAGAAGAGCAGACATATCAGAATAACTTTTTTTCTGCAATATGCACCAACCCCTATCACTCCCGCTTGCAAGTACACTCTAAAAAAACAGGGAGCGAGAATGAAGAAACGGGCTCCGTTTCTCCTTCGGCGCAGTGACTTCCTCCCTTTCGGGCGCTTTACCCGTCGCGCCCTCTCGCGGCAAGGACCAAAGGAGCAACGTTCCTCCTTCATCGTTCAAGTTTCTCCTCAATCACGGGGGTCTTGCTCGCGCGCATGCGCACGCCAAGCCTATAGCCGGCCACGGCCAGTCGCGAGCGATTGCTTTTACCTAAAATTGTTGTAAGCAATGCAGGAGTGACGTTTTCTTTTGTTTTATTTGTGTAGAGTAAAAGCCTCTCTTTTTTATCGTCAGGCCCTCGCACGATGCTCCGCACACTTCCATGTGTGTCTCGTGTTGTTTCATACTACCAATTTGTCACGAATACAAGGAGCTCTGCTTCCCAAGCCGTCTTGCTTTATTGATTAACTTAGAGTGTAAAAAATAATGAATTTTTTCGGCGTCGACCTACTTGGTAAGCCCACGCATTTTTAGTTTCGCACGGCACCAACAGCACTCATGAATTCTACGAGGCGCGAAAAAAAGCATCACACTTATTTTTTCAACATTGTAGGAAACCTCATACCACTGTACAGTCCATGCGTGAAAGTACGATCATATACAATTGATAGAGTTATACGTGCCACTACCGTCATATGGATGTTCTTTGCAGTTTACCCCCATTCGTATACGGCCGCCGTGGCCGGAAGTCGAACCTGCGTCCTCCAGCATAGTTACACGACACCCAATAAGGCTATGCTACCACAGCAGGTGAAAGCACCAAGGGAAACAGGCTGCGAAGTTTCACCGAGCGTTTATTCGCCAGACTAGATTACAACCATCAGAAACTTTTTAAACATCATCATAACTAAACTTTTGTGAAAAGTGAACCAATGACTTCTGTAGGTGAAATCAAATTCTCAATCGCATTGGCTTTGAATTGCCCCTCCCAGCACTGAGAAGTAGGAAGGAATTATGCACGCGAGCAGTATGCCTTTCTCGTCAATGATTCTCCTTTGTCGCGAGAAACTCAACACAAAATGCACTTCTAGTAACAGCTGTGCACAGCAAGTAAGTTCTAACGCTCACTCACCTTTGTGAAAAGAGTATTCCGATTTCAGAGTAATAACCACCACAGCCACAGCGCTAACAACAAAATTGTGGCACGCGCTATGATTGCAAGTTGACACGCGAGGCGAATTGCGAGAGGCATCTGAAGCAGAAAAGTATGCAAACACAACATTCTATAAAGTTATAGTAAACTTGCGCACTGCAGCGATAGTTCCTCCACTCAAGTATGAGAGCTGCCGCGACGCAAACAGCCACTGTCATAGCTCACGAAAAAATACCGTCGGATGCAAGGTCATCGCTTATTTCTCTCGCAAGACCCGCGTTGTAACGTACATATACACTGCTAGGACGGTCGTTACCGCATCAAAAACATTGTCATTGAAGGGCTAGTGGTGTACTATATTCATGGCTAACGGTCACACTTGTGGTACGCACGTAAAAAGAATATAAGCAAACGTTAAGACGAAACAACTAAACGAGGTCGACGTGACCACAGAACACCTACCGCGACGGAGACAAAGTTTGGTCTGCATGCGTCGCCCTCTCCAAGTAACAAGAAGAAAAAAAAACGTGACCTCCGAAATGGCTAACACGCGGCAAGTGTTTGCACTCTCAGAGGCTTCAAGAAAAAAAAGTAACTGTGGCAGTGGTCGACAGATGGCGCAGCGTTTGAAATGCCGTGGGCTTGGAGGTATTCGCCTTTGTGAAAACCTGATAAGCTCTAGTATTTATTCCGTTCATTATTGTGCAACCATTGAATAACTAAGGTTTGCCTAACCATCAGATACAATATATTTACGTGTGCGCATGTTGTGGTATTGATACAAAACGTAAAAGAAGTGTAAGAAAACGTACTTGTAACCTGTGCCACTCACGTCAGTCAAAATTCATCGCTATATAAGCTGATGCGCTTTCATAGTATGGTGTGAGTAAACACGTCGAGGTGTGGGCCATTGGTGTGAATGGTTGATTGTGCTCTTGTTGCGTACTACTTGTTAGCGTATATGTAGTGTACTTGTTGCGTAATATATGTGTACTACGTGACCATGTGTGCATGTGTAGCCATATGGATTGCATCAGCACATATTAGGCTTTCAGTGTCCGTAAGTATTCCTGAATGGGTTGATGCGTAAACAATCCGCAAGGGAGCCGTGATAGTGAGTGATGACACCGCACGTCTCGGCAGGCAACTTTTTTTTAGTTTCGTTTAGTCTCTCTAGATGGCGCCAGCTACCACCTACTTCATTGCTATGACGCTCTCACACCTCCAGCCATTTAGATAACGTTCAACATCTATCTATCAATGCTGCACTACGGATTCGGAATGGTTTCGCTGCGATCGAGTGTACGGTTTGGAGGCACATCTCGTGACCTGCGGACCCGTAAGCGCATGGATAACGTCGCTACACTATGTGAATCTCTGAGAAATAAAACAGCAAGCCTAGCATGCGCTCTTCAGGTGAGGGCTCTGCAGAATCCGTGTCTTTCGGAGTGAACGTGGCTTCGCTGACCGAACGAAACGTACTTGCTCCGTCGTTCTCTTTCGCGATGTGTTCGCCGCCACAGGTTCGTCTGCTTGTTTTTATAATCATTTCGTTCAATATCAAGCTCAGCGGAACCGTTTTTTGTAACTTTCAGTGCCGTGTACTCCTTACCAGTCGAGAATCGTTGCATTTGCTAAGCCTACTCGCTTCGCCGGGGGGCAGCCATGTTGATTTTCATAAGGAGGAACCAAGGAGGTTATATTAAAACTTCTGGAGTGGCTGAGAGGCTCCGCAGCTGAAGCCGACACCGCCATATTGATCAGGGCAGAAAACGGATGGGCGCATTTTAGCGTGCGTGGCTTTCGTGTTGATTTAGTGCTAGTAATGTTGCGTATCATGCCTCTAATTGAACAAGGCGCTTCTGAACACGTCTGTGATCACATTTTGAGACGACGATGCTGGGCTCTTGGGTAGTATTTGGCTCCACGAATCGTGTGAGGTGGACACTGGGCTCAGCTTTCGATGTTTATAAGTAGGCATGCTTCGCTCATTCGCTTATTCTCTCATATTTTAGCGACTATGCGACTGCATTCATAAATTTTCTTTTGGCGTCCGGGGGCACAATGACACTAAGAATAATTTTTTGCAGGCTCTATGTTTTTGTAGTAATGTTTGTAGGCTATATATATATATATATATATATATATATATATATATATATATATATATATATATATATATAGTGGGAGTAATAACTCAATGGGCCAGTAGTTATTCTTCGTGAAGGTATGGGATATGGCACAACGGGAGCGTTGTCAACAAAGATAAATATATTTATTTCCCAACAGTTTCGGGAGGGGTCCTCCCTTCATCAGGGGATGAGTTTTATATATATATATATATATATATATATATATATATATATATATATATATATATATATATATATATATGTGTGTGTGTGTGTGTGTGTGTGTGTGTGTGTGATATCCCTGAGTACGTTTTTCTTTCTTTTTATAGTGAAAGGTGTTACGAGATCAGAACACGGGTCATGCGTAGAGCCGTGTCCGCCGCCGCCGCCACTCGAAATTAGTATCGAACAAAAAAAAAACTCGGTAAGTAAAGAATATCAATGACACAATGAGAGTCCAATCCGGGTCCGCTGCGTGCCAACCCAGCATTCTACCACTGAGCCGCGCCAGCGCTGGAAATTGTTTCTAAACTGGTTTTAGGCAGGCTTGATGTCTGGAAACGAGTCGCATTAATATGAGTAATAAAGCGTTTTAGACCATCAAGGAACAGCGAGGCGTCACACAATGCGAATTTCGTGACGACTTCGTCGTCCAACACTCCCATCCAATAAAAAACTTGTTCTTGATCACCTATTAACTGTGGTGCATAACCACTTCACGCATATTTCTTCATCGTCATTAGCCACTGCATAAAAAGATGCACTAAACTTCAAACAAGTGTGTAGCGAATACCGCGTACGATTCTCCAATGAATGACGAAGGATAGCATAGTGAATGCTGGCCTACTACAGAAAATGTATGATTATTTATGGCACTGTGGGTACCCAGCAGTGCTCTTGTAGCATCCCAAAGAGTTTTTAGAGAAGGCTTTGAAAGACCACTCTCCCAGCTTTCACTGTGACTGTTCTGCGCGTTCCTTGCAGGTCTGGCGTGTTCTTTTTTTTTTACACGCTTGAAACGCCAAATGTCCAAGAAAAATTAAAGCAGATGTGCATTAAAGTCCTTTCCACGTTCCTTCGCCTACTAAAAATATTAAACAGGTGCTTTTGTAGCAATAACGAAACGCACGGCAAGCATCACGGCGCTTCAAAACAGGTGCCGCCTCCTTCTGCCCTGAGCAATATGGCCGCCGCGGCTTCACTTCGAGACATGGGCGGGTATGCGGGACCGTCACTCCAGAAGATTTAGTATAACCTCCTTGGGAGGAACGTGTTTCTCCGTGGATGAGGGAGCAACGTTTCTCTATATAAAGACGAACATTGGGGACATCGCCGTTCCTCCCTAAATGGAGAGTACGTCACTCCATTTTTTTAAGAGTGTAGGCTACACGACAGGACATTTGTTTCTTTATGAAAGCATTTGGCACGCCAATATACCGCAAATAATGTCTTTAGCCTATAGCATGCGAAGTTAAATAGATTGAAGAAAACAGAAATAGTAAGAGAAACAGACAGATTGGTGAATAAAAGTGAACCACTGAAGGGGTTGTGGACAGCTCCACGGCACAAAATAGTGGCGTTAAAGCACCGAGAACAAGCGCTCGAGCAGATGACAAGAGCGGGCTCGACGCTTCCCACTCCTGCAGCTCCGGCGTGGCAGTTCGGCCGCGGTTCTTTGGGTGGTGCTGTCCCGACGTCCGCCGCCACTCTTCGGGGTGACACTATCACGGCGTAAAAAAGAGCCGAGTTTTCTAACTTGTCTATTCTTCCTCCGTGCCCATAGTAAAGAGTGCATAATATACACTCGGCGCGTGGTTCAATGGGGTCACTTCTCAATAGGGTCATCTTCATGCTAGGTCATACAAGCCCTTGTGAAAATGAATTTTGAGAGTCTAATGTGCAGCTAGTGCACACCTATTGAGTAATTACATTGACATTAGACCTGCAAACCCTAATGTCTTCTAGCATCAGGTGTGCAATAGAGACTCAGATGACAACATGCACCAGGATTTCTGATGATCAAAGTACGCAGACTTTCCAGTGCGTGTCCTAATATCAACACATCACAATAAAAAAAATTCTCGTTAATCTTTTAGAGCCAACAAAAACTCAATTTCTTACTACTAAGTGTAATAATCGCGGGAATTCTAGATCCCCAAACCACTATATGATAACGAAGAACGCCGTAGCGGAGTGCTTCAGAAATTTCGACGATCTGTGAATTCTTAACGTGCACCTAAGTCTAATTCAATTACTTGCTGATCTCGACATTCACGTACATGTTGTCTTTCGGAAATCTAAAACACTAAACAGTTTGTATTCCCATAGATTTTTCGACCATGTTTCTGTAAATATAACATCTACATGAAGGGAATGTCTTCGTACACATGCTTAAGTGTAAATCAGCTAGACCATAAGAGCAATAATAATAATAATAATAATATTAATAATAATAATAATAATAATAATAATAATAATAATAATAATAACCCCGCAGGGGCGCCTGCGCAAGCAGGCGTTTGGTGTGTAGCGACACCACGGACTCGAGCTAACGGGGGAGTTTTGACTACCTCCCACGCCTAGCCGTGCGGGGCTTTGCCGTGTCCGGGGAAAAGGGGATCCTGGCGGTTGAGCTGACGCTGGGTGACTGGACCTTTAAGGCCCCCTGGCAGAGGCACCACACCCCTTTCTTTGGCCCTGGCTTCACGTAGATGGCACCCCCGGATTGACCCACCTAGGGGGAATCAGCAGTCGCCTTTTCCTGTCTCCCCCTCACATCTTCGTCTTTTCTCTTACTTCAAATCTTTCCTATCCTCTACTCTCTTCCGTTGACTTCCGTGTTACCTGGCGGCAAGGGTTAACCCTGTGTGGCTATCCTACCTTGGATACACCATATTCGGTTATAGTGGTGGTGTACAGCTGGCGTCTGCAGGACCTGTGCTTACAGACCCTGCAGCGTCCCCTTGTAGGACTCCATGGTGGGTGGCTGGAGCCACTGTCGAAAATAAACCTTTTCTTATGGCTAGTTTCTTCCCCCCACTCCCTGATCGCCCTCAGAAAAGAGGGCGGACCGATGAAGTCTTCCAGTTTTTTGGTCACCAGAGAGTATCCTTTCCCCGATTCCACGTTATCCACGCTGACACACCCGGCAAACCAGTGCGAACAATTTCGCCTTTTCTTGTTTCGAAGTCTTTGACAGAAATGTTTGGCCCAGGATATAGAGCTTCGAGAATGGCAAGTGGTGACCTCCTGTGGGAGCTCCGCGACCAGAAACATATTGAAAAATTGCCTAATCTAGTGAAATTTGGAGATACCAAATTAATAGTCACCCACACCGAACCATGAACACCACCCGTGGCGTTGTCTCAGATGATGACCTGTTAGGGCTGACGGAGGCTGAACTCCTGGAGGGTTTCAGCGAACAGAATGTCATAAACGTGAAACGAATTAGGATGAGGCGTGATGGCAAAGAAGTCCAGAGTAAACACCTGATACTTACCTTCAATTCAAGTGTTCTGCCCGACTCCGTTGAGGCTGGGTATATCAAGCTTCGAGTGAGGCCATATATACCAAACCCTCTCCGATGTTTCAAATGCGAGCGGTTCGGCCACAGTTCACAGAACTGCCGAGGCCGCCTACCTTGCGCGAAATGCAGTGCTGAAGAGCACACATCAGACGCCTGTGAAAACTCTCTTCACTGTGCGAACTGTAATGGGGAACATGCCTCATACTCGCGGTCATGCTCGCGCTGGAAAAAGGAAAAAGAAATTGTCACAATTAAAGTAAAACAAAACATTTCATTTAAGGAGGCACTAAGGCAGGTGTCCTGCCTACCAGAAACTAGCTTTGCCGAAGTTGCGCGTCAGGGGGCACTGCCACGACGGCCCCCGGCGCCTGTCTGGCACACGCGTAGTGAGGCAGCGGTGACGCCATCCGCCCTCTCGGCGGTTGCAGCCGGTGCTGCTCTGTCATCCAAGAAAGACCCACCAACCTCCGGGCTGAGGGCCGCGAAGGTCTCGTCTTTTGAGGCGAGGCCCTCAAAACAAACGCAGCGCTCGCAAGAGCGCGTGTCCAGCGCCTCGCAAGAGGCAATGGACACAACACCGAGTGTGAGAGCGCAGCCAGCGCCTCAGGATCGGCGCGACTCCGTTGACCGATCCAAAAAAGAAAAAATCTCATGTCACGGCCCCTGGAAAGGTTCTGTGAGCAAACATTCCATCCTTGAGCACACAGCACAAAACACATCTTAAATGGACACACAGATATTACAGTGGAATGTGGGAGGCCTTCTTCATAACCTCGATGATATTACAGAACTTCCTAATAAACATACTCCAAAGGTGGTGTGTGTTCAGGAAACACATCTCAAGTCCACACAAACAAACTTTCTAAAGCAATATGCCATCTTCCGCAAAGACCGTGACGACGCAGCCGTTTCGTCGGGCGGTGTCGCTTTAATAATTGATAAAAGTGTTGCCTGTAAGCAATTTAACCTCCGAACTTATCTTGAGGCAGCTGCTGTCTGAGCAGTGCTGTTCGGGAAGCTACTAACAATTACCCCTATTTACATTCCCCCGTGCTGTCAACTTTCAAAGACACAATTTCAAAGCTTCATTGATGAACTTCCTCCGCCATATATAGTCGTTGGTGATCTAAATGCACATAATCCACTGTGGGGCGACTCCCGTTTAGATGCGCGAGGACGCCTAATAAAAAACTT
Source organism: Rhipicephalus microplus (assembly GCF_043290135.1). Classification (NCBI taxonomy): domain Eukaryota; kingdom Metazoa; phylum Arthropoda; class Arachnida; order Ixodida; family Ixodidae; genus Rhipicephalus; species Rhipicephalus microplus. The sequence goes on along the minus strand of NC_134700.1, from coordinate 61,328,515 downwards.
TCTGTTTTCGTCAGGTGCATGTCTACTAAACAAAAAAGAACCAACGTACTATAGCACTACACACAACACATACTCTTCTATAGGCCTGAGTATTGTCTCGAGTACATTAATTCCATATTTGGAGTGGTTCTTTCTCAAGAATCCCTTTGGGAGTGACCACTTCCCGATTATGTTGAAGCTAACAAAAGAAGATACATGCTTTCCAGACTTTCCTCGCTGGAACACCAAGTCAGCCAACTGGGAACTGTTTCAAGAAATTACATTTTTAGACGGAGATAAGATTGCTGATTTTAACATAGACGATGCTGTAGCATACCTAACAAGTTTTATTATTGACGCTGCAGTGAAATTTATCAAGCAAACTAACGGAATTACCAATAAACGTCGCATCCCATGGTGGAACGACGATTGTCGGAAAGCGCGCAATAGACAAAATAAAGCTTGGAGACTACTCCGAAATTACCCAACGGCTGAAAACCTCGTCAATTTCAAACAGGTCAAGTCCCAAGCCAGAAGAACGCGTCGCCTTGCAAAGAAAGAAAGTTGGAATAGGTACATCATCAGTATAAATTCTTACACCGTTGAAACGAAGGTTTGGAATAGGGTAAACAAGTTATTGGGTCGGGAGTCACACCCCCTACCCTTGGTAAGTAGCCGAGGGGAGAGCCTGGAGGAGCAGGCGGACTACCTAAGCGAATACTTTGAATACGTCTCAAGTACATCGCACTACACAGAAACGTTCTCAAGGTTCAAAGAACGCGAAGAGCGGCAACCCCTTAAATGTAAACGTCCATCCAGGGAGGCTTATAACTGCCCATTTTCATTAGCTGAACTTAAGGCATCTCTTGCGTACTGCAACAACTCGGCGCCAGGTGGCGATCGTATAATGTACGAAATTTTCAAGTATCTTCACCCAGAAGCACTAAAAACACTCCTAACCCTTTTCATTGCCATGTGGGAAGCTGGATATATTCCATTGTCATAGAAAGAAGTGATAGTCATCCCGGTACTTAAACAAGGCAAAGACCCGCCCTTGGCCGCCAGCTACAGGCCAACAACGTTAACAAGCTGTTTATGGAAACTATATGAGAAAATGTTAAACCGGCGCTTAACCCGCTTCCTAGAAAGTAACAGTATACTAGACCCCCTTCAGTGTGGTTTCAGAGAAGGGAGGTCGATAATAGACCACCTTGATTGCATAGAGACATATATCAGAGATGCATTTATTCATAGGCAGTTTGGTAGGCCCGTGTGCTCAGATTTGGGAGCACGTTAAAGAACCCCAGGTAGTCGAAATTCCCGGAGCCCTCCACTACGGCGTCTCTGATAATCATATGGTGGTTCTGGGACGTTAAACCCCACATATCAATCAATCATAGGCAGTTTGTACTTTCGGTATTCTTAGACCTGGAGAAAGCGTACGATACCACATGGCGATTCGGGATTCTACGCGATCTTGCCGCCATGGGCATCCATGGGAACTTGTTAAACACAATTGAAAGCTATCTGTCTAATGGAATTTTTCGCGTAAAAGTGGAAAATGCTCTCTCTAGATCACTTAACCAAGAGACTGGTTTTCCGCAAGGAGGCGTGCTTAGTTGCACACTCTTCCTTGTAAAAATGAACTCCCTGCAGTCAGTAATTCCAAGCGCGATGTTTTATTCCGTGTATGTAGACAATGTGCAGATGAGTTTCAAATCATGCAATTTATCTATCTGCTAACGACAAGTGCAGCTTGGAATGAATAAATTCTCTAAATGGGCGGATGAGGATGGTTTTAATATAAACACCCAGAAAAGTACTTGCGTACTCTTCTCCAACAAACGAGGGGTAATGCCACTACCAAATATTGCGATCAAGAGAGACCAACTCTCTGTGAGCAGCGAGCATGAATTCCTGGGAACCACTTTACATTCTAAGCTCACGTTTATTCCCCATATTAAACATGTAAAATTGAAATGTCTGAAAGTGATGAACCTCCTAAAGCTCCTATCACGTACGACATGATGTAGTGATCGGAAATGTCTCTTGAACTTGTACAAAAGCCTTCTCTGGTCGTGCCTTGATTATGCCTCTATAATTTATCATTCCGCAACGCAAAGTGCTTTGAAAATCCTAGACCTCGTTCAATATCTGGGTATCCGACTGGCAACCGGTGCCTTCAGGACAAGTCCGATCCAGAGTCTCTATGTGGAGTCGAATCAGTGGTCACTTCACCTGCAGCGATATAGTAGTTTCACTTATTTTAAAAGCGTACGCGCCAACATAAAGTATCCTTCTTATTCAGCTATAAACGATATGACCACTGCCATCCTCTACCATAATCTACCCGCAGCGAGAAAGCCGTTCTCTTTGCGTGTGAGAAGCTTAAGTGAGGAAATGGGTGTTCCGCTGCTAGAACTTTGTCCTATGCCCTCAACAAAATATTTACCGCCGTGGCAGTGGCAGCTCATACATTGTGACACTTCATTTGCCGAGATCACTGAACACGCACCAGAAGCACATATTAAAATGCATTTCCGACAACTCCAGTCCAACTACTCATGCGTAGAGTGACGCTTCTAAGTCGCATGCAGGGGTGGCTTATGCAGCCGTCGGACCATCCTTTTCGGAATCCGCTGTGCTGCACCCGGAAACAAGTATATTTACTGCTGAGGGTTATGCACGATTGTCCGCTGTGAAGCATATACGGAAATCAAACATGAAAAAATCAATTATATTCAAAGACTCGTTAAGCGTCGTAAATGCAATAAGATCCCTTTTCAGATTCAGAAATCTTGTAATAATTGAGCTGTATTCAGTTCTGTGTACAGCGTATATGTCCAACCAGCATGTTACTATTTGCTGGGTACCTGGCCACAGAAGTATCGAGGGCAATGTGTTAGCTGACCATATGACCACGTCAATTATATTGCGCGCAATTAACCCCACCGCTACTGTCCCTGCAACAGATCTAAAATCCTTCCTACGTAAGAAACACTGAAACCACTGGCAACGCTTGTGGGACACAGAAATAAATATTAAGCTTCATTTGATTAAGCCGCGGTTGGGTTATTGGCCCTCCGCTACAAGAACACGGCGAACTGATGTCCTATTCTGTCGCCTCAGAATAGGACACACTTATGGTACCCATAGCTTTCTTCTGACTGGCGATGAACCTCCTACTTGTGGTAGATGTGGCGGCAGGCTAACCGTCCTCCACGTCCTCCTGGAGTGTGCGGAAGCTGAAAGGGAAAGAAAGAAATATTTTGCTTTAGCATACCGCTATAATCTTCCTTTACATTCGATTATGTTTCTCGGTGAAGAGCCGCTTTTTGATGCAAAATCAGTTTTAAGCTTTTTAAAGAATGTAGTATTGAATATTTTAGCTCAACATTGAATGTTTTTAGCTCAACAGGTTCATAGCGCAGCCTCTGTTCAGAGGATGCCGCTGTGATAACAGCTTTCAACGAGCCCAGGCCTCTATGCTCTTGTTTTAAGGGCTCTGTCGAGGCACTGGTGCTCCATGCCAAGTTTTTATTTCACATACTTACCACTTTTAAACCATTTTATGTCTCCATAGTTCACATCATTTGTCATTGCCATAATTTTACTATATGTATATTTTTACGCACCTACAGCGACAGTTTTTTAGGCCCATTTACAGCCACGTCACATCTGTTTTACCTACACTGCACATCCCACAGTTCATTATCATCGCTCTGGCGCTGTTTGGCCATATCTGGCCCTTGCGCCAATAAACTCCATTATTCATTAATAATAATAATAATAATAATAATAATAATAATAATAATAATAATAATAATAATAATAATAATAATAATAATAATAATAATAATAATAATAATAATAATCCAGGGTCTCTTATGCATTTATTCACGTAAGACAACTCGAAGGCGATCGCCATCTCTTTCTTTTTTCCAATCAGTTGATGTGTTCATCCTGCCGCCCTTCGAAAACTTCCTGCAACTAATGTGGTTATGCATTGCCTCCACGGTTATAATGACACCACTTTGCGTAGCCAATCAGCCAGCCTGCAGCCTTTGGACAAGCTATGATGGGATTGTGTGCGACGTAATGACTTTATCATGTGGTGCTATAATGACACGTCATATAGTGGTGATTGCTTTTTGCATGTATCTATCGTTCCCTACATTGAAGGATGCGAGACGCTGCCAACGGTGAAATTTTACTTTCAATGGGGCATCTAAGGCTTGCAATTTCATTAGTAATCAATGATTTATTATTTATTTATTCATGTGGCGTGCCCAGAAACAATTATAAGGTTGTACATGTGCATCTAGGAATTAATAACAGTTATTATTATTAATATTATTATTATTATTAATGATGATGATGATGAGATATTCGTGCCAGAAGCGCCATGTGGAGGCGAACTTTACTGGGGCATTCGGGGTGCTTTCCAGCACCTTGCGCGCATAAATTTTGACTATGTATTTAAATCTCACAAGCATAGCATCGATCGCTTACGCTGAAGCGGTACCCCAAACAGTTGCATAGACGTGCCCATTCGCCATTTGCATGAAGGAGGATGGTTCCATTAGCCGATCAGTGGACACCGATGATTGATTGATTTGTGGGGTTTAACGTTCCAAAACCGCGTTATGATTACGAGAGACGCCGTAGTGGGGGGCTCCAGAAAAAATCAAATCTGAGCACACGGGCCTACAACATTTCCGCCTCCATCGAAAATGAAGCCACCGCAGCCGGGATTCTATTCCGTGACCTGCGGGTTTGTGGCCGAGTACCTTAACCTCTAGACCACCACGGGGGGGCTCAGTGGACACCGAGGGCAGCACACAAGATAAACTCATCGTATCATTGGAGTGAGCATATGAAAGCGTATTAGAATATCTATCATACTTTTACAACAAAAATATGGCTGGGAGCGGCAGCTGCCAAATGAGTGCCCCTCTCCCTCCTCCCTGCCACCGGTAGGTGGTGAAGAGTGAAGGCGTGATGGAGAGGAAGAGAGAACTTTTAATGCGCATTCATGCCTCTCACCCCACCACTGTTTTGCTGTCACAACGCTAGCTGTCACGTAGAGACAGCGGCGTAGATAAAAAAAACAAAAAAAACAACGAAGGGTAAGGAAAGATTTCTTTGTTGATCTCGGGGAAGGGTGACGGGGGAAGCGGGCGAATAGTCATTTTGCTCTATGTATACCACGCCAAAAAAAAAAAAAAACCGCCCGAAATGTGCGGGGAGGGGGGAGGGCAGAAAGGGGTAATGAACTCGGTGTGCCAACCCCTAGCTACACCACCACAGAAGCCCATTGCGTAAAGACGTAAAGGAACGGACACCCGGTCAGATACCTTTCTTCTCTGTAGAGCAAAAATGCATGCCATTCATTCTTTTCTACACACGAACAAAGCCGCTGCTGCAAAAGCATTGCCCTTGAGATCTGTACTTATTGGCATTGTGTTGCAGAGACTCAGAGATGGCCATTGCTGTTGACATGAGTTGTGAAACTTCTTTTTGTTATGCAAAACAAAATAAAAACAACTGCATAACTACACATATTGCAAACTAGTAATTAGCAAGGCTTCATTTGGCTTGACAAGTTATAAATACACTTGATTGTTATTTTAAAATACTTATATAGTGACTCGTTAGTGCTGCCACCTGCACACTTATTTTGGTTAAGCTTGTAAATCAGCAGTTACAATAGGCCTCGTTGTACTGCGCGCTCACCACCAGCTTCACGCAAGAACATGTGCAGCAAGTCCGTGGTTGCACAATTGCCGTGTTGATAGTTATTGCGTGATTTGTATACTGACCCTCCTTTGGAATTCGTCTACGGGATTGTTTCCGCGTGTCGGGAAGTTCTACTGCTTTGATTGAGTGGCGGATGAAGACTCGCCGTACGTTGCCTGCTCCAAACAGCCGCATCAGACGCGCGCCTTCGTATTCGCTCTGAAAAGTGATTTCTTCCTCCATTTATCGATTACTCGTGTTGTTCGCGTGATTAAATGTCGAGTGTACTTCCGAAGACAATGCTTGACCCCTGGTGTGGCAAGCAATGACTGATGATTTGACAAGCAGTAACTGGGTTACTTCATTGCGTGACAAATGGTATGCAGAAAGCGATGGCCCAGGCGGCTTGTTGGCACAGCGGGGATGACGAACCAGAGACCCGATAGGCAAGTATGTTTTGAGGTGGCTTATTTTATATCACCGTAAGAAACAGTCGCTGTGTGCGTTAATGTTGCGCTACGTGATCTATCGTTCGGTCATGCAAGCCTCTTCCCGTGCTGTGATTTCTTGGCTGTTTACTGCACGTGATTATCCTTTGATCCTTTGTAGCCCTGTAAAAGTGTCTGCTTTTAAACATACTGGTGTCGCGAGAGCAGTTCACGTTCACCCAACTCGATAGTTTGTGCGTTTTTACGCTCAAAACAATCACACGACTGGGCACGTAGATAAAAAAACGCACAGCCCGGTCAAGCACACACGAATGATGTTTTCGTGGATGTGCTCCAAATCCTTGTGCCAGAAATCCATGTAATTTCTCTATGGTTAGAATTTCACCCTAGCTGCCTCATAAATATTTTAAGAAAGCTAACTTGAAGTATACGCATTTCAGTAATCTACACTATGTGCTGAAACTAAGAGTACACTCCTAGCGCTGCATTCAAGATATGTTGATATATAGTATATATAGTGTTAGTAAAAGAATATGGGAATTCAATTTAGGTAATTAAGCTAACACAATTGTTTCAATATTTGTGTAAAAATTTGTTAGCTATATAAATCTTTGTTTTCTCCTTGAAGCATACCAGGTGCTTCAAGTTGTATTTCCGTGCTTTCTTTTTTTACATCAGTGTTGTACTGATATTGCCTACTAGCTTGTGGGACGAGGATGTATAACCTATGTGTAGCATTCAGGGATTTAGTATTTATTTTGTTTGTGAGGCAGTAAATTAGAAGCAAAAAGATCTTATCCCTATGTTTCCAGATGTTGACAGAGAGTTTCAGAATATTAATAATTTTGCGAAGGGCTTATGTATTAAAAGGAAACGTACAGATAGCTTGTGTGAACAAAAGTCAAACTACATGATAATTTGCTTCAGAGTACCAATAGTTTGTTTTCTGAATAGCTTACATTTCAGATGTAATACAATATACATGGCTCGTTCTTACACACGCCATGTGCGCATAAACCATGCACTCTTTGCAAGTATTGTTTTCATCATTTAGATCACCCACACACATGTGCATGCTCTGCATAGTGTTATTACGTAGTTTTGTGAATGCGAAACATTCATTGGCACTCTGTCAATTGTCAGCAAGAAGGGGCTAGTCCAATATTGCCTGTTTTGATTGTGCCATGATCTCTTTATTCAAGGATTTACCATTTAATGTATCAGTATACCGGGTCCCGCGCAATGGGTTGAGAGTCCTCCAGGCAGACTAAGCTTCACCACTTGGGCGACGCATCACAGCCCCTCGAAGGCCGCCTGTACCCTGTTTAGCTACCGGTTTGTAGCCGGCTGGCACTGGGGATCGAAACCCGCACCTCCCTTAGCTGAAGCGGACGCGTACGTGCAATGCCACAGCTACTGTTAATGTATCAGTATACACTTTGCTAAGACATGTTTGGTACTCGCTATCTGTGTGTGATATAACGTTTGTTGTGTGTGAAAGGAATATTTTGTGGTATATTTTATTTATGTATCAGCGATGGCAGCTGTTTATGGTCCCGACATAGAGGGCAGGTTGCGGTGCGCGATTGGAGCGGTCTTCCTGCCAGCCCTAACGAGCCTTATTAGGTGGTAGGCATTTTTTCTGTTACCATAGAGTGATATTTCGGACACATAGCACCTATTGAGGTATAGCATACACTGTCTTTAGCTTAGGTGTGGGAAGCCTATGTCCTGCACTTCAGTGCAGTATTCCTTGGACATAGAACATGCATCATTTGGTTTGTAATCCTTGAACATGGAATGTTGCCGGAGCCAAGGTTGTGACACTTGGAGGCGTCTTGATAATGGGAACAGCTGTTCCTTGTCACTGCTGTGTGAGCAAGGCAAGAGTTCTCGTTAAAGGGTTGCAAAAGGAGAAACATTCAGCGTTGTTTGTTACACATTTGGTAATATTTAGCTCAATATAACACAAGAATGAGACCGGTGCACATTAAACAAAGTGGTTTATTGCAACAGAAGCACAAAACTTTACGGAATGATGCTCACCCTGTATCTTTTAGTGCTTCGGTTGCAATTACCCATTCTATATAAAGTTGGGGCACATGCTGCGTCCTCTCTCATGGTCTTTGTGTTACATTGTGCTAAATATCACATAAGTTGGAAAGTTGGCTGCAGCGACATTCCCTCTTATAGGATTTGTTGGTCTTTTGAAGTTTCCTCCCCCAACATCTATTTTGTTTGGACTGCCATGAAATTGTTTGCAGTGAAATTTTACTTATAATCATGTTTTGCTTATTGTCGCACAGTAAAAATTTTTGCACCCAAAAGGGTGTAAAAAGGGTGCTTTTACGAGAAATCACCCTTTGCAGCACTCTTTAACACCCATAAATGGTCGATTGAAAAAAAAGCACCCCTTTGTTTGGGTGCTTGCCTCAATAGCACCCTAAAATAGGCTCTAAGGGTGCTTTTGTGCATGAGAAGGGTGTAGGTGCCGATTCATCAGATGGAATATGCAGCATAAGAAGAGCACATAATTATAATATTTAGGATTTTACGTCTCAAAAACCTCGATATGATTATGAGGGTCGTCGTAGTGGAAAGCTGCAGAGATTTTCACCATTTGGTGTTCTTTAATGAGCGCTCATATCGCACAGTGCAAAGGCTTCTACCTTTTCGCCTCCGCCTTAATTCGACTGCCACGGCCGGCATCGAACCCGCGACCTTCTGATTGGCGGCCGAACAGAGCAGCTACTGCACGAATATGTGGACCTTGCGTTAAATGACGGCCTAATTGACTTAGAATGTGTGAAGGTGCTCTCCGAATACAGCAGAATGTCAGCAGAAGCAAGTCGCGTTTCATCTATAAAGGCAATTAACTGCAATCCATGTTACGAAAGCTTTCCTTAACGTTGGTTATAAGCTGCATGTTTGCTATGGATTATATACACACAAATAATGTTCGCCCGAGTATGGGTGGGTGTGTGTGCGTGTAAGCGCGATTGTGTGTACACCCGTGCATGTGTGCGTGCGCGTGTATGTGCGAGTCCGTGCTTGTGTTAAGCGTGCCTGTGCACATGTGTACGCCCATGCATGCGTGCGTTTACGGTCGCGTGTGTGTGTGGCCGTATGTGTGTATACGTGTATGTGTGTGCGCCTGTGAATAAGTATGCGTGTGTATCAGCCCGCGCGCCCTCGAATTTCGTGTGTGTGGTGGGGGGGAGGCAGTGCTTCTTATTGTTTAAGGTCCCACACCTGTTCAGACCGGGAGTCTATATGGGAGGTGGCTTAAGGAATGGCGGTTGTCAACGCAGTACATGGAAAACAGCTGCACATTTTCGTACCTGATCGTTCCTTACGAACTCGCTGTGGTAGCTGATTAGGTCGGCTGAGGTGCTTCTATGCTCGAAAACGTGGGTTATGACCAATTCCCACGGAAAGCTGTCACTGCACTTATGCACAACCATCGTTTATATTAACAACGTTTAACAAGAACGTGCCCTGCCTTTGCTACAGGTGCTTAGCTAGCTCATTGGGTAACCATATGGAATTATGTGCTGATCATGTGGTCAGCAAAAAGTTTGTTATAACAACCTCGGCATGTTTCATGGTGCGTGACAAGCCTTCTAAACATCCGCGACTGTGGATTAATTTGTTCCAGCTTCGACTACGCAATCAGTGTTTGCGGCACCATACGCGGAAGTGCCAGACACAGACAATGCAAAAAGAAATTCCTCTGGAAAAAGGTGCAGCAATGCTTTCCCGCTAATGCCACCGAGGACGAAATACTTATTGTTTCTGGCCATTCCATGGTTCACTTTGTTTTCCGCAAGTTTTGCTTCACTATTTTTCGCCCACTGCAATCGCATTCCGTCAAAATACTCACGGAACCCGAGGCTGGTAAATAAGCTGCGTCGCTGTGCGACTGGCTGGAAGGAGAGTTGCCATTTACAAGGAGTCATTCCGCGAGGAACGGCCGTCCGCCGTATGCGCCATAGCGTTTGCTCTTCGGCGCCGTCCTGGCGGGTTTCCCGCTCCTCCTCCCCCCCCCGCTCACCCCGGCCAACGTTGCTCCCACAACGGCGGCGTAGATAAGCGAATAGTTGCGTCACCGAACACCTGCGTCGACAGCTGCGGCGCCGCCGCGGGGCTTTAGCCGCCGCCAGTGCCTCCTCCTTCTCTCTCTCAACGTCGCTCTCTCTGTCTCATCGTCTTTCAAATGCGTTGCGTTGGTCTGGCGTCTTGGTCGCTGTGTGTGTTCTAGCGAACAGGCGCATGTTCAATGGTGGTCACGCATGACACCGTGTTCGAAGTGACGCTCGGATTAAGGAATATTCATGGAGTGGCGGACACGTACAACGTGGGCCTGTTAACGGTGAGTGTACTGTTTTCGTAAATAGTAATCATACAGCGCTAGCTGGGCGCCTGCAGCAGCTCTGCCGAAGTAGGCTGCCAGCCATTTACAACAGCATACCTTCGCGGGCCTGTTGCAGATGCCCGATTAAACGTGTGACTTAACGAGTTCACACTGCTATGCGCGATGTTGTGTAAGTGCCTGCATCACTCATACAGCGAGTGATGTGATCTCTTAACAAGGGTGGGATTAGTTGCTGATCGCACATTGTCTCTACACTGCACAAAGTGATTGATATTGTTTTAAGATGTGCTTTGGGCTACATCGTAATAACATTTCTATTAATACTCAAATGTGCAACGTGCTTCTGTAGGTGTAAGCGCAAAAAAAGAAAGAAAAAGCAAAAATGATGTACAGAGGCGCACTGTACGAAATGGCTTTTTTTTTGCTTAAAGACGGTATAGTTGGAGGTGCTGATATGCCGCGATGCTCCCAGCACGTGCGCCTCAGTCTTTTAAGCTATTTAGGACAAGTGCCACCAGCAACAGGGAAAGATCTAGCAGACTTCCAAAGGCGCGTTGTTGTGGCCATTGCCGTGCGTTGTTTTCCCTCGTTTATGTTTGCTGTTTTCGTGCTTCGCTTTCATCTGCGATAATGTTCGGCGTTATAACAGAATCGAGAGAGTATACGTGACTGTTGGAGCTATGTGCGGTAGCTCTAGCATAAGCCATGGCTGCTGCAACGTAGTCGGCGTCCGCGCGCGTTGGTGTCGTTCGAGCGCTCTTACTTGCGTGATTGTGTTTAACTGAGTATTTAGGCACGGGTTACGTTTGCAAATCCCGTAGTCAATAATCGCTAATAGCGTGCCCCTGATTGCCATCAGAGGATGGGCTTGGTTGTCGAAATATTCCAGACGCTTTTTCTGAAAGCAAGCTTTCAATTTTTTTTAAAAAAAGAAGTACTTTCATACGTGCAAGGCAGTGCCTATTGCAGGCCCGCAACTCTTTAAAAACTGGACGAGCTATCACATCTTTTATCAAATTACAATGAATTAAGATGATTGAATTATAGATGACGAATTTCTGTGCTAGATTAGTTGCACAAAACACATGTTCGCAGCCCTACGCCTCGAAAACAGGCAAATAGGAAGCACAGCGTCAAATTTGGATTAGATTCCATTGACGGAGCGTCTTGTGAGAGTAGAAAGAACGAGAAAATTGTTCATTTTTGATGCCCTTATAGAGGCAGTCAGAATTGCACTGATTGGTGACTTGTAACAATTCCTCAGATTGTTAGAGGCGTGATTGAAGTCAGTAAATCTTTTACTTATTTTTTTGCAGACCTCTTCGCTAGTGCCACGCCCAAGATCATTTGTTCTCATGCAAAAGAGAAAGCAGAGATGTCTTCACTCTTTGTACATGAAGAGGTAAGTTTCTTGTGCATTTTGATTAATGTTACACGTTCGGAACGTTGTATTTTATGAATTGTTTTTCACACTGGCTCACTACCTTAGAAGGAATTTGATTCTTAGGTGAGTTCAGGCTTTCGTAAGTGCCATTTTTGAGCTGTAGTCTTACACTTCACCTCATTTCGGGAATTTGCTGTATGCTGGAAAACTCTTATCTTTATCATACGAAATTATTGGAATGTATGGGTTGTATGCTTCGAGTTCAGTGTAATGTCAATTACACGCCATTTCGAAGGATACACACTACACATTCTTTATATATGGTGCTGCCAGAACAGCACGAACTTCCTTTTATGAGAAGTCATATTTGCTCTTATTACAGGATGAGAGGGTGCCGCTGACGTCCTGCGTAGTCTACCCCCGGCCCCAGCCTAGAGCAAGCCTACTTCCTGATCCTCCACATGGATAACCGAAAAGTCTTCCGTGTCAGTAATGACGAAGAAGGAGTGACAGCACTGATGAGTTGATTTTTTTTATTTTCAACATTGTCTACGGCCGCAAGGCCTTTAACATCCACCGTGATTGAGCGGCGTTTTCTCGGCGTGAGTTTGGAGTTTATCAAAGAAGTTGTTCAGGCAGTACGACGCTGAAAATTTTAGTGTCACAATGCCTGAACAACTTTTTCTAGTGTGGTCATGGTAGATGAAAAACATTGTTATTTGTGTAAGTTATTTTGCTTAAATATAGCTGGACCATTCCATGCCAAACGTCCCAGCCACTTTGGCGACCATCTGAATTGTATTTGAAAAAAAAAGTGCTGACTTACTGCGTTGAAAACAGTGAACTGCTAGAATATTTCAGCGAGAAAAAAAGTTTTGTTCATGTGGCTGGCTTATAACTTCCTGGCATAATGCCGTCTGTGTGCTGTTTGTGGAAAATTTCGTTGTAAAACTACTGCTTATTTTTTCTAAAGCAAATTCGGTCTACCTGTTAAGTAAATGTGCTTCTGTAAGGTATTTGAAGCTCAATAATAATAGTGCAATTTTTTTGCCACATTTGCTTCCAAGAATAAAGCCAAAATGTGTTATGTTTGCATTTTTTATTGCAATATTGCACTTTGTATGAATACCTGAGCAGTGAATACTTACTCCACAGAAGGTATATTTTGAGGAAAAAATATCTTTAGACCTCTCAAGCTGCTGAAATATACGAGAAAATATCATGAATTTCACAAAATTGTGATTTTTGTCCGTATTGAGATGCAATTTGCTCCATGTTGTGATACAATGAAAACTCATCATTATACCTGAATTGTACGAAAATGAAATTTTCTCTGTAATAAAACTCTTATCGCAACAAGGACAGTAAAGAGCGCTGTCAACTGAATTTTATTGAAGGTTCTACGAGCGTTTTTATACTGAGCACAAGACCAGGGCTCATCTGCAACAACACATGTGTGACCATGACAAAATAATTTTAACCGAGAAAAGAATACTCTCTTTCGGAAAAGATAAGTGAAGGTGTACTAATGTATCGATCCTTGGCCTTCCTGATAAAGGGTTCTAAAATCTCTCATTTTTTTGCTAGCTTTTTTTTTCAAAAACCGTGTTTTATGAAACCTAGGACTACACTTACATTCTTTACGGTGCCCGGCCATGAGACTACTATAGCCCTTCTTAACATTTAAAGTATGCTGTCTTGCTTGATCATTGAAGCATTGCCCAGTTTGTCTTATGTTTACTTTTCCAGATGTTAGCGGCATCTTATACACATTAGATTGGCATTCAGTAAACCTATTCTAGTGACGAATTGTGCAAGATTGACTATTCCTGTTGCTGTAAGTACATGCACTTTTGAAAGCTTGCAAAGGGTGGAAAACAACAATGTCATATCTGCTGGCTTGTTTCCTAAAATTGTGAGACACCTTATGTACGTATAGTACCGTGTGACATGCAAAGGTGATTGGTCATTCTCTTTTTCTTTTGGTCCTGTTTCCTTTAACTTTACTTTCTGCAGGAGGGTTTCGCAAACAAGTGTGATGATGCTGTTGGGGTATTGGCTGGTGCTATCAGCCCAGGAGTGCTAAGAATGTTCTGCCTTTTCATAGTGGGCATTCAAAATTAGTAGAAAGCGGAATTGATACCACATGTACTCAGGCCACCCTTCAGAAGTCATGTTAGCACAAGGGTGAGGTCAGGTTTAAAAACCAGATTAAAAGACTAAAAGATACTGGGTATCCCAACAGAATCATCACACCCGTTTGCAAAACCCTCCTGTAGAAAGTAAAGTTAAAGAAGACAGGACCAACAAAAAACAATGACCAAAACCTTTGCGTGTTATACCACATCATGTGTCTCACAATTAAAAAAATAGCCAGCAGATATGATATTAGCGTGTTGTTTTCCACCCCTTGCAAGCTTTCAAAATTGTGTGTACTAAACAGCAACAGGAATAGTCAATCTTGCCCCATTCGTCACGAGAATAGGTTTACTTAATGCCAATTTAATGTTTGTAGAAGTATTTTTTATCAGGTAAACCAATGATCAGTGCATCACTACACGTTCACTTATCCTTTCCGAGAGGGAGTATTCTTTTCACAGTTAAGATTATTTTGTAGTGCTCACACGTGTCGTCGCGCATGAACACGTTTCTTGTACTCCGTATAAAAGCGCTCGTAGCACATTCATTAAATTCAGTTGACAGTCGGTGCTCTTTCCTGTCCTTTCTGTCTCTTCCTAAAGTTGTCGCGCTGTGACTAGCACACAACCACGATGAACCAACTCTCCCAAATTAAGCTCTTGTTACGTAACACGTAGACCGAGTTTCGTATGCAAAGAAGGAGCGGTGCTTTTAAAATTAAATTTTTCACATACAACACCTAGACGGCATTCCAGGAAGTTCAGAGGGCAGCCACGTGACCAAATATTTTTCCTCTCCTAAATATTCCAGAAGTTCACTATTTTCAGTGCAGCAAGAGTTTTTCGAATACATTTGAGATGGTTGCCAAAGTGGCTGGGACATTTGGCATAAAGTGACCCAGCTGTGTCATTAGCCATAATTATGCATTACCTTTTTTGTTTTCTGTGTGTTTTGACTCAGTTTTGTGTTCGTTTTTAGCTTATTGTGTTTCTGATCATTGTATTGGTTTCTTAAGTATTCGCTAAAATTATATGTGCGAAAACCCGTATATGTTTGCATTGACATCATTTCTCATAAGCAATTTTTATACATCCAGGAATACTAAGCTTAATCCACTGTGATTGTATACATTTGAAAACACTATCCATATATATTTTTGTGTGCATCACTTCTTGGGAACGATTGTGTACATGAAGGCGTATATAGTGAAATCATGGTGATTGTATATATTTGAAAGAATCATAAGTATATATTTGCCGGTATTTCATTCCTATTAACCGATTGTGTACATGAAGGAGTATTAAACTGGAAACCACTGGGATTGTAGATACTTGAAAGAATTATAGGGATATATTAGCGTATATTTCATTTGTAGTCTTTATGTACTTGAAGCAGTATACTAAACTGAAACCAGTGTAATTGTATGTTGCAAAGAATTGTTAATGAAGTGAAAGTGAATAAATATAATAAACATTTGAGTTGTTGCATGTGTAGTGTACGTATACGTGAACGTATATCTGGTGAAAAAGTTGTGTGGCAGAAGAAAAGTTTATGTTTTATTTGCCTATTAAATAAACGCAATATGCAAGGGCAGAAAGGCTTCATTTTCTGTAACGCGCATTGTGCATATACTGTGAAGTATATATAGATCCAGCACAAGTTAATACACGATAGTACGCGTTTATATTTTTGCCCAGACGCAATGAATGGAGCTCGACAGGTGGCGCACCATTGATAATCAGGACCACTTTCTTCAAGTAGTGTGTAATCAGTGCATGCCGATATCTATTAGTGCAGTCTAAAAGAATACTGGCACCCCTGCCATGGGCACTCAACACCCTTGTGCACCCTTCTCGCACCCTCCTCAGAGGGTGCTAAAAAAGTGATGGACATCGAAGGCACCCTTCCTTAAGGGTGTTTTTGTAACACCCTACAGTTTTTTTACATGTACACCCTATTCTAAGGGTGCATGAAAAAGCACCCTTTTTGGAAGGTGCTGAAATAACACCCTTAGAGTGTCGTCCACGGGACAAGCTCATTTACACCCTTCTGGGTGTAAAAATTTTTACTGTGCGTGATGATTGCTTTTACCTTAAATTTTTGTAGCGGAACTAAAGTATGTTTTTAACTAAGTTCTTTTTTACAAGTAGAAGTGTCATTTATTTTTTGTGCTTCCTAAAAGGACTGCAAACAACATTGATGTCTAAAAATTTAATGAATATATTTAAGCACACTTTTGCTATGTGCACACTCTGTCGCAAGAATTCGATGAATTCGTGTTCAAGCAAGTCACGGGGGTTGTTTTTTCAGCTTGTTTCTGAATATTCACGTGTATGAGCAGATTTGTGGTATTTTTAAGTTGTAGTGCAATCTTGTTTTAAGTAACATTGTCGAACATGCAAGCACTTATTCTTTTCTAACAAAGCCTTCTCAGATAATCCTTATGCCTGAGAGTTTGATCATCTGAATTAGGGACAGCTTTTTTAGGGAGGCAACACATACTCATGTTTCATCACTTTGTTTGGAACATGTTCCCACTACAATCTATGACAATATCATGAATGTGTTTATGTAACACAGCTCACAAGACATAGAGGCTTATCATACAGAGAAGCGTAGTCTGTGTGATGGTGCCTTGAATAGCCTTGTTGGACTGCAAAGTTAAATTGTTGAATGAATTCGTGCTCTTTTGGAAGTACAGTACTCACGGATAGAAACAAGACACTCGGAGCGTGTGACCGACGGTACATGTGCCGCCGCTCGTGGGTGCGCGCAGAACGAATGTGTTGCGTTGTGGTATAGGGCGATACGGGGAAGAGCTATTGAGCATGGCTAATCCTTCCGATTGCCAAATTGTCGGCCTGTAGTTCACCACATGTACACTACCAGGGCAGCGCTGCAAGGCTCACGCACATTCGCATGTCTACCAAACTGGCTCGCCGCTGCACACCACTTTTATTGCCACGCCAGCAGACGACCCCCTCGTTCGGCGTGCTTAGGCAATGCAGTAGGCATGCTGTGCAAGTAAGACGCAGGATTCAGTTAGTAGATTGTGCCTTGTGTGCGTTTGTAGACATGATAAACATCTGCACAAAAGCATGAAATGTTTACTTCGTGGTTTCTGTCTCGAAAAGAAAGAAAATGTGTGGCATGCTTTCCTTCGTGCAACATAGAAATAATGTCATGCATCAGGGTCGTTAGGGCAAACTGCGGCCTATTGTTGAATAAAAGTGTGAGAAGCTCGCTCGTTCTTCTGTGGCCGACAGCTCTGCAAATCATTGCCACGTAAAATAGCCGCACTATTCACTGCTTGGGGTGAGACAAAAAAGTGCTTAGTTATTGTTTTATTGCTGCACGGAAACAGGCCCGTGGCTGGAGCTTTTCATTTTCGATGTGACAAAAAGCTTGAAAATGTTTTTGTGCTTTTGTGCAGCTATTTATTATGTCAATGAACGCATTTCAGGCGCAACATCTTAGCGGTATTCAATTACTTACTTGCGCAGCCTACGTGCCCCATCGTCGAAGGGCGCCGATCGAAAGCCTTGTCTGCTGGCGTCACAATATAAATGGTTTGCACAGTCCCCAGCGATTCGGGCTGCATGCATGGAAAAATGCGTGAGCCTTGCAGCGTCACACTGGCAGTGTGCACTTTGTGAACTAAATGCCAACTCTTTAGCGACCGGAAGGAGTAAGCCTGCTCTTTAACTGTTTCTGCCCTCACTCTATACAACAGTGCAACATCCTGGTTCCGCGAGCACCCATGAGCAGCAGCACATGCGTTGGCGGCCACGCGCTACGAATGTCCTGTTTCGATCCGTGAGTACTGTACCAATATGTTGACCATACTGGGCATGTTGGTACGAACTTGGGAGGAAACGGGAGTGCAAGCAAGTACATGAACTGCTGCAAACATTATTCTTTCTGTGTCGGCGTCTTAGCTCATGATGCTGTTCACTCCTGAGTGTACATTTTATTTTCTCGCGGAGCTCCTACATTCACTCTAAATTGTATTATCTCTGTGACGTAAGGGTTCAGGCGATATTTTTGGCATCTGCAGGATCTAAATTAGTCATGAGTTCAACACTGGGACGTGCTATCTTCTTAAATACTTGAGTAACGCAAGTGTTTGGTCAGGTTGGTAATTCATCGCCTAGAAACTTTTGTAAGGTACGGCAAAATATCAACAGAGAAAGGGGAGAGGACACAAAGTAGTGCTAGCTCATGTTGTCGCACTTTTGATTGTGCATGTTTTTTCTACTGTTGAAAGTTTTCTTTAGAAAGAGTTCCTATCCTTGTCCTATCAAGACGTTCAGTAAATGCCAACACACCCCAGTGTAGATTCTTGTGCTTATTAATGACCAGCGATCAATTTCATAATTTGCAATACTGGCTAGTGAACATGGGCAGCTGTGCACTCTAAAACATGGAGCTAGGTAAAAATATTTCCTTTTTTATAAAGCTTTTGTCACCTCTTCTTGGTACTTTAATAATGTATTTTTAGCTATTGAATAACATTAAAAAATAATCAAGGATACAGAAATTTTTTGCTTGCTTCCTCCAATCTGTTGCTTGTAGAAAGATGTGTAGAAACGACCTGTAACTTGTTACAACATGCATATCTGTGTAATATACTGTCGGTTACAAAAAGCACAATTTTTAATTGTTTTCACTAAAGTGGTGTAGCTGTATCACCTAGACGTACCTCTATATTTCATGTGCCTGTTTGTTGCTCAATTTCATCTTGCACATAGGCGTGCGCATGAGAGTGGTGGCAGCCCCCTCACCTCAACTTGTTAACTAAGACGGGCGCTATGAAATTGGTGCTTACTCAACTAAGTAAGGGGAAGTGCCGCGGTGAACCTACCTGCCACCCAAGTGTAGGAAAACCCTGCACACGCCTATGACTTTGCACCTCTGAGAATGAGTGCTCAATATAGTTCTCTGTTAAAGAAAAGAAGAGAGATTTTAATGTGGAAGCTTTGTGTTAAACAAATTTGTGGAATATAGACCCACTGTTGCATGCCGTAGTCATACATTGGGTGCCATTGGAATCGTGAAAGGAGGTTATTCTGCAATAATGCCTTAGAGAAGCTGACTCAGCTGATTCCTCTGCTCGTGATAGCTGGCTTCTTTCCAATTACTGATCAATCGGCAGCCCTCTGAATTGTTGTATAGTGGTTAGTTTTTTTTTCAATGCAGCATGAAGTCAAGGCTATGTTGTTCGACATTAAATCCAGAGGGATTATATAATATAACTCATAAATGTATATCACTATTTAAAAAAGGCATAACTCATCAATTGTAATGACTATTTATGTGCTGCGCTAAAATGTACGCTTCACTGCCTTCTAAGTTTTTATGTTCTCTCTTGCAGGTTTTATATACAGCAGCGGTGCCACCACAACGGTGCTACAATAGACCCTAACATCAGTGCAAAGTCGAAAATTAAATACAAATGCAGTTATTCTTGGAAATGTCTCATTTGGTGTTTCTTGTTTGTTTGTACTTATAAAACAGGACTTTCGCAAGAATTGTAAACAAGGACGAACTAGCTCCATTTATTGTCCTATCTGAACTGAATTGCTTGACAATGTAATGCGTGTTTCCAAATGCAGGCATTATATACTTGCAGTATTATTTATCGGCTTGGAAAGATTCGGTCGTGTAAAAAACTATGATCTATTCGTTGGTGGAAGTGGTCTGATGGTATTTCCTTTATAATCATGTAATTTGTGCACACTTTCATATTAATAATGAAGCGATTTATTGATCAGCTTTTCAGCAAATGTTCTGTTGATGGCATAGGACCTCAATCTACCACGCGAGGTTTGATGTCAACCTAATGCATATGATCGATAGCACTTCACTAGACAACGGCTATCAGAAACTCAGAAGTCAGGACTCTATAGACTAACGCTAGCCAATGGTCATCAGAAACTCTCCTGTTGGGCCTCTATAGACTTACGCTAGACTATAGTCGTCAGAAACTCTAATGTCATAACTCTATAGACAGACCTACGCTAGACTATAGTCATCAAAAACTCTAATGTCATAACTCTATAGACTAATGGTGGCCAATCACTACTAGACTCACATTAGGTACGCATTAGGAAAGTGCATTAGACTGACATTAGACAGTTTAAAAGTTGTGCTGTGATGACATATAAAAGTACATTAGGTTTTTTCATAAGAGAGGGCCAACCATTGGCAGGCGTATTCGTGCGTACGCATGCGTGAACGCGTCAAAAGTATCGTGTCACGCTGTCATAATAAAATGACGGAAAAAAATTTTGCGACACTTAAGCATTGCCTCTAAGAGTTGAACGTGATAGTGATACTCGGCCCCTAGTGCGCCACTCAACCCCTAAGTGCATACTTATTAATAAGTTTTGTTACATACAGACAGACACACGCACGCGCACGCAGTAGACTGTACCAGCGCGCGTGCTGGAATGGTAGATACAGGCATTTGATCTAAAGCAAGAGTCGCCAGATCTCCAAGATACGCACCATGCGCTTGCCATCTCGGGGGCCGTAAAGAGCCTCACAATGCCTCACAGCAGGCAGCACATTATCTAGCATTTGCCGTTTGTTTGATCAACGCCTCTAGAAATGCATGATATGTTTTCCACTAGACGGACAACGTTGTCTATTTTTAGAGCTGTTTTAAAGTTACTGTGTGTTTTTAGCGGTGATGGCTGCACTATCCCGGCCTTTTTCGACGTAGTTGATGGCCCCACAAATGCGCCTACAAATCGCCGAATGGATTCGTCGTGACACCTGTCGAACAAAATGCGATAACGAGACTTCGACCACTACTTGGCATTTATGCAGTGCTTTTTTTTCCGAAGCAGCTGCAAGTAACATCGTGGCTTTGTGCCGAAAACAGGCAATAAAGAAAAAAACAACATCGTGGCTTTGTGGTAGGACACATGCTTGCCACGCGAACGGCGCGTGTTCGATTCTAAATGGGAGCCAAAATTTTATTCTTTATTTTATTTGCTTCTTTCTCGGTTTTTCGCTCACAACTAACGGTGTAGACGCACACGGCGGAATTTCTGCGACACGAGCTCTCTAACGCTAATGTGTTTTAAGGCCCATTGGAAATTTCGCTCAATCAACTGAAGCTAAGTCACCCGCTAACACACCGACATTTGTCTAACACAATCGGTGCCTTTCTTTTATTGCGATAGCAATTATTTGGACACTCTCGGCTGGATTTTGCCGCTGGGATCAGCGTCGATGTCATGTATCGTATATGTATACGTATCTATACATATGAAAACGCGAAAAAGAAAAAAAATTCAGGAAAAGCCATTACGGAATTGAACGTGAGACCCCTGCGTCGTCAAAGCGAGGCGTTAACCACTGAGCTGCCCCAATTTTTTTGTTTATTGTTTGTTCATAGGCGCGTACATGAAACCACAAGCACAACAAAAACAAGCAGTAACAGTCCAATACAAACTAAAATTCCCTAAGTGCTGCCAAGGGCTCTACCCTCGACAACCACTCAGGTACAATCTCCTGAGTTTTCTGCAGTTCCACAAACTTGACCATACATTCACGGAAATACATTCATGCGGGCCGTGCAACCTGATCGTAATAAAAACTCACCATACGGGCCCGGCATATACAGTGAAGGCCACATAGCATAATCAAATCAAAGGGCATTCCCTCATCGTCCTCTATCGGCAGAAATATTATACCATATGAATTTAAAGGTAATTCCTTCTTTAACGTCCTATGAAGCACATACTAAAAATATACTCCTTCCTAACAATGTAAGATAACATGAACTATAGTTTTCGGTTTCTCACAGATAAGGCAATTTGTCTCCCAAAGTGAGTAAAAACCACGATCTGCTTTAAATGTCCTGAGAAATAGTGTACCTGTGTGAAGCTTTATTGACAAGGACTTCGCGGCAGGAGCCACTTGCAGTCCCTTCACTCGTTTGAGCACATATTGCCCTTGAACTCCAGTGTACATGGCAAGATACAGGGGTTCAGGTAATACAACATCACACACACCTTTGTACAACTTTTTGCGAGTCACTGAAAACAAATATTCATTGCAAAATTTAACAGATAAAAACCGTACACTTAGAATAAACTCCTTCAGATACGCGCACAAAGCACCGGTCATGTCATTCGTGCTCCCCACATTAGACTCAGTTGGCACACTGTACGTAAAAAAGAAGGATCCCTTGTGTAGCGAACAAAAAAGAACCTTTTTTTACGACTTGGCGTACGAAAAGATGTGGTGAACCCAGCCCTCCGTGTTTCGGTTTTCAAAACAGATTAGTTCGACTGCATCTCTGCCAGTTCGAGGCCCACACGAACAATACGAAGATACGATAGAGCTTCTGTATGTTTGTCCTTGAACAATATAGGAATTCGCGCAGCTTAGAGGGGTGGGAGGGAGCGTGCCGCTCATACACGATCACCACAGACAGGCACGTTTAGGTTTCTGTCTTACACGTGATTTTCAATGAGAACCCTGACAGATAGATCTTTCAGGGTGCTGGTGCCCGCCACAAATGCACATCACAATGTAACCTTTGCTTGCCGACACACTAAAGGGAATTGCATCGAAGTCAAGCGATATTTCAGCGTCATAATGTTCGTGAATTTACTAACGTACGTATGTTTTCACATCACCCAAATCTGCTAGAAAAAGCGAGGTTTGCGTTCGGCGATGATGAATGCCGATGTTGAAAATAAACACACTGCGCATAAAAATATATCATAGGCGTCACGCCATGTTTCGGGCATCGAAGTAAATTATACCTTTAGCATCATAACCTTAGTATCTATGTTGCGACAGAAGCAAGAGCAGTCAATTTTACTTTTAACGGAATTTCCATTCAACGCACGCCTGTACCGTCTAGTTCACACAGTTACCCGAACTCACTGGTATAAGCCTAGGTTGAATGCAGATGACACGGCTATGACTTGACTTCGTAGTTTTCGAGGGTTCACACTGAAAACGTCGAACCTCCAAAGCAGATTTACAACCGTTCCGAGCAGAGATAAACACAGAACAAAGCACAATAGCACGGACATGTTGCAGTAGTCTGTACAATGCTTTCACTCGGCCGACGATCACAGTCAGGACCTTCGCAATGACACCCGGCAGACATTCGCTGGGTCTCTCGGCGTCGCTCAACGTCGGCGTGATACAGCGTCCCTCTGGTAACACTCGCAATCGTTCGAGGTGTCGTTGTCCTTCAGGATGACGATGCGGTTATTCGGGAACCTTTGGACAGTTGTTTCCACGCTAGCGCCCAGCACTCGGCGGTGCCTTGCCTTCGAAACAACGGCCAATAGGCAGAGCCAGCGGAAGTATCGTGGCCTCTGGTTGTACGGCGCCGCCGTAGGCGTAGTAAAGTCGGCAAAAATATCAGAGATTTCTTGATAACTCGCGCCTCGAGGTGCCTCTCCGCGCAACCGCCTCCGCGGCGGACGGGGTGAAGCGCCACTGACACCATGGAGGAAGGGATGCTATGGAAAGACCCTGACGTAATTTGACGTCCAAGTGCGTGCGTTCGCATGCATTGGCGTGCCAGTGGTTGGGCCTTAATGCTTTCACCGCCAAAGATGCTTCCAGAAACCGCTTCAGAAAGCCTCGACAGGTGAATTTTTGGTGGTGTGATGGAAGCCCCGGTACAAGAGACCGTCACAATCTAGTGATTCAAAGAGGAATGCATCTCGACATGCTGTAAGGGTGGCTAATAACGTGACGAAGAAAACAATCATCATGTCACTTCTGCCAAAACTATAAGAAACGCTCCAAGAAGGGTGACTTATTTTAAAGTTCAACGCGCGCAAAGCCCTGCAAGGCTTCTTTTTCAATATTCGCGCAGGGGTGACGAAGAGTCACTCCCCACCGAAAAAAATAAGGCATAATAGATTTCTCCATCATATAAATTGGTAAAATACAAAAGTAAAAATTATCCTTACCGAAGTAGTGATCTGTTTGTTTACAATATAGATTGATATAAGAAAGCTTGCACTAAGTCTGTTGGTTTCGACAGATATGCATCCACGTTTACGCTTATTGATACATCGATCTCCATCCCGAAGACTGACGTCCATCATTATTCAATAAACAAACCCTTCTGGTCATAGATGCTTGTAGTAGTTGTAAAAGTTAACGGTGAGAGCGGAACCAGAGAAAGCGATGTGACAATCAGAGAGCGTGACTGATGACATGTCAAACATGAGCTTAAGGTCGTTCGCGGCATGTTGGTTGTTTTCAACACCACTTCCCCACTAGACGGCAACGCAACGCGCGTCATGTCTTCTTTCTGAATGACTACGATTGTTTATACAGCAAAGAATTAAAGCGAACTTGTAGCCATGCAGGCAAAGCTGGTGGGTGCTAGAGAGCTATGTTCAGTACACGGTACTTTGGTATGAATGCATGCTATGAGTGATGCCTACGCTTGTGTATGGTCGCCATCGGGCGGTGGGTTTGCGTTTACAAAATTGCACTTCTATACTCGAAAAGCACTGAATAAGACGGATGCTTAAAACAACGAGCTGAAAGAACTAATCCCGGATATCGAGGTCATGATGCATTATTGCACTTCACCAAGAACACTGGTAGAGGACTGCGGTAGATATAAAAAGCTTATTTTCAAGCTGCACAAAGTATGTGACCGTGGTGCACTGAAACTATAAAGCATGTATTTATTGATTGTAAGACGGCCATATTTATCTGGGGCATATTGCCGAGAACTTTAAAGAGAGATTTACCTATTAATCCTCATGAAACAGGATTTTCGCCCTTTGAAAACTTTGTGATATCTTCTTTCTTGGTCTGCAATCGGCATGGCGCAGCATGCTGCCTAACAATGTGATGGCTTAGTACCATGAGTTCTCGAGTGTTTCTTGAGAAGCGTTGTCAAAGTACGTGTTTTGTGTAAGACAACGACTTTGATGAAGATGTGATATTTGTTTGATCTATCTCAGTGTATAAAACGCATACGACGCATGAATTTTAACTACCTTGGCCTGTGTCGGGTTTACAGTGGTGATGCCTCCAGTGAGAGGGGCGCAAATTATTTTTCCATTGTGCTGGCCTCTAGCGCAAACTAGGGCATGATTTAATTATTCTGGGTAACCTCCTTGCCTTCTGTCTTGTTGTTCTTGTCCTTCACTTATGGTCAAAGAGGCAATAAACAATAAAAAGATCGTGGCGTAGGGGATAGTGTGCCCAGAATTTGTCGGCCTAGACTTGGAGTTATGGGTTGGGCTCTCGTAGATGGGTCTCCCAGTCATGCGTAATTTTTTGACGTGATTTCCGTGATGAAAACGCATCACTGAAATATTTGTAGACCCTGCCATAAAATACCCCGTGTTAAAAAGAGAGAGTGAAACAACTTTATTAGGTCCAGAATAGACGCGTGTTAACTCAATGTCACGTTGCACTTTCCTTGAGAGAATGCGACTTTCTTCAGCAGAGGCTGGTCGGCTTCCATGGTCCTGCCAAAGGTGGCACGTTGTGTTCTTTCGCATGGGCTATTCTGTTCCAGAAGAAAATCATCATCGCCCTCCCATGTGAACGACCAAGGTGTGCTTTTGCTTGTTTAGAACAAACAGAACGAAAATAAGTTGCATCGCTTAAGAAGACTTGTCTGAGCCTATTTTCAAAAATAAAAAAAAATAAAAAAGTTACGAGATACTCGGGTCGAGTACCATATAGCGGTATAACCGATAGACCATAATAATATTGCAGTACTAAGATAGGAAGAGATTTTTCAACTGCATCTCGATACAGAAGTACAGGCACTGAAAACATATCTTTGAAGTATTATCACTATAATCTTGTCCTATCGTCAGCGTCGGAGTCTTCACTCTTAACTTGAATGGTCGTTTATCAGCTCCCATGATCCGCCGCAGTGGCGGTCACGGTTCTGCTGCTGACCAGAAGGTCGCAATTCGGATGCAGGTCGTGGCGGTCGCATGTGTGTAGAAAAGGAAATGGTAGAGGCCCATGTGCGGTGCAATGTCAGTGCGCGTTAAAAACCACCAGGTGGTTAAAACTTCCAGAGCCCTTCCGTGGCTTTGGGACGTACGATCCCAGATGTCCTACTTCTTCCAATTATTATTATTATTATTATTATTCTTACTATTTCAGTAGCTACTATTGTTTGAAGTTTAAGAACACATGTAAAAACTAAAAAATTGTAGAAAAATTCATTGCTGGTTCACAGAAGATAACATCAGTGTTTTTTCTCATAGAGACTGGCTATGTAAACGTAGCAGACAGGCACCGAAAATCAGTATTTAAAAATTGAATACAAGATTTCGAGGAATAGAGTCGTTGCTCTCTTAAGGTCAGCGAAAAAGCGGTATTCTTCAGAATGGTTCAGCCAAGCGTACAGAAATCCAGCAAAGGCATGAGCTTTGATGGATAATCTGCGAGGCAAAAAGATCATACCCACTAGTTAACTCAAATACTTTTTCGAAAAACCAGAGATAGTGGTTCATAAGTTCAATATCTTCTTCACGCGTTTTTTCGAGAATGCGCATGCGCATAAGCGCACGTGCACGCCTAAGCAATCTGTTTCTGCATTTTATTGTTTTCTCACACTATTGAAAAATATTCTTAAGAGAATAATATTCAATTTTTGTTCAAATACACAACCATAAATTAACGGGGTAGCTGTGGCCAAGCTTCGACGGAACTGTGAAGCATTGGCAAAAGTACTTATCTTTACGTTGAATGGATATTCATTCAGTCCATCAATGCCCAAGAAATTAAAAGCGGCAATAGTAAAGCCATTGTTTAAGGCAGGGAAAAAGGGTGATTTAAAAAAATAAATGCCGATTTCTATTTTGTCTATACGCTTTCAGATACTCCAAAAACTTTTGCTTCACTGAATGACGTCCTTCTTACAAAAATGTTTGCTATAAACACCCCGGCAATTTGCTTTCATTGCTCATCGGAGTGCTGTAGCAGTATTAGAAGATAGTAGTGCTGAAATATATTCAACTGTAGACAAGAAACTGTTCTGTTGTGTTCTGATTTTAGACTTGGCAAAGCGTGCAGCTGATCAATAGTCCTTCGTATACAACCTAATGACACCAAGTCTGCCAGTAAAATATCCTCGTCAATGAATAAGAGAAAGGAAGTGTATACCTAAGGGCTCGTTTTTCCGTGTTTTAACACAATAATAATGAGATCTAACAGACAGTAATGCCAAGAAATGTATAGGGGAAGTTATTAGAACCAATGGAATCTAAATAAGAAAAAAGAAAAGCTGGTGAAAAAATAGCCAGCCGTGAGCAGGAATCGAACCTTCAACCTTGGAATAACGCGTTCAATGCTCTAACCACTGAGCTATTACAGCGGCCTTCCTTTCATTCACTTTTTTGGGTTTATATGTGAATTTTGAAGTAGGAGTGTCAGTCAGCGCCATCTATAAGCCAAGCGACGAGTGTGAAACACTCTTGTATGCGCATGTGTGGCGTCACGTAGCACGTGAACTTATTACGAGCGGGCAGGTGATCGATAGTCCTTCGTATACAACCTACTGAAACCAACTCTGCCAGTATGAGATCCTCGTTAATGAATAAGGGAAAGAAGTGTATACCTAAGGGCGTGTTTTTCCGTGTTTTGTCACAATAATTATGAGATCTAACAGACAGTATTGCCAAGGAATGTATAGGGGACGTTATTATAACCAATGGAATGTAAATAAGAAGAAAGAAAAGTGGGTGAAAAAATAACGAGTCGTGAGCAGGAATCGAGCCTACGACCTTCGAATAACGCGTTTGATGCTCTAACCACTGAGCGATCTTAGCGGCCTTCCCTCCATGCACTTTTTGGGGTTTATATGTGAATTTAGAAGTAGGAGTGTCAGTCACCGCCATCTATAAGCTAAGCGACGAGTGTGAAACACTCTTTCATGCGCATGTGTGGCGTCACGTAGCACGTGAACTTATTACGAGCGGGCAGCTGATCGATAGTCCTTCCTGCTCATGGCTGGTTACATTTTCACCCCCTTTTTATTCTTCTTATTTACATTTCATTGGTTCTAATAACTTCCAGTATACACTCCTTGGCATTACTGTCTGTTAGATCTCATTATTATTGTGTCAAAACACGAAAAAACAAGCCTTTATGTATACAATTCTTTCCTTTATTCATTAACGAGGGTCGCGTACTGGCAGACTTGGTGTTATTAGTTTGTATACGAACGACTATTCATCAGCTGCCCACTCGTAATAAGTGCAGGTGCTACGTGAAGCCACACATGCGCATAAAAGAGTGTTTCACACTCGTCGCTTGGCTTATAGATGGCACTGACTGACACTCCTACTTATAAATTCACATATAAACGCAGAAAAGTGGATGGAGGAAAGGCCGCTGTGATAGCTCAGTGGCTGGAGCGTCGAACGCGTTATTCGAAGGTCGTAGGTTCGATTCCTGCTCACGGCTGGTTATTTTTTCACCAACCGTTCTTTCTTCTTATTTACATTCCATTGGTTCTAATAACTTCCCCTGTACATTCTTTGGCATTACTCTCTGTTAGATCTTATTATTATTGCGTGAAAACACGGAAAAACGAGTCTTAGGTATACACTTCTTTCCCTTATTCATTAACGATGGTCTCGTACTGGCAGACTTGGTGTTAAAAGGTTGTATACGAAGGACTATTGGTCAGCTGCCCGCTCGTAATAAGTTCACGTGCTACGTGACGCCACACATGCGCATAAAAGAGTGTTAACACTCGTCGCTTGGCTTATAGATGGCGCTGACTGACACTCCTGCTTCTAAATTCACGTACAAACCCAAAAAAGTGAATGGAGGGAAGGCCGCTGTGATAGCTCAGTGGTTAGAGCATCGAACGCGTTATTCGAAGGTCGTAGGTTCGATTCCTGCTCACGGCTGGTTATTTTTTCACCCACTTTCCTTTTTTCTTATTTACATTCCGTTGGTTCTAATAACTTTCCCTATGGATTCCTTGGCATTACTGTCTGTTAGACCTTATATATATATATATATATATATATATATATATATATATATTGCCTCGAGAGGAAACGATAGACAGGAACTCGAAGTGGACTCAGCCACATCAGCGAGCAGTCATTCACTTCTTCTCTCTCGTCTTCTGCCACCAACACAGCGAGGCATTGTTACCATCTACCTAAAAAAAAGAAGAAGAAGCATCGCATGAATACCGCGGCTCCGAAAAACAATGAAAGGTAGTCAAGAATGTCTGTGTCCATTCAAAAGAAAAACGGACGAGATGACAAATAAAGAAGGAAGAAAAAATGTACCATTGTCTTGATGGCTATTGCTACATCACATAGTTCTTGACTTGCAGGCTACGCGAATAGTAAGGTTTCATCCTGAAGACGTGAACCACTTTCGAGGAGCGTGGTCTACGAGAATAGTGTGACGTGTCTGCTGGGACAACTTCGTAGTTCACTTCACCGAGGCGTTGCAGAACTCGGTAGGGTCTGAAGTACCGACATCACAATTTTTCTGAGCGTCCACGTTCACGTATAGGAGTCCAAGCGCAGACTAGGTCACCGGGTACGTAAATTACTGTTCTGTGGTGGGTGTCGTACCAGCGAGCATCTTGATATTGCCGCGATAAAATGCGAAAGCGTTCCAGCTGCCGAAATACATTTACGTCCAGTGTAATCGTGTCTGGCAGAGTTGCTTTCAGCATGGTGTCAAGTATTGTGGTGACTTTGCGGCCGTAAACCCGACGAAAAGGAGCAAAGCCGATTGTTCTCTGCAGAGCCGTATTGTAGGCAAATGTTATATACCGGAGGATTTCATCCCAACTCTTCTGATCCTTGGCGACATGGATCGAAAACATATCTGCCATCGTTTTGTTAAGGCGTTCGGTTAAGCCGTTAGTCAGCGAGTGGTACGCAGTTGTTTTTCGGTGCGTCGTGCCGCTCAGCAACAGGATCTCTCGGAACAACTGTGCCGTAAAAGCAGTACCACGATCTGTGATGGAGACAGCGGGAGTACCATGGCGGAGAACGATGTTTTTAATGAACAAGTCAGCCACCTCGGAAGCAGTTGCTCGCTGGGCGGCTTGTGTTTCGCACTATCTTGTCATGTAGTCGGTGGTAACCACAATCCAGCCGTTACCAGCCGTAGACTTCAAAAATGGGCCAAGTAAGTCTATCCTGACGTTTTCAAAAGGTGCGTGAGGAGGTCGCAAAGGTTGAAGCAGATCGGCTGGTTTTGTTGTTGAATTTTTGCGGTGCTGACAGGCTGTGCATGTCTTGACGTACTTCCGGACAGTTTTCGTAAGTTTCCGCCAGTAGTACTTGTCCTTTATCCGCACCTGACTGACCTGAATGACAAAATGACCTGACAATGGCTCGTCGTATTAAGCACGCAAAATATCATCGCGGAGAGCAGCAGGAACAACGAGGAGGTAAACAGTTTTCGTTGGATGAAAGTTGCGCTTGTAGAGGATGTCTTGGCGTAGACAGAAAGATGGCAAATCACGCGCGAACTAACGTGGGGGCTGTGGACGACGTCCCTCAAGGTATTCGATAAGTGGTTGTAATTGTAAGTATTCGCGTTGCTGCTCAACCAAGTTTACTGATGCAAGAATAGCAAGGAAGCTCAAGTCTTCATTCTTGCTGTCCGCGACGACCTCGATGGGTGCGCGGGAAATACAGTCAGCGTCGGTGTGTTTCTAGCCAGACTTGTAAACCATCGTTATATCGAATTCCTGTAACCAAAGACTCCATCTTGCGAGACGGCCCGAAGGATCTTTCAGATTCCCTAGCCAGCAGAGAAAGTGGTCGTCACTGACGATTCGGAAGGCGCGTCCGTACAAGTAGGGGCTGAATTTCGTTATGGCCCATACAACCGCCACAAATTCTTTTTCAGTCGTCCAGTAGTTCTTCTCCGCAGATGACAACGTGCGGCTAGCGTAGGCGATGACGCGTTTCTCGCCATCTTGATATTGCACGAGAATAGCTCCGAGGCCTACAATCTAAGGCAAAATTATCCGAAAAGGGAGCAACGGAGCCCAATACGCACGCGCGATTAACGGATAGACCGTTGAGGAGCAACCACAGAGAGAACGTGCCGCGCCATACCAAGGGATGAACTGCCCGGGCATTGCAGGCAGCACGAAAAGTGTCGCCGAGTTGACCATCCCTCCTTCTCCTCCCTTCTCCTCGTCTGCTGGCTCAGCCTTTCCCCAAATTTAGCAGGCGACGGTTGGCATTGCGTCGTGCTCGGAGTGCTCGACCATGACCGCCTGGATTAGACGGTCTAAGAATTACGACCTGATGCTTGTGTGTACGCTTGGATGAGCGTGGGCTGCTGCTTTTGCGTTTCGCTGCACCCATGAAGTCTGAAGCAAGTCTCGACACGTCACCACGCCACGCTGTATATCTCTGGCTTCAAGACAGTCACGACCAACACACGACAGCAACAGTTGGGAAGGCCAATATGGCGGCCGAGAAGACAACAGGCCTATCGAATATATACTTCACTTCGACTCAGGGCAGAAAACAGCGCTGGATTCTAAGGCATGTAGGTTATCATTCTTTATTCTACTCTACTTGTCGCGTGTGCGATACGGATCACGCTTGCCGTTAACGGGCTCGGTTGTCTTCTATATCGCACGCACGAAATGCATCGCGACGGTGAACTTTGGCGCCTGCAGTTCGCCTTTGCTTTGCCACCGCCTGGAAATTGGTCGCCATTGCTGTCGGCCTCCCGTTCGTTCGCTCGTCGAGTGCTCGCATGTCATCACCGCCGCGATGAGCTCCGGGCAGACAATATTGGGCTGAGACCTCATCGCTGTGTTGGGAGTCGTCAAAAACACCTTGCGGGTTCTCGCAAAGAGCTTGGTTGTAGTATGTCGCATGCTGTAAGTGCACCAGCACGGGCTGGCGGGGCTTTCGCTAGCGTCGAAACTCACTGAAAATTGGTGGCCATTGCAGTTAGGTTTCCCATCAGCCGGTCGCAAGCAGCTCGGCGCCATCCGTTGGCCGCGGCTGCGGACTCGCGTTTGCGTGCTGCAATCGCTCGAGTTTGTAGAAAAGGGTCGCATTACCGTTGATTTCTTAGGCGCTAGCTCCAAACCAGCTCGGCGAAGTTCGTGGCGGCGGCCAAGCGTACGCTCGCTCTCCTGTTCGAAGTTCGCTGGCGGCAGACACTCCGCGTGCAGCGTCGTGCTTCGTCTAGCGTTCGCTAGCTCGAGCTGAACGACGTCGATCGCTTAAAACTCGCTGACTTGTTAGCGACACGGTGGTTCGCAGAGTCGTGGCTGTGGCCATCGCTCCTAAGCTGCGGCGCTACGGGGATCCAAACGAGTCTTCGGCGATGTGTTGACGATGTTATGATGTGTTACATCTCGGTGAAATTACTAGCATGTCATATCTCACGTATGTTTTCATTTCACCTTGGATGTATTTCTCATATGCATTTGTATTCAGCGTCTGTCACGTGTGACTCACTATTTTACATACTTATTGTGCAGCCGTGGTAACACACCGTGCTGAAGACTGTGTCGCTGGCGTCTGCGATGCCTGTCATCCTTTTCTTTCGTCAAAGCAGCTTCAGAAGACTGCGCGGGTTGTGAAGGTAAAATTATTTTGGTGTCATGTTTCACGGCTTGTTTTTATAATGAAGTGCACGTTCTAGTAATATGCGTGCATCTTCATCTTCTGTCACGTGTGTATAACTATTTTTACTATATTATTGTACGTGCAGCCATGGCAACACAACAGGCAGAAGGCTGCGTGCGCTGGCGTCTGCAATGCCTGTCATCTATCGCTTCCGTCGGAAGAGTTCCCCAAGGAGTGAAGAAGATTTGACAACGAGACTGGACTTGTACACTTAACCATGAATTCACCTAAAAGAACGGAGAAACTTCAAGTGTATGAGAAAAATAAAAGATTTAGATGTCTCACTTTTGTCTTTCGTTGTTGCCGTGACTGCGACGGCAAGTTACACATAGGTGGCTAACTACTTTTTCGTGTGTTCTTTTCCTAGGAATTTGTTGCTCACTGCGCAGAAAAACAGGTGAAAAAGTATTAGGCCTGGCGGAAAATAAAAGAAAATCAATGTTTGAACTGGGGACAAAAAGTTTATTCGATTGGAGTATTTGAGTGGATCAACCATTTGTCCGGCAAGGTGCCACTGTGAGAACTAACGGTTGCCTGGTAAGATGTAAACGTGGAGACTAACAGTTGTTATATAAGGTGCAAATGTGAGGACTAAATGTTAGTCCTTTGGGGTGAACTGTGTGACTACCGGTTACTCACTAAGGTGTAAATGTGAGGACTAATTGTTAGTCTCTGGAGTTCATCTGTGGGGACTAACTGTTGGGCCCAGTGTCGTTAGTCTTTTAAAAAATTAGTGGTTGTGGCAGCCTCATTGGTCCCCAAAAGGACGAACCACACACCCTTTTAACACACTTTTGCGACTTCTGGGTCTGATTTGGTGTCGAAGTGGCCAAGGATTGCTGGCGTTTGTAGGCGTTGTTGAAGGTCACGGAAAGCGTGGGATTTTTTGGGGTTCCAGACGAAAGTGACGTCGTCCTTGACGAGTTTATGTAGAGGGTTTGCGACTTTCGAAAAATTCGGCATGAAGTGACGGTAATAAGCTCAAAGGCCCAGAAATCGGCGTACATCATGCTTTTTTCTCGGTATCAGGAACAAAGCTACTGCCATAGCCTTATCAGAATTGGGGCGAAACATCACTGCTGCTGACAATGTGGCCAAGGAATTTGAGTTCCTCATATCCAGAATTACACTTTCCTGGTTTCTGAGATAGGTCGACAAAGCGAATAGCCACAAGAACCACCTCAAGCTGCCCAATGTGCTGTTCAAAAGTCGTAGAAAAAACGACTACGTCGTCCAAATAAGCTAAACAAGAGTGCCACTTCAGGTCACATAAAACTGTGTCCATAATTCGTTCGAATGTGGCTGGAGCACAGCAGAGGCCAAAAGGGAGAACTTTAAATTCATACAGACCGTCAGGTGTAATAAGCGCTGTTTTTGCTCGGTCCCGTTCATCTACTTCAATCTACCCAAATCCGCTACGGAAATCCATGGAAGAGAAGTAAAAGGCGTGTCGCACGTGATCCAAGGAGTCATCAATACGAGGAAGAGGATGTGCGTCTTTTTCCGTTATCTTCTTCAGTTTGCGGTAGTCGACGCAGAATCGTAATGGACTATCTTTCCTTTTGACCAGAACAACTGGTGACGCACAAGGACTAGTCGATGGTTGAATTACGTCGTCGTCGAGCATTTGTTTCACTTGGTAATGAATAGCATCCTGCTCCTCCTGCGACACGCGGTAAGCATGTTGGTTTAAGGGTTGGACGTTGGGCTCAGTGATAATTTTGTGCTTCGTTAGAAGAGTCTTCCGGACTTTCGAAGTAGTGGCAAAACAGGCCCTGAAGGATGAGAAGAGACTGAGGAGCCTTGCTCTTTTAGGTTCTTCTAACTGGCGATTGACGTTGAGGCGACTAGTCACGTCAGTATCGCAGCTGTTATCAGCCGAGATCGTCGTAATGAAAGGGAAGGCGTCCAAATCATCCAATGCATCCATGTAAGCTATGGTTCTGCGTTTCGCAAAATGCCTGTGTTCGCCACAAAAGTTAGTAACTAAAACCGCAGTGTGGCCATTTCGGAGTTGAACGAGACTTCGAACAATGGCGACTTTCTGATCAAGCAATAACGTCCGGTTACTTTCGGCGATGCCCGTAATCGACTGCTCCCGTGGACACTCAACAAGCACGAAGATGCTACGGGGAGGTGGCAATGTGACGCAATCATCGACTACACGTGAGGTCACGCCACGATGTTCTTCTGGATGTCAGAATCTGGAGAAACACAGGTGGCAAAACTGAATCACGCAGATTAATTATCGCTTCATACTTTTGTAGAAATTCCATGTCCAAAATGACCGGCCGAGAACAACTGAGCAGTACAAAGAGTGACGCTACAATAGCCGACGCACACACCTGAAGCCTGGCGGTGCACCTTCCTAAAGGGGATACGAGGTGTCCTCTAGCGGTGATTAGTTGAGGGCCGTCCCACGTTGTCAGCACCTTGTGTAGACGGGTAGCCAATGAAGAACTCATCACTGAATAATCAGCTTTCGTGTCGACAAGCGCTGTCACTAGATAACAGTCGACGGAAACCATAATGGCAGCGGACGTTCTGTTGGCGGTTTCAGAAACAGGCTTTAACGGCACGTCGTAAGGCCGCGGCGGAGGCTATTTGTCAGTTCGCCTGGCAGTGGCCTCACCTCCGGAGGTCGCCGTTCTCAGTTTCCTTGGCGTGGGCTTGCGCCACTGACACCAGGAGGCCCAAAGGCGGGTCGGGCGCGGTGCGTTGATGCGGACGGACGGGGTGATGATGACCATGACTGTCCTCATGGCGGGACAGGAGCGTGATGACTACCTTCCAAGTAATGCGCAATTTCTTGTAGGCGATCACCATAGTGAGGACAACGGGCATCTGGGTTAAATCCGCTTAGGCCTATTCGTCGGTAGTAACAGTCGCGGTGCATGTGTCCAACGTCGCCACAATGGTAGCACAAGGGACGATTGTAGAGGGTGCTCGCCAGACGGTGGACTTCCGCGGGCCAGGACGAGAATCGGCCTGAGAATGCAGGCGATGGGCTGGATTGGCAAAACGTCTGTGGGTCCCAGAAGGTGGATGAGCAAAATGTGCCGTCGATAGCGTAAAGACGCGTAGGGCATCCGCGTAGGAAAACGTGGGAGGTTTGACTTGCGAAGGTGGTGAGGACTGAACGAACTGCCAGATTTCGTTATGAATGACGTCCGCAAGAGCAGCACTACTGGGAGGAGACGCTGCATGAAATTTCCGAAGTTCTTCCGTACAACTTATCGTATGAGTTCTGTGAGTACCTCCCTGTTATCACCTACTGGTACAAGCGAGCACGCAGAGGACGTGGCCGTCTGACGCTCATACTGCGACAACCACTGCCAAAGCATGCGCTCCATAATTGTGGCTTCACGTATGCACTCCGACACAGTCGTAGGAGGATCTGCCCGGAGCTCATATTGTCTGCCCGGAGCTCATCGCGGCGGTGATGACATGCGAGCGCACGGGAGGCCGACAGCAATGGTGACCAATTTCCAGGCGGTGGCAAAGCACAGGCGAACTGCAGACGCCGAAGTTCACCGTCGCAATGCATTTCGAGCATGCGATATACAACACGACTGAGCCCATTGCCGGCAAGCGCGGTCCGTATCACACACGCGACAAGTAGAGTAGAATAAAGAATGATATTCTATTTGCCTTAGAATCTAGCGCTGTTTTCTGCCATGAGTCAGACTGAAGTATAAAGCCGATAGGCCTGTTGTTTTTCGGCCGTCATATTGGCCTTCCCAACTGTTGCTGTCGTGTGTTGGTCGTGACTATCTTGAAGCCAGAGTTGAAGCGCGGCGTGGTGACCTGTCGAGGTTTGCTCCAGGCTTCATTGGTGCAGCGAAACGATATAGCAGCAGCCCACGCTTATCCAGGCGTACACACAAGCACCACGTCGTAATTCTTAGATTGTCGAATCCAGCCCCGCCGCGGTGGTCTAGTGGCTATGGTACTCGGCTGCTGACCCGCAGGGCGTGGGTTTAAATCCCGGCTGTGGGGGCTGCATTTCCGATGGAGGCGGAAATGTTGTAGGCCCGTGTGCTCAGAGTTGGGTGCACGTTAATGAACCCCAGGTGGTCTAAATTTCCGGAGCCCTGCACTACGGCGTCTGTCATATTCATATAGTGGTTTTGGGACGTTAAACCCCACATATCAATCAATCAATCAGATTTTCGAATCCAGGCGGCCGTGGTCGAGCACTCCGAGCGTGATGCTACGCGACCGCCGCCGGCGAAATACGGGGAAAGACTGAGCCAGCAGAGGAGGAGAAGGAGATGTGGTCTGTGGAGAAGGAGGGTTGGCCACCTTGGCAACGATTTTCGCACTGGCTGTAATAACTGGGCAATTCATCCCAGTGGAGACTGAGTGGTTTCGCGCTGCACGCTTTCCTTTGTGGTTGCTCCTCAACTGTCTATCCGCTCATCGCGCACGTCTATTGGGCTCCGTTACTCCTTTTTCAGGTAATTTTGCCTTAGAGTGTACTAAAAAAAGCTCACAAAAACTCATGTTCTAAATGGGAAGTACTCCGTGCTCTGCCGTGCTCTGGATACATGTATACATGTACAGATCCGGGGCATGATGGTGCCAAAAAGGGCAACGGCCACAACCAGTGGAGTGGCTTATTGGGCGAGCTGGTTCAGAAGTCACGAGTCATATGTGCAAACAAGAATCGATCGAATGTGGGAGGGGAGTAGTTTCTTGTATATCGTTATTGCATCGGAAATGCTACGTCGCGCAGACTGGCCGATGTTTTAAAAACATATTATTGAATAACAGACCATATGGCCTAATCGAGTGGACGCCTTTTCTGAGCTTTTGTGGATTGCAGGGACGGCGGTTGTGCACCCTTGGTAACAAAAGCCGTGGTGCCCTCAAGATTGAAAGAGGAAGTTGTGCGAGAAATTTAGGAAGCGTTTTTGATTAAAAAAACATGTTGAGGCAAGCGTAGCGTGGCCCTTTATCTCCTTGCATGAAACAGAGAGATCACTTGAGTGCATGCTATTAAAATAATTTTTGTTTACTCGTCTGAGTTGTAACTTTGATCAATTATATATGTGTGTACTTTTCGAATAAAATCAGCTGAGAGTTCGCACTGTGTTTGTGTAGTTCTTCTCTCCTCTTCGTTTATTGCGCTAAGTCTGCCGTAAGAATCGACCAATTGGCCCAACAAGGCACTCTGCTGAAGTTTATGATTTGTTTTTTCGCTCTTTTCAGTTTTTCAACCTCTTGTTAATTAATCTCGCTTTTTTTTGTGCCCATTCACGCTGCGTGGTTCTGCGGTGCTGCGATGGCTCTTTGGCAAGTTAGCAGGTACGCCTGCCCAAAGGAGGATTGCTTTGTGGATGGCTTGAATTGTTGCCATCTCACTCAAAGCAGATTTGCTGGATGTTAACGCCAGAATAGTCAGAATGGTGCCGACAGGCTCTGTTATACGACCATTTCTTGCGTTCCGTATATCAATGAGCCGGGGTTGGCAGGCCTCCCCTGTTGCACAAGGAATGAAGTAGAAGAATGTTTTGAATACCTGTGGAATGTTGTGCAACCCACATTGCCTTGGGTGAAGAAGAAGGTTGCTACTTCGCGAAAACTCGTGATGTTGGGGGGTGCCGTCTTGAAGGGTGAGAAAGTTTGGAAGACAATGAAACTCGTGACAACGTTTTCTTTAGGTATCGTCTAAAAGCTGCTGAGACCTTGGTGATGACAAGAATGGGGAGTGATCGGGTACCGGAAGCGGAGAAGGCTCGTTGTATTGCTGAAATCGCTGGTGTCATTTCGACGGCGGGTCACAAATCGCAAATTCCTTTTCGTGGTATCGTAAGGAACATGCACGGCCTTGTCAACTGCTTCGTCAAGAGGAATATTAGGCCTTTGATCGCAAATGAAGAGGGGATCTTCGCTCTCCTGACAGAAGGTCTGTCCTAGGGGAAAGCCGGTGAAGCAGTGCACAAGCACCTAAAGGCGTTCGATGGTAGGCGGGTGAACGTTAAGAAAAAAATGGTAGCCCTTATGCAAGAGATGAACCCCGATAGCCTGTGCTCAGCGCTGATGAAGGTGAAAGGTACAGTGTTAGAAATGTTTTTTTTTCACTGGGCAGACACATAAGGCTGAGTACCCTTTTTGCATTACTGTGTCAGACGGGGGACTTGGCAGAGCTAGGTATCAGAAGCCGCATTCGTCTCTGTGTGGTGGACCCTTTCCGGTTGAAGAATTCAGAATAGGTGGCCCAGTTTCTACTGGAAGGATCAGTAGAAGTACTGTCAGGGTTCAGCGAAAATGTGGAGGACCTCTTCTATTCGTTGCCACATGACAGACGTCGGGTGTGCGTCAGGGATTGCATTCAAGAGGATAATGACAAACAATGGTTAAAAAAAAAAGTCTGCTGTTTCGACGGGTGTCTTACTCTAGCTCCTGTCTGTGTACTTAGTGTATATTGGTATTATTTGGAAAGGGTGATGTTTTTAGTTTCTTTCAGTACATGAACAGAAAATACAACGAAGGCAGAAGTCTTAGGAGTTGGACAATGGGTCTTTGCTCCGAAGGCAATGAGGCACGCAGGCCATCATAAGCACTTAGCAAGATACACTGGATAGGAATGAGAAGCGAAGATAAAAAAGGTACACATGCAAAATATAACAACGCACACATTGACATTAGTGAATTGATACGTGGTGTTAACGTCCCAAAACAGCGACATGATTTTGAGGGACGCTATAGTGGAGGACGTCAGAAATATCGACTAGCGGGGGTTTTTTACCATGCACTCAAATCTGAGCACACAAGCACACAGAATTTTTGCCTCCATTGAGAATGCAGTCGTCGAAGCCGGGATTTGCGAGTCAGCAGCCGAGTGTTTATTCACTGCTGGTATATACACATTAATCTTAGTGTTAAACGTACTTGAGCAGCATTGGCTGTAGGTGCTCAACACCCATATATAAAGCAAGAAGAAAACCTAAAGAAAGAAATCACAGAGATGCTTGAGTCAAAACAAATATATACGTATAGGACATATACCCACACTGTTATATTTGCATTAATAAAACATAATATACAACATTGGCAAGTAGGAAGAAACTAACACTCGAGTAAATTCAATGTTGCTTTGTATTAGTAACCTGTGGATCATTGGCTTGGAGATTGTGCCACCTGTATATAGAAGGTGATCGATCTTGTTTAGGAAGGTAGGTATCTCAAAAGATGCGTGTTGCTGTCTGTAATTTATTCAAATCTTCGGAGTCATTTTCCCGTAAGTACGAATATCATACGGTTTACCACGGCGACCTTGCGAACTATATAGTCTATTGCGGTTAAGATGCTGATAGATTTTAAATAATAAATCTGATTGGCACTGAGGATAAGTTATATCGGAATTAGCGGTTCGGTCCCAGAGTCCCGTATGAGGCCACGGAAATCCTCAAAGGTTCTCAAGACCGTCTTTTGCAAAATAAGCAGTTAGTTTGCACTGTGGTCCCCCACCCAAGCATGCAGTAAGCGAGTCGTGAATAGAAGAGTGTGCAATAAAGTGCGTTTTTCAGCCACAGTGGTGTGAAAGAATTTAACCCTTATAGGCATACAGTACTTTTACTTAGTTCTAGCATTAACTTCATATGATCATTCCAAGACAAGGCTTCTAGAAACCACACATCTGGGAACCTCTGAGACTTACCTCGTTCTAATATATGACCCTGGTAGACGATAGTCATGGTAAAATTTCTTCGCTTACCCACGGATGTAAAGAGTATTTAAAGTGACTTGTTTGCGTTTAAGAACAACTTCTAAAGATTTAGCCATGACGATAGCTCGTTCATAAAACGATTTGCATTCCGTTCCTGATCGAGAAGAACCTTAGAAAAATATGTTACTATCGTGCGCGTAAATTACCAGTTCGAGGTATCCGGAATGCGGCAAAGATAATTAATATAAATTACAAATAGAAGGGTACCCAGAATGGATCCCTGTGGCACTCCTTTCTTCACTACAACGTATTCTGGTGGCTCATTGCTTGTGCTCATAAACTGGCATCGATTTGTTAAATAGCATTGCATTAACTCATGCGCAGTTCTCGTATACCACATGCGGTTAAATTGTGTAAGAAGACGCCATGACATGCGGTATCCATCACTTTGCGTAGATCTATGACTAACCGAACTGTTGCGAACCAAGCTATGACTAACCAAACTGTTCCAAGTCATCCATTATGTCATCTTTTATTTGCAGTAATGGATGTTTGGCAGGCTTGTTTTACAGCGAAAGCTGTTATTAGATCAATAGACTTCCGTCACACGCTGCCGTGGTTGTCCGCTGCCGCCGCCACCGCCGCCACCCTCTCCGGTGTCTGTAACCACATTCCGCGCGGTTAAAAAAAACTAGTAATATTGACACAGTGACCTCGAAGCCAGGTTCGATGCGTGTCCGCCTCGTATTTTACCATTGTGCTATGCCCGTTCATGGGACTTGCTTAGAAAAATTGCCTTAGGCTAGCTAGATTTCGGGAAAGCAATTGCAATAAAGTGACTTATAAAACGTTTTGAAACAGCGAAAGAACAAGCAGTCATAGCACAATGCGAATAGCGTAACGAGTAGTTCGTCCACCACTCCAACCCATTACAAAAGCTTGTTCTAGTTCGTCCGATGGAGGTGGAAATGTTGTAGGCCCGTGTACTCAGATTTGCCTGCACGTTAAAGAACCCCAGGTGGTCAAAATTTCCGGAGCCCTCCACTACGGCGTCTCTCATAATCATATGGTGGTTTTGGGACGTTAAACCCCACAAGTCAATCAATCAGTCAATCAATCAGTCAATTGTTCTAGTTCGGCTAATAACTGTGGTGCATACCCACTTCAGGCGGAATTTATCATCGTCGTTAGGCACTGCATGAGAAGTTGGCACGAAATTTCTTGTAATGAGCGGATACCGTGCTTATAAAAAATGACAAAAATAGCATAACGAATGCCTAACTCCAACTGTAAAATTTTTATTTTATATTACCGTAGTGGGTATTCAGCAAGTGTGCTTGCATCAGTTACACAACGAGCGCTTATAAAAGGCCCTGAAAGGCTGCTCTTCTAGCTTGCACTGTCACTGTGCTGCGCTTTTCGCGCAGGCCTGGCGTTTTTATTTTTTCGGAAGCCAATATGTGCATTTTTCATAATATTGTTTTTATCAAAAAAATCCTCGAGCCTCTTGCTCATTGCAGGTTCATATACTTTCGACAGAACAGGTAGCATTGATGTGGGATGATATCTGGTCATGAGTCATTTCATGCCGAAATTCCCAGCCGTTTTGGCGACCATCTCTAATGGATGGATAAAAAACTTTTATTGGGGTCCTGAAAGATTTCACCCCCGTTTTGTAGGGGTAGGATTACGGGCCGCTCCCACGTTGGGACGGGGAGGCCCAGCCTCACCGCCGCCTCGTGGGCCTTCTGGACAGCCTTGAGTTGTTGTATGAGAACCGGACTCGTGAGCTATAAATGAAAGGAGTTCTCAGAAAATTCCTTATTTTTTCTTTGTAAAGAGGGGCACCTCCAGTATGAGTTTGAAAAAAAAAGCCCTAATTTACTGCATTGAAGACAGTAAAGTGGTACAATACTTCCAAGAGAAAAAAGTTTTGGTCATGGAGCTGCCTTCTGATCTTCCCTGAATGTTGTATGGTTATTGTTTGTGGAAAAATCTATTTTAAAAGTACCGTTCTTTCTTTCTGCATAAAATTTGGTTTACATGTTAAGTAAAGATGCTTGTGTAAGGTGCTTGAAAGTCAGTAATATTAGTGAAACTTTTTAGCATAAACGCCTCCGAGAATTCAGCCAAATTACGTTGTGTTTGTATTTCTTCAATTGCAATACTTCACTTTGGTTGAACATTTTGTAGTGAATACTTACTGCACAAATATTATAGTTCAAGGAAAATTGTTTTGAGACCTCTCAAGCTGCTAAACGTTATGAAAAAAATCAGAAATTTCGCAAAATCATAATTTTTGTCCATATTGAAAAGTAATATGCACCATTTGGTCATCCAAACAAAAATAACATTTATATTTAAATCAAAAGCAAATAAGCAGGTATTTGCATATGCGAAATATTATCATTACAGTTTCTGCTTTCCCATTGACGGCAATAGGTGATATCAAGGTGGCAGCTGTCGCATGACCGATTGGGAAAATAGGCGGCGATAGAAAGCTCAAAAATGTTTTCTTCCTTGAAACAAAAACTGTATTGATAAAATTTCCCATATAAAAATGCGGCCCATTTCTGTTGATTTAGGTGTAAAGGTGACTTTTATTGAACCGCCACATGATGCAAATTGCGTCTCAATATGGACAAAAAAATAAGTTTGCAAAATTTGTGATTTTTTCTCAAAACGTTAGGCAGCTTGAGAGGTCTAAAAATATTTTTTCCTCAAATTGTACTTTTTTCAGTAACGATTCACTACTCCCATATTCATAAAAAAGTGCCGTACTGCAATGAAAAAAATGCAAACGCAACACTTTTTGGCTGAATTCTTGGAGGCGTATATGCCACAAAAATTGCATCAGTATCACTGGGCTTCACATACCTTACACAAGCATGTTTATTTAACACATAGACCAAACTGTGTATAGAAAGAGCAACACTGCTAAAATGAATTTTTTCCGCAAATAACACCCAAACGACATTCCGAGATGTTCAGAAAGCAGCCACACGACCAATTTTTTTCTCTGGAACCTTTTACCATTTCAATGTTTTCAGTGCAGTAAATAGGTAAAATTTTTAAAGACGATAGCCTTTCTTAGGCTGCTTTGACGCAAACATTTTGGTCTGTCTGTCTGTACGTTTGTCTGTTTGTACGCTCCAACATTACCTCAAAAGCCACCAAAGATACCTTTAA
The DNA here is from genome assembly GCF_043290135.1 of Rhipicephalus microplus. Taxonomy (NCBI): domain Eukaryota; kingdom Metazoa; phylum Arthropoda; class Arachnida; order Ixodida; family Ixodidae; genus Rhipicephalus; species Rhipicephalus microplus. Next base: position 61,284,951 of record NC_134700.1, on the reverse strand, counting down.
CGACCGACGCCATCTTCAGCACCCGCCAATACTGCTCGAGTTTCAGCGTTGTGATGTTTGTTGGTGAGGTTCGTCGCGCCGCAGAGCGTGTGACGCGTTGCGGATGGAGGAGACGGTATCTGACGTTAACAACCCACACTACAATTGTATTTGACAGCATACACACACGAAATACATAAAGCGGCAGCGTACACTACTAGTCAATTGTCTCACGTGGCGGTGCTTGGGGGCCAGGAGGCTGTGGGCTGGTTGAGTCCCTGTGATGACGTAATCGTCGTCGGGTAGATGTCCGGTGTGGAAACGACGTAGCAGCAGCAGGGGTTAAGGGCCGAGTGAACGAACCGTCGCTCGGTAGCCGGTAGCCAGACAGGGCTCGTCCGCGCCAGGCCAGGACCTTGCGACGCTCGTCTCGACGGCGGTGGACAATCTGGAACCTCGCGCGTAGGTGCGGGTTCTCCGAGAGCAGCAGGCCGCGTCCCAGGTCTTGCCAGGCGAGGACCGTGAGGCGCTCGCTGTCCCGAAGACAGGCGCCCTGTGTATGCGAACCTCGCGCGTAGATGCGGGTTCTCCAACAACCTGCCGCCCGTTCTGCCGGCGTTCCAAAAAAAAACTGTCTCGCCTGCGCGCGCCCTTCTTAATCTTCTCTGCAGCCCGAGCTCCTTCGTTTTTCTCGCCTTCCAGCGATCGGCCACTCCGTCGTCTGCTCTCGCTTTCCCTGCTTCGTCACATTACCCCCCCACTTAAGAAGGTTCTTCGCCGTGAAGAACTTGCAGCTGCCACTGGACCCCTTGGGACACCGTAGTACACGCGCACTCGGAGCACTGCACTACACTTCCGAGCCCCGCACACTCGGCACACATAAGAGACACAAAAGTTGTCACCAGTGTTCAGGGCCCCGCACACCCGACACTCTCAAAGGTACTCGCAAGACGAGATGAAAGTTGGTCCGTCACGGTAAGTAATGTGCACCGAAAAAAAAATTCCATCAATTATACCCGACACTGCGAAATCCTCAAGCCGTGTAGCGATGATGTTCATGCGCTTGGCAACCGGCTCATATAGTCTGCTCCTACATTCTCACTGCCTTTTATATATTCAACGCTGAAGTCGTACTCCATGAGTATGAGGCTCCAACGTAGAACACGGCTGTTGATGTGTTTGGCGGAGTTGATGTAAACGAGAGGCTTGTGGTCGCTTTGTAGTATGAACGTTCGCCCGAACAAGTAAATATGAAATTTCTGGATGGCCCACGTGAGTGCCAGGGCTTCGCGCTCGATTGTCGAATAGGCAGTTTCTCGTGGTTGCAGTCGTCGGCTAGCGTACGACACTGGGTGTAGCATAGCACCATGCCGCTGCATAAGTATGGCACCTACGCTTGTTGACGAGGCGTCGGTGCGAAGTACAAAAGGCTGAGCGAAATCGGGTGCTCTCAAGACAGGTTGTGTAGACAGCATGGTCTTGAGTGCATCGAAGGCTTTCTGTTCCTGCACTCCCCAAATTACTTTGTTAGGGGCTCTCTTTTTAGTCAGTTCAGTTAATGGTCCTGCTATCTCGGAGTACTTGTGGACGAAATCTCTGTAATAGCCCGTAAGTCCAAGGAAAGAGCGTACTTCTTTTTTCGTCTGTGGGCGCTTGGCTGCCCGTATTTTATCAAGGTTTTCGATCTGGGGTTTGATGATGCCATTTTCGACGTGATGACCGAGGAACTTTACTGACCGCTGACCAATCTCACTTTTCGTTGGTCGAATCGTCAACCCGGATTCGCTAACTCGTTGAAGAAAGGCTTCAAGTGTGGCCACGTGTTCTGTCCACGTCTCGGTTGCAACGAGCACATCGTCGAAGTAAAAGTAAATATGGGGTATATCTGCTACCACCTTCCTCATTAGACGGTTGAAGACAGCTGGGGCGGTTTTAATGCCAAACGGCATGAAACGAAACTGATAAAGGCCTGCTGATGTAGAAAACGCTGTCATTGCTTTGGACTCTTCATGCATCGGGACTTGCCAATACCCTTTAGCAAAGTCGAACTTAGAAAAATATCGTGCCTTCCCCAGTTGTCCAAAAATAACATCAACTCGAGGTATGGGCTCATTGTCGTTCAGCAGTATCTTGTTGAGTTGCCGGAAGTCAATGCATAGACGTATTGTCCCGTCTTTTTTCTTGACAACTACTATCGGCGACTGGTAGGGAGACTCAGATGGCTCGATGATGCCTTGCTTCAGCATGTCTCTAATTTCTTGTTGAACTGCCTCTTTGGTAGCAAACGGTAGTGGATACGGCCGTATGTTCACTGGTGTATCCGTTGCGACATTCAACTTGCACTGGGTGAGATGTGTTCTGCCGGGAATGTCGGTGAATACATTCTCGTAGGTATGCAGTATTCTAGCGATCTGCGTGCGCTGTTTAGTAGAGAGTGCTTCCGATATGTTCACATCGGCAGCAGATTCTTTTTGCTGAAAAGGTACGCATGGTAGATCGTCGTGCTCAGTATCATCAGCCAGACACGCGACTGACGCTTCTTTTGTTGGCTGTGGTACCGATGGTCGTTCTTGATATTTTTTGAGGAGGTTGACGTGAAACAGAGATGTTCGCGTTCCTAAATCAATAACGTAATCCACGTCATTCTTCCTCTCTAGAACTGTGAAAGGCCCTTTCCATGTTAGAATCAGTTTGTTGTTGTCCGACGGGAGTAGCAGCAGCACCTTGTCTCCAACAGCTAAACGCCGTGGTCTAGTCTTCATGTCATAGTGCTTCTTCTGCACAAGTTTGGCTTTCTGCAGCTCCTCCTTGGCTAGACGACAAGTGTTTTCAAGACGTCTCCGCAGGTCAACTACATAGCCGTACGAGGTCTTCGTCTCATCATCTAGATGATTACCAGTCCACATCTCTTTCAATATTGACATGGGCCCTCTGACGTAACGGCCATACAGTAAGTCAAACGGGGCGAAGCCCAAACTTGACTGCGGAACTTCTCTATATGCGAAAAGTAAAGGCGCTAAGTACCGGTCCCAACTTTTCGGGCACTCTTGACACATTCGTCTTATCATTCGTTTAAGTGTGCCATTGAACCTCTCGACAAGACCATTTGCCATGGGATGATATGGTGTCGTCGGCAACTGTGTGAAGGATAGAAGCCTGCTGAATTCGCGCATTAGGTGGGACGTAAAAGACGTGCCTCGGTCGCTGATGATTTCCTGAGGTACCCCCACTCGCGAGAACATCTCCAACAGTGCTTCAGCGATCCTTTCTGTTTCAATGCTTGGCAGCGCCACCGCATCAGGATACCGCGTTGCCATGTCCACCATTGTCAAAACGTATCTATTCCCTTTTTCTGACTTGGGAGATAATGGTCCCACAATGTCAATGGCCACTCTCTTAAACGGTGTATCAATGACGGGGGTTTTACCCAACGGTACTCGCCCAACTAAGTGTTTTGGGAAAGTTCTCTGGCACGTGTCGCACGATTTCACAAATCGTGTGATGTCAGAAAGTACCCCTGGCCAATAGAACTCCTCGAGGATACGGTCTGTTGTGCGTTTTATACCCTGATGGCCCGCAAGAATTCCTTCATGAGCCATTTGCATTACACAATGGCGGAGGGCTGTAGGTACAACAAGTTGTTCAGTTTCTCTCTTCGATCTGAGCTTGTACCTCCTGTATAGAATTTCTTCTTTTGTGAAGAAAAGAATCTCGGCAAACCTGGTCTGGATGGGTTTATCGACGGCCTCAAAGCATTTCTGTAAGCTAGCGTCATCCCTCTGACTTTTCTGCAAGTCACGTGCACTCATATCTAGGGGACTTATTGTTGGTACCGGCAGGCGACGAGAACTCCGTCCGACTGTCGCGGCGACTTCGTTTTCCTTTGATTGCCTCGCAACCGAAGTGAATGCATCTGTAGTATAAGATCCAGTCAGCGATCCGTCGTCCGCTCCCACCCTAGATGATATTTTCATCGGACTAGCTGGACGTAGGTGTCTTTTCCAATCTTGATCAGGATCGGAGGCGTCACGGACCCCTTGGACGTTTCCCAGAACGACGTCATACAGTGGGTCATCCATGCAGATCGCGCGAGTCTTGCCTGAGAAAAAGGGTGAAATAATTCGCACGTCTGCCTCCGGCAGTTTCAGTACCCTTCGATCAAGAAGACACACAGAGGAAACTTTCCCCGTCAGATTGCTGACTGGTACAAGGGACCTTCTCACAATAACCGAGTCGCATCCTGTATCCCGTAAGACCGTAACGGGCTGGTTTTCAAGGACGCCTTCGGCCGTAGGCATAGACTTGTCCTCCCGCTTGATTCTCGTACGTTTCGAGCAATCAGTACCTTGCCGGGAAGCCTGTGTCTCCTGGTTTGATGCTTTCGGACCTTCTGCTTGCTCTTTCAGGCACGAGGCTTTACCGCTTCCCTTGTTAGGGCAGTCCTCTTTGCTATGCCCACTACGTCTACATTTTCCGCAGAAGGCTGGTTTTGTCCTTGGCCCTTTAGTATTTGCCCAGCAATCTGAGGCCTTATGACCGCTCTTTCCACAAAGCAAACAATGTGGTTTGTCCTTTTCCTCTTTCCGTAGTGCGGCCTGCGCTCGATCTGGTGGCTTTTTATGGTCCTTGTCGTCCTTACCTTTACCAAGGTTGACGAAACCCTGCGCCTCCATATAATGATCAGTAGCTTCTACTAGCTTTTCAATTCCTCGGCAATCCCTTTCCCGCAGGAAGATTGCCAGCTTCTCGTGGCACTGCGTGATGAATTGCTCTGAAACAATAACGTCTCGTAGAGCTTCGTACGTCCGTTCGGTCTTGGCCATCTCTTGCCAATGGTCGAAATAACCTAGTAATCGCCCAGCGAACTGTCGACCCGTTTCGCAGTCCTCAGGCTTCGCCGACCGAAACTTAGTGCGGTAGCCCTCCTCTGTAAACCGGAAGCGCTGCAACAACGTTTTCTTTAACGTTGCGTAATCCATGGCATGGTCAGGTGCCATCCTGCCAACAACACTTAGCGCTTCACCTGTCAAACAAAGGCTCAGTGAAAGGGCCCACTTGTCTTGCGGCCAATCCTGGCTCCTGGCGACGCGTTCAAAGCGCTGGATGTACGCGTCCAGCTCGTCGCGAACTTCGTTGAAGGGCGGTATGAGTTTGTGCGGACTTTCGTAGCTTTGAGGAGAACCCATGTGCGGACCCTCTACTGATTGACCTGTAGTCACGCTACCCGTTGTCGCATCTAACTCTCGGAGCTTCAACCTTAGTTCGAGAACCTCCTTTTCTGCTTGTAGCCTCGCCAGTGCCTCGGCATCAGCTTCTTTTGCCGCATTGCGTTCGGCTAAACGTACTTCCCGCGCTTCTCGTTCACGTACGCGCTCCTCATCGATCCACTGCTTTAGCCCTGGACCGCTCAACCCCAGTTCCTTTCCAATTGCTGTGAGCTTGTCCGTCTCCATCGTCAACCGTCAGACCCGCATAAGCGACGCGCTGCTCTTTTATAGGATAAGAGCGGTCCTGTCGCGCGGACGCCAGATGTGATGTTTGTTGGTGAGGTTCGTCGCGCCGCAGAGCGTGTGACGCGTTGCGGATGGAGGAGACGGTATCTGACGTTAACAACCCACACTACAATTGTATTTGACAGCATACACACACGAAATACATAAAGCGGCAGCGTACACTACTAGTCAATTGTCTCACGTGGCGGTGCTTGGGGGCCAGGAGGCTGTGGGCTGGTTGAGTCCCTGTGATGACGTAATCGTCGTCGGGTAGATGTCCGGTGTGGAAACGACGTAGCAGCAGCAGGGGTTAAGGGCCGAGTGAACGAACCGTCGCTCGGTAGCCGGTAGCCAGACAGGGCTCGTCCGCGCCAGGCCAGGACCTTGCGACGCTCGTCTCGACGGCGGTGGACAATCTGGAACCTCGCGCGTAGGTGCGGGTTCTCCGAGAGCAGCAGGCCGCGTCCCAGGTCTTGCCAGGCGAGGACCGTGAGGCGCTCGCTGTCCCGAAGACAGGCGCCCTGTGTATGCGAACCTCGCGCGTAGATGCGGGTTCTCCAACAACCTGCCGCCCGTTCTGCCGGCGTTCCAAAAAAAAACTGTCTCGCCTGCGCGCGCCCTTCTTAATCTTCTCTGCAGCCCGAGCTCCTTCGTTTTTCTCGCCTTCCAGCGATCGGCCACTCCGTCGTCTGCTCTCGCTTTCCCTGCTTCGTCACAAGCGTCCATACTTCTGCGATTGTCAAATGAAAAGCAATATAATTGCGCATATTTGAGGCACCACAACAGCACGTCGATGTTTGCTATGTGTGGCTTTATACTAGAGAAGGCAAACATAAGTAATTTTAAGGGCTAGATCGTTTATCACGCTGCGCTCTCATTGCTACGCGATGCTTAAAGAGGCAAGGGTTTCAAACGCTTTGCTAAGACGACACGGGGGTGGCACCTGCCACATCAAACTTGTCAACTACTTCCAACTTGTCTGGGAAGATAACCGTAGTAAAAAATAGGTTGATAATATGCGCCAGTGGAACGAATAACACACCGGTCACGTACTTCATCGGCGTAAGGCTATTTCGTCTTACCCTGCTGCACATCTATTTTTTTTATTTTCCTAATACTTTTTTCGATTTTGGTGCATGTCACCAAAGTTATTTTAGTCCCTCTACATCTTCAGGCTTAAGAGCTTTAGCATTTATATAGGAAGCTGCGATCTCTTCCTGGCTAATACCTGAGTTTGGAGTTCCCGTGCATTCGCCGAGCTCAGATTAAATTCCTTCCGGCACCTTTAGAGTGAGGTTCACAGCTCTCTCACGTTTTAAGTAAAGCTTTATCAGGTTACAATGGTAGATTTTCACTCATACTTTGCGTCAGAAAGCTTATGCATCACTTTGACAGGCCCATTCCAATCAACTTTTCATTTATTTTCTAGAGACGGTTTGAAAATCATTACCTGGTCCCTTGTGGTAAAGGTTCAAAATCTCGCATTTATGTCATAGTAATGATTGGTCGTCTTTGAACTCTCTGCGTGTTCTTTTCTAACAGCCCTTGCGTTTTACTTCGCCGTTCTAGCAACGTGAGACAGTATTCGACCACTGTTTGACTCTCCTCTTTTTCTTCCCACATTTATTTATCATTCTAAGTGGGGAACGCAGCGTTCTGCCTAACACTAACTCTGCTGGCGAGAACCCCGTGGCCTCATGAGGAACCGCACGCAAGGCGAACAAAGTAGCCGGAGAAAAAGCTTTTCCAGCCTTCCTGATACTCATAAGAGAGTGCGCGCAACCCTCGCTTCAGCACTGAATGCCATCTTTGGACGCTGTTTGATTGAGGATGCTGCATGGAGCTATGTTTCAGTTTTATCTCAAACTTCGGTAGAAACGTTGCAGAATGAGCTCGTGAAAATTGACCTTTTCTGAGCCTATATTTCCGCCGGAAAGCCGACTCTGGTGAAGACTGCAGAAGCGCGTCTACTATTTATGTCGAAAAGAGCTGCTTCAGAGGGGCTCTTTTTGGAAACTTCTAGGCTGGGCATAACTTGCTGAACAAATAGTTGCAACCAGACTTATATGCCGGTAGGGGACCCGCTGTGTCGATCACCATAAGTCCGAATGGCTCCGACATTATAGGTACCATTTTCAGCGGAGCTTTCCACTTTTTCCCATGCGTACCCGTGTGTTTACACGTGTCACATGATCTTATGCTTTCCTCTATTTTTGGAGCACCCCAGCCGATAGTACTCGTTTGGCAATCTCTCTGTTGTTTCGTTTATTCCTAGGTGACCAAACCAGCCCTTTCCGTGGAAGAGCTGTTCAAAAGATACTCACAGTATTTCCTAAGAACGACCAACTGATCTAGAACCATTCCTTTCTTATCTCTCTAGTGCCGATACAACAAGCCTCCTTTCTTACGCAGTGTCACGTTGACCCTAGCAATCATTTCTTTAGCGATAAACTGCAGTTTAGTTAGGCTAGGTTTACTGTCTTGCTCAGCGGCCAGCGATTGTCTGTTTACCTGCACTTGCCGGTCAACATTTTTCGTCGCCGGGGACAGTACCGGCCCTTTTCACTTGTAAGTACGTCAGCTGGCTCTCTCTCTGAATCTCCATCTAGCTCTGCTGATAAAGCCTTATGTTGCCAATCAGCTGGCTTTCTATCTAGGTTATCGACTAGCTCTGTCGATAAAACCTCATTATGCTGATCAGCTACAGGCTCTCTCTACGCCCTTGAGTGGTGATCTAAGCCAGTGTTTGTTGACATTGGGATTGTTTTTTCCGATGCCATAAACGTGACCTAGCGTGCTTTGGAACGATTCAGTGCTGGAACCGTTCCTTCTTCAAGTTTCTGACCCCACTCACGCAGTATTAATCTGTCTGACTGATTTTAAAATATTTACGGATATTGTACTGACAGTGATGTTGAGATGGCTGCCTCTGTCATGAGTTCTCTGAACGGCCCAGTGATCGTTACTTTCGCTATAGCAAGACAGACGCTGTTTTCCTCTACAGCCTGTTTGATCCATGCCACTACTTCTGTGAAGTCATCTACAGTAATGTACGACGGGTGGACAATGTCCATGTTGGCCCTACTGTCACTGAGTACGTTACAGGGTTTACCGTTATCATCCAGGTACTGGAGATACGGGCGCAAACGCTCTAAGTTCTCGTCACTTTCATCTGTGCAGGATAAAACTACATTTAGCTTTGTGCAGTTACTGCAATAAGGCCGGTCTTTTGAGAGGTATAGCGTCTTATGGGTTTGTAAGCACACTGTTCTAGACTTCCGCCTTATTTTCTGGCATAGTTGTTTCCACCTTATGATTGCTCGGTGTTTCGCCTGCGAGCCTTCCCTGAATGAAAGCTCTTTTCGCGGCCCCTTTCTACCGTCCGGCCCTCCGTACTCAACGCTCAGTTTTCGACAGTGTTTACACTGTCTTCAGTGTTTACACTAGCGACAGTGTTTACACTAGCTCTTTCTTGCACCCATAGTCTCATGTTCTGAGGTATGCGTCTATAAAACTGCTCGAGAGAGATTGTTTCGATAACCTTTTCTCTAGCCTCGTAGACTTCCGCGCCTTCTAATATCTCGATCAGCTTTGTCTTTATGCCGCAAGCATACTCCAGATATCCCTCTCTATACTTCTTTTCTCCATTTCGAAACCTCTGGCGAAGTGCTTCGGCTGAAAGGCACTACTTCTTTTAAAGTGCCCTAAAACACTTTTTGAAGTAACCATGGAATGAACTCGCTGGAAGAGCTTATTGCCTATGTAATTCAACGCCAAAAAATATTTAAGAATTCGTTTAGAGAGAGTGGAGTTAAGAAGGTTTGTCGCATGCTGCAATTGCACTCTCTATTCTCTTGTACATACGAAAGCGCTGGAAGCTAAACAGGGAAAGATAACAGGGCCACAGAAAAACGTCACGCGCGCCTTGTGACCTTCAGCACTTCAGCGGGCACACAGCGTCCAAGCCTGTGTGCCCGCTCAATATTCACTGGCGGTAGTCCTAAACCGGATATAATTTCTTGTACTCTTTTTCTCTGAAGAAGGGAAAAGTTCGCAACTTTCATTATCAGCGAGGCCATAAAATATCAAGTTACATCGCCTACTGCGGTTTTCCGATTCCTCAACTTTAAAGAATAAATCCTTTATGACACTGCGCGTATCTTCAGTTTTCTTTCTACATTCTGTCACAGCTTCTTTTATGTTTGTGAACTGTGCTATCGCGCTTTCAGTTTCAGTTTATTTCGGACATAGTTACATGACATGAAATATGTTCACAAGGCAAGGCAAAAGGACACTCGTATGTCTCCTGACGAGGCCTTCACACCGGACTTACACGTTGAACAGCCGGGAGCAAAATCATAGAAATAAGTACAATGCTCATTGCACAACTTATATAAACAAAAAGCGAACAGTAAAAAACACATTAGGACAAAATTTAGACAAAGTGTAATTTATTCAGGTTCAACAGTTTTACAAAGTTACATAAATATGCAAAATTACATAGTTTTGTGTTCAAAGCAAAATAATTGTAATTTCAAGGAGGCAGGAAAAGTAGCTTTACTTGTTTTTTAAAACGAGACATACTTGAGTTCTGATTAGCCAATTCGATTAGGGATGGGTATGCACTCAGCGATGTAATAATCTGATAATCTATAGTTTTAGTACCATAATTAGTTCTTGGTCTTGATCCCGTCAATGAAATAGTGCGAAGGTCCTATGCCACTTGTCTGTTTAGGTATTTGCTTGAGAACAGGGTGCGATCACGTTTGAATTCGCGGAAAATCATTGCTGCCAAAGAAAGCTGATATAACTCTGAGAATGGTGGCACGTTCAGACTTTTATGCAGTGAGTCAGTTGATTGGGGTAGGAAAGAAATCATTTGTAGGCTCCTTTTTTGTATAAAGGAAACACGTTCAGCATCCGTATCGTTGCACGTACCGCAGACTAGGTGACAATATGTTAAGTGTGAATGAATAAAAGCGAAGTACAATAGTTTTCTAACACGGAACGGCAATAAATAATTTAGCCTGTATAACATAGCAAGAGATCTAGATAGCTTAGCACCAACATACCTTATGTGCTCAGACCAGCTGAGGTCAAACCTAAAAACGACTCCCAAGAAGCAGCAAGAGTTGACGGGCGTTGTTATGTTGCTATTGATACTCAATTCTATGTTATGAAGAAGTGGTTCATTTTTTGGACGAAATATTACGTACTGTGTTTTCTTTACGTTTATTTTGTTCACATTAAGCCAGGTATGAAGTTCGTTTAGCCCTATATTAGCACGGTGCTCTAAAAAATTTAGATCTGGACCAGAAAAGAAAACGTTAGTGTCATCGGCGTACATAGCAATGGCGGGAGTAAAAGAAATGTTAGCAATATCATTAATATATAAAAGAAAGAGCCAAGGACCCAAAGTAGATCCCTGTGGGACCCCAAAGTTTATTTCACCTACGTCTGACTTTAATTCCTGACGCTGTGTATATTGCATTCTGCCTTCGAGGTAACTCTTTAATAATGTAAGGGCCAGTCCACGGATACCATATGTCGTTAGCTTATGAAACAAGATTTGATGTTTGATCGAATCAAACGCTTTTCGAAAGTCAGGAAAAATTACAACTGTAAAATATCGCTGTTCCAAATTACTAAGTATCTTTTCTTTAACCTGCAGTAGAGCAGACCTCACTGATTTTCCACATTGAAAGCCGTACTGGTGTTTCGAGATATTTTTAACTTGAATAAAATCATACAATCGTTTATGAATAATACGCTCTGCGATTTTTGAAAAAAGGGGCAGTACCAATATTCTTCGATAATTATTCAGGTCATTTTTACTGCCACCTTTATGACTGACAGTAACACGCGCAACCTTCATTTTCTCAGGCAAAATGCCAGTCTCCAACATTCTGTTGCAGATATAAGTTAATGGGGCGGAAATGTCACAGATAGCAGCTTTAATCGGCGAAACGCTGATTTCATCGTAACTGGGCGAGCACGTGTCTTTCAGTGCGAACACCGCAGATGCTATCTCTACATCTGAGGTGGGTGTTAAAAACATAGAAACCTTGTAGGCTGTAGAAATGTAGGAAACAGCAGATTTCGGAGATGATGCTACGTTAGGGCCACGAAAAGCACCTGATGTCAAAAATGCATATTAAACTGGTTTGCAAGTGTCGTGCCAGAGATGGCTGTTCCATTTATGTGTAGTTCAGTAGGTATACGTGGTCGTTCAATTCCTATAGTTTTGGTAACAGCACCCCAAAGCCGTTAAGGGTTATTAATTTGCGGCGAAATCTTATTTTGATAATATGCATTTGTTTGCCTTCTTTAGGTCCAAGCTTAATTTATTCCTATACTTTTTAAACGCGACTAAATCTGCCTCATTCTTTGTTTTCAAGAAACGAGCGAACATGAAGTCTTTTTCTTTAATGCGTTTAAATAATGACGGTGTGATCCACTCTTTCCTAGCTTTTCTGTGCTTCTTAGCCTTAACACGTGGAAAAGCGTAAATATAGTTCTCATTGATTTTTCGAATAAAGATATCATAGGCTTTTGATGTATCAGATTCGCGGTACAATTCAACCCAGCTATTTTTACTCATTAAGGAACACAAGTTCACTTCTCTTCACCTCACTTTATTACCTTAAAGACCCCCTGGAGGGGGTATTACATAAGAGGTGGGAAACTAAGAACAAATGTAATACATGTACAGGATCAGTATACATATTAACAGGCGTAACACCTTGCCAAAAAAAGAAGACAAAGTGGGAACCAGTGGCACAAAAAGGAACAATGTAATGTATTCAAATTGAAAAGAAACTAGTGACATTTTGTGTGAATGTTGAGTGGCACATTTTGGTGGCGAGATCAGTGGAAAGGCCATTCAAGTCGGAAGCTGCACGAAAAAAGAAGGAGACGGAAAATGTCGTGGTACGGGCGCGTGGCCGGCCGACATGAAAGGAATGAGTGGTGCGGTGAGATGTGCGGGCAGGAGGCAAGAGATAGAGCTTGTGGAACAAAATGAGGCTGGCAACTCGGCGACGAATGATAAGGTTTGAAAGATTAGACTCTTGTTTAAGAGATGAAATACTCACGTTATACGAATACAAAGAATGAATGATTCTAGCTGCTATATTCTGGAGGGATTATAGTGCAACGGTTAAGTATGCTTGATGAGGGCTCCAGAAAGGCGACGCGTATTCAAGTTGGGTGTGAATTAATGATTTATATGCTCGTAGTTTTACAGGAGAGGGAGCATGACGTAAGTGCCACTTTAAGAACCCAAGCGATCTGTTAGCTGAGGATATGATATTGGTAATGTGGACGCGCCATGATAAATTGTTACTCAAAGTGACTCCCATATACTTATATGTGATGACATTTTCCAATGCAACTTAACCGATTTGATAAGAATAGGTAAGGGGGCTGAGCCAACGGTAAAGCGAGAGGGACTTGCAGTTATTAGGGTTTAGTGTCATTAGCCAACGATTGCACCAGTTAAGCACATGGTTAATGTCATCTCGCAATGCAACTTGGGCTGATGTGTTAGTAATAGTACGGTATATTACGCAATCGTCTGCAAACATACGAATATTGCTGGATACACAAAAAGGTAGATCATTAATGTATATTAGGAATAATAGGGGTCCAAGAACAGATCCTTGCAGGACGCTTGATGTTACTGCCAGAGAGTAAGAGTTATGTCCATTAACGGTAACGAATTGGTAACGATTAGTAAAAAATTCTTGAATCCATATTAAAATTTTAGGGTCTAAGTTTAATTTCGAAAGTTTTAACATCAGGCGGTTGTGGGGTACTTTGCCAATGCCTTTGCAAAGTCAAGAAAAATAGCGTCAGTCTAGGTTATTGTCCAGGTTAGTGTGCAGATCATGAACGAAAAGGGCAAGTTGGGTTTCACAAGTAAATTTTCTTGAAATCCATGCTGTGAGGAATGAAAAAAGTTACTAGTGTCCAAGAAGTGCATGACTTTGGTGTAAATGACGTGTTCCATGAGCTTGCAAGGCACGCTTGTTAAGGAAATGGGGCGATAATTGAGAGCACATGATCTATTGCCTGATTTGAAGACTGGAATGACCTTTCCTATTTTCCAGTTTATTGGTAGGTTACCTGTGGATAATGACTGACAGAACAATAAGGCAGACATGTGCTTGGTATTTTTCAGAAATTTTGAGGTAATATCATCTGACCCGCTGAAGAAGAGAGATTGGGTTTGTCTATTAAAGATATTATTCCGGAAGTAACGAAATCAATACTGGGCATTACAGAGACGATGCTAGACGGAAAAATCGGAAGGGGACTGTTAGTTTCGTTTGTGAACACAGAAGCGAATACTGAGGTAAATATTTCTGCGCATTCAGAATCACTAACTTCCCCGCCCGAAGGATTATTCAATATAACTCCTGGAATGCTCTTAGGGTTAATTACCTCCCAAAATTTTCTAGGGTTATTTACCAAGATCTTCGGAAGATCAGTATGAAAATATGTTCTTTTTGCGGTTCGAATGGCATTATAGTAAAAGGTTTCAGCTTCGTTATACCTATCCCATGCGCTGGCGGTAGCTGCGTGTTTAGCTGCACGAAAAAGTCGTAATTCAAGTTCGCAATGCTGGTGGGGTTTATTATCCGACGCGCGTAATTAGATTTGATACTTTTTTTAGGGCGAACAGAGCAAAAAATGGCAAGTGGTCACTCACTCCCGACGAAAACACACCAGACACTATGTTTTCCGGATGAAAACTTGTATAACAGACATCAAGCAATGTGGCAGATTGTTTAGTGACCCTTGTGGGCCGATTAACGACATTTTCACACCCATAAGACGACTTTACCTCAATAAGAATTGTTTTAACATTGCTGTTTGCAAGTAAATCTATATTTAGATCACCAAATATTATCACGTTGCGTTTGTTGAGAGCAGTGAATTCCAAAAAAACACTCAACAAGTTCTAAAAATGTTTCTACATTACCATGAGGAGGACGATATAATAAAAGAACAGCGAATCTGTTAGTAACAATACAAGTTGCTTTATAGGCATCATTGATAACAGTAAACTCATGAACAATGTCATAAAGCATGTTTGCTTTTACATACGGGGCTACACCACCTCCCCGTTTATTTTCACGGAACATAGAATTGTTGTTGTAACCAGGAAAATGCCTGGCATCCATATTGGATCTAAACCACGTCTCTGAGAAGCCAATGATGTCAAAGCAGTATTTTATGATTTGCAAATTTGCCTCACATTCCTCTGCTTTGTTTTTAAGGCTTTACGCGTTTAAATGGTATAGGGAAAGGGTGCCATTAGGAGGGTGACTATCGTTGCTTATTAAATTATTAAAGAGGTATGCATCATAGTACGACGTCATGGCTACTGAAGATTACAGTCACTTCTTGCTGCTCTTGGCAGCAGTTCACGAGATCTTAGCTACATCGTCTTCTGAGACGATCCTTATCGCATGGGCGTTAGGTTCTTTTCTTGCAAAGATCCTGCCCTTGGAAGACCACACGAAGCGATAGTTTGCTTCCCTAGCTTTTTCTTTAGCAAGCCACAGCAATTTTTCGTTCAGGACCGTCAGATTGGGAAAAAACTGAATATTGTCTCCAATGTATTTCAGACTACCACGTTTTGCAAGCCAAGCATCTTTGGTAGCCAACGCATGAAAGCGTATTATTGTAACTGGCACTTTGTCTTTGTTTTTGTCGAGCGGTAGACGATGGAGTGTTTTTGAGTTATTGTCGCTTAAGGGTGGTAATCCAAGCCTTTAAGCAAGGTTGTACAATTTTTCACGAAGGTTCTCGTTTTCGCTGTAGGGCAAGCCATGAACCTCCAAGTTGTGGCGTCAGCTATACTGCTGCAAATCGTTCAATTCTTGCTTTAGTTTGGTTATTTCTTGTTTTTCTTGGCTATTTTCGACAGCATCGACTCTTTTTCGAAGGCTCTGAATGTCCTTCTCATGTCTTGTAGATACTTCAAGCAACTTATGCTTTTCTGATATGTATTTCGCTGACTTTTCAATGTTTGCTACTGTTTGTTTTAGAACGGACAGGTCGTCTACTTTTGTTGTAAGTATTAAATGGAATCTATTCGGGACTTTAGCTCTTGTATAGCTGTGTTACGTTGATTCTGTGACGTCTCAATAGCCTGTAGTTTGGCCTTTATGCCTTTCTGGCCACTCATAATTTGATTTAGTGCGCCTGCCGGTGACGTTCCAGGGTTTAAATGAACGTCATCCCAGAGAACAAAAGTAAAAAATAAAACGCGTATCTGCGTAGTAAAACAAAGCGACGTCCGGTATCACAACACACAGCACGACACTTTAAATTCACGCTTTAACTAAGAGCGTGACCGGCACCACGAATACATAAAGAGTGAAACCCTCATTTGAACTACTAAAAACCTGCGTTAGCAGAAGAAAACGCGTGAGTGGCATGCTGATGTTGGTGCCGGCGTCACGCCGCGTTGCTGCACTGAACCAGTCCAGCATTTGTACACGGTAGACACGGCTACACTTCTAGTAGACTGTACCACGGCATTCATCGGCCCAGGGTTTGTTGATCGGCAGTCTACACTGTCCAAAATGGGTGGCCAAGCATTCACCGCAATCGACGTGATCCTGGCGTTCGTCCTCAGCTCTGCATAGTGTAGTCGCCGATGTATGATGCTCAGTGCCTGTGCTGCCATTGCGATGATGTGCATTCGCGACGGAGCAGTAGATAACCTGCGTTAGCAGAAGAAAATGCGTAAGTGCACGCTCATGTTGGTGCTTGCGAACACCCCCATTTGGTATATTCATTGGGTATCTCATAGGTAGAAATAAATGGGCCCTGCGTTCGGGTGCAATTTGGTTTTTCCTGCTGCAAACAGGCTTGGTTGGACTTGCGCGGCTGTTGGTAAGAATTCATTAAAGCAAAGCAAGCGTGGTACCACAGGTGTGCTATTGCGCACTGCGATAAATAGGCCGAGTGTGGCAGGGGAGTAATTTATCATATACCGTTATTGTACAAAACATTTCATGTCAAAAATGCAGGCCGGTGTTTAAATAACCTATCGTTAGACCGTAGCTTCATTGATTTGGACACCTTATTCTGAACTTTCTTTCCATTGCAGGGGGGGCAGCTGTGCATCCTTGATATCAAAAGCTATGATGCCCTCGAGATTAAAAAGGGAAGTTGCGCGAAAAATTTATCAACATGTTTTTTATCAACATATCTGGCGACACATGCGTAGTGAGGCCCTCTATTAAGTAGCATGCCACTGATATAGACTACTAATGCGCATGCTGCTAATAAAATTCTTCTTTGCTGATGCGCCTTGTCACTTTGATCAAGTGTATATGTACGGGTTCTTTTCAAATGAAATCACTTGATAGTTTGCGCAGTGTTTGTGTAGTTCTTCCCTCGTCTTCTATTTTTTTTTGCGCTGAGTGTATACCATTAGGCGAAAATCAGCTGATGGTATTTGCTACCGCGTTAATAAAACAGTGCTTAGTTCGCACTTATATCTCGTATACTTGTGTCTTTCATGCATCTTGTTTTGTGTGCAATCAGTGCGTCACAAGTGTCAGCGCTTAGTCAGATTCGGGATTAATTTTTAATTTTTTATTTACAGATACTGCAGGCCCTGCACGGGCCCATGCAGAATTGAATACAAGAAATATAAACTGGAAAATAATACATATACAAAATACAGAAATAAATACAAATACTAATTATAACTACGATATGAATATAAAAGACGTCATCGTAGGGAGCTCATCAAATTTTTATCATTTGGTGTTGTTTAACAATACACGAAACATTTCGCTTCCATCGCCTCAGCATTTTGCCGCCAAAAAAATGTGAACGCCACCGACAGGATCCAAGCCATGACATACGGGCCAGCAAGCGAGTGCCATAACCACAACACAGCCTTGGGGGACAAAACTACAATTGCACATAAAATGGGAACAGATTAAGGCACGCACACAGATATGCAGTAGTTATGTCTGTGTCATCATTTCGTCCTGCCTTCGGCGCTTTTTGTTTTTCATTAGCTAGACACCATCAACTCATTCAAGCACATTTGTCGAGCACGGAATACTACATCATTTGTTGCTGACCAGGACATCTTTTGAGTTCATCCGCAACAGGTAGAAAAATACTTTGAGAAACAGCTTCACATCATATTAGAATATATTTTTGTGTGCCCGTAACGTTTCCTTTCGGACCCTTCATTTCTCAGTTATTCAATAAAATGGTATCCGTGGCTGTGTGCGTGGATGAAACCAATCGGCCATTCAGATAAACGTGTTTCTTATCCGCCAAAATATACACATAAACGTATCCTAAATTAAGGTAATATTTGATTTTTATTGTCATACAATAGTATATTGGGAAAAATTCTGTTTTTGAACGGTTAGTGATGATCAAAATATACTTGATAACTCTGTAGCGTTTTTGTTCCACAAGGTGCCTTATTCTAAAGATTTGTGAAATTTCATAAAATCACTCAGTTCATGAAATAATCAAGAGAGTTTATTTCCAACAGTGGTTTTTAGTGGTCACCTTAAGTAAAAAGCGGCAGAAATGCAGATTGCATGTACCTGGAGGCCCTATACAAGGCTGTGTTAACATACATTTTCGTCAACAAACGTGTCTATAGTAATGAAACAATATTTTCATTGCATCACAGACAAATTAGGAAGGTGCGAAATCCGGCACGTATGAAAAATACACTCTAGACATGCGAATGCAGAAAGTTAATTGTGCAGAAAAACAATCACGCTGGAAAGTATCTTAAAACATTCTTGCTCTTGGTGTTTTTATATTACTACATAAACTTCTAGCACAAGTATTCACAAAAAGATATTACTATATACAGTGAATGAAATTGTACTAGCAGAAGCTGACAGTTCTGCTCAGTTTAGTTTATATTTGGCACATTCCCCATAGTGGGTGTGAGCCATAGTTAACAGGTTACCAGCAACAACACTACGATTTTCATGGTGGCGCTACCGATGCCACATCAGGGAGAAAGCCCATCTTCATTGGCAGTGGATGAGCCGTTGAAAGCATCAATTTACAAAATAGGCTCTGCAACAACGAAAACAAAAACAAGGGCAGCGGCAGGATATAGCACAAGATTAACAGCAACTGTGAGCCTGTCGTCCCGAAAGCATCATCAACTTTTTGACAACATTATGCATCAGAATGAGCACATAGAAGATGTGGAGGTTTTACCGGCAGAATTCGTAATCACGCTCACAAACTGAACAAATGTGTTTAAAAAGGCACCAGAGAATGAAGTATCACATAGGACGGGCGTTGCTAGGATGTTGGGGACTTTTTGTCGTGTCTGTGTTTCACAAGATGTTCGAACCTATTGCCAAAACTAACACTTTGTGACTATTGTAGGTTCTGAGGGGCAAGAAGGGGTTAATCAGTTATGCTTTGAAGAAAAGAAATGTCTTCGTGCCAGCATATAAAAAACATAGAGCAGCATGGAGAAAGACGACGAGGAAGAGTGTGAGTCGCCAGCGGCTCCCCGCTTGCACGGACCCGTTGTTATGGGCGCCTGGTACCGACGGCAGCGACGGACCCTGACGCCGACGTCTCGAGGCATTTACCTGTAGCTGAACAGCCGCCCGCTGCCGACGTTGACACAGCTGGGACACAGGAGGTGGGTCACCCATGGCGGCGCAGCAACAACAGCAGCAGCAGCAGCAGCAGCATGCCGCTGGCACGGTATCGGAACCAAAGTTGACGCCCCTCACCCACAGGCCAGTGGTTGCAGATGAGGCTGGTTACCACTACAGGTAAGGATGACTGCAATTCTTTTGGCTGAAACGCTCTTCTAATAATGCCAGTGGTCGTTCACGTTTAACAAAACAGACTTCACTCAACCAGCTCTGTTGATCACGTCTAGTTTTTGTGCACACATGGCCCTATAGGCTGCCATGGCATGAGGCTTTTTTAGTACAATAGCGAGTTTCACACGAATGATAAAGCGTACAGGGTGAGTGTGCGAAAATCAAGACCACCGAGGGCTTTTAGGAAAGCCTTTGCTCGAGAATAATTATATTGGGACAGCTCCACTTTGCACAGCAGTAGGAGATTTCGCAATGTTTGTCGAGGGCAAAAAGAAAAAAAATCTCCTTACGTGCTTGAGACAAGAAGGTTGGCCCGAACAAAACTATTGTAGTTATCTTGGTGGTCATGAAATCGTACGTGGTCAGAGATACGATTGAGTGATGCCGTATACCGCTTCCCCGGCTTATGATAGCACAGTCATACTCGCGTTAAAAGGTTACAATACACAGTCCTGTATGCGCATGATTTATATCCATGTGTCCATGAGTTTTTTCTTATAATAACCTCTTTTTATAGCACTGTAATACCTTTTATTTGCAAGAAATATTTTGACATCGCCTTAAAGTATATGTCCAAAAAAGGGTGTGAGCCTAAAATATTATTTTCATATCGCTTTTCTATAAGCTTCCACGAAACCTACATATTTCAGGTTGAATCTAGCAAACGCATCTTCTCTTCAAGTTTTCAAGGCTCGGTAGATAAGGCTGCACTAAACCCCGCTCACGACGTGCATAGAGAAAACGTGTAACGTCACGCTGTTATTGTTTCGAATCTAATGCCATCTTTACCTAGTCGTTCTGGAGCGTTTTAGAGCGCTCTCGCAAACGGCGATATATTCGGCTGGTTAAAAGAAAACGTAGTACACTTCCCGTTCGGCTAAATCTTTTAGATCGCTTGCCTCTCTCATCGAGCGCTCTGAACTGCTACGAGCCCTATCTACGGGGCAGTGCGAGCGCTCCCGGTCATGGCCCCAAATCGCCCGGTAACCCATAGGTGACCGGGGTGGCTTGACCATGCAGTTTCCGACAAATATACCCATAGAGAATTAATTGGACGTTACCGCAGTCTGTTCGATGTTTTTGAAAGATGCCGTTTGAACACTGCCAGTGAGGGTATATGTGCCTGTGAGTCTTGTGTTCGGTGGTGTTCAGCGAGGCTTGAGCCTAATAAGTGAACACGACTGCGCAATAAAGCTTCTCTAAAACAAAATATTTACAAGCGAAGTCCTTTCATATATTTTAAAATAAAAGTCCACTCGCCTTGACAGCATCACCAAACGGCGAAAGAACGATACAGACGACGAACAGGGGCAGAAAGAACGCTGGCTTTGTCGTCTACCTGCCACGTTTAGTGGCCGTTCGTTACATTTTATGCTTCGTAAATTCGTACATTGACGCGGAAATTTTATTGTTAATTACAGCTTGTTTTTGTGCAATGATAGAGAATGGGTAGCTCTGTACGTGCTTCTTGATGCCCAAATCGGCTATTTTGACGCAAGCAAATCATTGGAGCCCGATGTGCTTTCAGATGATGACTTTATACGTGGGGTTCACCGTGCCAAAACCATATGATTATGAGTGGAGGGATTCACGAATTTTGTAGATCCGGGGTTCTTTAACGTGCACCCCAATCTGAGCACACGGGCCCACAGAATTTTCGCCTCTATTGAAAATGCAGCCGCATCGCGTTTTGAGATGTTCGGGCCCAACGTGAACAATACAAGTCGGAGTCAAGTTCGAAGTTCACATATCCTGGCATTCGAATGAGTTTAACTACTTGCTGTGCCCTTTCCTTCTATGGAATAAGAAAAATAAAGGAGAGAGCATGACGTCGCACAGCCAGCCGTGGCAGGTTAAGTCGTTGCGGAGACAGCAGTGTGGGCCCAACACGTGACCTTTTCTGTGAAGATTACGCAAGCAACAAGACTTGCCGAGACTTCAAGGTATGGTGGCCAGTAGCTTTTTATGGAAGAGTGCTGGTTGGGCGCAGGCCGGCCAGCTCAGAAACGGATCACCGACGGTCAAAAAGAGATTCAAAAGTAAATAGCAACCGAGGCTACTGAAATATACCTCGTGGTCTGATAAATTCGATACGTGTTGGGCCGACACGGTCGGCTTCACTTGTGTCAAGTAATGCTCCCGTCTTCTTTACTGCTCCCTCTTTAGTTCTAGATAAATGTAGGAAACTCTAGAAGATTGATAGAGTGTTGATAGCTTCGGCTGAGCTTCGACATGGCTTCGACTTAAAACAGGATTTTTGTGTAGACACGTGGTTTCGTCTGCGCCAGTTTTCCCCCGGAAGTGTGTTTCACGTTATGCTCCGTTCTTCTCGGGCAACAATGCTCTGTCTCCGAGTTCAGGAAAGTAAAGCCGCTATACCTTCGGAAAAGTACAGTGCTCTTTTTATCTGCAATGCTTTCTTTTCTCGATCGCTCGAAATCAAACTGCAAGCTCATGGTGCGTTACAGGGGGCGCCACTGTCGCAAGCAAAAGAAAAGAAATTGGCCTGAATCCGCATGTTACACTACAAATGTCGTCGAAAGACAATAGTATTGCGTCTGGAGAGAGAGAACAAAACGTTTTGTTGATGTTCTGCGCCTGAAAATCGGTGAATAAAATTATAGAGGCGCTGCGTTAGACTGCCTCGAGCGAGTAGCGGAGGCGAAAGAGTGCACTGAGGAACGTTACACACGAGCGCCATCTGACAGATATCTTCGAAAACACAGGCGTGCGCCCCCGCGGTGAAACATGCGCGCCAGTCTCGGAGATGACAAGGTGTAGAATTCAAAGCGACCGGCAGGTTCCAGCACCGTGTCGTCGTAGCAAAGCATTGCAAACGCTTACTTTTTTGAGCATCGCGTTGCACGGTCAGCGCAGTGCGATAAACGCTACAATCCTTAGAGTTACTTGTGTGTGTCTCTTTAGTATAAAGGCAGACATACAAACATGAACGTGTTGTTATGGCATCTCAGTTATGCGCAATAATTACTTTTTAATTGACAAGCACACAACTATGAACGCTAAACCTTGAGCGATATTGGTGGGCGCTGCAGATAAGGTTGGTTGTTTGGTGCCGTTTCAGTTATAGAGAAGGGCGGACAAACAAACAAATTTAAAGACAGACAGCCGTGCAGACAGACCAAATATTTTCTGCTGAAGGTCCCCAGAAATGACTAGCGTCGTTGAAAGCAACGCACCGAAGAGGTGGCGGCGAGGGGGAGAGCAGATGGTGGTATTTTTACGAAGTATAGAGGCTTTTCAGGAAACGCTGTATCTGTCGACCTCTTGTCGGAAGACGGAGGCGACCAGCCGGAGACACGATTAGCGTCGTTGTACATGAGCAAACCGGCTTCGGCAAGCGTAAACAAATAGAGACGTTGAAAATTTGGCAGTCACATGCATATTTGTACGTGCCTTTTTCCAACAATTGCAACACACTTGATTGTGCGCCAGTCAGCGACACGCCATTCCCCTTGTGGCAAATTTATGTCTTTTTTTTCAATTCGCTTTGTCATTTCACGTTGGCACATTTCAATTTTTGTCTGAATATGACCATGCCTATTTTTAATTTATTTTAACGAACAGCAGCTCAGCTCTACGGCTATCGCAGGAGTAATTACAGTGCGATAATTAACGAAAGCCACAAATTTGTGGGATACAAGCAATCTCAGCTCAAAGAAATACGGAAATCCCCAAGAACACTGAATTGTAAACATCGGGGACAATTTGAACACGATAGGGTAGTCGGACCCCACATTCTCAAATGCTATCATAAATTTATTTCAGGGTGCATGCCTCAGTCGGGTCGCAAAGAAACGAACCTCTTTGCGTGTATCATTGGCTGAAAACTACCCTGAAACTCTTACAGCATGTCAAGTTGCGCCGAGCCCACTATGCTATAATCGTTAGTTTTCCGAATCAATGTAGAACCGCCTATCTCTGCCGTTCATTAGACAGAATAACGACGCTCTTTTAGGAACGCTTTGCTCCACACCGCAAGCGTGCAGAATGTGACGCCGCTCGCACCCTGCATTGAGAGAGTGTTCATTCATGTCAATCTGTACATTGCCATTTCTTCCTGTTCGCTTGGTGTAATCCTCGGGTGGGCCTTAGTTTACCGCCATCATGATCTGTGCACGCGCTGATGTTGAGCTTTTGCTATTGTGCAATGCCCCTTTACGTGAAGCTCTTCAACAGCAGCAGAAGTGGCTCGGCCATGTAGATAATAGCACTTCCGCACTTTTTCCCGTTTTTTGCGATGCCAATGCTACACGCTTTTCGCCACCGCCCGATGTCTTAACGATCTGTAAGGGTCTATCACTACCTTTCGCAACGCATGATATTGCCGCCGGCAGCAGCAATATATTCATTTTCAATCCTTTCTCTGAATCTGTTACGCTGTTAGTAGGTGAATGTCTCGTCGTCATCTCTGTTTGACGTCCCGGATGACTACTGCGGCCCACCGAACGCCCTGTAGATGCTTTGGAAGTCGTCCTGCGATGTGTTTTCCAATGTTATCGCCGACACACTGATGCCGAACTTGCCGACCTACTTATAGGAGCGATGCTTCTTAAGGCATGAGCTGAGCGTCCCGTTGCAATCGTATGTAACCACCTCCCGTTAGTTCTTGAACTGGCAGTTCAGTACGGTACCTGTACATATAACTAAATGCATGTACGCTGAGAATGATAAATGGCTCAATACTAGCGGACGTTACTTGTAGTATAATAAATAGTAAAAGTCACAGCATATTCAAGGAGTGAATGATGATGAGTGGGTCGAAGCGTCTCTAAATCCATCCGCGCTTCCGGCAGTTCGTTCGTTCCTGCTTCCATGCGTCCATGGAACTGTCCATGCGTCCATCCATTTATACTGTCCATGCGTCCAACTGTCCATGCGTCCATCCATTTATACATGCATCCATCCGCCCATCTGTGCGTCCGTATATTCGTGCATCCGTCCATGCATTCATCCATGCATCCGTCCGTCCATCCGCTCGTGCGTCCATTCGTGTGTCTGTCCGTCCATGTGTCCGTTCCTTCTTTCTCCCAAGCGCCCATTCGTCCCTTCATTCGTACATGTGTCGTGCGTGCGGCCATTCGTCCGTGCGTCAAACAGACGGACAGACGATGAACGAATGCGGCCACCAGATAATTCATGGTTTGCCGATAAAAAGTATGATACGCGTAAGGCAGCGGCGGCTCGCACTAGTAGACGAAACTCCGATATCTGAGCGCGTGAGAAAATAGGAATGACATTACAAGAAGACATTGGCGACTGCGTGTTCGTGCGCGCGTTGAAAAGATCAGCCGATGAACTAGGCTGCAGAGCGGCGTGCGCGCAAGGCGGTGGCGGATGGCGCTCCAAGATGGAACCCCGATGTGCGAACGCGCTAGGCAGAGGTGTGGCGTGAAGCTGCACGGCGGTGCCGACAAGATCCCGGCGTACGAGAACGGGAGGCTGAAGCGGTGGGGCAGTGGCGTGAGGACCCGGCTTCAATCCACTCCCCATCATTCACCTTGTGAATATACTGTATTTTTTTTTCTATATGAGTTACGGAATTCTTTTGATTTATCACAACCTGAACAGCACCGCACGTCACAAGTGCAACACTACGGGGACACCGGTCTTCATCATAGAGCTACTGTGTCAAAGAACATACTGCAGCTCGCTGAATAGTGCCACGTCATTAATGAACTAGTCGAAGATGTTTCATAGATACAAAATTGGACAATCTCACAGACACTTGGCATCTGTCATTGTGGTGCGCAATAACGATGCATCTATACGGTGTCACGTAAACTCGGCGTAGCGTGAATACGCGCAAGGGCATTTGTACTTTGGCAACCACTAAGGACGCCATCGACCCTCTCCTAGAGCGATTCATTTCGTCCCTGGACATCCGGTCTGGCCACTGGCAAGTCGCAATGACTGAGACAGACTGCTAGAAAACGCATTAATTACAGTTGACAGCCTTTACGAGTTTCACATCATGCTAATTGGTGTGCAGTGTGGCAAATGAAGATTAATGAAAAGAAAACGGTTGCTATGACCGTTACGCGCAAGCGGCTTCCTTTGAAACACTCGTATTCCATCAATGGTCAAAAACTATCGTTTGTTAAAACCTATAAATATTTGGGGGTTGTATTAAGTGCAGATTTCAAGTGGAATGAGCATGTTGCCTACATTGAAAAGAAAGCTTTACAGAAACTAGCATTTCTAAGACGTTCTTTGCGCAAATCTACTCCAAAGTTAATATAATTGCGTATAAAACTTTTATCCGTCCAATCCTCGAGTACTCATCTGTGGTTTGGGACCCTTATAGCCAAGTAAATATTAAAACATTTGAAATGATTCAAAGAAAAGCAATCCGATTTGTATATAATCGTTACAGTGCTCTTACATCACCCAGTTAACTGTTAAAAAAAGCTGACTTGGATACATTGCAGGCAAGACGGCAACACGATCGATTAAAGTACATGTTTCTACTTTATTACGACAAGCTACGCATAGACAAGCACGCGTACATAAAAACGGTTCACCGCCGATCAACTCGTTCCGAGCATCCAAAAAAACTGAAGGAATATTCCTGTCAAACGAAAGCCTTTAAAAACTCATTTTTTCCACGCACTGTCACTGATTGAAATGCTCTTTCTGCCGATCTGGTGAACTGCGAGACCGTTCAGTCGTTCGTGGAAAAACTTAAACACCAGCAACCCACTTGACTTTGATCTTTCTTTGCGCTTCGCCCTCTATTATTTCACCGCGCATCCTGAACAGGCTTACATTTATGTTCCACTTTCTATCACTTTTCTCATATCAATGCGTTGTATTTTTGAAATGTTGCGGATTTTTGAACTGTTATATGATGTTTGTTTCTTAGTTCAGAGTGTACAGATGTTTGTCATCATAGTTTTTTTTGTACGTATACGCGTAAACCACTACAATTGTGTAAGTACTAGCGTTTTACTTTGATGCACTAGTTCTTGATGATATAGCTTTACGTGACGTGTTTCCTTTCCTGTTGTATATTCATATGTTTCCTTTTTTGTATCACCCACCCCTGCCTAAGGCCTCATGTGTGAGGCTGGCAGTACTTCTGAAATAAAAATAAAAATAATTGAGCTCTGCATTAAGCCTACCACGTTTGAACACCTTATGGATATTACGCTATGTGACCGCAAATTCGCAATGTACCTGTTAACACTATGACGTTGTGCTTTTCTCGCATGATTTCTTTACACCCCTGCTTCGCCTCAGGCATGTTTGGTCTTTTAATTCCGAGAAACTCTGGCCTTCGGCTCAGCCTCAAGAAATCTGTATCATGGGGTGTACTTATCGGTACTTAGCCGTCGCCCTTAGTTTACAGTAAGTTTATTGACAGCATAAAGCTTCACTACCCTCATTGCAATGAGAGACGATGCACGTTATCCCACATGCTCTGGCAATGCACGGCGCTGCGCGATGGTGAGCCTCTCAGCACAGAGGACGTCTGGACGACTCCAGACACCAGCTCGGACCGGGACGTCCTAATACGGGCTGTCTAGAGGTTCCGCAGTTTGAGAGAGCGGCATGCTCTTCCTGTTCCGACATAAGTGCGGCCTTCTGCTGACCCTCCTTCTTGAGCTGCATGGCTCTTCGGGACAATTTTTGAATAATGTTCGTTGGCTTATTGACTGACAAAATGGTAATGAGTGCAAACCAACAAAACTGACAGGAGGGGGCTGAAGAAAAGACACAGAGTGCTCTGTGGCCTGTCTATTTTCTCCTCGTGTCGATTTAGCTGATTTGCACACATAATGATTCGAACAATTACCGCTTTTATCCATGGGATTTCACCTTATATTCTAAAACTTCGGGTATTCCCTGAACCTTCTAAACTTCGTGCAGTGGCGGAATTCCCCAAATTGATGATCCTGATGGAGCTTCGCAGTTTTCTAGGGTAACATTTTAGGTGGTATGTTGGCAGTTTTGTTTCCATCATGTCACCAATAACCCACACTCGCGGCGTGGTCTTCTCCTTCTGGCCTCCTGTATGAATGTCCCCTTCACTAGGCTACGCAGCCTTCTCACCACCCCACCTATTTTTCACCTCTTTGATCACACGGCACGTAAAGGGATACACGCAGAGGCCAGCGGCATCGGGTTTCGCCATGTCCTCGCTCAACAAAAGCCCGGTAATTCCGAATATACCGTAGGCTACGCAGGTCACACGCTGACAAAAGCCGAAACAAGTGACAGCGTGACGAAAAGAGAGTGTTTAGCTACAACGTGGGGTTTCGAAAAGTTCCGGACTAGTATGTCAAACAATCATATAAAATGCCGAGTACCAAACAGGCCTATCAGATTAGAACAAATGGTATGGTACTCATAGTATGACGATTACACGGAATGTGTAGGGAACGTTATTAGAAGTAATTGTAATATTATGTGAAGAAAGAAAAGTTGATGAAAAAACAACTTGCCTTGGCCAGGAACCGAACCTGCGTCCTTGAAGAACGTGTTTGATACTCTAACAACTGAGCCGCTATGGCGGCAATCTACCCGTCTACTTTATGGAATAAATATATATATATATATATATATATATATATATATATATATAAGGGAAAGAAGTGTATACCTAAGGGCTCGTTTTTCCGTGTTTTAACACAATATTAATGAGATATAACAGACAGTAATGCCAAGGAATGTACAGGGGAAGTTATTAAAACCAATGGAATGTAAATAAGAAGAAAGAAAAGTGGATGAAAAACTTACCAACTGTGAGCAGGAATCGAGCCTACGACCTTCGAATTACGCGTTCGATGCTCTAACCACTGAGCTATCACAGCGGCCCTCCCTCCATCCACTTTTTGGGGTTTATCTGTGAATTTAGAAGTAGGAGCGACAGTCAGCGCCATCTATAAGCCAAACAACGAGTGTGAAACACTCTTATGCGCATGTTTGGCGTCACGTAGCACGTGAACTTATTATGAGCGGGCAGCTGATTAATTGTCCCTCTTATACAACCTAAACACACCAAGTCTGCCAGTACGAGACCCTCGTTCAATGAAATAAGGGAAAGAAGTGTATACCTAAGGGCTCGTTTTTCCGTGTTTTAACACAATATTAATGAGATATAACAGACAGTAATGCCAAGGAATGTACAGGGGAAGTTATTAAAACCAATGGAATGTAAATAGGAAGAAAGAAAAGTGGATGAAAAAATTACCAACTGTGAGCAGGAATCGAACCTACGACCTTCGAATTACGCGTTCGATGCTCTAACCACTGAGCTATCACAGCGGCCCTCCCTCCATCCACTTTTTTGGGTTTATCTGTGAATTTAGAAGTAGGAGCGACAGTCAGCGCCATCTATAAGCCAAACAACGAGTGTGAAACACTCTTATGCGCATGTTTGGCGTCACGTAGCACGTGAACTTATTATGAGCGGGCAGCTGATTAATTGTCCCTCTTATACAACCTAAACACACCAAGTCTGCCAGTACGAGACCCTCGTTCAATGAAATAAGGGAAAGAAGTGTATACCTAAGGGCTCGTTTTTCCGTGTTTTAACACAATATTAATGAGATATAACAGACAGTAATGCCAAGGAATGTACAGGGGAAGTTATTAAAACCAATGGAATGTAAATAAGAAGAAAGAAAAGTGGATGAAAAAATTACCAACTGTGAGCAGGAATCGAACCTACGACCTTCGAATTACGCGTTCGATGCTCTAACCACTGAGCTATCACAGCGGCCCTCCCTCCATCCACTTTTTTGGGTTTATCTGTGAATTTAGAAGTAGGAGCGACAGTCAGCGCCATCTATAAGCCAAACAACGAGTGTGAAACACTCTTATGCGCATGTTTGGCGTCACGTAGCACGTGAACTTATTATGAGCGGGCAGCTGATTAATTGTCCCTCTTATACAACCTAAACACACCAAGTCTGCCAGTACGAGACCCTCGTTCAATGAAATAAGGGAAAGAAGTGTATACCTAAGGGCTCGTTTTTCCGTGTTTTAACACAATATTAATGAGATATAACAGACAGTAATGCCAAGGAATGTACATGGGAAGTTATTAAAACCAATGGAATGTAAATAAGAAGAAAGAAAAGTGGATGAAAAAATTACCGACTGTGAGCAGGAATCGAACCTACGACCTTCGAATTACGCGTTCGATGCTCTAACCACTGAGCTATCACAGCGGCCCTCCCTCCATCCACTTTTTTGGGTTTATCTGTGAATTTAGAAGTAGGAGCGACAGTCAGCGCCATCTATAAGCCAAACAACGAGTGTGAAACACTCTTATGCGCATGTTTGGCGTCACGTAGCACGTGAACTTATTATGAGCGGGCAGCTGATTAATTGTCCCTCTTATACAACCTAAACACACCAAGTCTGCCAGTACGAGACCCTCGTTCAATGAAATAAGGGAAAGAAGTGTATACCTAAGGGCTCGTTTTTCCGTGTTTTAACACAATATTAATGAGATATAACAGACAGTAATGCCAAGGAATGTACAGGGGAAGTTATTAAAACCAATGGAATTTAAATAAGAAGAAAGAAAAGTGGATGAAAAAATTACCAACTGTGAGCAGGAATCGAACCTACGACCTTCGAATTACGCGTTCGAAGCTCTAACCACTGAGCTATCACAGCGGCCCTCCCTCCATCCACTTTTTTGGGTTTATCTGTGAATTTCGAAGTAGGAGCGACAGTCAGCGCCATCTATAAGCCAAACAACGAGTGTGAAACACTCTTATGCGCATGTTTGGCGTCACGTAGCACGTGAACTTATTATGAGCGGGCAGCTGATTAATTGTCCCTCTTATACAACCTAAACACACCAAGTCTGCCAGTACGAGACCCTCGTTCAATGAAATAAGGGGAAGAAGTGTATACCTAAGGGCTCGTTTTTCCGTGTTTTAACACAATATTAATGAGATATAACAGACAGTAATGCCAAGGAATGTACAGGGGAAGTTATTAAAACCAATGGAATGTAAATAAGAAGAAAGAAAAGTGGATGAAAAAATTACCAACTGTGAGCAGGAATCGAACCTACGACCTTCGAATTACGCGTTCGATGCTCTAACCACTGAGCTTTCACAGCGGCCCTCCCTCCATCCACTTTTTTCGGTTTAGCTGTGAATTTAGAAGTAGGAGCGACAGTCAGCGCCATCTATAAGCCAAACAACGAGTGTGAAACACTCTTATGCGCATGTTTGGCGTCACGTAGCACGTGAACTTATTATGAGCGGGCAGCTGATTAATTGTCCCTCTTATACAACCTAAACACACCAAGTCTGCCAGTACGAGACCCTCGTTCAATGAAATAAGGGGAAGAAGTGTATACCTAAGGGCTCGTTTTTCCGTGTTTTAACACAATATTAATGAGATATAACAGACAGTAATGCCAAGGAATGTACAGGGGAAGTTATTAAAACCAATGGAATGTAAATAAGAAGAAAGAAAAGTGGATGAAAAAATTACCAACTGTGAGCAGGAATCGAACCTACGACCTTCGAATTACGCGTTCGATGCTCTAACCACTGAGCTATCACAGCGGCCCTCCCTCCATCCACTCTTTTGGGTTTATCTGTGAATTTAGAAGTAGGAGTGACAGTCAGCGCCATCTATAAGCCAAACAACGAGTGTGAATCACTCTTATGCGCATGTTTGGCGTCACGTAGCACGTGAACTTATTATGAGCGGGCAGCTGATTAATTGTCCCTCTTATACAACCTAAACACACCAAGTCTGCCAGTACGAGACCCTCGTTCAATGAAATAAGGGAAAGAAGTGTATACCTAAGGGCTCGTTTTTCCGTGTTTTAACACAATATTAATGAGATATAACAGACAGTAATGCCAAGGAATGTACAGGGGAAGTTATTAAAACCAATGGAATGTAAATAAGAAGAAAGAAAAGTGGATGAAAAAATTACCAACTGTGAGCAGGAATCGAACCTACGACCTTCGAATTACGCGTTCGATGCTCTAACCACTGAGCTATCACAGCGGCCCTCCCTCCATCCACTTTTTTGGGTTTATCTGTGAATTTAGAAGTAGGAGCGACAGTCAGCGCCATCTATAAGCCAAACAACGAGTGTGAAACACTCTTATGCGCATGTTTGGCGTCACGTAGCACGTGAACTTATTATGAGCGGGCAGCTGATTAATTGTCCCTCTTATACAACCTAAACACACCAAGTCTGCCAGTACGAGACCCTCGTTCAATGAAATAAGGGAAAGAAGTGTATACCTAAGGGCTCGTTTTTCCGTGTTTTAACACAATATTAATGAGATATAACAGACAGTAATGCCAAGGAATGTACATGGGAAGTTATTAAAACCAATGGAATGTAAATAAGAAGAAAGAAAAGTGGATGAAAAAATTACCGACTGTGAGCAGGAATCGAACCTACGACCTTCGAATTACGCGTTCGATGCTCTAACCACTGAGCTATCACAGCGGCCCTCCCTCCATCCACTTTTTTGGGTTTATCTGTGAATTTAGAAGTAGGAGCGACAGTCAGCGCCATCTATAAGCCAAACAACGAGTGTGAAACACTCTTATGCGCATGTTTGGCGTCACGTAGCACGTGAACTTATTATGAGCGGGCAGCTGATTAATTGTCCCTCTTATACAACCTAAACACACCAAGTCTGCCAGTACGAGACCCTCGTTCAATGAAATAAGGGAAAGAAGTGTATACCTAAGGGCTCGTTTTTCCGTGTTTTAACACAATATTAATGAGATATAACAGACAGTAATGCCAAGGAATGTACAGGGGAAGTTATTAAAACCAATGGAATTTAAATAAGAAGAAAGAAAAGTGGATGAAAAAATTACCAACTGTGAGCAGGAATCGAACCTACGACCTTCGAATTACGCGTTCGAAGCTCTAACCACTGAGCTATCACAGCGGCCCTCCCTCCATCCACTTTTTTGGGTTTATCTGTGAATTTCGAAGTAGGAGCGACAGTCAGCGCCATCTATAAGCCAAACAACGAGTGTGAAACACTCTTATGCGCATGTTTGGCGTCACGTAGCACGTGAACTTATTATGAGCGGGCAGCTGATTAATTGTCCCTCTTATACAACCTAAACACACCAAGTCTGCCAGTACGAGACCCTCGTTCAATGAAATAAGGGGAAGAAGTGTATACCTAAGGGCTCGTTTTTCCGTGTTTTAACACAATATTAATGAGATATAACAGACAGTAATGCCAAGGAATGTACAGGGGAAGTTATTAAAACCAATGGAATGTAAATAAGAAGAAAGAAAAGTGGATGAAAAAATTACCAACTGTGAGCAGGAATCGAACCTACGACCTTCGAATTACGCGTTCGATGCTCTAACCACTGAGCTTTCACAGCGGCCCTCCCTCCATCCACTTTTTTCGGTTTAGCTGTGAATTTAGAAGTAGGAGCGACAGTCAGCGCCATCTATAAGCCAAACAACGAGTGTGAAACACTCTTATGCGCATGTTTGGCGTCACGTAGCACGTGAACTTATTATGAGCGGGCAGCTGATTAATTGTCCCTCTTATACAACCTAAACACACCAAGTCTGCCAGTACGAGACCCTCGTTCAATGAAATAAGGGGAAGAAGTGTATACCTAAGGGCTCGTTTTTCCGTGTTTTAACACAATATTAATGAGATATAACAGACAGTAATGCCAAGGAATGTACAGGGGAAGTTATTAAAACCAATGGAATGTAAATAAGAAGAAAGAAAAGTGGATGAAAAAATTACCAACTGTGAGCAGGAATCGAACCTACGACCTTCGAATTACGCGTTCGATGCTCTAACCACTGAGCTATCACAGCGGCCCTCCCTCCATCCACTCTTTTGGGTTTATCTGTGAATTTAGAAGTAGGAGTGACAGTCAGCGCCATCTATAAGCCAAACAACGAGTGTGAATCACTCTTATGCGCATGTTTGGCGTCACGTAGCACGTGAACTTATTATGAGCGGGCAGCTGATTAATTGTCCCTCTTATACAACCTAAACACACCAAGTCTGCCAGTACGAGACCCTCGTTCAATGAAATAAGGGAAAGAAGTGTATACCTAAGGGCTCGTTTTTCCGTGTTTTAACACAATATTAATGAGATATAACAGATAGTAATGCCAAGGAATGTACAGGGGAAGTTATTAAAACCAATGGAATGTAAATAAGAAGAAAGAAAAGTGGATGAAAAAATTACCAACTGTGAGCAGGAATCGAACCTACGACCTTCGAATTACGCGTTCGATGCTCTAACCACTGAGCTATCACAGCGGCCCTCCCTCCATCCACATTTTTGGGTTTATCTGTGAATTTAGAAGTAGGAGCGACAGTCAGCGCCATCTATAAGCCAAACAACGAGTGTGAAACACTCTTATGCGCATGTTTGGCGTCACGTAGCACGTGAACTTATTATGAGCGGGCAGCTGATTACTTGTCCCTCTTATACAACCTAAACACACCAAGTCTGCCAGTACGAGACCCTCGTTCAATGAAATAAGGGAAAGAAGTGTATACCTAAGGGCTCGTTTTTCCGTGTTTTAACACAATAATTATGAGATATAACAGACAGTAATGCCAAGGAATGTACAGGGGAAGTTATTAAAAACAATGGAATGTAAATAAGAAGAAAGAAAAGTGGATGAAAAAATTACCAACTGTGAGCAGGAATCGAACCTACGACCTTCGAATTACGCGTTCGATGCTCTAACCACTGAGCTATCACAGCGGCCCTCCCTCCATCCACTTTTTTGGGTTTATCTGTGAATTTAGAAGTAGGAGCGACAGTCAGCGCCATCTATAAGCCAAACAACGAGTGTGAAACACTCTTATGCGCATGTTTGGCGTCACGTAGCACGTGAACTTATTATGAGCGGGCAGCTGATTAATTGTCCCTCTTATACAACCTAAACACACCAAGTCTGCCAGTACGAGACCCTCGTTCAATGAAATAAGGGAAAGAAGTGTACACCTAAGGGCTCGTTTTTCCGTGTTTTAACACAATATAATGAGATATAACAGACAGTAATGCCAAGGAATGTACAGGGGAAGTTATTAAAACCAATGGAATGTAAATAAGAAGAAAGAAAAGTGGATGAAAAAATTACCAACTGTGAGCAGGAATCGAACCTACGACCTTCGAATTACGCGTTCGATGCTCTAACCACTGAGCTATCACAGCGGCCCTCCCTCCATCCACTTTTTTGGGTTTATCTGTGAATTTAGAAGTAGGAGCGACAGTCAGCGCCATCTATAAGCCAAACAACGAGTGTGAAACACTCTTATGCGCATGTTTGGCGTCACGTAGCACGTGAACTTATTATGAGCGGGCAGCTGATTAATTGTCCCTCTTATACAACCTAAACACACCAAGTCTGCCAGTACGAGACCCTCGTTCAATGAAATAAGGGAAAGAAGTGTACACCTAAGGGCTCGTTTTTCCGTGTTTTAACACAATATAATGAGATATAACAGACAGTAATGCCAAGGAATGTACAGGGGAAGTTATTAAAACCAATGGAATGTAAATAAGAAGAAAGAAAAGTGGATGAAAAAATTACCAACTGTGAGCAGGAATCGAACCTACGACCTTCGAATTACGCGTTCGATGCTCTAACCACTGAGCTATCACAGCGGCCCTCCCTCCATCCACTTTTTTGGGTTTATCTGTGAATTTAGAAGTAGGAGCGACAGTCAGCGCCATCTATAAGCCAAACAACGAGTGTGAAACACTCTTATGCGCATGTTTGGCGTCACGTAGCACGTGAACTTATTATGAGCGGGCAGCTGATTAATTGTCCCTCTTATACAACCTAAACACACCATATATATATATATATATATATATATATATATATATATATATATATATATATATATACATATACATATATATATATATTGTCGCGGTTGAACGTAAGCAGTGCACCGAGACGAGATCTGACGGCGTGTGTTTTTATGTAGGAGCCAAGAGCAGGAGAGCCAAACAAAAGCACGTCGTCTTCTTCAGTCTCCCTGTTCACGAGACTGTTGGCGCTTACACCGTCTTCGTTCTTGGCTTTGGGCGCGGCATTTACCTCCCCTTAAAGAGAGCATCGCCCCGATGCTATAGCTGAGCCATTGATTCGCGCATAAAGTCACTTTGTAGAAGCGATGGTGCCTCGCAGAGTCACTCGCTGACGTATGGCGTAATTCGCAATACGCAATACGTGTACAAGCTCAAGTTGGTGCTGGTGACGCCTTGTACTGTTTGGGCTATCCGGGACGACTTCATAGGTAACGTCACTTAGTCGTCGCAACACTCTATAACGTCCGAAGTACCTTCTGAGCAACTTTTCGGATAGTCCCCGTCTTCGTACAGGCTTCCACACCCATACCCTGTCGCCGGTTTTGTACGTTACAGGTGTATGACGTAGGTTATAGCGGCCTGCGTCGCACTCTTGCTGTCGGTATATTCGCAGACGTGCGAGCTGCCTGGCTTCCTCTGCGCGTTAAGTAAACGCGTCAGCACTCGTTTCGTTGTCATCGCATTCGTGGGGCAGCATCGCGTCCAACATTGTTCTTACTTCTCGTCCGTGAACAAGGCTGAATGGGGTCATCCTTGTAGTTTCTTGTTTCGCAGTATTCTATGCAAACGTTATGTAAGAGAGAATCTGTTCCCAGTTTTTGTGTTTTGTGTTCGATGTCAACATACATTGAAATCATGTCTTCCAGAGTTAAGTCCCTCGGTCAACCCGTTGGTTTGTGTATGGTAAGCTGTCGACTTGCGATGAATGGTACCGCTGAGCACCAACACATGATCTAAAAGCGCGGCCATGAATGCGGTTCCATGATCTGTTATAACAATCGATGGCGCACCGTGTCTCAGCACAATGTTATCTATGAAAAACTGCGCCACCTACTCTGCTGTGCCTCTCTGGATGGCTTTTGTCTCGGCGTAGCGAGTAAGGTAGTGGTCGCTACTATAACCCAGCGGTTACCAACACTAGAGGTGGGAAGTGGGCCCGAAAGGTCCATTCGGATCTGGTCAAATGGCCTTGTCGGAATCTGGACAGGGTGTAGCAAACCGGCTCGTTTCGTTGAAGGTGACTTGCACCGCTGGCAATCGAGGCAGGTCCAAACATGATGCTTCACGGCAGCGGTGAGTCTAGGCCAATAATATCTTCCTCGAGCTCTGCTCAGTGTGCGCGTGTAGCCTAAATGTCCAGGTGTTATCTCGTTGTGGCACGCTTGCAACACCTCAGAACGAAGAGTGGTAGGGACGACAAGCAGGTAGGTGGACCCGTCGGACGAGAAGTTCATTTTGTAAATGACATTGTTTCGCATGCAGAACGACGATAATCCTCTTGTAAAGGCTTTGGGCGCATTCTGGCTTCGTCTTTTTAAATAATTATTCAAGCCAAGTAGCTCAGGATTGTCATGCTGGTGATCTGCGATGGTTGACGTGTCGAGGATTCCGAGGAACGCTGTCTCTTCATTAAAAGAAGCAGCCGACTCTATTGGTGATTGATATAGGCAGTCGGCGTCCGTGTCTCGTTTTCCCGAATTATACACCATTGTTATATCTAACCCCGTAGTTTAAGGCTCCAGCGTGCCAATCGGCCGGAAGGATCTTTCAGACTTGTTAACCAACACAACGAATGGTGGTCACTGATAACCTTGAATGGCGGCCGTACAAGTATGGGCGAAATTTCATAAGTGCCCACACCACGGCGAGGCATTTCTTTTCACTGGTCGAGTAGTTTGCTTCTGTGCGTGACAGAGTTCTGCTTGCGTAAGCGATCACTCTTTCCTCGTCGTCCTGGCGCTGCACAAGCACAGCTCCGATGCCAACATTACTGGCGTCAGTATGGAGCACTGTAGGGGCTGTCTCATCAAAATGGGCAAGCACGGGGGTCGTCTGTAGACGTTTGCGCAACTCTTTGAAAGCAGCTTCCTGTTCGTCGCCCCAAACAAATGTGACGTCATCCTTTGTGAGACGAGTTAAAGGTCACGCAATGCGCGCAATATCTGAAATAAACCACCGATAGTATGCACAGAGACCCCAATAACGCCTCACCGCCTTTTTATCTGATCGTGTTGGAAACTGCGCGATGGCGGCAACATTCTCGGGGTCTGGGCGAATTCCTGCGTAACTGACGACATGGCCAAGCAACTGCAGTTCCTTAAAGCAGAAGTGGCATTTCTCCGGCCTGAGCGTCAGGCCTGCGGCCCATATGGCCTGCAAGACCATTTTCAATAGTTCAAGGTGATTTGATTGATTTGTGGGGTTTAACGTCCCAAAACCACAATTTGATTATGAGAGACGCCGTAGTGGAGGGCTCCGGAAATTGCGACCACCTGGGGTTCTTTAACGTGCACCCAAATCTGAGTACAAATAGTTCAAGGTGTTCGTCAAACGTTGTAGAAAACACAATGACGTCGTCAAGGTATACTAGGCAGGTTCTCCATTTAAGCCCAGAGAGAACGGTATTCATTAGACGCTGGAAAAGTAGCAGGCGCGGAGCACAAGCCAAATGGTAAAACCTTAATTCGTACAGTCTGTCTGGCGTCACGAAAGTGGTTTTTTCACGATCCCTAGGGTCTACTTGGATTTCCCAATATCCGCTCTTTATGTCCATGGAAGAGAAGTAACGTGCGTTTCGAAGCCTGTCGTTCGAATCGACTATGCGGAGAAGCGGGTACACGTCTTTTTTGTAACCTGATTTAGCTTTCGATAGTCCACACAGAAACGCAGGCTGCCGTCGTTCTTCTTCACTAGAACAACCAGTGATGCCCAGGGGCTTTTCGACGGTTGAACTACGTCGTCTTCAAGCATTTTTGTTACCTGCTGTTCTATCGCTTCTCATTCTTTTGGAGCCACGCGGTACGGATTTTGATGAATCGGTCTAGCCGCGTCCTCTGTGATGATTCGGTACTTGGTCAAGGACGTCCGGCCAACTTTCGAGGTCGACGCAAAACGGTCGTGAAACTCGTCTAGCAGCACAAGCAGGCGTCCCCCCTGTTGCTGAGTTAAAGTAGGGCTGACGTCAAGGTTAGGTGCTTCGTTATGTGGGTCTTGTGCAGGTGCTGCTTCAAGTGCGGAAAAGCAGTCACAAACATCTGCGATCTCGTCGAAATGTGCCAATGTTGTGCCTTTTGGAAGGTGTCGTCGCTCGGAGGTGAAATTGGTCAACAGCAAGTTCGTTCGGCCGTCGGTGACGCTGACTATTCCTCGTGCTACGGAAATCCCGTGAGTGAAAAGCAGTGAGGTTAGTTGGTCGGCGACTCCTTCACCATAGAACATTACGTCACATGCTACTGAAGCGAGGATACATGATCGAGACGGCACGACTATATTGTGGTCTTTGAGACGAAAGGATTTGTGCTCTGGTGATGTAGGATCAGTCAGACGACCACTCTCGTAAATTTAAACCACGCGGTCCGGGATGTTGATTATTGCACCATGCTCCCTGAGAAAGTCCATTCCTATAATTAAATCTTTGCAGCACTCTGGGAGAACAATGAAAGTCGCGACTAAAGAAGAATCTTCAATGCTGACTCTTCTTGTGCATCTTTCAGTATGGAGCAGCAATCGACCACCCGCTGTTCTTATATGTGGTCCTGTTCATGGCGTTTTTACTTTTCTAAGATGATCAGCCAGCTTGTGACTTATTATAAAAAATCAGCACCCGTATGGGCTAAGGCCGTAACTTGCTCTCCATCAATAATTACATTAAGGTCGGCGCTCACCATTTCGTCGTTGTTATTATTCGCTGGCGTCGAGTCGTTCTGTAGTGGCAGTACTGGGGACTTTTTATCGTCTTGTGGTCGGGCTGCGACCTTACCCCGAGAGGTCACCTTATATAGTTTCCCCGGTAAGGGCTGGGTGACCTTGTTCCCTGAAGGTCAGCAAAAGTACGTCGATTCGGTGACGATGTCTGGGCAGTGGATGGAGAGCGTGACCTGTGGGCGGAATTGCGCTGGCGATTAGGAAGCGACTCGTGATAGGGAGACCACGTTGTTGAAGGTCCTCGAAAACCAGGGTCATCATGGCGAATAATGTAGTCGGCGTTGGCACGGCGACCGTCGTACCCTGGCCGAGACGGGCGAAGTGATGTGTCGCGGTACAAACAATATCAAGCTATATGGCCGGCACCACCACAATGGAAGCAGAAAAAGCGCCGATCGACGGTGCACCAAGCGTCCGTTCTGCGAAATCGTGGGCGTCCTATTTCCTCTCGTGGTGGTGAGTAAGGCGCGGTAAGTGGTGGCTGGTGGCATGGAGACATCGGAGTCATGGGCCGACGTCTTAAAGCCTCCTGCAATGGTTGCGACGAAGGTGCGGCTGTAGGTGGCTGGTAGTATAATGTAATAGGTGGGATGGGTGGTGGACGGCGGACCGCGTCGGCATTACTCAGTTGACGCTAATCGCGACCGAGACAATCTGCTGAAAAAGCGTGCCTAATTTCGTCACGAACGACTGCGGAAACGGCGGTCACTGGTGTATCCACTGGAGCATTCCAAAGCTTCTGAATTTCTTCTCGGACAAAATCTCTGATCAGGTCATGTAGAGAGCCCTGATTGTCCAGAGTCACTGAAGCGGCGTTGATTGGGGTAGTAGTGGACGATCGATCATATTGCCTTAATCTTTGGTGCAGAGCAGGCTGAATGGCAGTGGCTTCTTTTATAAAATCGGCCACGGTAGTTGGGGCATCGCGCACAAGCCCAGCGAACAGTTGTTCTTTCACGCCGCGCTTAAGGTAGTGCTACTTCTTTTGCTCGGACATATTGGGATCAGCCCAACGACAAAGGCGCGTCACGTCTTCAGCTAACATTGCCAGAGTTTCGTTAGGTTTTTGAAGGCTTAACTCGAGCAACTGCTGAGCCCGCTCTCGATGGTCGACGCTAGCAAATGTGTCAATCAGCTGCAGACGAAACTCATCCCATGTGAATATACGGCCTTCTCGATTCTCAAGCCACGTGTGATCACTGTCATCGAGATTGAAGTACGGGCGGGCGAGCTTCCGTTGAGTGTTCCACTGGTTGATGACGGCAACGCGTTCATAATGCTCAAGCCAATCTTCAACATCTTCATAAGGGGCACCACTGAAGCGATCAGGCACAAGCGGCTGAAGGAGTGTTACCTGGGCTGGATTGGAAACGGGGCTGCCTTGTATCCCTTGGACCAACTGTGGCTGGCTGGCGGAGGCCATTGGTAGAGGTTGAAGGAGGTCAGCTCAGAAGATAGGCCTAGCAACCACCGATTGAAGCGGTGCACTGGTGTCGTAACAGGTGGCTGCATGTCGGGACTTGATGAATGGCTCCCAGATGGGGTGTTGAGCATCGGCAGGCTTGCTACCCCGCAATCCACCAGTGTCGCGGTTCAACGTAAGCAGTGCACCGAGACGTTGAGTCCGAGAACCGACGGCGCGTGTTTTTATGCAGGAGCGAAGAGCAGGAGAGCCAAACAAAAGCACGTCGTCTTCTTCAGTCTCCCTTTGCACGAGACTGTTGGCGC
This sequence comes from Rhipicephalus microplus, assembly GCF_043290135.1. Lineage (NCBI taxonomy): Eukaryota > Metazoa > Arthropoda > Arachnida > Ixodida > Ixodidae > Rhipicephalus > Rhipicephalus microplus. The sequence goes on along the minus strand of NC_134700.1, from coordinate 61,244,105 downwards.
GCACATCTTCGTTCTTTGCTTCGGGTGCGGCAATATATATGCTATAAACGAGGGAGCGTCCGTCAGCGCCGCCAGTAGCGATGATGGCGGTGAGTATGGAACCCTCTCTCTTGCGTACCTCCTGAAGGCACAAGGCTACTTAAAGGAGACCCTCGCTAAGAATGAATATATATATATATATATATATATATATATATATATATATATATATATATATATATATATATATATAATCAGGGTGTAGGGTACAGTTTGTTGGAGGTCAGCTTTATAATAATTGGGAGATGGTACGCGAAAAACATAAAAGAGAGAAGAAGAAAAGAAAGAAAAAAAATGATATGAGAACATGAGTTGGACACTCCCGGTTGCCCCCTTTCAACCCCTTTCTCTTTTCTCCTCCCTCTTCCTTCCCTCTCCCTCCTATTTTTTGTTTTTTTTTTCTTAATTTTTTCTGACGTTCTTCTTTAGGATGTCCGCGGTCTGCGCATCCTTCCTTCCACAAACATATTGTTCCCGACCTGATGGCGCCGCGTGGCTCTGGTGGTTTGGTATGGGAAAAATAGCTTTTTAAGAAGTTCAAGCCTTTAACTGCTCAGCGCCTCGTAGACATCTTTGTTGAATGAGGGGCGCCGCGTATTGTCGCAGAGGCTGGCAGTGGGCGCACTGTCAATTATGGCCCGCTTCTGGACTACGCATGCAGTAGGGGCCACCCGATTGTGCACAAAGTTGTTTTTGGGCATGTCATGCTAGGCACGATTGATTGGATAGTAAGGTTACAATATAAAAAGACGACAGCTGTATTTAGGGAGAGCAGTTACACTTGGAAATATTTTCAACTGTCCAGTGCCCATCACAGCTGCAGTGCCGTTAACTCAGTTATTGTTCTCATTATTGCTGTTATTCTTTTCTAATGCTATAACTGCAGCAAGTGCACCCGAATTCTCATTTATTCCTTTATCGAGGGTGTTAAATCGGTGGATGAGGTCTACCTCCGGTTGATGAAGTTCTCGGTTTGATTTAAATTCCGTTTGTAAGAGTGTTACTGATCGTTTGTATACTGCATGGTCGGGAAGGTTGAGATGTTTTGATAGAGGTAGATTTGGGGCTCATTTTGAATGAACTCTGTGATTATTAAAACGAATCCAAAATGTTGTTTCTGTTAGTTCAATATACTGCATACTGCGCACGTTGAATTCGAGTAGGTATACCACATTAGTGGAATCGCATGTTAGGTTTCCTCGTATCTTAATCAAAAACTTGGTTTGTGTGCTGGTTGCTTTCTCTCTCGCATCGCATTACAAACAAAACGTCGTGACTTCAAGTAAGCTCAGCATAAATTATTATGGTGTAAAGTATTGATTTGAGAGTGAACAAGTGTGTCTTTGCGGTTGTGTTGTCGTCAGTAAACGACGCCAGCAGTGGATGGGAATGCGCGTTTCAGACGTTCACTTTGCTCCAGAATGGTGTAATGTCGTTTAAGGGTTTTGTTTACATTAGGGAACTTCATGCTGTAAGTTAAGAAAAGGGTTGTTCGTTTTGGGTCTTCTTGTGGTGGTCGTTTGATAAGTAAATCATCACGCTTCTGTTTTCTAGCTTTCTGAACGGCGTCATAAATTACATGTGAAGGGTATCTTTGTTTATCAAGCATAGGTTTTAGCCCCTGTGAGCTCATGCCAAAATCAGCGTCCCTTGAGCTCTTCAGCGTTTCCTGTCAAAATCAGCGTAGCTGCCAGAATTGGAGCGGCTTCGCTGACGGCCGCCCTCCTTCGCTGGTTTCCCTTCACGCAGAATCACTTTGTCTGCTACAACTGAAACCAAGGCTACTACTCTTGCTTTAAATGCTACCATCAGTCCCCCCCCCCTCCTTACTGCCGTGCAAAAGAGAAACCTCTCAAACTTTTCTCAAAAGCACAGCCTTTCGTTTAAAGTACATTCCAAGCTTCTGGGCCACACTTCCGTTGCAGAGCACAGCATTGAACCGTTGGCAGCTTCATTGTACGTCGCCATCCAAACTGTCTGTCTTCGGCGGAACAACAAACCATTGAAGAAAACATCGCCGACATGCAAAAACGGGACATTATTCAACCATCATCCAGCTCTTGGTCGTCTCCTGTGTTGTTGGTCCGGAAAAATGATGGCTTTGTCCGCGTATGTGTTGATTACGTCACGCTCAATAAGATCACGAGAAAAAGATGTATATCCGTTGCCGCGCATAGATGATGCTCTCGACTCCCTACAAGGCGCACAGTATTTCTCCAGTTTCAAACTCTTCCGATCCGGATATCGGCAAAAACCTATGCACGAAACAGACAAGGAGAAAACGGCCTTTACAACGCCTGACGGGCTTTACGAGTTCAACTTCATGACCTTTAGCTTATGCAATGCTCCGGGAGCATCCGAGCGCATGATAGACACTTTCGTACGTGGTCTTCAGTGGAAAACTTGCTTATGGTATTTAGACGACATCGTCATTTATTCTTCCACTTTTTCTCAGAACCTTAAGCATTTGGGCGAAGTTCAAACGTGCATGTACAACGCTGGCCTTCAGATCAATACAAAAAAATGCCATTTCGCTAGCACAAGCATCAAAATATTGAGTTATTTTGTCAGCAAAGACGGCGCTCGACCCGGTCCCAACAAGGTTGCTGTCGTAATTAGTTTTTCTCGTCCAGGCAATCAAAAACAAATGCGAAGTTTTTGGGCCTGGCTTCTTACTTCTGCCCCTTAATCAGTCACTCTGCTGCCATGGCGGGGCCGTTACACAAGCTTCTGATGTCGGGAATGGCCTTCACTAGGACTGACGAGTGCGAGTGTGCTTTCCAAACCCTTAAACGGGCTTTGACATCTGAGTCCATCTTTTGTCACTTCAATGATGGTGCACCCCCTTTCCTGCACACAGATGCCAGCGGCCACAGAATCGGCGCTGTCCTCCTCCAGCGCGACGACACTTCACGTGATCGAATAATTGCGTATGCCAGATGCGCACTAACACCTGCGGAGCAGAACTACTCGATAACAGAACAGGACTATTTCGCTGTCGTTTGGGGCCATCTAAAAATTTCGACCTTGTCTGTATGAGCGCCACTTCCCTATGATTACCGACTACCATGCTCTATGCTGGTTGTGCTCGCTGAAGAATTTGTCTGGGCGCCTAAGTCACTGGATATTTTGTTTTTCAATAGTAGACTTTTAACGTTGTGTACAGGCCTGGCAAACAGCATCATGATGCCGACCCTCTCTCTCGCCACCCTCTGCCACTTTCATTTTCAACACCCATCCTCAATACCCCTCAATTGACTAAGTGACTTCCTCCTCACTCACGCTATCATCCCTGGCAGTTGCTGGATCGCCATCATTCAAACAGCGGCGCTGAGTTTGCAACGGGCCAACATAATGACCCCTACTGTACCCGCATCATCGGTTACTTGAATGGCTCGCCTTCTCTACCTAACGCCAGACTATGTCATCAGTTATGACAGTTCAAACTAGAGAACGATGTACTGCAGCGCTATACATACAAAGCGGATTCTACACCACATCTCCAGAGCTCCGTTCAGGCCACCGCTTAAATGACCTGGGTTCGATAATGCCACAAGACGTCCAGCCCAGCACAACAGCTTCGCCACCGCTCCCACCACCAAGAAACCCTTCTCGGCTGGTGACCAGCCATCAAAAGGATCCTCCACTGTTCGCAGGGCTTCCGGGTGAGGACGTTGAAGAATGGCTCGAGGAGATTGACTGCGTGAGTGCAATCAGTAACTGAAATGAGCCTGCAAAACTCACCCACATTGCATTCTACTTGAGAAGCATCGCAAAGACGTGGTTTTTTAACCACGCTACAGATTTTCCGACATGGCCCGCCTTTACACGTCAGCTCCACTAGATTTTCGCCAACCCGTCAGTGTCCTCGGATATCGCCAAGAAGACGCTTGGTGCACGTGTTCAACGCCTCGGCGAGTCTTACACCTCTTACATTGAATATGTTTTCGCCCTCTGCCGCCGCATCGACAACTATACGGCGGAAAATGACCGTGTGCGCCCCCTGCTCAAAGGTGTTGCTACTGTCACTTTTAACGCGCTTGTGGTGCACAACCCCCCGAACGTAGCCGATGTTGTTGCTGCCTGTCTGTGCCTTGACGAGCTTCAGAGCACTCGGGTGCAACCTGATATGTCTGACCTGAGCTCGAGCCATGACACATCAGAGCTGCGTGCATTGATCCTCTCTATCATCCGCGAGGAATTGTATGCACTCGGCACCTTGATAGTTGAACGACGCTGCCTGCAACTAGTCTACGCGACGTCGTGAGGCAGAAACTGCCCTTGATGACTGGCACACTGATTCCGAGCTCACATTCTGTGCCCATGCCAAGTTATGCTCACGTTGCTGCGATGACACCCGCGCCCCACCAAAGCCTGGCTTCGATGTCTGGCACGCCTGTTCCGAGCTCACATCCTGTGTCCATGCCAACTTGTGCTCAGGTTGCTGCTATGACACCTGCACCCGAGCCACGCCCAGTGCAGCTACCAGCATCTGGAATGCATGGTTTGCTCCACTTACTCGCACCACGAGCATCTACCCGGCATCTCTACCACTTGTAGGACGGCGTCCAAGACCCTCAAGACTTCTTTATTGTCTCGAGTACGTACCCCACAATCCAAACTGGAGAACTGAAGTAATGATGATGGCTATGTATGTACAGATGAGAAGATGTGACGCATAAATCATGCTAAGAATACATATATATATATATATATATATATATATATATATATATATATATATATATATATATATATATGTATACCAAAAACAAAAGTGATGCTGGGTCCGGGAAAGATTATCCGTATAGGGAAGAAGACGCACGTACGAAGTGATTTTATTTACGTTTCGGCCGTGGGTCCGGTTTTCATCAAAATTTTTGATGAAGGCCGGACCCATGGCCGAAACGTCAATAAAATCACTTCGTACGTGCGTCTTCTTCCCTATACGGATATATATATATAAATATATATATATATATATATATATATATATATATATATATGCGTCACATTGATGCGTCACATCTTCTCATCTGCATTGTTATATATATATAAGGGAAAGAAGTGTGTACTTAAGGGCTCGTTTTTCCGTGTTTTGACACAATATGAATGAGATCTAACAGAAAGTAATGCCAAGAAATGTACAGGGGAAGTTATTAGAACCAATGGAATGTAAATAAGAAGAAAAGTGGATGAAAAATAACCAGCCGTGAGCAGGAATCGAACCTATGTCCTTCGCATAAGAGCATCGAACGCATTATTCGCCATCGCCTTTGCGATGGCGAATAATGCTTATTAGAGCTTATTAATGCTTAATGCTTATTAAGTGCTTATTACAAACAACGGCACATGCGGCACGAGTGTTCGACCACCACTGGCTGTGCACGACAAATGCGTACGGTCGCTGAACTGCATGTATTCTATTTATTATTGCGTGTCATTTCACGAAGCTTTCTGTGCAGTAATTCAACTCCGTTTGTATAGCCGTTGTTCGGGATGCATAAGACCTTCAGTAAATTGGTAGTTGTCAGCTTTGAACGCAATATATCGGCGGTCACGTAGTTCAATAGACGAGAGTGGCACATCTTTCCTGCACGCATACTATACTGTTAAGGAACACGGCAGTGCATGGTAAAAAATTGTTAACGGCTTGCAGCCCACAACCAATTCCGTCCTACAGTAGGAGCTTCCTCACAGTAACTATTTATAAATCGCACCTCCTGAAGAACTGCACTACGACAAAAAAAAAGAGGACAGCTTGCAAGGGAGAACTGCTGGATCTGTCGATTGCTTTTCGTCAAAGCATTGTAGAATGTAGACTCGAGATTACTTCGCCAGCTAGCCTTCGGTTCCTTCAGCCAAGAATCAGTTTAGTTGCGTGGAGAGAAAAGTGAGAGCAAAGTAGCTAAAGCTTGTATATCATAAACGTACTTGCAGGATCATTTAATTCACGCTGCGTGCTCCAACCCAGTGCTCCCGCTGGTTTATGAAGCATATCGTCAGGGTAGAAAATGAAACAGCTATGTTTCAGGTGCATAGTTCCTATAGTTATTGACAGAGCTTACAATACAGCAGTTCATACGCGACAATGGGAAGCAGCGCTTACAACTCGATACGGCTCCACTGATGAGTGGGCTGCTGCCCAGAGAACGCTTATTCCTATCGTTCGCTCATACACCATGGTACTAGCAGCTCAATGAACAGTCCCCAAACTTATATTGTTTTCTTACGAAAGCCTACGCACTATTTATGTGTGAGAAGCATAAAAATTGGAACATTGTGAAGAAGGAAATCAGTAAAGGCCACAGAATATAAAATGTAAAATGAGTATACGAAGTTAAGATGTAGAACTTGAATCAATCTGTTTTGAAGTGTAAAATATTTAACACGAAGTCTTGTATTTGTTTGTGTGGGACACCTGAAAATATACTGACGGCTCTTCCACCTTGTTTCGTGCGAAGAAATTCACAGAACACGCTGGTACTTGCGCAATAGTCGCATTATAGCTGTCAACGAAGTTGTTTGCAAGCTTCAAGTCGCCGTGGCAGATACGAGTGGTGCGGCGGCTACACTGCACCTATACACCAGAACGCAGCAAGCTCAGTGCTTGCTGCCTTATTGAAAAGCGCGTTGCGCCGTCTGTTGAAAGTGCGGCGAAGCAACATCCCCGACTGCCACGCGAGCAGACGCTCTGCAAATCAAACGCAAAACTTAACTACCCGAATCCGGCTGTAAGTACGTTTCGCGCTGTCCCTTGCCTGGAGTTTAGTGCTGATTTTATGTGAAACGTCGAGGAGATCTTCCTCGGCAGTCAGGAATGTCTGCAGCACGTGCATTGCAGACTGCGGAAACACTTCATCAGGTAGGTACTATCTGACTGAAAGAAACGAGAACAGCGGAAAGCGTTCACTGTGGCGTGCTTTGGCTGTGACAATGCAGAGTTTGTGGTGTAAGCCGACGTTAACGTAGCGCAAAAATCTGGCTCCAGCTTACGCTTTTGTACCACATGTTTATCAATCGACAGTCCTGCCGGGCGCTCGGAACACACACGCTGCGCAAAAGTGTCAGCTGGAACAAAATTTTAAAATTCTACGGTGACGCCGGCCGAAAGCACATGTAGATTCATCTAGGGACAGTCAAGGCATGTCGCAGTTCGACTGAATCGAAAGCCATTATTTCCGCACCGTTCACGTCTCTTTGCTTGTGCGATAGTAGGCCATTAGAGCTCGCAAACTCGCAAAACACCACACAGGTGCACAATTCCCGCAATGCGCTGTGAACTTCACAGACATTGCTCAGAAATCTCTCTCTCTTGCGCTGGTTGTTGTCGCATCAGATAACAGCGCAGTGGTTCTCAGATGTGTTAACAGGCGCGTTCTCACATTTTAAACTCCCTGAGTCACTGCTTGCCATGCTAGTGAGGCGCGCCTTGGCAGTTGCAAACAAATTATGGCGTCTCTGGGAGCGAGGGTATACCGCCGAAGGCGCCTGGGTGCGAGTACGCGAGGGGCAGTTCGCGCAGTGGTGCCATGCGAAACACTAGCGGTGGTTCGTGGCGTTGGTTTCGCGCATTCACCTGTTCGAGGGGAGAGTGCAGAGATGAAGAGAGGGGAGATGAACAAGGGGGGAGAGGGAGGCCGACGCTGTTGCGAAGGGTAGTTTTGACGGCGATGTTGGTGATGGTGGGCTGCTGCCTAACGGGCTTACTCCTAAAATGCTCGTGGCGTTGTGCTGCATTATACCAGTTTCCCAATGCAGGACCTCGCGGTACTTGCTGCAGGTCATTTGCAGAGGCAGTGTTTAGCCTTACGAGAAGCACATAGCTTTTGCCTTACAAGAGTATTCTAGTTCACTATACCGTGAGGCTGAATTTGTCAGCTCACATTTCCTCATCTAGGTGCCCACGTTCAGTCATGCCCTGTCAGCAGCATCACCTCTTTTGACGTTCAAAATGTCGCTAGTCTTGAAGACGACTTTCTGGAGCAGGCAATGATCGCCATTCGCGACGTCGCAAAGCAGTTTCGCTTTCATGCTTTGCAAAACAAATATTAAAAAATTAACACCGTTCCGAGCAACAGCCATGAGTTGCCTAAGGACGCACGCTTGGGCCATGCTTGATGCATGGGCCAATCGTGCTATAAAAACCTCAAAGACCTACAAAGTCCTAAAGAAGCTATACTACAGAGTTTTGGCTGAAGCTTCATTCTGATATACTGGATACGGTGTAGAAAGTGTCAATGTAACGAATGCGTGCCCGTGGAGAAATAGAATACGTTAGATTTCTGCAATACCAATTGCGTGGTCTCCAGGTTATCCTTGAGTATTGCAAATGAGTTCCACGGAAACCCGTAGGTGGCGGAAGCGTTAACAAAGAGAAAGAAGACAGCCACCCAATTGTAGCTTTACGGGACTGTGGGACGTCTATGAGAAGACGTGCCAAATAACCAAAACTAAATCTTGATAATTTTTTTTCAAAGAGTCAAAATATTTATATGTTGAAGTTAACCATATATTCACTTTAGGCTTATATAACACCTGGATAAATGGTTGGTTGCCTAAATTTTTGGTCGAGTGCCATATATGGGAGCGTATCGAGGTAATCTGATATCAGAGCACGGAGGAAAGAAAAAGGTAAGGAGAGGGCATGCCCAGCCGGCGCAAGGCGTAAAAAATGTGGCGGAAATCACATCATGGCGGCCATAGTCAGTAGGCACAATGGCGGCGTTGTTATGGTTACGTGTTGCGCAGTGAAGCTGGTCTAGCAGTGAGCGGCCGCGGCTGGCGGCGGAATGTGTGCCTCCCCAGGTCTCGTGCTGAGCCGTGGCGGACAATATCTGTGCTCTGCGCCGCGTTATTGGTTACGCAGTGTTATTCTGGTTGTTACATTACTCTTAGCAACGTTTACAAATCTCTTTGTCCATCACGGAGTTCCAACAGTGCGTAGAACAAGTGCATATCCATGTGTCGTGCGGCGGATGACGCGGATGAAGCAGTTAGTGTTCAGCGAAATGGCGTTGGGCACCATGACGAAGCTGAATGACGACGAACGCCTTGCAGGTCAGTGACGGTTGAGCAGTGCTCCTGCTTGTGACAACGGACGACGCTGTTGAGCCCAGCAAGACGCCGTGAGGATCATGTGCACATACGTAGTTTCGTGTTGTGTGTGTGTACAGTAACAACTTGCATGTGCGTATTAAAACACATTTTCTGTTCCGCTTGGTACACTCTCCACCAGCATTGCATGTAATCTCAACGTAACAGCAACCCCATTCAACTGTCACTAGCACCGTGCTAAAATTCACCACGGTCGCAGAATGCTGACGGAGGTGAGTTTCACGCGGAACACGGACACAGTGGCAGGACGCTGCGTCAGTCGCGTGGCGGAATGCAACCGTAGAAGGCGCACGACCGATTGTGTTGTCTGTACAGTTGCTGAATTAATGACGTGAAAGCACTCGCCGTTGTCAGTGCATCTAGCGCGCGTTCTTTCGTAGTTGCTTCGTTGTCAGCGAGCTGTTACTCTTTGTTATTACTCGGACGAAGCGATTTCGCTGAAGGTGTCCCGCTGGCTCTGAGTGATTAGCCCAGTTCCATTAGTTTCGGATCGTCACGACACACGCGCTGCGCAGCCAACGTGCTTTCCGAGCCAGAGAGGGAGTCGCGCTTTCTGCTTCGCATTCATATGTAAACAAGAGAGGAGAATTTGCCTACTCAATATGGCCGACTTCCGGCTTCATCGTGGCTTCACAACGAGTGACGTCAGGGCCTCTCCTTACCTTTTCCTTCCTCCGTGTATCAGAGCTTGTGTGTAGTTCACCGCATGGCCGGGTCAAAGAGGCATCGTTCAGTTCAGCGTGGTGGTTTTGTATGTACCTTCCGTACTTCACTTATTGCATTTTGTGCTGCTCACCGGTATGATATTCCACAACTGAGCTAGCTTACAGATTGAATAGATAGCCGCTCCCATGACTGCAAACTGCCTTCGTTGGCACACGGCCGGCTGGCTCTCGCCTATGCGACACGTTAAGCAACGAGACGCTGTACTAGAGTGTCTATAGGTATTTCCAGACACTGTAGCTGTACTTTACGATGGCGAAAATGATATCGTCATGATTTCTCTCTCCCTGCAATGCTTTTCCACGAATAGGCTACGTGAACTTTAGAACTAATATGATTTTCTACTCTCGAACAGCTGGGTCACAATTTCATCTGCGAAGTTATTGATGCATATCGCAAGTACAGTGCTCAACTCGGCTGTCTATAACGACGGAGCGTCGTGCGCGAAACAGCACGGGCGACATCTGCAGTCACGAATATGCCACATCTGAGCATGCGCGGCGCCAGTGATGTGCCTGCCTCGCAATACTGATCCCGGTTTATCGCCGCAGATGTAACCGCCGTTTTGGCCGTCGAAAGCGTTCTGAGCGATTCCGCAAAAAAAAAAACAAAAAAGAAAGACGAAGTAAACCATTGTCGCTGTGATATATCACGAAGCGAGACTATTTTACTTTTGTGGTTGTTTTATTTCAATTTTGTATTGTTGACAGCGCTTCGACGGCCGAAGCAGCCATCGCGGCCACGGATATAAAGAAGGGTGGAAACTGCAGGGCAGGCACATCATTGGCACAGCGCATGCTCACATTTGGCGTATTTGCGACTGCAGATGTCGCTCGTGCTGTGCCGCGTGCGACCTCCGTCGTGATATATATATTATGAGAAAGAGCTTTATTCGAGGCGAACTCAAGCTGGCACACCCTGATGATGATATCTACAGATGAGGAAATTATACAAATGATGATGACACGTCCAATTGATAAAGACGAGTCGGTGACTGCGCTCACACCAATCCCCGTCATGCTGGAAGCGGCCTCCTGGCCGCGCGATAGACAATATTAGGAATTGCGTCGGGTGTACAGTTTCAGCCGAGAAACGTGCCCAATTTCTGTCTCACGGCAACGGTGGTCGGAGGGAGCGTTAAGGGGTGAGATACGGTAATTAACGGGGGACGTTTGTTCAATCACCGTATTGGGTCCTATAAAAAGACTGAGGAATTTTTCACATAAGCCGGGCACATGCTCGGGAGTCCACAAAAGAACTTCGTCTCCTGAGGAAAAGATGACAGCACGGTGTGTTCAGTCATAGCGAGACTTGCGAGGTTCCTGAGAGATGCCGGTGTTTATTCAGACCAGATGACGGCAGTGCTCGAGGCGAGATAAAAATTGTGTGGATAAAGGGCTTGCTGAGGTAGCAGGAGCCGAAGGGAAAGAGACGTCCAGAGTTACACTTGGAGAGCGGCCATGGACCAGAAAACAGAAAGAAAAGCTGGTGGTGTGTTGCGTAGCTGTATTGTAGGCGAACGTTACGAATGGCAAAACGGCGTCCCAGTTCGTGTGGTCAGAGTTAACGTACATGGCAATCATGCCCGAGAGGGTACGATGAAAGCGTTCCGTCAAGCCATTTGTTTGAGGAGGATAAGTAGAAGTTATTTTGTGGATGGTGTTGGCAGCGCGTAGAACCTCAGCAACAATAGAGGAAAGAAAGACCTTGCCGCAGTCACTAAGCAGAACACGTGGAGCTTCATGACGTAAATTGTGTTACGCAGAAAAAAATCTGCTACTTCAGTGGCTATACCAGCGTGCAGTGAGGCAGTTTCCGCGTAACGAGTGAGGTGGTCAACAGCCGTTACAATCCAACGGTTTCCGTTGGAGGTAACGAGAAGGGGGCCGTATAAGTCTATCCCGACGATTTCGAATGGCAAAGCGGGACAAGGAAGAGGTTGGAGAAAGCCAGAAGGAGCAGTAGTGGGTCGTTTCCACCGTTGTCATAAGGCACACGAAGGAACATAATTAGCAATCGCGGATGAGAGGCCAGGCGAGGTGAACTGACTGCGTATCTTGTCGTACGTTTTGTGATAGCCGAGATGCCCAGCAGCAGGATCATCGTGGATTGTCCCAAGAACCTGGCGTTGTAGACAACGTGGTATAACGGGGATCGATTGGTTTTCTTTAACGTGGTAAATATAGCGATGTAAAACACCATCGTGAAGCTTGAATTGTTTCAGTTGTCGGCGAAGTCGGGCGTTCGGAGGAGTGGATGTACCTTCTCAGCGTGCTAATGTAGAGCGGGTCAACGCGTTGAGGCGACACAAGGGTAGAAGGGCAGCCGGATCTTAGCCAACTGAGACCTGCGATGGGTAATGCTGCGGTGGAAATTGGTGACGGTGGGCTATTACGGTTGGGTAGAGAGCTGCGAGAGAGAGCATCAGCATCTTGGTGCTTCTTACCAGACCTGTAGACGACATCAAAGTTGTGCTCTTGTAAACGAAGCACCCAGCGGCCAAGACGACCCGATAAGTTCTTTAGCGATGAAAGCCAGCACAATGTGTTGTAGTCGGTGACGATTGTGAAGTGGCGGCCGTGGAGGTATGAACGAAATTTTTGTACCGCCCATACAACAGCAAGGCACTCTTGTTCGGTAATTGTATAATTTTTCTCGGCAGCAGTCAACGCACGACTGGTGTAAGCGATGACACGTTCGCGTGCGGTGTTGTCACGCTGCAGTAGAACGGCACCGAGACCATGACCACTGGCGTCAGTGTGAAGAATTGTGGGTACACCTGGATCGAAATGACAGTACCGGGTCGGATGTCAGGGCTTGCTTCAATGCCAGAAAAGCCTTTTCACAGTCTTCAGACCAGACGAATGCCGTGTTACTTGCGAACAGTTGATGGAGCGGAGAGGCAAGCCTTGCGAAGTTGCGTATGAAGAGCCGAAAGTAGTATGCCAAGCCGAGAAAACTGCGCAGGTCTTTTTGACGCAACGGACGGGGAAACTCGAGGACGGCGGCAAGCTTTTCAGGATCCAGTCGAATACCGTCTTTGCTGACTAAGTGCCCTAGAACCTTGATCGTCTTGCTTGCGAAGGTGCATTTTTTCGGATTCAGCTGTAAACCAGCTTTTGCAAGGCAACCCAGGACTTCTTCAAGACGTTGTACATGTTGCAAAAAGGTATTGATTGATATGTGGGGTTTAACGTCCCAAAACCACTATACGATTATGAGAGACGCCGTAGTGGAGGGCTCCGGAACTTTAGACCAGCTGGGCTTCTTTAACGTGAACCCAAATCTGAGCACAAGGGCCTACAACATTTCCGCCTCCATCGGAAATGCAGCCGCCGCAGCCGCGATTCGAACCCGCGCCCTGCGGGTCAGCAACCGAGTACCTTAGCCACTAGACAACCGCGGCTGGGCTGTTGCGAAAAGGTAGACGAAAACACTATGATGTCGTCTAGGTAGCATAAGCAGGTTTTCCACTTCAGGCCACGCAGTACGCTGTCAATCATACGTTCGAAGGTAGCAGGCGCATTACAAAGTCCGAAAGGCATCACGTTAAATTCATATAGCCCATCTGGGGTGGTAAAGCTGTCCTCTCTTTATGAGATTCGAACCCTGGTATTTGCCAGTAGCCCGATCACATGTCAAGGCTCGAAAAGTACTCTGCGCCTTGCAACGAATATAGTGCGTCATCAATTCGTGGGAAGGGATAAACATCTTTGCGCGTTATTTTATGCAGTGCCCGGTAATCAACGCAAAAACGTACTGTTCCGTCTTTCTTTTGCACCAACACAACTGGCGAAGATCACGGACACAAGAAGGAAGTCAAGACACCACAAATGCCAACTAACAAAAGACGATATGCACGATACGTTTAAGTGTTTTGGTTGCATGCAGGACCAAGCAATCATTTAGTATGGTTTTTCTCAGCCTGTAAATTAGTTTTTTTGATTGTCAGTTGTGGGTGGTACTTGTATTTCACACATAAAACGGCAGCTAAGGAGAGCAAGCAGTGCTGAGAGGTGCATCACATATCTTGTTTTACCCGAAAAATGGTAGCAAAATTTTCATTACAACCCAAGCGACCGTAAACAGCCTTTCCAAATAGCTGTTACGAGTGAATGAACAGACAAGACTGAAAAAACTAAAGCTCAAGAGCCGCAAAATAGAAGTGGCTTCTAGAACTGCATTGTTTCATCATTTGTAACTGTGTCACTCTTCTGGCAAAACTAACACCATCATTAATACTACGTACGTGGATAATATTTATTACCCACTTCCTCATGTTTTGTTTGTCTCTTATGCTGCACTTGTTAGTTGCTTAAGTAAATCACGTTGAGCACAACAGGGTAATACACGCAGTGATGTGCATGTTTTCATGAAGTTTTTACTGTACATTGTAGTCCGGTACTTCATATAGGTGCTAATGGAGTCATGAATGTTGCGTTGAAGATACACGGCTGTCTGTCTTTGAAGTTGGCATGAAAGAAGGGGACACACTATTAAAGGTTCATTCCTGTGAATGGTGTGTGTGTGCATTATTACTTGAGTGACTTTTAGACTATATGCAGCTGGTTAAGCAGAAAAAACAGAACAGAACACATTGTTTAAGCTGCTGCAATTTACCACAATGCACAATTTATTCCTCCTGACAAATATTCGCCGTGTGCAGATTTACACTGTCATCTACAGGCCGTGGTGGCTCTATGTGTTAAAGTGGTTTCCTTGCTGGTTCAGTAAAAGTGTGTGGGTGTATGATTACCAGCCACAGCCATAAAAATCCAAATTGTAATCTGAAGGGAAGAGGAATGGTGTAATCGCCAGGCTGAGCATGGCTCAGAATGTTGGCGTTGGACAAATTCAGTTATTGAAATGTGCTTTATGATGTCAGGAATCAAATATTGCTGGCGAAATGGTAGGTGAGAATTTAGTATTCAAATTAGAACCAGCGCTAATTGTGTATATGTTTAGAAAGCATGACATTTTACAGACGTGCAGCGCTTACACGTATTTCTGTTCTAATTAAGTAACCTAACATGTGCAACATACGATTGCTATCCTGAGGTGTACGTAACCGGCGCGATGCAGTATCATGAGAAATGACTGCATGCCCACACGGTTTTAATGAAGGAGACGGAAACGATCAGTGGTTGTGATTGAGCACAGGATTAATGGGTTCTGCAGCGACGGGAGGTCACCGCTCTACGTTTTCTTAGCCGTGGAGCGCATGGGCAGTGGGCCGCCGATGCCTTTTAATGCCAGCGTAGCTCAACTTGATCCACACTGAATTTCACTTCGCGCCGCTGCATGTGCGAGCTGTTCCTCGGTATAGCTCACCCGTGCTATATACGCACGCTACACGCGTCAGTTTTCGCTTCTAGACGAGTTTACATATCAGTGCATGCCCTAAAACCTGCAGCGCTGAAAATGTACACGTCATTTTTGGAGGACACAGAATGACACAGACAAATTAAGCGTAGGGAACGAAACGCCAATAATACTGCACGCCCGGTAGTCGTGGTTCAACGCAACTAACCAAGGGGCACAATCAAATAAATGAACTGCAGGAAATACGCATCTGTCACGCCAAAACTGAAACCGAAATAAGTTTATCGGGGACTATTTTGGTGCAGTACCATAGCTGCGTCCCCGTAAGCTCTATCACAAAATGGTGTTAAAAGGGTGTTCAAGACTAATAAAAAGGGTGTTAATAAAAAGGGTGGTAAATGACTAATGGGGCTGCCACAACGATTAGTCCCTTCTAGAACTAACGTCACCAGGTCTAACAGTTAGTCCCCACAGGCAAGCTCAAGAGACTAACATTTAGTCCTCACCTTCACCTTAGTCAGTAACCGTTAGTCCTACAATTCACCTCAAAGGACTAACATTTAGTTCTCACATTTACACCTTACCGGGCAACCGTTAGTCCTCACAACTGCACCTTTCCGGGCAAATGGTTGATCCACTCAAATACTCCAATCAGATGAACTTTTTGTCCCCACTTCAAACATTGTTTTTTGTTTATTTTCCGCCAGGCCAAATACTTTTTTCGCTCGTTTTTCGCGCAGTGAGCAAGAAATAGCGCAGAAAATAACACGCGAGAAAGTAGTTAGCCACATATGTGTAACTGCTTTCACAGTCACGGCAACAACGAAAGACAAAAGTGAGACATCAAAATCTTTTATTTTTCTGCATACACTTGAAGTTTCTCCGTTCTTTTTGGTGAATTCATGGTGAAGTGTACAAGTCTAGTCTCGTTGTCAAATCTTGTTCACTCCTTGGGGAACTCGTCCGACGGAAGTTATAGATGACAGGCATTGCAGACGCCAGCGCACGTAGCCTTCTGCCTGTAGGGTTGCCATGGCTGCACGTACAATACTATAGTAAAAATAGTTAGACACACGTGACAGAAGATGAAGATGCACGCATATGACAAGTACATGCACGTTAATATTAAAACAAGCGGTAAAATATGAGACACAAACAACTTTACCTTCACATCTCGCACAGTCCTTCTGAAGCTGCTCTGACGAAAGACATGGATGACAAGCATCGCAGACGCCAGCGCAGACAGTTCAGCACGGTGTGTGCCCACGGCTGCTCAATAAGAATGTAAAATAGTGAGTCACACGTGACAGAGGATGAATACAAATGCATATAAGAAATACGTGCAAGGTGAAATGAAAACATACGTGAGATATGACATAGTAATAATTTCACCGCGATGTCACACATCGTCAAAGACTCATTTCGATCCCAATAGCGCAACAGCTTAGGAGCGGTTCCCGCAGCCACGACTACGCAAACCACCGTACCGCTAACAAGTCGGTGAGTCCTAAGCGAGTGACGTTTTCAGCTCGAGCAAGTGAACACGAGACCAAACACGGCGCAGCACGCGGAGTGTCTGCCAGCAGCGAACTTCGAACAGGAGAGCGAGCATACGCTTGACCACCACCACGAACAGCGCCGAGCTGATTTGGAGCTAGCACCTAAGAAATCGACGGTAATGCGGCCCTTTTGCACAAACTCGAGCGAGTGCAGTGCGCAAACGCGAGTCCGTCACCGCGACCAACGGACGGCGCCGAGCTGCTTGCGACCAACTGACGGGAAAGCCACCTGTAATGGTGACCAATCTTCAGTGAGTTCTGACGCTAGCCAGAGCCCTACCAGCCCATGCCGGTGCACTTATAGCACGCTAGCCAGAGCCCTGCCAGCCCATGCTGGTGCACTTATAGCACCTAGCTCTTTACGAGAACCCGCAACGTGTTTTCGATGACTCCCAACACAGCGACGAGGTCTCAGCCCAATATCGTCAGCCCGGAGCTCATCGACGCGGCGAAGACAGGCGAGCACTCGATGAGCGAGCGTACGGGAGGCCGGCGGCAATGGCGGCCAATTTCCAGGCGGTCGCAAAGCACAGGCGTACTGCAGACGCCGAAGCTGACTTTCGCGATGCATTTTGTGCGTGCGATATACAACACGACTGAGCCCGTCGCCGGCAAGCGCGATCCGTACCACACACGCGACAAGTAGAGTAGAATAAAGAATGATAAACTACTTGCCTTAGACTCCAGTGCTGTTTTCTGCCATGAGTTTGACTGAAGTATATATCCAATAGGCCTGTTGTCCTCTCGTCCGCCATATTGGCCTTCACAACTGTTGCTGTCGTGGGTTGGTCGTGACTGTCTTGAAGCCAGAGATATACAGCGCGGCGTGGTGGCGTGTTGAGACTTGCTCCAGACTTCAAGGGTGCAGCGAAACGCAAAAGCAGCAGCCCACACTCATCCAAACGTCCACACAAGCACCACGCCGTTGTTTTTAGATTGTTGAATCCAGGCGACCGTGGTCGAGGACTCCGAGCGCGACACAACGCGAACCATCGCCGGCAAAATACGGGGAAAGACTGAACCAGCAGAGAAGGAGAAAGAGGGCTGGTCACCTTGGCAACGCTTTTCGCGCTGCCTTCAATATCCGGGCGGTTCATCCATTTGGAGCGTGTTTTGAGAGTAAGTGGTTTCGCGCGGCAGGCTTCTCTCTGAGGTTCCTCCTCCACGGTCTATCCGTTCATCGCGCGTGCCTATTGGGCTCCGTTACTACTTTTTCGAGTAATTTCGCCTTAGAGTGTAGCTTTCCCTTCATTGCCACAGAAAGTTGTCCCCGAGTAGAGCATGTTTTTGCCTTCGTTGTGGTATCCTTATTGCAAACACCCTGAAGTTTCTCTCGCGTACAATGCTGCCTTTTTTTTTCCGAACCCGAAATGCCAATGCCGACACGGCCGACGTCGGCACCATGCAGAATTTCAGCTAAAGGAGCTTTTTATTGCTGTCACGTCAAAATGCTTCCGCACCCCAGGCCAACGCTTCCTTCTGTCGGAGTATATGACAAAAACTCTCTGAGAAAATAGGCTTGATTTAAAAATAGGAAATAACTTTCGTTATAGCAGTGTTGCGTACAGCGTCGTAATTTATTGACGTCCTTGTGCGGGCGCATATCGATAATAAAAAAATACAGCATATCCACGGACTGACTGATGATGACTGGGGCGAAGCATTGGTCAGTTCGTCCACACATCCGTCCGTTCATCGGTGCGCCCTTTCGTTAGTGTGTACGTTCGTGCGTCCGTCCGTGTGTCCTTCAGTGCGTCCATCCATCCGTCTGTTCGTGCGTTCGTTCTTGCGTCCTTCCATGCGTTCTTCCGTCTGTGCGTCCATCCATCCGTCTATCCAACCATGCATCCGTTCGCCCGTCTATCCATGCGTTCCTTCATTCATCCATCCGTGCGTTCATCCATGCGTCCCTCCATCCATGCGTCCACCCCTTCGTTCATTCGTCCGTCTATGCGTCCATCTGTCCATGCATCTGTCTGTCTGTCAGCCCGTTCATCTAGCGAACGCTCCAAGTACCACCATCTCGCATCTTATATATACGTGCCGCCACCCAGCGAACATTCTAAGGACTAAACGAGAGGTTGCTACCTGCTACTACTTCTACTACTACTACTACTACTGCTACTACTACTACTACTACTACTACTAATAATAATGATAATAATAATACAGCTACTAACACTTACATCACGGATGCATGAACCACGGCTTAAAGAGCTTCGTCCCTAAACGTAAAGTGTCCCCTAGCGTTGTGTATCACGTTTCCTTTTGCTTGTTCATCATAAAACTACACAGACGGAATCAGTATTGTAAAATCTGCACTGGTTTATTCCACCAACAATTATCACACAGCAGGAGAATCTTGGAACGTTGTTGCTACGTAGTACATGTATCGGGGACGACCAATCTAAGCTAGGCCCCACAGAATAACCTTATGCACGCAGATCGGAGTCACTCCCCTGTGAAGTGTGGGTAAGCGTGACCCGACAAGGACGTAGAGGAGACTGACATGGAGAGTGCACTACTTTCGTCCTCAGTGAGTGCCGCTACTTCCGTCCCCAGTCAGTGCCTTGAACCATCCTCTGTCAGTGCTATCTGTTGCATCAAGTGAGAACAGCTGAAGTGGCGAACACAATCTAGACGTGCCGCTAGGCGCAGTGCCCTAGGCATTCTACAGTAACTATATATGGTCCCTAGAGGACCAGAGTAGTGCAATTGTTTTCCAACGTCGCCAGTGCTGCAAGCAACCATGCATTGTGGAGCTGCTCAAGCTCAAGCCAATTTCGCGTGTTCCGAAAGCACCGTCGCATTGGCGCGAAACATCGCCAATCAAATTCAAAGTGAATTAGTCTGGTCTTTTCACCTATTTTGAACGTGCGCATGGATGCGTTTGGGTGACTACGGATCAGCTCAATGTGCGCACCAGGTTTGCAGTTCTACCATCATAGCCGTCGGAATGTTACAATCACTGGCTAAACTGGTAAAAGACGTTTTACCAGTTTTGCAAGCTGCTGAGTGCTCCTTCGTTTGTATTGTACATGCCAAAACAGAGCTGCACTGTCCTTTGTTGCGCATTCATATCTGTTCAAACGGAGCCTGTTGAGCTATTTTCAAGAAAACGAAATGTATTGATTCGCCACTGATGTAGCTAAAAGGGCACAGTTTTTGAATTTTATGAATATTACAGCAAATACTCTTATGACATCACAAGGGCCGATTTCGGCACTGTAAATGTTTGCCGCTGCCGGTGTCCATGACCACTACTAAAAAAGAGAGATAAACCTACGTAAAGAGATATGTAGTTTTTGGGAATCCAAACCTAGTCATTTGCCGGGCAGTCCTGTACTCTACAGCAAAGCTACACCAAATCTTCGAGCTGAACTATAAACTGACATTAGATAGCCTGCATATCAGGTAGAAATTTGGTTTACACGTGTAATTAATCTTTTTAGAACAGTGAAGTAACAACCATGCGTCACATAACATAAACTGTGAAAAAAGCGGACCGCTATGCTCTTACGCACTTCAGAAGCCTAAGGCATATCTCTTTAATGAGTTATATTCACCGAAAATAATCAGGTAATTTAATGTATTGTCAAGGTCAACGAATGTCGCATTTCACCAGCGTAACGTGAATACTGAATGTCCCCGCTAGTTATTCAGTTGTAAAATCCGATAATTCATGAAATGTGAATATCTCAAGACAAACGAAGTTGACTATGTTCGCTCTGCACTTTGCGTCACTCGCTGAGCAAGAACGTTGCTTTTTTTACCACGCTATTAAGTAAGCTCTTACGTTGCACGTTGTTGGCAATCGAGCAGAAAGCGGGTCTTCAAGCTCTGCAAAAAGTACGTGAAGGATGCAAGCCAATTATGGTAATATGCAACACAGCGAAAAAAAACGAGAACAATAGGGGAGAGCTTCTAACTACAAAAACAGAGGGCTACTTAGCAGCATAACTGCTGTTACTAGCCAAGCAAGCAGGCGAACCTATGTGGTACTTCGGTCCCATAGAGGCCATGTACAGTTGCTCATAGGATGGATCGATGGATGTTTCGATGTATACTGCTGTGCACTTTAAATCGGATGGAGGCTCACGCCGCATAGCCATAAAGTTAAGTACTATCACTGTGTATTAGAGGATTGAATTTCACTCGCGCCTCGATTGCAGCCACCAATCAGCTAGCCTCCTTCTGGTTATTTCTACCCATTTGAAGTCTATTTTGCCTTCAGTGTACCTAAACCCCAATGCTTTAAAAAAATCGGCACTATTATCTTTGACTATAGAACGGAGCCTTTTACAGAACATTACCAGAAGTTCAGCCGTTCTCTCCTCCTCTCCACAGGCACTACATACCGTGTATGTGCCTTCGTATTTTGCTCGGTAAGTCTTGGTCTGCTATACTCTGGTTCTGGCCTCGAAAAGCAAAGAACTACCCCGAGAACTAACGTAGATATTTTTCCTTGAAATGTCCTGCTTAAAAGTTCGGTAGGTCTCACGTGATGATTTCTTAAGCACTTCCATCTTTTACATGTTCCTCTCTGTTTCCTTCACCTTCTTCTTAACGAATGTTTCCTTTTGGCTTGCTATTCTGCTGTTGTCTAAATACTTGCTTGACAGTTTTCGAGTTCACTTCCTCCATTTAGTATCAACATTATTTATGTACTAGTAAATAAAAACTTTTTTAGCTCAACGCTCCTCTCCCATTTTTCTGAATCGCTCCTCCAATCCTACCTTGCTGTTAGCTTCCCTGAACTCAAACGATGTCCATCCCATGTCGCCCTGTACCGCATGACTTGGGGTGTTCCCGTGGGCACCCAAAGCAAGTCTACCTATGCCACGTTGTTTAATTTCCAATCTTGCTCCAACTTCTGACTTCATGCACAAGACCGCATCGCCGAACGTCAAACCCGGGAGCATGACACCTTTCCAAATCCTTCTCACAACGTCATACTTATTGTATTTCCACAGCGCCCTATTTTTCATTACAGCTGCATTCCTGGTGCCCTTAGTGAATACCTATTTTTCGTGCTCCCTTAGATACTCAGCCCCGTTATTTATCGATACGCCCATATATTTGTATTTATCCACTATTTCTAACACGAGTTCATGTATACTATGCTCACTGCCTTTTTTATCCTTCATAATCAAGATTGCCTATTTTTTCTCTATTGAACTTCAAATTTAACCCATCTCTCTCATTACCACAAATGTCTATCAATCCCTGCAGATCTTTCTTGTCGGCTAGTAATACTATATCATCTGCATACATAAATGCTGGTGATAACTCTTCAATGTGTTTTTCTTGCTTGGGGAAAGAGAGGCTGAAGCCCAGTCGACCACCTCTAATTTGGCTTCTAGTCCCTGGAGATACAGCATTAATAACAAAGGTGACAAGAGACATTCCTGTCGAAGCCCGCGTTGTATCTCTATAGGTTCAGGTACCTGTTCTTCCCATTTCATAACTACCTTGTTACATTTGGAGGTGTCCTTTAGAAGATTAGTTATTCCATAATATACATCTAGTGTGTCCAGTATGCCCCTCAAGTCTTCGTGAATTACACTGTCGTAAGCTCCCTTGACATCCTAATATGCCAGCCATAGGGGCCTGTGCTCTTTTTCCGCTGTTTCAATACACTGCATCAATGAAAACAAATTGCCCTCATACCTCCTTCATTTACAGAACCCATTTTGTAGTTTTCCCAGCACCCCCTCATTTTCCACCCTAGTCTGTCGTCTTTCCTTTATTATCTGCATCACCAGCCTATAAACTACTGATGTCCCTCTTGTATAGCACGGTTGCGCGCGTGTGCTGCCGAGTGTGCTGTGTTTATCTCTCTTCCCTCTCTGCTCTCTATATTTCATCTCCGCCATACGCCTCCCATGCGCAAGGTAGCATACCGGCTGCCTATGTGCTGGTTAACCTCCATGCCATTCTTTTCCTCCTCGTTTCCTTCCTTCCTTCCTTATAGGACGGTAGTGGTTCATATCAGCTTTGTCCCCCTTTCCTGCATAGATCATGCTCTTCCTGCTTGGTTTCCACCCATTGGGAGGTTTACCATTCATTATTGCTTTGCTCGCAGCCTCTCCTAATGGCTGCTCTGAGTTTGGTCTTAGTTTCTTTATTAGCATGATTGGGATGCCGTCAGGTCCTGTTGATGTGCTATTAGGAACCCTTTTCTCTGCCCTTTCCCACTCTCGTTGTCCCAGGGGAGTCACTGAGCTAATCAATAAATCCTCATCTGGTACGGTGCAAGCAGCATCTTCTTGGTGTTTAAACTTTTCTGCCACCATTGTTTTCATATATTTCATTGCCGCATCCCCTTCTAGTCTGGCCCCTTGAACTGTAGTTATAAACCTGTTTCATGCTTGTCTTATTACTCAGAGAATTGAGATGGTTTCAAAACTTAGCAGCTGCCTTTCTATCCTTTTTGTTTACTTCCGCCATCCATTGGGTTCCCTTTCTCTTATTCTTGTTACTGATGAAATCGGACGCATCCCATTTTCTTTTCACATCATATTCTGGTTTACCCTTCTGTATGGCATACCTGTGTAGTTTGGAGGCTTCCTGACGTCTTACTATTTCTCTCTTAACTTCCTCACTCCACCATCTCTTGGGTTTGTGTCTGCTCTTCTCGGTTGCTTTGACTCGTACTTTAGCGAGCTCTAACTCAAACAATCGAGTTTTATTTGTGTTCGTCCACTCTCTTTTAGTATCCTCGGTAATTATGTTCTCAATATCTTAAGTTGCTATTTCTATTCGCCTTTCTGAATAAATATTACCGTGTGGTTGCTCGTAATGCCACCTTTTCAATTTTATTTTTCTCTTTCTAAACTCAGCTTGATACATTTGTGATCACTACCTAAGCTTCTGGACCGATATTTATATATGTTCATCACCCTTAACCGATCATACATCCTATGTGACATTATTGCGTAATCAATCCTCTACTGCTGCCTTGCTACCTCCCATGTTATCTTCCCTTCGCATTCCTCGGTGTTGTTGCAAATGATGAAATCATGCCTTTCACGCGTATCCATTAGCGTTCTGCCTGTCGGGTCAGTATATCTCCTATTGGGCGCATTCATATCTTCTAATATAACTACCTCTCACTCTTCTCCTAGTTCGTCAATGTCATTTTCTATGCACTACACAATTTGTTGGTTTTCCTCTCTGGCTTTTGCACTTGTTCACAAGTATACAAAACTCGGGAGCGTCATTTGCCCTTCCTCTTTCCCTTTTAGCCACAAATGTTCCTTGCATCCTGCTTGACCCTTTGCCATTCTGTACTTTTATGAATGAATGCCATAATACCACCCCTTTTTTACTGCCTTCTGTTCTAATACAATATTTCCATGCGTAGTCCGGATCGTAAGGTAGTTGTTCAATGTTCCTACGATGTGTTTCTACAAAACCATGCACCATCGGCCTCTCCTTCCTAAGATTTTCTTCTATTTCTTCCCACTTCAGCCTTTTCTTGCCACCCTGCATGTTAATATAACCTACGAAATTGGCTCGGCCCTCGTGGCTCCATCGAGCTGTGCTCCGGACTCTACCTTAGACATTGCAGCAACTTTGGAATCGTATCTGTCCATACCACCTGTCAGAGTTTCCGTGGTTGTTTCCTCGTTACTAGCTATCATGGTCCCCGAAGGGGCCGCGTGCTCCCCAAAAAAGCCACTTCACGTCCTTCTCACCTTAATGTACGTGCCGCCTAGCTTCATGCTCGCGGCTTTACTGGCATCAATGAATAATTATCAGTGTTGATTTGTATTCCTTTGCATTTTTTTCTTGTGACTATGCTCACTTGGCATGACCTATAAATAACTCACCATGACCAAGCCTATGTGGACTAATCAACAAGGTCTCCCAAGAATCTTTCAGTTTACCAGGTGCGGCTTAACGCAAAGCTTAAATTCTTTTTGTGAAAGTGTCTTCACGTGGTGACTAAGCAATGCAGCTATGGTGAGTCAAGCAAAAAGTTTCGTTACTAGCATGCAGACTGGCAGCGATTGAATATACACGGCCTCATGCTGGACAAGTCGGCAACTAACCTCGCATTTGTTGGTGCTGTCGGTCGGACGCCAGCGTTTCAATTTTGCTTCTGGCTTACTTCTTCGGTCACTTTTACGAGTAAGCGGGTGCACGTGAACGCACTGGCACACAGCAGCCTGTCATAGTGGTCAAAGAATGAATCCCAATAAATTAAAAACAAAGTGTTCACAGCACCGTTCCTGTGCTAGTTTCTGCGCGCTTCGCACGCTTTCAAAACACTATGGTCGCCAGGCGGCACGGAGTCAACCAGAAGATTTGTCCATCCTGGAAGCGGAGGCGCGCACACGTTGAGGCACCCTGCGCACAGAATATCTACCCCATTAGAGAAGAGAAACCGTACCTATGGCTGTAGTATCAAAATATGGGTTGCGATGGCATACGTCGCTAATAGACATCTGCATCGTTAGACAGCCGCAATTTTTTTGTTGCTCATTGGGCTGCCTACTGCTGGATCGCGCTGCCTTGCTGTCGCTCTCTGTGGTACTTTTTTCTAACTGCTAAATCGTGGTTCGCTTGTCTATTTATCATTAGGTGACCAAACTATAAGGCACTAAAAATCTATGGACCATCTCCTCGAAGGAAACACTGATGGTATATGAAGCAGCAGCAGTGCGCACGATGTCAACCCGGTTCACACGGACGTACACACGGGTGCTAGGAGAACGGTTTGAAACAAATTTTTGTGTGGGGTTTACTCGAGGTAACGTTTGTTCGAAACGTAAAGACACGGAAGGCGAGACGGTTTCAAGACTCTTGCTCTCGGCTCCTTTCGCTCGCGTCTCGTCGGCGTTACCCGCGAGTCGTCTGTATTCTCCAACGAGATTGGCATTCTTGACTCGTTCCTCGTCAGTGTCGCTGGTCTTCCACTGCCGACGCTTGCGTTCGGCTTCCCTGGATCACGCCTCGTTGGTGTTGTCGTCGCCAATTGCGAACGTGATCGGGTTCGCTAACCCTTGCAATGTCAGCGACAACCGGGAAAGGTGCGCCCACAATAGCGGTAAGCATGCCACGACGGCCACCCGCCCGTCGGCGCAGTCGCGCGGCAAGCAGCGGCGCGCTGTCCACAATGTCGGCGCCGCGAGATTCCCGAGTTGCGCCCAGCGCGCGCACTCACTGGCTTGCGGCTTCTCACAGAAAGAGAGAGGTGACACGGGTGAGATGGCCCTGCCGTGGTGGTCTAGTAGCTAAGGTGCTCGGCTGCTGACTCGTAGGTCGCGGGATCAAATCCCGACTGCGGTGGCTGCATTTCTCATGGAGGCGGAAATTTTGTAGGCCCATGTGCTCAGATTTGAGTGCACGTCAAAGAACCCCAGGTGGTCGAAATTTTCGGAGCCCTCCACTACGGCGTCTCTCATAATAATATGGTAGTTTTGGGACGTTAAACCCCACATATCAATCAATGAATCAATCAATCACGGGTGAGATGATGCCCATGTGAGGAGTGGGCTCGAGCATCGCGAGTGGTGGAGAGGGTGAAGCGAGGTAGATTACACGTGACGACTGGCGACAGGCTAGAGAGCGAGTGACGTCAAGGCGCGTGCACAGCGAGGGATGACGCGCGATCTACTTAGCACCGCCCCGACACCTGCGGCTTGGGGAGCGCGATGCGGAAGGAGGGACAGCGTTACACAGGCTAGTCAAAGAGCTGCTTCGCTTCAAATAAACTAAGTTTGAAAGCTACGCCATAGAGAAAGTCCGGGTGGTGTTCGCAAGAACTTGTGGCAGTGTAGTCTGATTTTTCTCCTGCGGCCGGTGCAAGTTGTGATTGGCGGTGGCGACATGTGAGTGCTTACCGCGAACGGGGTGCTGTATTCACACATCCCGTCTACGGCTGTCTTTGGCACTGCATAGTTACTTGTACGAAAACGCGTTTGTCATTTATGAAGAGTAGTGTGGAACAACAGATTCATCCAGAGTGAGGTAAGCCGACGAATTGCTCCAACAACGGCGACCGCAATGATGGCTCCGCTTCACTCAATTTGTTTGTAACTTTATTTATTTACTTGGTAATTATGAATACACAGTTGCCGGAGTCAAGTTCAAAGTACAATAAACAACTAGATAGGCTCATGTTTATAGTGATGGGTCTCTTTCAACCTGCGGGGACGGGCTAGTAGAAGGACGATCGTAAAAGAATTTCTGGTGTAGCCTTGCACGTTATCCGAGAGGTCGTATTGTCATGCAAATAAAACTTACCATTCCAAACTATTACTATTACAAGCGGCAGTATTTTGTGGATTTGGCGGAGATGCTTTGACTGAGTATTATATATTTGTCTGACAAATTTACACTACAGCTACAAACAACAATTACAAAATTTCGAGGACACTTGAGCTTCGCCTTCAAAAGTAGCGCGTGTTAGCTGAGTCGGACTCTGTGCGGATCACCTTCTCAATTATTAGCCTAACGTCGGTCTCGGTGCGTGCCTCAACCGTGCTGTGATGAAACCGTACAGTAATTGGCGTTTGGAACTATCGTATAAAGCCTACTACAAGTACAATTGTGAAGTGCCAAATAAGCCATAATCGCTCCTTTGCGAAGCAGCGAGGGGCGAACTGCGTGGGCGTAAGTCAAAACGCGAACATATGTTTGTAACGAGTGGGCGTTTGAAACAGTCAGTCGTAGCGCAGATTGACGCCTGGCGCAATCCTACGACTCTACTACGTAGCATTGCGTGCGTTAAAAAGATTTCTTCAGCTTGGTTTTCTTGTGGACATATTAATACTAAAAACTTCGATTAGATGCCATTCTAATTGTTTTTATTATGTGTCTAACATTGGCATGTCTCTGGGGTAGATCACCTGATAGCCATGCAATCATTCTGGGTTGGATTTTCAATCGTAATGAAGTTGTTTATTGCATATTTTATTGAGAGCTTTGTGATTTTTTGGTCCAGGAAAAGGTGCTGTTTTTTCTCTCACAAGCGGAGACGCCAATACCGACGCCGACATCAAAGTTGCTACGAAACGATTTCATTAATGCTACGACGTTCAAATATTATACATTGCCTAATTATAAATCTGCGTGAAGAAACAAACGTTTATACGACAGCGTAATTTGAAACCACGACCAAGCCACACACTGATAGGTAATTGTAACCTCCAAAAAAAAATAACCCAGGAGAGTGTCCGGGTGAGCAAAACATGCTGAGATTGTGCTAGTCCTTCCGAGGTTTCAAATCTGCCATGTTGAAGATATTCCTTTGCATGCCATATTGTGTTCTTCCGTGGGGTATAAACCAATTATTCTTCAACGTGGCAGGCCTCCAAAGAACATCGACGCAATTCAAAAGTCAGCTGCAAGCTTCGCCTCACCAAGATTGACATCTTACGCAAAAACTATGATGTTCACTTTGAGAATGACGACATCGTAATGCACTACCGTGATCTTTTGATGAACAAGAAGTTTTTAGCTCCCTCGAAAAGCGTAGACTTGCGCCTTGTACCCTTCCGAAGTAGTCACCAGCAATTCCGCCCAAATATTGAAGCAAAAATGTTCACAACCAAGGCACCACATCCCCCGTTCCCCCCGCCCCCTGCACCATAAATGCACACTGGCCAGTTTGAAGGAGCTGCCAGGAATAGCACAGCAATTCGCGGAGATATCAGGTACCACCGTCTCAGCGCAAGCGTGGATAAGTGGTTGGCGGCGCGTAAAGAAATACACACACCAGCGCTTCGTTGCGTGCGATCTGGGCCGATTGTGGGCGTACAATTCCGTTGACTAAAGTTTACCGTTAATATCTATGCTGTTCGCTACTGAATCGGTGCACGAACCCTATGCGACATTAATATCATCCGCGCGTGCAGCGCACTCTCCCTTTCATAGGGATGCTCGCCCTGGGTGACTCCCTTCACGCTTTCGCACTAAATCACATCTTTGTGTTGTTTCTACGTGTTTAGCTTGTGTTCCGCCTGCTACGCACTGATGTAGCGTGAATGAACTACTTATTTGCATCTTTGTCATCTGTATACAACAAAAAAGAAAGAAAGAAAGATCACGAAAAGCCCGCATACCCGTGTGATTAGTTCGGTACTGTTATTAGCAGCCTATGCGCATATGAATTTTTTCTCAATCTGTTCACCATAAACTGTGCGATAGTCAATATTTCTAATCAGGAAAGCTTAGTGGTTGCCAACGCTTTACGCTACACTGGGTTTACCACATGTACGATCATGTTTTTGCACCAGTAAGCATATAAATATCTTATATAGCGGTTCAGCAGAAAGCTTTCATCGACGAATTACGTGCATGACAGTGCTACAACAAAGGCCTGGTTACTGGGAGAAGCTTGTTTTTTTAGACAAACAAGACCACTGCCTTTCGTCGGTCACTAAAAATTCCACACAAAGAGTAAATACGATGTAAAAAAGATAAAATTTCAGTGAAATCATATGACATCATATGTAAGGCATGCCGTCTGATTTATTTTCAGCGTCTTGGCTATATAAAGAGTTCTCAAATCTAAGCACACGGTTGCACATGGTAACTATGTTTTAAGTAAGTACCGATGTGTCGCAATTTATGTGATAGTATTAGTTTTATGTTGTGGTTCCACGGCCAGATAAACATAACTAAGGCTCCTAGCATGATCGATAAAATACAGAGCCGTAGCTGTACACCTTTTTACAGCAGCAAATCAATGGCCTAAGCGTCTTTTTTTTTACAAGCGAGTCTCGATAAAATGCTGCATTCACAACACACCATTTAATAGTCCTCATGTTTGGGAGGATGCCAAGAGCAGTTTGTGATGTGTTTGAAACAAAAAGCAGCACCTACTCTGAAAATATTTTGGTCAATAGAGGGTAGGACAATAATAAACACCACTCTGGAAAGTTGCGTTCGCCGATATTATTACTATCCTTTAGCAGCTGTGCAACACCAAATGCTTTCAGACTTCGTTTCAGGCATGCGTAAATACATTTAGACTCGCGGGGACATGACCGGACAAATCACACTTATATAATGTGCATGACGTACGCACACATACAAACATGATGTGGCCATCACACGACGCCTGGAGCAGTCAACACTTCGCCTCCTGGGCCAGTTGCCGCCAGGTGGCTACTCTGCTTGATCTCACGGCCAATACGAAAGGCACGCGATGTACAATGCTGCCGATACTCAGAGTAGACTCACATTGACTTTGTATTGACAACTGACGCACTGCCTCAAAAACGGCAGGTTTTTTTCTTTGATATTTATTTTTCCATAAACCGACACAGTTGTGTATATGTGGCCATGTTTTACCAGTGGGCAGTTCTTTCAAACATTAATTTTATATTACAGCTATAAATATTTTGTAAATCGCACTTTTCTTATTCCTGAAGCTTGGACTAGTTAACGGAGTGTTGCACATGCCGCTGTCCATTCTTGAGTAACACACCGTGAGTGCACTACATCTGTGGGTACTTTCGCAGAAAATAGAATAAGTGATAACTTGCAAAGTGTGCCTATCATCAATCACAAATACCCCTGGGGCAGCCACGCCCACACCACACAAAAGTGCACTGTACTCCGATGAGGTGTTTTCATAAAGGCTGCTTGCATCCGCACTCGTGAGGCCTCCTTTCTACACAGAAAGCACTTGCAAAAGCTGTCTGGAAGCATTTGACCAAAAGCCCATCACTGGTGACCTCTTGTGCATTGTGCTTGAAAAGTTGGAATGGTTGCTACAAATTTTTTGAGTTATATTGCTTATGATGAGAACGTGACAGCTAGAGTAAGGACGTTTTACGTTTTGATTAGAAAATGTCATTTTTTGGAAGAAAACCAATCACGAGCTTTCTGAAAATGTGGAAAGTGCTAAAAAAAGGCGCAGTTGATGTAACATTTTGAACTCTGCTCTCTGTTGATAGCCGACACGAAGGCTTGTGTGGTGAACTGTGTTAAGCGTAGGTACTGTTTTTTTTTGGAGAACACCTTCTTAAAATTTAGTAGGAAGCAATAGCATTCCTCTTCTAGACTGTTTTTTTTTGTATTCTATAAACTTGACTTGTTTGAGGCTTTTACAGACGTTTTGGATAGTTTTCCGTATAGGCAAGACGGCCATGGTTGAAGTGTCAGGGGTCGTCATAACTACGCTGAAAATGTTCATTCACCTAGAAGCTCCAGTACTTGGAGGTTCAACGCAGTGCATAGAATACAATTACAGGCAAGACATCAATTCATATACTTTGAAAGAGAGACGCATCCGAGCCACTCTATACAGGCAAACTAGTGTGTATTCAAATAAGCAGTACACAAATGCTACGCGAGAATGTCAACTAAAAGCCTGAATAATGTTTAAGTTTAGTAAAAGCACTACAAGAAAGTTGCCGTGAGAAGCATCGCGGTTGGCCGGCACGGCACGCCGCTGTAGCAAACGATGCGCTGAGAGTAACGCATTACCTGACTGCAGCACCGTTAGCTCTCGCGACCGCCGTTTAGCCCATCCTCCTCCGCTAGCCGAGGAGCAGAACTTTGAAGCTTACAGTAATGTAGTAACGTTGACCAAACTGATCTCGACTGGCAAAAACGACATCAATCAAGTAATGTTTGCATCATTTATTTTCCGCGCCGAAACTGGTGCAAGCGATACATACAGTCAGGACCAAACAAAATGAGTGACTCAAACATATGGAGACTTTACAACCTATGTGTAAAGTCTATTGAAAGCTAACCAATATATGCTTATAAATCAACAATGAGATCGCTGAACAAATGTCACTCACATTGTGTTCGCCGTTCGTGTTTTATAGCTGTGTAGCTTCAGGACAAGGGTGATCCTCTCGAAGTTGTGTTGACCTTGATGTGAAGTGAGTGCATGTCGTGAAAGCGGGATTGAAACTTGCACAATGCCGATAAAGAGATAGCGCATTGAGAGAGCAAAGTATTTTTGCTAAATTTGCTGCGTAAGCAACCACAGATTCGCGTACTTCTGGGGCCGAATTCACCAAACTCACCAAAAAATTTTTGCGCAAGAAAAATTTTGTTGCGCAAGTTCATTCACAAAAAGAAAAAAAAACGTCGTAAGAGGCCATCATTGTCGCTTCGGCCACTGCAATAAAGCGCGCTGTGACTGCCCCGGGAATACGCCAGCGATGGTGATGCAGTTGCTATATTTGCTTACATAACAAAAAAGTGCTCGTAGATAGATTCGCGGAAAAAATTTTGCGTAAAAACAGCGTAGCTAAAAAAATGACAAGAGTGGCCGGACCACTTTTAGGAACAGTGTGGCTACTTTGAATCTGCTGTCGCGGCGGTATACTTTGGTGCCTTGGCTGGTTTTCAGTTCATTCTCGACCATTTAGGGCTGCCTGGCGACTGCTGGTGCGTTTTTATTTATTTCGGCGCTGTGAGTTTCATGTGTTGTTTTCCTTGTATGCAATAGATAGTATTTACAACCACCGTAGTCAAATAATTTCGGAGTCGCTGTAATTGAAGAATGCTAATGGGCGTTAATAGCGTAAAATTATTCATGTAGAGATTTGCGGTTGGATGAAAACCAATGTGCTAGGTGAATGGTCGATGCATTCGTACGCGGCAGGACACTAATCAACCTTATTCGTTATGTTGTTCTGATGCGCCCCACCTCATCCAAATAAAAGTACAATTCAAGATTCTAGCCACATTGGAAGAAATTATCACCAAAGAGGTTAATAGGAGCACATTACTTGCATGCTATTGGAAATAAAAATACAGCGGAACTTTTCAGTTAGTGGTTCAGCCTATTCTAGCTGTGGTTGTTCTCTAGTGTACTTCAATTTGCTCTAACCGTCCAATGGGCACGATCTCTGAAATGCACCTGTGGATACACTTTAGCGCAATTGGGCACGGGCGCGTACTTTGTAAACCGAACCGTATAAAGGGTGTGCGTGATTACGCATGAAACTACAAACCAATTAAGCGTTTCCACCTTCAATGTTCAGAAACTGATAGGGGCCGGGATATTAGGGCAAGCAGTCGGGATAAAATGAGCCTAGTAATTTTTAAATGACACCGTACGGGTGCAACCCCTCACGATGCTGGAGCAAACCTCGGCTGAACTCGTCTCTGCGACAATTTCCAGCCGTTAAACTTTGCGCACGACTATCAATCAAAGGTAGAGCGAGCCACAGAAATTCATTTTGCGTGACGCAGCGACCACTTGAACTGGGAAAAGTTGCGTTCCGAAGCCGAAACGCCCGTTGCATGCTGTGACCGAAACATACGACAAACGCAAGCAGACGATGGCTTGGCGGACAGACGCCGCTTGTGATTGGTTGTGAAGCAATACCCTCAAATCACCTCACTCCGTGACGTTGCCAAAACACTTCTTTCATCTAGCACGCCTGTCGTGTTCGTCATATCAGCCCCATCGCACATAAGCGCAAGTTTTGTCACGCTGTGAAAAATGCGCAAGTACATACTAAGAGCTTTTTTACGTGCTGCGCAGTTGTCGAAAACAACATGGTGCTGTAAGCAGCGTATTGGTCAGTGCGAATTTTAACAAACGCCTCTTGCTTGAGTTTCTTCAGTGTTTAACTGGATGTGTTGCGATTACCACTGCTTCTTTGGTGATATTACGCGGTGTGAAAATCAGCGGCAGTATATCGTTATACGGTGCCGGGAAGCGAAGCGTGTGCCTCGGTGTGTTTATCATGCGAGATCGTCGCCTGTGTATCAACGACAGCTAGCACCCGAGAAGTCTGCAATGTGTGTTTGTGCACTGGTAACAGTTATTTCGCTTCACTATCTGGTCTCCCAGTTGGGTGCTGCATGACATTTCGGATTGACAGCGTTTTGGCACGTTACTTTAGGGACCCCAATTACGTACGGAAACGTATGAATTACCCGCTGTGTTCGGTTTTTGCTTCGCCACTGGTTAGCTCGTATATTTCTATTTTCTTGTGAGCAGTCTAGTGTTCGGGAGTGAAATGATGTTCGTTGTGAACAGTGGTGCTTTGTTGACGTTTCCTAGACTTGTGAAGAGGCTGTACTCGTGTGACTAAAAATTTAAAGACAGTGATCATAACTATTTTGCCGTGCAAAGTTGCGGTGGCGGGGCTTTGCGTTTTTGTTTGTTAACTCGTCACTTCTCCTTTTTGTGTTAACCACAGTCCAAGTGCCGTGCTGTGAAGAACCGAAGCTGCGATGTGCTACATTTTGTTGTGGATCATGTTGCTTCGGCAGCACGCCTAAACTGTTTTACGGTAAGAACGTAAGAGTTCAATGTACCAACGAGAGCCCGTGAACGTCAAGCTTCCCTCTGGCCCTCGGAAAGAGCAAGGATTTCACCGGTGCCTTGCTTTGAATTAAGTTGTAGGACAGTACCGGCTAGCTACAGATTTCCGAGATCGTCTGGCATCGTTTTGCACGGCACTAGAGCCTTGACAACAGCGGCTCATGGCCAGTTCTTACACTATTTGAATGAACGTTCACGCTTGACCAGCCTTTCATTGCTATGTCATCGGCAGCTTCCTGTCTGCAGATGTTCGTTGCCTAAAGGCCCCAATGCAAACTTGGTACCTGATGACCCTGACTTTTACTAAATGCTGCCATCGGTGAGTTGACCTTGCGGAAGTAGATTTGTGGCTACTCACAC
Organism: Rhipicephalus microplus; assembly: GCF_043290135.1. NCBI lineage: Eukaryota > Metazoa > Arthropoda > Arachnida > Ixodida > Ixodidae > Rhipicephalus > Rhipicephalus microplus. The sequence goes on along the minus strand of NC_134700.1, from coordinate 61,209,722 downwards.
AGTACTATAACGTGTGCGAGTTTTCCAGTCCAGCAGATGTATTGATTGCCTATGTTAAGTTCAAGCATGAAAAATGTACTACTGCTGTTATATACATATATTGTGTAGAGGGGGCAAATAAATCATCAGGTTTTTGTGATTTGATAGAAGCGAGCTCTTGTTTTAATATTAAGAGGGCCCTGTCTATTTAACACGTTTGATAGTCGGAAATGTAATGTAAATTTATTTTCCAAGAGCGAGGATGCACTTGATGAATTTGTTATTAAAAAATAGTTTTATATACGATTACCGTGTGGTAGCATTATACTTCTTCTGGACCTACATAATGCGGTATGTAAATTTTACATGTGGCTTCAGTTTGTTTCAAAGTGATTATAGCAGATTTGAACACTTTGACAAAGTGACAGCTTCGTCAAATAAGTATTAGCAGTGAGTACATTTAGTGATTGTTTTTAAATATATCGTTTATGATCCTTCACAGAGTGCTGAGTTTGTTAAGGTCCTGTGATGTGTCGGTTGCACGCTCTGAGACACCAAGCCTTCTTATGACTTGGAGAACCTATACAAAAATAGGAAGGACACGTGCTCCCTAAATGTGCAAGTCTGTGTCACTGCCGGGACTGTAGTCATTCAGCGGACCTGGAAGTGGCCTGTATGGCAGCCTCATGTGTAAGGACTGTGATATGCCTGGGAGCTTCAAGGACACCAAACTGCCTAATGGCTGATTGCAAGGTTAATTTTTTTCAAATACATACGAATATGTAAACACCACTTACATTGCGCAAATTGAAAACCCAAGCATGGTTGCTTAAATAGGGTACCTGTATTATTTTCACACATATTGCTTATTGAACATTAATAGAAGTAAATTGCGAGATAATTGAAAATATTGAAAGTGGAAAGGCCTGAAGCTTAGGAATGAAACTCCAATCATCTGATTCTGAAAAGCTCGTTCTTTTGATCGAGCACAAATACTTTGATTCCACATTGAGCTCTCGAGCTTGTGACTCATTCTGTGGAACAAGTGCTCTGCAAAGATATAGCAAGTGGGTGAAAATTGCTTGGCTGTTCACAACTTGCTATGAATAGACCTTTTGTACAAGCCTCAGACGACTTAAAGCCGGTAACTCCGTCTCTTACTTGATGTAGCTTTTTCTGCCTCAGTGCTGTGGCGTGTTGTGTTTTAGCCGAACGTGTTTATCACGATTGCATAGTGACCTATTTTTTTTCTGCAAATTGAGCCTGAATTAGGTATACATTGTTGATCTCTAAAGGTGACGCTTGGTGTGCCTCCAAGCTATGGCTTCTCATCTCCCTGTCTGTGGCTAGCCTACTTGTGCAGCAGTGCGATGCAGCCAGCACCCATGCAAGCCAATCATACAGCGCTCCTTTGGCGTTCTGTGCAGGACACAGCATATATATCTAGCAAGACACAGATATCAATAATAATGGTGGGTGTTGGTGGTACCTGTAGAAGCCCGTTGTGTTTGTTGCGTATGATTATTTCCCCCAACGAAGTGCATTTTTGAAAGGTTTTTTTGGAATAACAAATATGAACAGCAAGCACACTCACAATCCACAATTGCTTTGTGTCTTCTAGACTGCACGCCCTATGCTGACCGGGCTATGATAGATAGCTTCGAAGTCATGAACATTAGCTGTTGTCCTGTAACGCAGTCTAACTTGTGTTCCCTAGTCAACTTATTTGTGGTCGGCCTCTCGCACCGGCTGTAAAGTCGAAATAGAAGATAGTTTATTGGCTTATTATGCCTGGCAGAAGTTTCTTGCCCTCACATAAAATATTGTAGTACCACCTGTTGTATCGTTATAAAATATATTTTTAGTCTTGACCCTTTACGTTTGTGACTTCCTTTCTTTCTATTCTTTTTGCATACATCTCATTGGCTGTTGAAAATACGACATCTGTAATTATGAGCACATATTTACCATATGTACACTTTTGCATATAGCATGGTTGTAACGATGGTCTGTACTTTTCTCAGTTCCAGAAGTAACAAGGGATCAGGTGCTCCACGGTCATGTACAGTGTGTCACGAACAGAGTACAGAAGACTAGCAAGTAGAAAGGGACAGTTAGAGACTGTGTTTACCTGAAAGTTCACGACAGCAGAAAGAGAAAATTGTGATGTCTGGAGCAACTTGAATTGTGTACATAGTAACATTCTGTGCAGTTGCAGTTTAACTTCTTAGCAGTTCATTATTCAGCAGTTTCTTTTTCGCTTGAGTATTCGAAATATAATTATTTTGCATGGAAGATGCTAAACTATGACACTAGTTTAAAGGCTGCTGTAATGCTAGTGGGCAAATAAATTTGAGCTCAAGTTTTTAACATGCATGTTAATCAAAGTGCCTACGTGTTTCTGCATTTCACTGCCATCAATTACGGCATCCATGGTCAGCAATGATAACAGTGTTTGCATTCTTTGTAGTGCAAGAAGTAAAATCATTGATGCGGTAATCTTGCACTTACTCGAAATAATCCTTGAGTATACACACATCTGTAGAAGAATAATGATGTCATGTGTGTATAGGTTCTAGGAAGTGCTTCTACGTGAAATATTTTACTTGGAAGGAGGAAGATTATCATTACTCTTAGCATATCTAACACTACAATTTAGTGCTTGTGTAACTTTATCCCACTGCCTGCCTGTCCTTCAACAGTCTACTTTTTTGTTTCTACTGTGTAAGTGTGACTTTCGCTCGGATAGGTTTGTCCATACTGTAATTGTGTACTATGTAAATGACTTATCATCTATGCAGCTTTCCTTATATTAGAACTAAAGGTATCTATTTGACTTTATATGTAGCTATATCTTGCAATTAGTTCACTTTTTCTTGGTGCCTGTACCATTGTTTAGCCCTGCAAAGGTACTAGTATGCTCTAAATATTGAAGCTGGCATATTACATCTATTTTGTTAGTGGAAGTAACAATGTGTTTATAACCAATATTACTATTCTCAGATGACCTGTAAAAACTTTATGGAAATGTATTTACATTTTTTGAACTGCGCGAAGGTAAATCTTATGTTCTTTTGTTGTGGTCCCTGTTTCATGCAAAAAAACCTAATTACTTTGTAGTGGCATAGTATTAGTTGTGAGTGTAAACATATGTGCTCAGCAACATTGCAATTGAGTACATCAGCAAGACATACAAGCAGTGCACTGAAGCATCACTTCACATACTTGGTGTATATTCTTTGCCCACCAGTGAACCAAATTTTTTTAAGCAGACTAACAGACAGCTGTATGGAAACTGTGCTGATCTTGAAACTTTGAAGACTTTTGAGGAGCGTTTTGGGGAAATTAAATCGGGTTCATAGCTGTCAATATTAACACTGTTTGCACCGAGGAGCTTGGTAGCTTAGAATTGTATTATTCATGTACTGGTGTATAATTTCTTTGTGCTGTGCAGACTTCGCAGACCATGTGTCCTACCAAGCTTCGTTACTGTGTTGTGAACGAGCCGAGCTGTGCAAATAAACAGATTATTATGGCAGACATGTACCAAATTGTGATGCATAGTCCTTTTCTTTAGCATGACTTCGTCGAGGGCTTTCTTCTTGTGTTTACTTGAAAAGCTACTTAAAACTGGGCAGCAGCAGAAACTACGCATGAAGATTTTCCAAGATAGTTTCATAAACGCCGAGTTCAGATAACAGTGCTGGGGGATTCCTCTCGTATGTTACTTTCTGTATATTCAAAATGAGTGTATTAGAATTGTTGTTATATGGCCGTTCATGTTAATATTCACACCTGATTGTATGTATGTATGTATGTATGTATGTATGTATGTATGTATGTATGTATGTATGTATGTATGTATGTATGTATGTATGTATGTATGTATATGTGTGTGTGTATGTATGTATATGTGTATGTATATGTGTGTGTATGTATGTATGTATGTATGTATGCATGTATGTATGTATGATGTATGTTTTAAATCAGATACGTTTGTCATAGATGAGTAAGTTTGGCAATGATTTGGCTGAATTTATTTCTTTTTTTTTCTTCTGAGCCAACATACTTTTCCAGAGAGAGAGAGAGAGAAAGACTTTATTCAACACAACGGGCTGGCAATTTGGTATCGGCGGCTTTAGGTGGCGGCGCGTAGTCCCTGGACTCTGGTGGCTTCCTCGGCCTGCGGGATGGCCCAGAGTTGGTAGTTCAGCTCTGGGCTTTGGAGGGCCGCCTCCCAGTGGCGGCGACGCTGACGAAGAAGGTCCCCCGCGGCTCCCGCAGCCGCGGGGTGGCGGCAGGAACGAGTGATCTCGAGGCTCCCTGTGATTTCGTATTGACGGCCGCTATAAGCGCTTTGCGTTTGGTGGCGTTTTCATGATTGTTGTCGCCGCCAAATTTCCAGAGCATGTGGCTCACCGTTTCTCTGAGCCCGCTCGCTTCACACATATTGGTGGGGTATAGGTTAGGGTAGCAGTGGCGTAGAATGACCGGGCTAGGGTAGGAATGGGTTTGGAGGGAGTGAAAGCTTACGGCATCGCGCCTGTTTGATTTCTCGTGCGGTGGCGGGAACCTACGCCTTTCGATCCTATATTGTTGGGCAATGTCACAAAACGTTGTAGGACGATCACCCCATGACCATTCTGAATCTCGTTGCTGCGTGCCTATCAAAGTGTCTTGATCCAGCAGATGCATCGCCCCATTCTCGGAGTCAGAAGCGGTGGCCACGTAGTGGGCCGTGGCTCGGCGAGTGAGACCTCGAGTTGCGGCGTGGGCCACCTCGTTCCCCGTGAGAGGAATGCTGGTTTGTGCCGGGGTCCATAGGAGGAAAACCGTTGGAATTTGGGGTTGTGAGCGTGACTTCGAGTCGCCATATCCGCTCTTTGAAGGATGCGCGCCGCTTCCCACGAGACACGAACGCGCGTGAAAGCGCGGACTACCGCCTGCGAGTCGCTTATCACAATCTATGCATGGGGCGCTGCGGCGAGTGCTAAGGCTACCGCGGCTTCTTCGGCCGCCTCCGTGTGTCCCGTCGTCACTGCGGCGATCGCGAGGCATTTGCCCTGATGGTCAACGACCACAGCTGCGTGGGCTCTTCTCTCTTCTCCATACCTCGCGGCAACTGCGTATACCACGTCTACGCCATACTGTTATTAAACTTCTTTTGAAGCTGGCTAGCATACTCGTTACGCCGTCTGATGTGGTGCGTCGGGTGCGTATTCCTAGGAGTCGGCGGTACGATCAACTGGTCGTGGACTGAGGCAGAAACCTTCACCTTTTCTCCTTGCTGAGCGTTATATCAGATGCACAGTGACTCAAGGCTGTGTCGACCCGTCTTATATTTTCTTAAGCGTTCGTATTCCGGAATGGCATGGGCCTCAATTAACTCGTTGAGTGAGTTGTGAAGGCCTAGTTCTAGAAATCTTTCGGTGCTCGCGTTGATCGGGAGGCCGATAACTCTCTTAAAAGCCTTTCGTATCATTCAGTTGATTAAGTTTCTTTCTTAGCCTATCCACTTGAGGTAAGGGGCAACGTATGTTATTCGGCTTATCGTGTAGGCCTGCACGAGACGAATCACGCAGTGCTCGCGCAGACTGTTACGTCTATTCGTGATACGACGCAAGAGTCTGATCGCGTCGTCTACTGAACGGCGTAGTCGGTGCACAGTCTCACCATTAAGGCCATTTTTGCCTGTATGTGTAAACGCAGAATTCGAATTCTGTCTACGTGTGGTATGCGAGTGCAGTCTTCCAACAGAACGCGTATTTTGAAGGATACCCTTTTCTCGCCACGTGGGGCTTTGAGGCCTCTACTTGTGGGATTGCAGATTAAAAGTTCGAACTTGGTTGCTGAGCATTCGCGGCAAAATTATTGCAAGTAGTTCTGAACTTAGTCTACTCCCGCCAGTAGCGTTCTCTCGACGTGACCGTAACAACGTCCTCCGGGAACCCAGAGGGTGATGTCATCCGCGTATATACTGCAATACAGTCCGGGTATTTCCATTAATTTCTCTGGTAGCCCCAATAGCACTGAATTCAAAAGTAATAGTGATATTACGGAGCCTTGTGGCGTGCCCGTCGAGCCCATCTCAGAATCTTGTGACTCTTGGTCGGCGATCACGACACTTACGCACCTGCTCCCAAAAAAAAAAATCACGTATGCAATTGTACAATTTTCGACATAGGCCTAATGCCTCAACTTGTTTTAGTATGTGTTTGATGGTATGAAATGCCTTTTAGGTGCGAAGCTCCTTATGGCGTGTCTTGTGCGTCCCTCGTAGTACGTAACTACCAGTGGCACATACCCGAAATAGGTATAACATTTGACCTCCAAGGTGGTGCCGGTGAGAGATTTCTTCTGTGCGTTGTTTAACAATAAAAATAGTGCTTAATGTACATGCAATGGCTGCTAATGGGGCATGCGAGACAGGAGCGTTCGGCTTTTAGTCAACGCGCACGCTGCCATCCCCATTAGCAGCCATTGGCATGTACACTGAGCACTATCAGACAAGAACGATTCCTAAATTATACTCGCTCGGTTTAACCTCCTTAGTTTTAGAAAGGTTTAGCGAGCATTGATCCGCAGAGCCATGAATACAATGAACTAGTATATACCATGAATGAATTCGAGGTGGTTAAAGGGGGGAAGCAGATACGAAGCGCAAGCCGTAAGAAATTAACAGCTGAATCCTCCTGTCTCTCATTTCACATTAGCAGCCACTGGCATGTACATTGAGCACTATCTGACAGGAAAACGTTCCTACGTTATACTCGCTGGGCGTAACCTCCTTGGTTTCAGAAAGGTTGAGCGAGCATTGGGCCGCAGTGCCATGAATACAGTGAACTAGTATATACCATGAACTCAAGGTGGTTGAAGGTGGGAACTAGGCCCGAAGCGCAAGCTGTAAGAAAGTGTGCGTGTGCCACCTCTCGTTTAGTCCTTGGAATCTCCACTGAATGGCGGTGCTTCTATACGGGGAATATGGGGTAAAAAGTTGCGAGATGGTGGGACTTGAAGTGCTGAATAGATGGACGAACGGACGCACTGACAGATGCATGGATGGACGCATGAATGGACGCAGGGGCGGATGCATGAACGAACGCAGGGACGGGCGCACGAACAGACGCATGGACGGTCACAAAGACGGACGCATGGACGTACGAATGCTTCGCCCCACTCTCCATCATTCACTCCGTGGATATGCTGCCATTTTTTTTAATATCCAGGCCAAGAATTCCCTTGGTGGAGCTGGTAGTGTCGTCACCAATGTGGTGCTTTAGCTGAAGTAGGGCATCCTGTGGGGAGAAATTGCGGCGTATTCCCAGCATGTTGTGCGGGAATGCGTCATGGTCTTCGAGAAAATCGGTTATTCTAATGAGAACTGCATGCTCCATTACTTTTCCTAGAGAGCACGTAAGCGAAATGGGCCTTAGATAATTGAGCGCAATTTGCTTGCCTGGTTTAGGTATCATGAAAACTCGAGCTCTTTTCCACGCTTCAGGAAGAGAGCCGTCTCTCCAGCACTCGTTGGCGTAAGTTACCACTCGGGAGTTTGACGCTTCGTCAAAGTTTCGGAGAGCCTTGTTGGCAACACTCACTGGTCATGGCGCCGACTGGGAGTTAATTTTGAAATGGACTGCCCGAATTTCTGCCTCGCTAAAGTAGGCGTCTACTTAACCATTAGCGACTCCATCGTAGTCAGTGTGTTGCGCACTGGCGCTGTCTTCCGTAATAAAGTAAATGTCTCGTATTGTGGCGAGGATATTCGCACCTTCATAATCTTTGACAAGTCTCCGAGTTTTATGACCTTGGGCGGCCCGAGTCTCCTCGGGATCTAACAGATGCCGGAAAACACGCCAAGAACCCGCCCCACGCATCTGCTTCTCCAAATCATTACACATGTCTTCCCGTTGTGTCATGTATACTTTGACCGCGTGTTCTGCGATCTATCTGTCTAACTGTGTCATGCGTTTTTGCAATGGCCTGTGGTGTCTTTGGCGCTTCCATCTTTTAAGTAGCGCTTGCTTTGCTTCCCACATATGTAGCAGCCGGCTGTCGATTACTTTAAGCTTCGCCTCGGGCAGAATGTCGCACGTTGCTGCATCTAAGTCCCTATTGAGCGTCGCAGTTCATTCGTCTATATTCGTCATCGGCGCGGCAACGCACGCGCCCTCCTTCTTCTCGTTTTTTTTTTCCGGAACGCGTCCCACTTTACTAGTGTGAGTTTACGGCCGTTGCCTTTTGAGCATGCTCCAAGAACGCTCGGGCCCGTGTCAATTATAATCTCTATTCGCAACTTTCACCGCCTAGAGAGGGCACTTGTGCAAGCCCAACATGGCTGTCGTTTGGGGGATCGTGCAGCTGGCGCGCCGGCAGCCGCCACCGGTGTGCCCGTCACTTCGACCTGTGTAATATTTTCGGCTGCAGCCACTGTGTTGTCAAGGCTTTGCTGAGAAGGTCATTGACTCTAGCATGTTGTATATCCCACGCTGCATGTTGAGAAACGCGTGTGCGGCGTATATTGATGGGAAAGAAGTTCCGAACGCCGGGAACATCGTCTGCTGTGGCGTACAGCTTTGTGAACGCTGCTCATGCCATGGCCGGGGAAGATCGAGCGGGCGCGCTCGTGCAAAGCAGGAAACTTCGCCTTTGACTGCACGGTGCCTGCACAGCGGCATCCAACATATTTCGTGATTCTTCTACCTCAGCAAGCAAACAATAAAGATTGAATCATTGCATCTACGACTCAGTACCTATCGGACTTCACAAACATCGTAGTAGAAATTGCCAGCGAGAAAATATAAAACACCAGCAAACAGCCAAAGTGAGGTCGACTGAACGATGGCATGGGCTGGCTGCGTCAGCAACCCGAAAAGGGCAGTTACGACGAATGCCGCATAACGACGCCACTATCCCTGAAAGTTGCAAATTAGCGAGCGGTCACTCCCCAAGTCCTCTAGCCTGTTTTGCCAAGACGCAGCGGTTACATTCGATACGAACGCAAGGTCTCCCAGCGTGTCTGCCCTCACGCTATTGCCCCTGTGTGTTGGATCGGTGGGGTTCACGACGAGTTCAAGCCATAGGTCTTGCGGGTCTTCCCAAAGATGTTTGCCTTTAGGCGTTTCACGCATGTAACTCCAGGGCCTGTGCGGCGCATTAAAATCACCCGTGGCTAGCAGAGGTTCCCCGCTGGCGTCTGCGCTAGCCATCCGGCGCAGCTCCCCAAATCGGTGCTACAATGTGGGTTTACTGTATACGTTAAGAACAAAACGTCCTCGCCCATGCCTAGGAATTAATTCTACGAAAACGTGTGGTGTATTCGCACATTCAAGTACACGCCGCGCCACTGTGACGTTACGTCTGTAGTAAAGAAGAAAGACGTGTATACCATCAGCTCAATTATCATCACCACAAGAAAAAGGCATGAGATCGGCTATCGAGCACCGTCATCTGGGTCCGCCTGCGTTTCTTTCGAGCTGCCACCCGCTTGCTCAGTTCCATCAATAAACCCCCTTTACATTTGGTGTATCGTGCTGGGTAACTACATCACCTACGCCCTGGAACTCCGATCCCGCATCCTGCCGTCGACCATGCAAGTTGACGCTGTTCAACAGACAGCACCTCTCGCGGCCGCTACTTGCACCGGCCCGGTTCACCAGCGAGAACCCCGATATTTTTGGGTGCCGAAGACTAGGACATCGAGGACTGGCTTTCGTCCTAGGAAAAAGTCCGTGGACCAAGCAGGTAGAATGATGCTGCTCAATTGAGCACCGCCAACTTTCACTTAGCTCATGTGGCGAAGCTGTGGCACACAAACCACGAATCGAAGTTCGAAAACTGGGCCGCTTTTAAGCATGCAATATCTTCGGTTTTTGGTCGCCCAGCCGTGCAGAAGTTGCGCGCCAAACAACGCCTGCGTACATGGGCACAAGGGCCTGGCGAAGCGTTTACCGCCTATATTGAAGACATGCTCGATCTCTGAAGGCGTGTTGATGAGCGAAAGTTCAAAGATTCCGCATAATTTGAAAGGTGTCGATGACGGCGTATTTCAAATGCTCCTTGCAAAGTCTACTGGCACGGTGTCTGAAGTGGTAACTCTGTGCCAGAGCTACGAAAAACTGCGACGGAAACGAGCTCTCATGCATCACCCATAGCATCCTAACAAACCACTCGCTGTACTGGACGTTATGCCTGACCCCTCCCGCCTTCTAGCACAAATGATAGACTTCGTGCGTGAGGAGGTCGCACGTAAGCTTTCCCTTCTGCTGTTTTTTTTTCAGCGCCAAGAGCTCCCGCAGTAGTAGCAAGTGCGACCACCGACCCCGTTAGCTCCCTTGTTCCGGCATGTGCTTCAGGACCAGATTGCCGAGGCTATGCCGGTGCCCTATCAGCAGCAAGTTGTCGCCGCGACTCTTGTGCTGATGCAATAAAGAGGCAGCAGTCACGCCAGCCCTTGCCGTTCAATAGATTGCCGCATGTTCCCGCTCCTACTCAGTCTTTCGTCGCATGGGCTCCTCCCCTCGCTACCACAGCCTCGACTCAGCCGTGTGCAGCATGGGCGGCGCCCCTCGCTGCAAATGCCTGGCGAACGTGCGATAACCGGCCGATCTGTTTCACATGCGGCGGCCTTGGCCATATATCCCCCAATACTGCCGTCGTCGCGTGCCCAGCTACACAGATCCCCGATCACAGAGCAACTACATTGACCAATTCCCTTCTGGTTATGAAAGTTCGGATCATCAATCAAGCACGTCTTCCCGTGACTATCCTGCAACATTGTCTCGTCGCTCACCTTCACCCAATCGTCGCTCCTTGTCACCTATGCATCCACAAGCCCCTAAATATATAAAAAAACTAGCCGTCGCTGTTCAGGAGACAAGAGCTGTGCTATCGAAACGTTCAAGTATTTGCGCTTAGCCGTCAAATATCGTCGAAGTTTTTGTAGACGGTGCCCATCCATACCCTCTTGTAGACACTGGTGTCGCTGTGTATGTTATAGATGCCAAACTTTGCCGTAAGGTCCGAAAGGGGCCCACGCCGCTTTATATGATGTCCTTACGTGCAGCAAATGGAGAACCTGTTCGTCCTATAGCCGCCTGAACTGCCCGACTCACGATTGCGGAGAACAACTACATTGTTGAGTTTATCGTCCTTTCCTCCTGTTCTCATGACATCATACTTGGCTAGAATTTCCTATCGCGTAATCGCGCCGTTATAAATTGTGCCCGTTCCGAACTTGAACTGCTTCCGTTGTTCGACCAGCCCTACGACCACACGAATTAAGCCGCACACAAGCTAGTTGTGAAAGAAGACACTGAAATTCCACCGACAACAGCTGTTTTGCTCCCCTTGGTCTCCGACGGCATGTCGATGAAGTAGCATTCTTTGAGCCACCAAGCCTCTTTCTAAGTCGGAAACCACTTCTTCTCCCTTATTCGGCCCTCTCAATTTCTGATGGAGCCAGTGCTCTCTGACTTATCAGTCTCTTTCCGCATACCATCAAACTGGCGAATCTCTTGGGTGTGTACAGCCCATTGGTGATGAAGAAATTTTTACCGTGCAGCAAGAATCAACCGGAAGTGACCTCACCGCCGTCAGTGCCCTTAACCACTCTGATCTACAGGCTTTGAAAGTGTTCAATTCGGTGATCGCCGACGGACTGTCACCATCTGAACGATATGAACTCTTCCGACTATTTTACCCATACCACGAGTCTTTCGATATCGTTCAACTTCTACCACTCTACATTACATCAATACCGGCTCCCATGCGCAACTACAGAACGCCAAGTTATTTCCGAACAGGTGGATGATATGCTTCAACGCGGTGTAATTCAACCTTCACAAAGTAAATAGAGTTCACCTTTAGTGCTCGTTAAAAATGATGGTTTCGTTCGCTTCTACGAGAATTAGCGGCGCCTAAATAAGATCAGTCGAAAAGACGTGTACCCTTTACACAGGATTGACGATGCCCTTTATACTTCACAAGGTGCCGAGTTTTTTTCATCACTAGATTTGCGTTCAGGGTACTGGCAGGTCTCCCTTGCAGATGCTGATCGACCCAAAACAGCCTTCAGGACACCAGACGGTCTATATGAGTTTATTGTCATGCCCATCGGCCTTGTTAGGTCTGGCCCGGAAATTCGTCTGGTCAGACGCCATTGCGCGTAAGTCGATCTACTGGGGAGGCCCTCAATCCCTTCGGCGGCCAGTCTGCCAGACGCTGTCAAAGATTTGAGCAATTACCCAGACAATGCGGCAATCAAAGGCGAGTTTCCGACTTTCAAATGCGGACCCTTTCCTCGTCTCTTTAAGCAGCAGTGGTGCCTGATGACCTCGGTGATTCATCTGGCGACGGGGAAGGTGTTGTGACCAGCGCCAAAGCTGACAGGAGAGCGGCGCTCCTTTTATTCCCCAATCAAGTAGACGACCGGCCGGCTGTCTATGCTCGTCAGGCATTGACCGTGCTAGCCGGAGAATGAGACGTCGTGTCGCCAAGACGCCGTTAACCGTTCGAGAGAGGCCAACAAAAACAGCATCTTCCTGGAAGAGACCGCGGCGCCCACCGCAAATCACCCCACTAATTAAGCGAACAAATCGGCGGACCCTTTGATGTATGCTGTCAGAATCGTGGAACCTCTCGACTAGCGGCACAGACACCACGAGAAAGAGCCCTGCTGGCGCCACCTTGCAGTGCAGTGTTCACGACTCCATATTGGACGTTCATGTGAACCGTGCATGCTCGTCCCCCTCACCTGTTGTGTGTGTGTGATTGGTGTTTCCCTCGGAGAGGAGGAGCCCGACAGGACTTAAAACGACGCCGCAGAGTGCTGGACGTCGCTTTGAACCATGTAACCGTTCAACTACCACGCTCGCGGTTTGTGAAACCACTGACCTTTCTTTGCTGTAAATAAGTGTAAATAGTGTCATAAACCTGTTTGTTTTTCGTATCCTCCTGCGATCCCCCTTCAACCTTAACAGGCTCTGCAATGCGCCTGCCACCTTCGAGCGCATGATGGACTCGGTTCTTCGGGGTTTGAAGTGACAACTATGTCTCTGCTATCTCGACGATACTTGCGTCTTTGCGCCAGAATTTACAACACATCTCGAGCGCCTGAAACACGTCCTCACGTGCCTGAAGAATGCGGAGCTCCAACTCAACCTCAAGAAGTGCCACTTCGCTGCTCGACAACTTACGATTCTCGGCCACGTCGTATCAAAGGACGGTATACTTCCAGACCCGGCTAAATTACGTGCTGTTGCCGACTTCCCCAAACCAACAACTATGAAGCAGTTACGGAGCTTCGTGGGGTTATGCTCCTACTTTCGCCGGTTCGTGCGCAACTTCGCCTCTATAATTGCGCCTTTGACCGAACTTCTAGGCAGCGCCACTGGTATTTCGTCATGGTCTTCTTATTGTGACCAAGCCTTCTGTACCCTTCGTCGTCTCCTCACTTCACCACCAATACTGCGTCACTACAATTATAGGCCGCAACTGAGGTACACACCGACGCCAGTGGTGTCTGTCTCGGTCCGGCTCTAGCGCAACGCAAGCCAAGATTCAACAAGTATGTCATCACCTATGCCAGCAGAACTCTCACGAAGGCTGAATCGATTTACAGCGTCACCGAGAAAGAATGCTTGGCGATCGTTTGGGCGCTTGTCAAGTTCCGCTCATACCTTTATGGCTGTACTTTTGATGTAGTAACAGACCACCACGCATTATGCTGGTTGTCTTTGCCCAAGGATCCATAGGGTCGTCTTGCCCGTTGGGCTGTTGGATTTCAAGAATACGAAATCCACGTTGTATATCATTCCGGCCACAAGCATAGTGATGCTGATGCAGTGTCGCGGGTTCCGCTATCCCAGAACATTGCATTTGCTTCCATAGACAACACGTTGTCAGCTCTTGACGAGGACACCAATTCTTCTGCACAACGCAATGATCGATGGATCACTTCACTTCTTGATGCGTTATCCAAGGCACCGACACTTCCAACCACTCTAACCCTGCGCCACCAGGCTCCGCAATTCAATATTCGGGATGGCCTTTTGTACCGGCGCAACTATTCAGCAATTGGTAGGAAATGGCTACTAGTCATTCCGCGAACGGTGCTCTCTACTATCTGCGTGCCGTTTCATTCCGACCCGCAATGTGCTCACGCCGGTGTTTTCAGGACCTACGAAGGCCTACGAAAAAGGTATTATTTGCGTGGAATGTTCACCTTCATCTGCCAGTTCATTCAGGGCTGCCACGAATGTCAGCGGAGCAAAAACCCGCCACATCCTGCAACAGGTTCATTGCAGCCACTTCCATGCCCAGACCGCTCATTCGAGCGCGTTGGAATTTACCTCTAAGGACCACTACCATTGACAACTACAGGCAACCCATGGGCTATAGTGGCTGTGGATTATCGTACACGAAACTCTGAAACTGCTGCTCTACCCAGAGCTGCAGGACAAGACGTCGCAACTTTCATACTCAATCGTTTTGTACTTCATCATGGTCCTCCTCGCGAACTCCTTAGTGACCGTGGGCGTGTTTTCCTCTCCGATGTCATCCAAGCAATTCTTCAACAGTACCATATTTTACACCGGAGGAGTACAGCCTATCACCCACAGACTGATGGTTTGACTGAGCGATTTAGTCGTACTCTGGGGGACATGCTCGCGACGCATGTCGCTTCTGATCAAACAGACTGGGACCTCGTTCTTCCAATTCTGACATACGTGTTTAACACCGCTACGCGAGTCACTACCGGGTTTTCCCCATTGTTTTTCCTGTGTGGTCGCCAACCACCGCACACCATTGACACTTTGCTCACATACTCGCCAGATCTCTCAGAATGGACGCCTGTCTTGGAAGCCACTCGTTACGCAGAAGAGTGCCGCAAGCTAGCCAAGCGGCTTACTACAGCCGACCAACAGTGCCAGAAGGAGACCCCTGACGACGACCACCGTTCTGCACCAACGTTCGTTCCTAGAGCACTTGTATAGCTGCATGTACCACCCTGCGCCCCTTGTGTGTCACCCTAGCAGCTGTCTAATTATCATGGCCCCTACCGCATGGTCGAGCGTACCTCACCCGTCAACTATGCCACTGAACCCCTCACCCCACCGAGCAACCGTCACCGGCGTAGACGTGATATTGCTCACGTAAACCGTCTCAAGCCCTTTTCGACCCACTTGTTCCCGCGTGTGGGATTGCCAGGATGTCTTCATCTTTTTCACCGGAGGTAATTATAGTGAAGAAAAAAGACGTGTATATCATCGGCTCAACTATCATCACCACAAGAAAAAGGCACAAGATCGCCTATCGAGCACCGTCATCTGGGTCCGCCTGCATTTCTTATGAGCTACCACCCGCTTGCTAAGCTTCTTCAATGAACCCCCTTTACACGTCTAACAAGCACGGCGACGACCGGCGCCATAGGCGGTGAGTGCGACGGTGGCGACCGTGGGCGCACCGACAACGTGAGCAGAACGCCCCGCCGCCGACGCCCCGCGGCCACCCCCAACAACCGGACATGTGCCGAGCAGGATGTCTCCCGTTGTTTTCTCTGCCTGCTGTCGGTTGCTGCCGCGTTTATGGCTTTGTAGCCAGCAAGTTTTGCCGAATAGTTTGTCTTCTGCAAAATGATAACATCAAGTTTCGTTGCGCAGCCGCGAATATATTGCTCGAGATTGCTCCGCTTCCTATAACCCCGGCAGTTCCTCTGCCAGATCTTATACGGCTGTTGGCTAGTGTCAGCTGAATTTGCGTCTCTGCGTCTGTCAGCGTGCTTTCCTGTTGACTCGGTTGCTGTTCAGCGTACGGCTTGCTTATCGTTCTAATTGGTCTGGCCCCTGATAGCGGCAGTCGGGCTTTCATGTTTCTATGCACGCCACGTGCTCGTTGAACCTTTGAGCCATTTGCTCAGACAGCTCAGTTATCGCACTGTTCAACATGTCATTCATCTGAGCCACATGCTTTGCAAAACGCTCATCGAGGTTGTTTACTATATTATCGTTAATTTTGTAGTTGCTCATAGTGTTCACATTGCCAGTGGGGGGGTTAGGGTCTCGCAGGATCTAGTGCAATAATTTTCGCGGTACTCTGGTGGTCGTTTTGGCCGTCTGCCTCTTCCCGCGAAGCGCTCTTATCGTTCGTGTCCATCTCCACTGCCACGAGTCACGTCGAAGTTGAGGACCGAAGCGACGAAGGTGAAAGCTGCGTCACCTGTTGCCATGAAGGTTGCGATTGTGGAGCCTCGCCTTTTAACATAGGATTTTCCGCTCTGAGGATAGCGTTTTTGCTTGTAAGCTCAGAAATTATTGTGTGTAACGGTCCTAGGCGTTGTTCTAGCGCTTGCTCTATTGTTCTTCCGAGTTCGCTTCTACCACCGCCACCGACGGTGGGACCAAGAGAGCGAACTGCGAAAGCGGCACACCGGCGGGAAAAGTAGCAACATCCGCCCACCGCACCTGTTGCTCAGTGCTCCTGTGCCCTTGTTGAGGCTGCCGCCGTGTCTGGTGCTGCTGACTTCGTGTGCCTTTGTTAAAGGCTGCGGGGCCTGGATAGGTACCACCACGCGTCTTCGACGTGCTTCTCGGCGTCGGTGTGCGGCAGCGAGAGCGGAACCAGCGTTTGCTCCTGCCGGCTATCGCGTCTCGGCTCGTAGAACAACTGGTTGGGCCGGCATTACACGAATTATTGTCTAACGGTGGATAATGACCTACGTGACCTGTGTTCTCTCCTGTGCCGATGCTGCTGTTGTATCTGCTACCGTACACCTTGGCCGCTTCCTTTTATTCTCATCGTCTTCACTCTTGTCTGCGACGCTTGACTATGTACGGAGTCTTGTATCTCGCTTTGGAGCGGTGGTCTTCTTTGATGTGACCTTTGCCACACAGTTGATACTGCGGCCTACGTTCGATGGTCAGACGGCGGGTTGTTGCTTCCAAAGCCACGGCATATCTTGTCCTTATGGTTGGGGCACATGTCAGAGCGATGTCCCAGCCTGCCCCACTCATAGCACACGTCGATGTGCTTCCCTCACAGGTAGCATCTGACGAGAATAGGTCCGTAGTACACGTGCCTGGGTACGTGAAAGCCGTCAAATAATAAGATTATGTTGTCTGTGGTGCCCTTGCGCTTACCGTGCAGAACTTCGGGGTAGCGCTGCGTCACTAAGGTATTAACAATGTCTGCTGGGCTCTCATCCTTGGAAATGTTCCTAATGAGGCCTTTTGAAGCGTTTTCTGGGTAAGCATCTTGAAAAGCATTTGCAGCGAGCACTTTGCCATCGATGCATAGCTTGCTGTTGTCTCCGTAGCGTGTGGCTCTGTTTGCTGACGGTGTGCTGAGCACAACGGCGTTTTGCATAACATTGAGGGGGATGCTATCTTCTCTAGCTGCTTCTCGGCCAATATCCGCCACTTTACGTAGGCAGCAAGAAAGGTGATCCATTCCACATTCGGCCCCGTTGAAGTCATCTCTAGGGCGCACGATGATTTTGAAATCATCGGGTGGTAGTCCTGGCATTGTACTCACCTTAGCTGGGTGCTTCGTTTGACTTGCGAACTTTTAGGGGTGAAGCTTCTTATAGCGGCACCCGTTCGTCCCTCGTAGCAGTTGTAGTAGTGTGTACTAAGTATAACATTTTGACTTCTAAGATGGTGCCGGTGAGAGATTTCTTCTGTGCGTCATTGAACAGTAAAAGATAGTTCTCAATTTACATGCCAATGGGTACTAAGGGGAAATGAGGGACAGGAGAATTTGGCTTTTAGTTAACGCGCACGCTGGGAATTATTTATTGTACAACAAGGCATAGAAGACAAGAAAGGATTGCTACGTCATACTCACTCGGCGTAACCTCCTAGGTTTTAGAAAGGTTTAGCGAGCGTTGGGCTGCAGTGCCATGAATACAGTGAACTAGTATATACCATGAACTCGAGGTGATTAAAGATGGGAAGTAGACACGAAGCGCAAGCCCTAAGAAAGTGCGCGTGTGCCTCCTCTCATTCAGTCCTTGGAATGTCCGCTGGATAGCGGTGCTTCTATATCAGGAAAATATGATGAAAAGATGCTAGACGATGGTACTTGGAGTGTTGAATAGGCGGACGATAGGAGTCACAGACAGATGCAAGGACGGGCGCATGGATGGCTGAACGGACGATTGGACGCATGCATGGACGCAGAAGCGGATGCATGGACGAAAGCAGGGACGGACGCACGAAAAGACGCACGCACGGACGGGCAGATGGACGCACGAGTAACCACACAGACGCACGCATAGATGGACGGAAGCAAGAACGAATGAACGGACGGTTGCTTCGCCACACTGTCCATCATTCATGCCGTGGATATGCTGCCATTTTTGTTTTACTGGGAAGGGAAGGGGTGGAAATTTTTTTCTAGTAATACGCACCGTGGCCGCGGCTGGGGCTATCCCCGTAGTCGATGCGGCAGCAGTCACTTGCTGCGTCTTCACCTGCTGCTTTTGCGCCGACTTGGACGCGCCATGGGGTTGTTTTGTTCTCTGGACGCTTCGTCATACTGCTTTCTCGCTGAAATATTCCGGTCGAATCTCTTCTCCATCTACCTCTACGACATCCATTTATCTTTTGGAAAGGCCTAGTGCGTTTTCGTTGGAGATCGGTAGCTCCGAGGAGGTCCGACGACACGTCAGGCTGGCAGACCGTACCGCCACAGCGGCCAGGCTATGGCAGAGAACGTAGAGACGCTGGACTTGGTGTTCGTGCCAGCGTGGCGGAGGAAAAGGCTTCGATAGGTGGCCAATAAGTGGGCCCACCTGGCAAAGCTTGGTGACAGAGAAGTCTTTCAAACTTCAGCTGATTGACGGAGAGAATGCTTTCCATGATGAGTTTGACAAACCACCAAAAACAGAGGAAAGTTACGGAGCCAACGCAAAGCACGTCTGCCCTCCATCGCCCCCTGGCAGTATCCTTATACTTTTGAATTTGTTTTTACTGCAGAAAAATAAATGTAGACTTTTTCAAAATATGTGCATTCGAAAAAGATTTTACATCTGCCAGCGTACAGTCATGAGCGAGAAATCGGGTGAAATAGAACCGACCAGGAAAGATTAGTTTAGAGCCTAGCTCCTATTCTTGCATATCTTGCACACATTGCGTTGGTCGAATATGTCGATTTGTACATATCAATTTTAATCGGAATAAACTACCTATCACCTGCTGTTGTATATGAGTGTGATATGTAAGCATATTGCAATACTGTTAGCAATTACTATTAAGGGCACAAACCTAGTCAAGCTGAATACACGGATTTTGTCCATGCACCTTTTATTTGTACTAGAACTGTGGTTAACAAAAAAATCTTCGGTCTGAAAATTTACTGTTGGAGCTGTTAGTAAGGAGGTGTCGGGACCTGCCGCCACGTCCGTGACTGTGCCGACCTTGGGTAGCGTGGTCCCGGCTGGAGCCATCCGGTTGCCGGGAGATGACGAGTCGAGGATCCGGCGTAGATGAGAAGAAAACGTTTATGTACATTATTTACATGTTGAGAGTAGCATAGAACAGCGTGGAACAGATGAAGCACACCTGAGCGTCTCTGCGCTCGCGTTTCTATATCCTGCCTTCCCAGGATTCACTGTGAGGGAAGAAAAGTCAGTTCAGGTCCCTCCAATAGGATTGTGCTTCTCCACTCCGATCCTCTGCAGACTAGTGCGCCAAACCAGTTTCTAGAAAAGTGCAAGGACACGCACACCCAGTGGGACAGGGAAGAGCAATATGGCACCACTGGCTCAGCTAGCACCTTGCAAGCCCCGAACACAATGCACCAAGGCGTGGTCGCTGGCCCAAGAAGGTAGAAAGCGTGCTCATGGTATAAGTCCACATTCGAGGCCCATTGTTTGGTGCACCACCCAAAGGAGGAGGCGGAAGCACAGACGGCAAAGGTCCCTCCGTATATCAGGTACAAAGGGTTTTTAGGTCCGCGGGCCCAGCAGACTCACCGCACCACCACTGTTAATTTAAGCCGCTCGGGAATGTCGCTCCCAGCATAACAGAGCCAAAGATACAGTATCTCCTTATGATGCAAATCAATTTGCCATTGCTGTCCCGCTGTAGACAATCGGGGACCCTTTCAGCAGAACTCGGTTAGCTGCTATATCGTTCTTTTTAACCAATGACAGCGGCATTACACTGAAGCGCGTAACAAGACAGGTAGCGATAGAGAAGAGACAAACGAATCACTCGGTTTGTGTGTTGTCTCTCTGTTCAATCTTTTTTACCTTGCTGGATGTGATGGTTCCAACCAAATTAGCACGAAAACGTGTCCGGTTAACTTGGACGCAAGCAATTATCTCGCTGCATGTCTAGAGTTTCTTCAAAACATCGTCATGACTGACGGCTGGTTGATGATTCAAACACATGAAAAGTAATATACCAGTTATGATATTGTTATTTCGGCACTGGGCACTCTTTCGATAACAGAAGATGGAGGGGGGAAGTATGGACCCTGAATTGTGTAATTTACGAAGGAGCAGGGCTGAACGCTTTTGGGTCAAAAGGGTAGTGGAAGAGGGCGCGAAAGCCACTTTCTCAAGAAATGAGTACTCGCCGCCACGCATATTCTCAGGCGGGACTACCTCTTAAAAATAAAAAGTGCTTAGTGAGACTGCGAATCAAACCCACTACTTCCTAGATTGTAGTTGAATGCCGTAACCACTTGCGCACTGCTTCAGTGCTTGAGATTAGAGCTTGCCATTGCAGCTTTTACCCTATTGCTATATATCGTCAATCCTTCGAATGGCGTGAAATGCAAAACGTCCGTTGAAACTTGGTCAAAACAGAGAAAAATAATTACAACGCGTTTACCCAAGGGTACTAAAAGGTACAGACCCACAAGGGTGGCTGTATAATTACAGTCTTGATGTTGGAATAGCCGGCTCTAACCTAAGATACCGTCCTATATTTTGCAATATATAAATAAATAATGAAAATATATCGGCGTGTGACAACGTTAATCAACTATTCTGAATTCAGTGTCACTAGTGTCACTGTCACCTAATGAATACTCAGTTTGTTTCTATTACCGTTATTTAAAAAAGATTTTGCTCATTAACTAACAACTCTCCTAATTAGCATCGATTTTCACATCTAAAGGCAGCCACACTTCATCTCGTTTTCTTTGTGGCTGTCGCTCCCATGAAACGCATTCTACACTTTTGTATGCTCTTGAAGCATCTGACGCTGTTTTGCGGAAACTTTCTCTGACGTCTGCTGGGCCAGAAAATTGTCTTTATTATCTATCACTTCGATTTCAGGCTTCCGAAGAGACGAAACGAGAGTCTCTCTCTCTCGTTTTTTTAAGTTCTTTCAGCGTGTGTGGTAACGTCTCTAGACATATATACTGGTATTCACCTTTTCATAAAAGCCTCTTCGGGTGCCGCCATAATCCTTCTTGGGCCACGCAAATTGGCGCATCCCCTCAAAAATGCACTGACAACGCTGCGCCCTTAGCCTTTGTACTCCTGCGCGCAGCTCATCATGGCAGTGTTTTTTTTCCTTCCCGTGAAAAGGTGTATACACGATCCTTGATTTGTTTGCTCGCTCAAACACCGCTGGACGAAATCTGCACCGTGTTTTGTGAAAAGTATTAGCACTGAAACACCTCCTGACGAGCATCCCTCGTTTTACATAGACACATATCTAAGCATAAGCGTATGCACAGTCTCGCATTCCGGCTTTATCAAAATGCTGCACTGCATGGAACCTGCGAAATTGCGCACGCAAGTTCATTTGATTACTGCTGTTTCGCATTTCTGCAGGACTTGTCTGTAGGCACAAAAGCCGATCCTGGGGCTCGTAATTAGATTATTGTAAGAAAGGCAACCTTTTACATCGGTAGCTACAATACACCCTTACGTTTGCCACATATACCAAGCTCGATTACACCGGATTAGTTGAGTAGCAGCGCAGCTTCATAAAAGTGTAAGGTAACAGGTCGCGTTAAACAGGGGAAGACAATTGGGGTACATTTTCAAACATTGCATGCATCAATGTTTGCGTGGCTTTATTGATTGGGTGCACCTGGAGTGTTGTTCACTTGTACTTGGCAAGAGAGTGCCTGGATTATGGCTTAAGGCCACCGAAGAATTTCTTTCTTGGCTACGGTCATTAATGATACACGAGTGCTTGGTACTAGCGCTTGGCACCAGGCACCCAGGTGTCCATTACAACGTGGCATCGCGTAAGCGCTGGAGAAGACACCTGCGGAACTGAAAGTGAACAGCAGCAAATCATTGGCTATTATCGTATAACCTCGATTTTAGACGCTTTGCATGCTACTTTGCTGTTATCAGCACACACTTCTTTCTTTTCTTGTCGTTTCATCGGCTATTGTGTGTTCTCTTCGCCCAAATAAGTGCCGAATAAAATAAATTCGTTGCCGTGCTATCGTTATCTCTCGAGATAAGAGAATTCTTGGCTAAGAAACTGCGTAGACAAGAGAAAGCTTTGTGATTATGGGCCCTGATTATTTGTCGCTATAGGCCTTCCAACCTCGGCCTTAGGGCGGTGCGCCGCGCGCGTTTGGCCGCCTTTCTAGCGAAAACCGGTCGCTCGGTACCCTGCTTCCACCTTCTGTCTCGGCACGTTCATGCGCTCTTCACGCGCCGTTATCTGGTCGCCCTCCACGTGCAGTGTCCCCTGTGACTTGCTTCGAAGGTTTAAAAAGATTGTAAAAACGTTCTCATGGTGTAAATCTTATCATAACCGAGAGTGAGTCATTGATAACCTTTGTGGTACCAAGCAAGTCAAACCGATACCTTTGAGCGAGTGCTATGTGTATGTCGGTGATGAACAGCCACTTTTCTATCAAATTAAAAGTGAGGCGACGGCACAAATTTTATATGTGTTACAGGTATAGCACGCATTTGCATCGGCATTCGTGTTTTCTCGGAGATATTAGCATACCACCACCACCCTTTCCCCAGCACAGGGTAGGCTGGCTACCCTGTGCTGGGGAAAGGGGTGAGGGGAATGAAAGATGTTAAAAAGAAATGTAGCGAAGATGGGAGAAAATAAAAAAATGCGACAGAGGAAAGGCAACATCAACGAGTATAAGACAATAAAGGCTGTCTCTGAGGCCAGTTGTCCGCAAAAAGCGCAGTAAAGCTTTCAAAGCCTTCTGGGCTGAGGATGGGCTCGGCCAATGACCCAGAATCTTTTGTTCCGACAAAAGCCGATAGTCTAGTCTATCCAAAGCTGCAGTGATTTCTTGTCTTTGCACGTTGAAATGGGTGCACTCGAACAGAATGTGTGCGATGGTTTCTTCGCAACTGCAGTAAGTGCATGTAAAAGAGCTGGCCATCCAAATGAGATAAGAGTATGCGTTCGTGAAGGCCACTCCAAGCCACAGGCGGCATAGAAGAGTCTCCTCAGCTCGAGATATCCTTGGGCGACGACGAAGCTGCAGATCGGGATCCAAGTTATGCAGGCGCGCGTTTGTGAAGTCTGTTGAGTTCCACTGTACCAGTGTGAGGTCACGTGCAAGCGAACGAAGCCTTGTAGCTGCATCGGTTCTTGAGAACGGGATGGCTGTGTGTTGGGTACCATCGTGTGCAGATCTAGTGGCCTCATCTGCGCGGTCATTGCCATATATACCGCAATGACCTGGTATCCACTAACACACTATGCTGTGCTGTTTTTCGATTGCTTGGTGATGAAGAAGCCTTATTTCAGCTACTAACTGTTCATTAGGTCCATGGCGAAAGGGTGAAATAAGACATTGAAGAGATGCCTTCGAGCCCGAGAAGATAGACTTAATTCCCGAAGGTTCTTTCACTATAAACTCCAGAGCTGCACGTATGGCTGCAAGTTCTGTAGCTGTCGACGACGTCAAATGCGATGTCATGAATTTGATTGTGATGTGCCTCGCGGGAATAACCACCGCCCCTGCAGAGTCTACTGAAGACACCGAGCCGTCCGTGTAAATGTGAAGGCGTCCGTTGTGCTTCTCTTGCAGGAAAGTAATGTGGCCTGTTTCAGGGCTATATGCGACGACTTTTTCTTATTTTGGATGCCAGGAATTTTAAGAAGGGCTTTGAGTGGGTGTAGGCACCATAAGAGTATCGGCGGCTGTGCTGCATGCGTGAAGTGCAATGGAAGCACTGCGCAATGCTGAGCTACAGTTGCGCTGAACGCTGAGTGGGGCCTGGAAGTTCGAAGTGAGGCGAGGTGATGAGATGGAAGCCGAGCGAAATGTCTTATGTGCATTCTCAAAGCGTCTACACGGATGTACGCGTTGACTGGATAATCACGCGCAATGATGACTGTCGCTGCTGTAGACGCGCATGTCGGGAGACCAAGGCATATTCTCAGGGCTTGTGCTTGGATCGACTGGAGGACGCGCAAGTTTGTTCTTCGTATCCCGCAAAGCACGGGTAAGCTGTATCGCATATAACCGAGAAACAGAACAGTGTAGAGGTGGAGCATTGCTCGTACCGATGCACCCCACGTTTTTCCAGCAAGAAACCTGAGTACGTGGGTGATCATGGTGAGTTTACTTTTCATGTGGGTGATGTGAGGGCTCCAGGAGAGGTCGCGATCAACTATGACTCCGAAGAATCGGTGGGTCTTCACGTGGTGGATCGTGCATCCGTTGATTTTAATAACATATGAGCTCATAGCCTTATGCGTGAATGCTATAAGCGAGCATTTCTCTGATGACAGCTCTAGTCCCCGTTCTTCTAGGTACTTTGTCGCTATTGTAGCCGCTCTCTGAAGCCGGGCATGCAAATAAAGGCGTGTTATGGCTGACGCCCAGATGCAGATGTCAGCTGCATATATTGATAGATGGACAGATTCTAGAAGTGCGTCAACCAGGCCGAATAGCGCTAGATTGAAAAGTGTGAGACTGAAAAGAGTGTTGTAGTGGATTTTCAGATGTTTCAAAGTGCTTGCAGAATGAATATTCAGTGGTAGTCACCCTGTCGCTAAATGGCAGTCTGGAAAAACAAGTGACATCAACAGACATTTATAGCCATAACCAATAATGTAAGTTGTTCAAACGCAAGAAAATAAACCTAGTGAACTTGTAAACACCAGTATGTTATACATATAAGTAATGGTCCATAATAGCGCGTGTTGTATCACTCGCAGTAACTTCTTTAAGGCGTGTTTCATGTAGCAGTTATCTTCCACGTTGTACACAGCTGCTCCGATGTCAGGTAGGCCAGCAGGCTAAAAAAAGTCACTGCTTTGCCGCAAAGGGAAACAATGAACGCTAGAGCAACAAATTCAAAGGTCGCGCGCATAATGGAAAGCAGAACGAAACGTGCCCCACATTTCTCATGCGCAAATGACGCACGAAATGTACTCACAGGTACAGATGGGCGCGAATAAACGTCTTTATTGTTACTTCCCTGTGTCTGAAAAGCACACGCTTTTCGCAAATGAAAACTTCAATGATTGCCGTGACCTTTTTGCGCCTGGTAACTACAACAGAATCGTTCTAGGTAAAGCCCGCGTCCAGCCAATCAATCTTCCCCGCGACATAAGGGTGCGTGAGGGAGCCTCGCGTCTCTGCTCTAACTGGGGCAAAGTACGCGTGGGAGATAAGCGCGCACGCCGCCACGCGATGTGGCGACCCGGGCTCATTGCGCCATCTTGCTGGAAATTCTCGGAACAGAGTATTCCCTCCCATGCGTGTCAGCAGAGGTAAGTGGTAGTTATAAAATAATTGGCCCCGTATCTGCATGTTACACGTCAAATGTCGTCGAAAGACGATAGTCTTGCGTCTGGAGAGAGTGAACAAAGCATTTATTTGATGTTCTGCGCAAAGAAATCGGTGAATGGTATTCTGGCGGTGCTGCGTTAGACTGCCTCGAGCGTGCAGTGGAGGCCATTAACGCATGGTCACGTCAAACGTGAGACATGAGTGCTATCTGGGAGTCATCCTGGAAACCAGACGCGCGCGGCGCGCGCCTGTCCCAGCCGTGATGAGGTGTCGAAAGCAAGGCGACGGGTAGGTGCCACCACCGTGCCGTTTTAGCAAAGTGTTGAAAACACTTGCCGTTTTGTGTAAGCGTTGCATGGCCAGCGCTGCGTTATAGAGGCTACGATCCTTAAAATTAGTTATGTACGCCTTTTCTAGTAAAATATACACATACACAGTATTGACGCGTTTTTATGGAGCCTCAGACATGCGCTGTAATTGTTTTAAAAGCGGAGCATTGCTTAGTGAACTTCGGCGACTTAGAGTCTATCTATCTATCTATCTATCTATCTATCTATCTATCTATCTATCTATCTATCTATCTATCTATCTATCTATCTGTATATCTATCTATCTATCTATCTATCTATCTATCTATCTATCTATCTATCTATCTATCTATCTATCTATCTATCTATCTATCTATCTATCTATCTAGCCACCTACGACTTTTAGTTCTCCTGACCGTTTCGATAAAGGTATAAATACCAAACTGGGTATGGCATATTATGACTGTATGAAGAGCATATTTGACTAGCCACAACAAGAAACTCATGACATGTATGTAATGAATGTTATGATATACATTTCATGGTCTTGCAGCTGTTGCGGTTGTTTTGTTCACATGGCATGTTGCAAAACTGGTATGGTATAGCATGATTGCGTGGCGAACAGAAGCGACACACCCTCACATAAAAATTATGACATACGTGTCATGTAACAGCATGACTACACGCCGCACTCATGATGCACTCGCAACCGTTTCGCCAGCATCACATATACAGAATTTGGTATTACAGTACGTGAATAGATGACGAAGGTATGTGACTGGCGAAAACAAGGTAATCATGAGATAGGTGTCATGTAACAACATGACTACATGCCGCGCCTATGATGCGCTGGCGGCTGTTTCGCTAGCTTCACTTATTCCGAATTTCGTATTACAGGACGTGAATGGACGAGAAAGGTATTATACTGGTACAAATAAGATAATCATGAGATACGGATCATGTAACAACATGACTACATGCTACACTAATGATGTGCTCGATGCGTTTCACTACCTTCACATGTACCAACCTCAGTATTACGCGACGCGAACGGATTACATGGGTAAATGACGCTTCGAAACATGATAATCATGACATGCGTGTTATGTAACAACATGACTACATGCCACACTGATGATGCGCTCACAGCCGTTTTGCTAGCTTCCCATATGCCAAATTTGGTATAACGTGACTCCAATGGATGACGAAGGTATGTAACTGGTGCAAACATGATAATCATGAGATGCGTATCATGTGAGAACACGACTACATGCCACAGTCAAGGCGCCAATACATTTCGATGTGACGTGGAGCGTGTGCTCGCCGGCGTTCATTTCGTCGCGTCACGCCAGTCTTGCTACGCCAGCCGCTGGTCCTGTTATATACTAGCAGGCACGCCTGCGCTGCGTTGCTTTGACGCATGCGCGTTTCAGCGCGTCCGGCGTCGCTCCGTCATGAAAAGAGGGGGACGCAGTGTTGTGTAGATAACGCATAAGCGCGAAATGCAACATGTCGCATTTCGCGCCGGTTGTCGTCGAGCCGTGCCGACGGACGCTGGTCGTGCCTGGCGTCAGGCTTTAGAGAGCTCGGGTTTGACTAATGTGGCGTAGCTGTGCCCAGCGTGCACGCGCGTCAACGCTACATTGGAGTATACTTGGCTGTTCATGATGTTCTCGCGGCCGTTTCGTCAGCTCCACATATACCAAACTTGGTGTTACGTGGCGTCAATGGATGACGAAATATATGACTGCTGCAAACATAATAAACCTGACACGCTTGTCATGTAAGAACATGACCCAATCCGCAATCATACCGCGCTCATGGTCATTTCACTAGCTGCACATATGCTAAATTTGTTATCACGTGATGTGAATAGCTGACGAAGGTAAACGACACATGCAAATATGATAATCGTGACACGGAAGTCATCTACGGCATCATTTACTGCCACCTCGTAACGTTGTGGTGGTTTGAAAGTTACATATCAACATTTCTCACTCGTGCTTCACATCTCATCGATTCCCACTGTACGTGGGATCTACCAAGTTTTTTTAATTGACAATCGCACAAGTATGAACGCTGAACCTTGAGCAATATTGGTGGACGCTGCGGATAGGGTCGGCCGTTCGGAGTACCGTTTGGTCATTTAGGTGCCCTTTAGGGCACCCTTAAAGCTGGACAAACAGGCATGTGTACAGGCAGACCAAAATTTTTGCGTCGAAGGTCCCCAAGAAACACTATCGCCTTTAATAGCTTGCCGTTTGAACGTTGAAGGAAGTGCTCTTTGGTAGCTCAGTGGATACCGTCACGCGTTCCTGACACTGAGGTCTTACTTTTGACTGTAGGCGCCGGAGTCTATTTCTTGATTATTTCTAGCGTTCATATATATATATATATATATATATATATATATATATATATATATATATATATATATATATATATATACGGTGCCTGACATCGACGCCGACGTCGACGCCAGTGGCAAAATTAAGCTGAGGGTGTCCATATAATTGCTATCGCAATTTGATTTAAGGACGGTTTTTTGGTACACTAAAATGAAAGTGTTTTAATTATGATGTGATGCTATGGAAGTGCGTCTATGGTAAACTAGCTCGCAGGATCTTTTTACTGATATATGGCCTGTTACGAAGATACATGTGAGGCGATAGCGATGATGCATTTGCCTTCTTTCATCGCAGCTGCCTGGTTTGTGTTACTTGGCAATAACATTTAGAATACACTATTGAGTCAGTAACTGTCTCCCACACGAAGCAACGCCGGAAGCAACTAAAGTTTTTTCGTCGTTGACACAATATGACTTGATGAAAATATAATATTGCAAAGCACCGCCGCCGTGTGAGCCCTAAAGTCATCAACAAAAAACTGAAGTGATTTTACTCAACGGTTTGTATATTTTTCAGTTTAAAACAGGTGTTTGCCCGATGAAAGCATCAATGGTTGCTCCGTTCTCCCGAAGTCAGCTAAATGCACTTTGCGATAGCATTTGAACGAGTCAAAAGAAACAACGATGACGAATGTGTGATCTAGCAGTGGTTCGAAACATATACAGTGAAGCAAAGGAGTGCGAGACCCATTCGAACGCACCGCGAGCCGTAACCTGCCGTCGCTACCCTTGGCCGCCATATATTTTGAAATCGGAATGATGACGATATAGGCTCGTGACAACTACGGGTTAGCTGGAGAAAAACTATTACAAAAAAATGATTACGCAGCACAACACTAGGCAAAACTACCTTGTACAAAAAGCAATTTTTGTTTAGCTTGTAGCATTACACAAAGATGTAGTAATCAATTTTTAGAAAAGGTACTTAGCCCCATTGAGGGCGCCCATAAAAAAAAAGTGCAGTAGAACGTAAGGCGGCAATAATGCGATTATTACAGTGAGGTCAGTAGGACCACTGTGGTTCTTTCGAGCTGAAACGCACCGTGGTTTGCCCTACGACTAGGCGAAACTGAGTGCGCTCTCTCGCCGTGGACGTCAAACTCTGCCATGCGGCGCTGCGAAAAACACCGACAACAGCGCTCTTAATGCTGCGCTGGCCATAACTGGGAAGTGCAAAGTGAGCAGTCCTCATGATAACCTGCATTGGCGCTCCTCTTCTTTATGTGTTCAGGCGCGATTTTCTGAAAAAAAAAGGTCTTGTAAGCTTTTTCCGTCACTTCTGTCTCACTTCAGAAGAGTATGAAGCTCATATAGTAATTTTCAGCTACATTGCAAAAGAAACTTCAGATATTATGGTGTGCTACAAGTTGCAATATAAGTGCAAGCGAGCATCGCATGACATTTATTGCAATACAGGCACTATGAGGTGCGTTCTTTATTGGCTAAATGCAAGAAATTTGGGCATACACATCATGCCAGAGCGCTCAAATCGATACACAAGTGGTACGAATCTCGCTTTGTGAGACACGAATAGCTCCGGCGATTTTCGTCTTCGCACTTCCAAGTATATCATCTCGTGCTCGTTGAACTGTTTTAATACGCATTATAGAATGTTCTGTTGATTGTTGTCTTTCCTTTGTAATACTTCAAAATCAAAGGTGGATATACATACGTGTCTCTTTTCTCAGAACACAACAAAAAGCAAAACCGAGGCCTCCGAGGCAACTCCGGCAATTGCGAAGGCAAACGAAAAAAAAAAACGTGATCGTGGTCACGAGTAGCATTTTTCGATTTACCTGTATGACGTACGTGCTAGCACTTGCATGTTAAAGCCGGAACGTAGAGTCTTGAAAGCCTACTTATGCGATGCTGTGTGGTGGCGACCACTTGAGATTATCGGTAGTTACGGCATGTGCGATGCTCACCGTGCGCGTCACCAGCCTACTGTTGCACGGCGCATTGAGTTGACTATTGCAGCCTCTATTGAGTTTCATGACAAAGCTAACAATGATTGACCACGAAGGCAATTGAAAAAAATATTTGAACAGAAGACCTACATTGTAACACTTTCTCATGTAACCAGGTGTGGAGAACGCGAAAATTCGCTTACCCAACAAGTTTCCAACGCCCTGTATCCAAAGTTATCACCGTTTCGCTTTGTGCCAGCTACGGAAACAGGTAAAACTGAAGTCCTTTACGTTCATGGCTATACAAGTGTGGCGTTGACGGAGGTGATTCTTCATAAAACACGGAACTGTTGCTTCTGCTTTTGTTTTTGCCGTCAATCTGACGAGTGAACCAGCAAACATTTCATGGTGGTTCAGCGACGCGTCAGGCGAGAGGAGAGAATTTCGTAGCTGTTTTTTTAGTGTTTCAATTTAAAGCACACCTGATATTAAGCTCAATCGTTTTTTTTTGCATGCGCTAGTGGCACTTGGTTGCGCAGTAATTTGTGCAAAGAAGTTGGAATTTGCATTACCCAAAACAGCCCCGAGGTAGCGCTACGTGTCGGCGAAACTCCCGAGTCAAAAAGCCATGCACTGGCACGCTGCAGCGCTCACGTTTGGTCAGGCGTTAAGCAGTGCTATACCTTTTAGCATTCATTACTGAGGCGTAGCGCGGACCATAAGAAAATTCTATGTGACTTGTCGCGTCAGACCAGTTAGAACGCAAGGTCGTTGCCTTAACTCTCTCATACTAAAACATCACTTCCCATAAAAAAAAGTACCTTTAGTTATTGTGTGGCTGCTCGTGCGAAAAATTCCGTGTATTCAAGAGTTGGAAGTAGTGAAAATGAGACGCCGAATGTGTAGGAGGGCCCCTTAGAGAGGTACGGCAGGGTAAATATTGAATTTTCAATTTCGACCCTGAAAAATTCCCTCTACTCTCAGAATTAACCTTTGGAAGGCCGACGTTGACCAGCTGCTCCCAGTGGCTTATGCCGAGCCGAAGTGCACCACGCGCACTCCGGAGTAAGCAGTATGTGCACGTAAAACTTTGTTTTTCTCTTTCCATTTTTTATAAATTCTCCAAACAGGCCTTTTCCGGGTAGGCGGTTTGCGCATGCGCGCCGGCCTTGAGGAGTGCACGCACCATGACTTTTGGTGGCCAAAGCGTGACGACACGTGTGGACCAAGCGACGCCGGGTGCCACAAACAGGAAAATACCCCCAAGTGAGGCGTGAACACAAGCCTCCGAGAATACCTACCGGCATTTGGCCAACAGTTTCCGAGTTAAAGAGCCACAAGTTTTGGTTTCGGAAATCTCCACTTGGGGTGCTGTGCGGACTATAAAAAAACGCCCAATCAATGTAATTTTTCTAGAAAAAGTATTGAATTGATTTCTTTGAAACTTTTTGTGCGTGAGCTACAAAAAATTGGAAACAATCTGAACTAAAAATTGCTGATTTCAGAAAAGTTAAAGCTGTAAAAACTTACAAAATAATACGCACCTTCTGTGTACTTGCGCATGCAGTACTTTTTTTACAAGCACTTCATAGAAATGGATTATTTTTTAAGTTCAGGTGTCACATATGAGCCCGTGCAATAACATGGCTTATTATCATTAGATTTCGTTTGGTAATTGCAGAGAAAAAGTTAACTAAATAAGTGAATCTCCTTTAAAAATTGCGAGTGGGCTTTAGAAAGAATACGCAACCCATGCATAAAAAAAGTGTCCTTTGACACACAGTGAACTTTTCTTTGTGCACCCGTAAAACTTCATTGCAATTCTTGCAACCATTTCGAACGTATTACGCTAAAACAGACGTATACCATATACCTTAAAATAAAACTTAAAAATAGACAGTCTAAGCTTACTATATAGACGGAACAAATACGGCAGGAGTACGTGTTAAGCAATGAGTGACATGACTTCAACAGTGTGAGCGTCGCAGAAATTAGGAAGCGCATTTCTGGCAATGAAAATAGGAAATGCAATAAGGTTAATTTATTTTCAAATTGACACTGTCTGGTTATTGTTCGAGCATGCGCCCTTGTCACGGCCCCTGGTTGATTTTCATGAGGCTGCACACCAAGCAACGCATAAACCAACGCAGTTAGTAATTCATCGCCCCTTTACATACCGAGTGAAAATGGTGGTGTTATTCCGTTTAAATGATCGCTCAGAAACATGGCGGCACTAGATTGTGATTGCACGGTTCACGCAGCAGGTAACCAGGTATCCTTGGCACTTTCTTGGCTGACCTGCTTGCGCAATCGCTGCATTCATTCTCTCCGTCATCACATATCGGCAGCTGGCCATAGCTTCACGTGGCAATAGGTCAGTGAAGGAAGCTTTATTGGAAAAGCAAAAGGTCCACTAACCTGCATTGCCATGACTTGGGAGTCTTGAAGTTTTGATGACGTTGGAGGCTTCAATTCTGGGTGACATTTTTTAATTATTTGCGCGCGCATTCATGTGTTATCGAAGAACCAAACACCATGGTAGCTCTAGAATGTGGCTACGTTAAGATATTCTAATTTAACATAGCATTGAAAACCTGATCATCATTTATTGAATTATTATAACTTTATTAACAGTTTAGAACATTTGCAATACGCTAGTTGTAACCGCTGACAAGATGGACGTACATCTGCCCTACCAGTAGAGCTAATTTTCAACGCAATGTTTCCAGGTGGGACATCCAGGTGGGTGACACTCCATCTGACCTTGACTGGGGTGATGACATCATCAAAACGGACAAGAAACTGTCTTTTGAGAAAGATGTGCGAGTGCAGGAGTTTGACAAACACCAAGCATCGGATGTTGTGGTGCACATGAAGCGCCGTCCTGACACGAAAGAGGTAGCTGTGCTGCCGGATCGCCCAGATCCAGAAACACTGAAGAGAAAAAAGCGCAAGAAGAAGAAGAAAAAGAAGCGCCGTCGTAGTAAAAAAAAGCACCGTGTTAAGCTTGGTAAGCCAATCCGTCATCGTGATGAGGACGATGACGCTGACGAGGGTGGCGGTGAAGAAAAAAAACATCACAAGAAAAAACGCCGCCACCGAAAGAAAAAGCACCCTAAGAAAAAACATCGCAAAAGAAAGCATAAGAAGAAACACAAGAAACATCGGAAAAAACAGAAGAAAAAGAAGCACAAGAAGAAAAAAAGAAAGAAGGGCAAGAAGAAGAAAAAGAGCAAGGAAAGCAAGGAAAAGAAAGCATCGCCACCCGCAAGCCTTGCTCCTGCCGTAAGCCCACCCTCACGTGCGCCGTCTGCTCCCGCAGATCAGGCGCCGGCCGTGCCTGTGAAGCCACCAGGAGAAGAGATAGCACCACTGCCACCGATGGGCTTCCCGGATGGCATGATCATGGTCACCACTGAGCGTTCCTCATCGTCCCTTGGCGGGGAGCCCGTTACAGAGACAATCCGCATGGTGGGCTCCCCAGAGACATTCAATAGGTTGTCGTCGCAGGAGCCGCCAAACTTGCAGCAGCTTATAGCAGTATCAGGAGGGCAGCCACTTGGACCTTTCGGACAAACTACTTCCCAAGATGAGCTGCCGGCGCAACAATTCAACGTGCAAGCTATTCCCCCAGTTCCCACAGAGGCAGGCGTTGTCATGGAGCCGGGATTAACAGAACAGGTAGTACAGGCTCCTGGCGGCCCACAGATCAAGATACGCACTAAAACAGAAATAGAGATGATACAACCAGAAGAGGAACCACCTCCGCCTCCCCGCCATGGCATCGAGGCAATTACGCGGCAGCAGATCGAGGAGTTCCCGTCCCCGGACGGTGGTGAGCCACGTTATTCCACATCGCAAGAGAACATCATACGGCGGATAGAGCTTCCGGGTGTCTGCCTAGGCCGCCGTCGCTCACGGCGCTTTTATGGTGCCAATACCCGTGGCATTGATATCAGCCCCGATGCACGTATAATTCGCACGACGTCGAGAAAGGTCACTGGAGCGGACGGTGCACCGCGAATTGACACAAAAGTGGCTATAAGTCCACCGCGGGAAGGTTACCAGGCGACGGCCGGAATGCCAGTACCACTACAGGCACCCGGGGCAGCACTGCCAGCGGCAACGAGTAGCTCTGGTTCTGATGTGCAGGAAGAGGCTGCGATTCTCAACCAGCTCAGCATGATGGTCAATAGTCGGACGAATCACGAGCTTAAGAGGCTTCGAAGTGCTGAGCGCCGAAGGGCCCGCCGCGCTCGCAGACAAAGACGACGCCGGCGTCGGGCCGCGAGGCAAGGTCGACGTGCCCTCAAAGGCTGGGAAAGCACCGGGGACATACCAATCGAGCGGCTTCAAGAGCAGCAGGCCCTGACCTCTGGCATGCTGAATATGGCTCATAGTCAGCTATTCAACCCTACAAGCTACATGCAGCTGCCCACGTCCAGATATCCTTCAATCGCGCCGGCGGCGAGTGTAGCGAACGCACTGCAACAGTGCTGCCAAATGCTCGAGAACGTAGCTGATGAGTTCCGAATGATGCCGCAGCCAGCGATCTCTCCTTCTCTCAATGGTTTGCCCCAAGCCTCCCGGAGACGGTCACGTCGCAACAAGTCCAAACAACGGCAGGGTTCCTGCATAAGTACGGTCTGCTCTTGGCTTGGCCTAAACGAGGGCGATGCTGAACCAATGAGAAAGCCTAGCGCTCGACGCAGGCAACGGCGAAGGCGTCGGCGACGGCGCCAGCGTTCTTCTACGACCAGAGGGCGAAGTTCTTCAAGCCGGTGTCCATCCTCATCTGGCTCCACATCCGGCAGCTCATCGTGGACATCATCGGTGTTGGGAACCTCGTGGGATCGCAGTGCGTCGACGAAACACCAAAGCAGTCGTTCTTCACTTTCCGGCACAGGTAGGGGCTCGAAAGAGTTCGAGTTTATCACCCACATCACGACAGTGGACCCGAGAAAACTGCGATCAGGCAAAGTATATCGATTAAAAGGCGCAGATGACCCTTTTTCCAGTGACACGGTTACCACAAGAAATTCGGTAACTCTCTATCGCGTGGCGACTCAGCAAGACCGAGTGGGCGACTGGGATGACGCAGAGCGTCACGAGGGTGTTCCTAGACTTCATGAAAGGCTCGTTGAAAGGGGTGATGAAGGTGACTACGACGGTGACGGCAGTGGCAAGGGGTGCCGGCGGAAGCGCAGCCGACCGAAGCGTCGCCACCGCCAGGATCGAAGCTGGCACTCGGATGGCACGTACCGGCGCTACTACCCCACGTACTGCGCGCGTTCGAGCCAGTCATACGATCGGGTGCCATACAGGTTCTCACGCTACACGGCAGGCTACAATGACTACTCTCAGCACCCGCTCTCGGAAAGGGTTCATTCACAGGCTCGCATTGCTCTCGGAGATGCAAGGTTGTACATCCAGGTGGCTGCTCCTGCGGTGAGTGTACGAAAGGCTCACAAGTTGCTGCTTAACAGGACTCTAAAGGGCACAAATTTTTAACTTATTAGTTAAGTACTATTGCACAGTGCCGGAAACATAACGCTTAGCACGATGAGATGCTTGGTAAGTAAAAAGTCTCGCGGAAATAAAATGGCGGTACTGACGCGACCTCAAGAATTCCGCACCAAATCGTAACATGAAATCTTAGAAGGCGTCAACTCGTTTTCACGTAGCTTCCAATCGATAAAACTGAGGTAATGGTAATCTCTGGATGCCATAGGCTTGGCATATGAAGTTTCCGAAAAGTTCGTCAAGGCAATGCTACAAAAATACTGAAAACACAATTGGCCAATTCTTTCGTTGTGCGCGGAGATTTTGGCACGAAATTCTAAAATTAAGCACCAACCTTAATTTTTTCTTTTAATAATGAGGTTGCTTTAATAATGAATGATGAACTCCTTCAACAATGGGGGCAGTTTTTAAATTCAAATGAAGTCATTGTTCCCTTCAGTGTCCCTTTACAGTTGCTTCTGAAATGGTTTATAACTGTCTTTACAGCTGGCATATCGGATCGTGGTTTGTGGAGGCGAGTAGATTGAAAATGTTTTAAATAACAATAAGAAATCTATGAAATCGCGCTTCTGCTTAAAAATGTCATCTTAGGTAAGCAATGTCATCCACAGGCAGCATTACTATAGCAACGAGAGGTTTTGAACTAGTTGGTACCTTACGCCACATAGAAGCTAGCCCTCGTCCGTGTTTGTTAGCCTTACTCGCCTGCAATGCTTTATACCTACTATTATTGATCCCTCCTGTAAGTTCATTATTACCAGCAGCGGATTCCTGCATTCATATAAATTTAGTTTTTACCTAGTATTCCTGCTCTTAGAACAAGCTCTAAAAGATGTTCCAAGTGCCATATAAAATGAAAGTATTTTTGTATCATAGTTTACAATATTCCACTTCAAACATTTTTTGTAGAATTATTGAAATGCTTTTTGAAGGTTCCTAAAGGTATAACTGTTTGCTTCAAGAATAGCTATACTTTTTCACGCGAAGACATCCTTACGTTTTACAGGGTGTGACAACTGACCTTTCGTGGCCCAATTTTTTTTCGGCATGACAGATAACTGAGCCTACGTAGTGTTTTTGGCTTCTCTGGTTAATCCAGAAAGCAAGTAGTCATTTTTCAAGCCGCAATTTTCTGTTTAGAAACACAGATATAGCTTTCCTTCAGAAACGGTAAGAATAGAGAGCGACGCCGCCAGCTCTTCTAGAGATTTTAGTTGCTATCATTGTTCTACTTTAGCCAAAGTTCTTTTACCTATTCTTAGCTTTCTTTACTTTAGGCTTTTCAAGTATTTTTTAAAAGAACAAGCTGTTACAACTAGATTGTGTGTCATAATGAATTTTTTCTCCATTTGTACCTCGTTGTGTGCACCTGTGCCCAAGGTCGCCAGTGCCTCTGTCATTGGTGGCTTGTGCCGGAGCCATTACTCTCTCAATACACGAGCCGACCCGAGCCTTCAAAAAAGTCGCTATTATGCTTATCCGCACCGAGTAGCAGGGCACGTCATTTCGGAAGAGAAATGTAGTTAGCAAAACTATGTCGCTCTAAAAGCCGAGCGACCTAGTAACAGCGTGCACAATCGCATGAGTACGCTGAAGAGTTGCTCAAGGCAAATTGAGAAGCAAATAATCGCAAACGTTATGCCACCTAATTTATGCTACTAACATAGACCTATAAGTAACATTTTATGCAGCAATAAAAAGAATCAAATGATACTTCAATATTGAGAAAAAAAACTGGGACTCGCTGTCGGGATTTCGTGCAGACAGGTCCAACGACAGTGCATCTCTGGCCGACTGGGCTGGCCCTACGCCATCTCCTGACGCTCGTGTCATTAGTGTGCTTCCTGTCTTTGTGTCGTCGTTCTGTTCTCGCAGTGTAACTGTCGTCAGGCTGACAAAAGCTCTCGCCGAGTAATGCCCCATCCTCGGACTTCTGCGACTGTGCCCACCTTTCCTACCTTCTCTTTACTTCCGCCGTTTTCTGTAGTTCGCTGTTCCTGCGCCTTGCTCTCTCCGTCCTCTCTGTATCTTTTTACCTTTGAATCATATCGTTTTAATTCCTCCTTTACCCCCATCCCTCGTGAGCTACTGTTGAGGTGTCGCACTCTGATGCAGACAGTTACGGGGCTAACTTTTCTCTTCTTTTATCTTCAAGAATCGCATAAGAATACCAAAACAAAAATCGTGGACCGCGTACAATCGAGAATCACGTGGTCGAGACACCGGATCGGTCATGTTTTTGCCCCGGAGGCGCCAGATGTCACTTTTTGGGACTTTCAATGGAAAATAAAATATAATCTATCTATCTATCTATCCATCTATCTATCTATCTATCTATCTATCTATCTATCTATCTATCTATCTATCTATCTATCTATCTATCTATCTATCTATCTATCTATCTATCTATCTATCTATCTATCTAGCCACCCACGACCGTTAGCTCACCTAGTCATTTCGATATTGTTATCGATACCAAATTTGGTATGGCGTAACATGACTGTATGACAAACATAAGTGACTAGTCATAAAATGAAAGTCATGACATGTGTGTAATGAATGTCGTGATTTATATTTCATGGTCTTCCTGCTCTTGCGATGGTTTTCTTCACATGACATGTTGCGAAACCGGTATGGTATGCCATGAATGCATGACGAACACAAGCGACAGACCAGCCCATGAAATTCATAATATACGTGTCATCAAAACACATGAACACATGTCACACTCAAGATGCGCTCGCAGCCGTTTCGCTAGCTTCGTATATACTAAATCTGGTATTACGGGGCATGAATAGATGACAGAGGTATGTGACTGTTGCAAACATGATGAGACGCGTCTCACGTTATAACATGACTCCAAGACACGCTCATAATAGGCTCGCGGTCATTTCGCTAGCTTCACTTATGCCAATTTAGTATTACGAGACGTGAATGGAGGACGAAGGTATGAGACTGGCGTAAGCGTGATAATCATGAGATGCGTGTACTGTTAAAACATGACTACATGCCACACTCAAAGCGCCAATACACTTCGACGTGACCCGGCGGCATCCGTTTTATCGCGTGACGCAGGCGATGCCACGCCAGGCGCCGATCTGCCTCGCAGTCACGCGCAGCGCTGCGTTGTTTTGACACATTCGCGCTTGAGTGCACCCGGCGTCCCTCCATCACGAAGTGAGGCAGACGCAGTGCTGTCGGGGTAACGTCGTCTGCGCGAAATGCAGCCTGCGTCTTTTCGCGCCGGTTGCCACCGGGCCACGCCGATGGACATCATCGCGGGTCGCGCCAGGCGTGAGGAACAGAGTTCTCGCATTTCCCAAGGGTAACTACGCTGCGCCCAGCGTGCGCGCACGTCTACGTTGCGTCAGAATAAATTGGGCCCTTCATTATGCACTCGCAGCCGTTTATCTTGCTTCACATACACCACATTTGGTAGTATGGGACGTGAATAGACGACAAAAGTATGTGAATGGTGGAAAAATGATAATCATGAGATGCGTGTCATGTAACAACATGACTACATGACACGCTCATGATGAGCTCGGGGCCATTTTGCTAGCTCAACATATACCAAATCAGCTATTACGTGACGTGAGTAGACGACGAAGGTAAATGCGCGTTCAAATGTGACAATCATGGTATGCGGGTCACGTAAAACTGGACAACATGCTACGCTCATGATACGCTCGCGGCCGTTTCGCCAGCTCCACATATGCCAAATTTGGTATCATGTGACGGGAACAGATGACGATGGTAAATGACAGGTCCAAACGTGATGATCATCATATGGATGTTATGTACGGCATCGTTTACTTCCATCTCGTAACGTTGTGCTGAGTTCAAAGTGACATATCAACCTTCCTTATTCGCGCTTTGCATGTCATCAATTTCCCCTGTACGTGGGTTCTGCTTTTTTTTGTGTCTGAGCTGAAGTGGACAACATATGAGACATGTTCGCAAGCATAAGTTTCAGTAGGCTTAAACGAGGAGGAGTTGTTTTGTTTAAGCATCAGCAGGCCCACTCTAACCGTATTTAGTTATGTACCATGAGCGCAGCGAACAGCATATTTACATAACCTGAGTATGTGTGTGCATGGCCTGAAAGTTTCATTCATGAATCCATGGCAGTCTTGGAGAAGAAACGTAGCTTTTGTGTCATTGTTAGTAAATTTCTTTTTGTTTGTTCTGACCCTTGCGCAAGAAGTGCTGATTAGTATGTAGTTCCTCGGTAAACGGCTAGCTCACACATCCAGAATAATGCGGTGTCGCATATGAGTTCTCATGCCTGCTTATTTGAACGATAAGTAAAGTCACATGATACAGTTAGTGCAATTTTTAATATTCTGCGTGGTCCTCACACAGACATAAAGCTCCTGCCAAGAGATTGTTTTTATATATGAAAAATTTAGGACAATCTCTTGCTTTGATTTATGAGTTCAAGCTTCATCTACCACTTTTTGGTACCAACTGTCAATACATGTTTTCAGACCAGCTGCGTTCATACTCACGCATACTCAGAGCTTTCACGCTCACACTGACGCCTACTGTCACGCGTCTTTCGTTACTAATGCACCCACGCCAATCATTGAAGTGTGAGTACGTGCACTCATGTTTGTGTACGTTGAGCTACGCATTCATATTGTGAAGAGATTCAAAAAGCACTGGGATCCTTTGCTACCCCACCGAATTGCTGGCGATTTAAAAGCGCGTCTTTCGCTGTTGATGTTTCTTTTACTATAAATACATCACATGCAGACGGCGTTATGCCCTCCCCCTTGAAAAAAAAAACAGCTGAAAAGAGAAAAAAGAAAGAAAAATGGCCCCACCTCGATGCTGCAGCATAGGTGTGTAGAAAGGAATGAAAATAAAATAATAAGAGATAAAAAAGTACAAACTGATCACCAAAAAATGAAAAAAATATGAATGAACAAGCGAGTTCACAACGATAGATGGATGGCATAAACAAAGGTCGGTAAACGGTGAAAGAATATTACGAACGCGCAGTGTACGGTTTCAATTGCAGATCATCAATGATATGCGGGATCAGTCGTGTCGTAGTCTATGCCCGCAATGTTGTGTCCACGACCACTTCGTAGTTCACTACACTGGCGCGCCATAGCACCTTATACGCGCGAAAACACTGACTTAGTAACTTTTCACTTAGGCCAGGGTGTAGAACTAGTGTACACACCTAAACTTTGTATACAAGGTTTGAACACCTTCCTGTAGCGCATGTTATGCCATCGCACATCTGCCTGTTGCTGCTTGCTGACTGGTCACGTGATCTCGCGAGCTTCCTCCGCACGCTCTGAAAACTTCTTGTCAGTTGTCGATTTACGGCACCTTGACAGGGTAGCATAGAATTCAGCATTGTCTGAACTATGCGGCCGTAGGTAAGCTCAAATGGCAGAAATCGCATGTTCTCTTACATGATGGCATTATAAGCGAAGGTCACGTAAGGCAAGATACTTTCCGATGTTTTGG
Source organism: Rhipicephalus microplus (assembly GCF_043290135.1). NCBI lineage: Eukaryota > Metazoa > Arthropoda > Arachnida > Ixodida > Ixodidae > Rhipicephalus > Rhipicephalus microplus. The sequence continues at coordinate 61,168,407 of NC_134700.1, read as the reverse complement.
GCGGTAAGTCTATGTATATTGCAATAATGTCCCCGAATGTCTTCCTCATTCGGTAAGTTCCTTACTATGTGGATGGTTGGCGGTCATTTTTCAGTGTCTGGTGTTGCTTAAATGAAAACCATGGTCCATAAGGCATGCCGTGACTGTGTACTTCTGTCCTTTATCATGCTTGTAGAAACACCGTGATTTACCACAATTTGGCGCATGAAACATTGTGCTACCTAAGAACCCGTAGCTCGTGCAATCGTCTGAATCTCAGCGTAGCGTTTTATAAATAGTCGGTCGTGAGAGTCACCCATTTGTTGCCCTCACAGGGAGGAGAAATGGCCCGAGAATGTTCATGCCGACTTTCTCAAAGGGCATGCAAAGTGGTTTCATTCGCTGAATTAAACCTGCCTGCTTACGTAACGGTTGTTTTCGTCGCTGGAATTTACGACAGGCTTTAGCATACTGTTTGACGCTCACTGAAAGTCAGCCAATACCACCTCTCGCTTACTGTGGCAGGTGATCGTGAGTAGCGTAGGTAGCTAGACTTGGGTTCGTTGTGCAGCGCCTTCTTTATTTCTGAAAATGCCTGTGCAAACGCGCGCTTCTCGATGGGAGCCGTCAGTCTGCCTTAGTTCAGGAAGTGGTCGTGATGCGGCGTGACATGAAGGGTAGCGCTAGAGTAACTGTATATGCTACCTTTATCTAACTGAGTAGCGTGTTTCTTTTCCAACAACGCTTGCAACCATGCACGGTAAAGAAGCTCGTACACAGGCCGCACCACCAAATATCTTCACTGTCTCTCTGGAATAAATCAAGTGCCTATCATGTGCGCTGTCGCTCGTTAGCTACAAACTGTTTTTTCTACTTTCTTTAGATTTAAAACCTTAAACTTCAACAACAAAGTATTTGCATGAATTCTATATAATTTTCAAAAAGCTACTGAAATAATTATTGCTGTAGGCTTAGTGGAGGCGGGGGCGCTCTTTGAAACTCGTAGGGCCTATATTTTGTGTTTGTGGTTATTTGCCATCATCCGAATAGACTCAGAAATCGTTTTGAACTTCCATGGCACAGTCCCGAAAGCAGGTGTTTCTTTTTGTTCGCTGGTCTTTAACGCGCTAGGCACGTTGACTGGCGTTCGGTGACAGACACCTGCAAAACACCTGCAAAAACAAAGCGGGGCTTCGCCGCGTTACTATGTTCGCTAACCATGCAAGATTACGGACCTATGCGCTAACTGCTCCCGTAGAGAGCGTTTAATTATTCGATAGGTAGCGCTGCTCGCACCACACAAGCGTCTGGACGCCCCCCCCCCTTCCCCCCGAGGCGAAAGATGTGTTTTCCACTCCATCATACGTTTGTCAGATTTTTTTTGGGACGGTTTTTCAGTGGCGCGAACTAATGCCGCCGCTGCATAACAATGTTGTTAAAGTCGGCGCATGCAGTAGCATTGCGCTAATACCCTTTGGTTGCCCCATTGGTTACCCGCCTAGCGCCACAAACGGTGATATGCTATCTAAATATACCGTATATTTTACAGAGCCAGCTTCACGGCCAAGATTATGAACACGAGGAATGCAAGACGCCACCCCACGTACCTGTACACAAATGAACAAAAAATTGCTTCATGTGATTTCCATCGTGAGGCACTACATGCTGGGCTCTCAGCCCCATGACTGCAAAGCACTCGCGAAGATTAGTCGATGGGCGAGAGCAAGACACGGCTAGAGGAGAGGGTGGTGAACAGCTGAATTAGATGCTTCTGACTAGCATATATAAAACAGGGGAAGCGCTACCCATGGCAAGCGAAGTTGACGTCGCCTCGCAGGTCCAGGAGAACGAGAAGGAAGTAAACACGGTCGTTCAAACGGGTGTTTTTTTATACAGCACGGCGTTTTGCAGGCAAAACTACGTCAACTATAGGAACAGAGGTCGTGGTATGGCTGTGCTGCGATGATTGACGATCGGTATAATCTCAGCGACATTTCGCTAGCGTACGCTAGTCCGATGAGCTCATAGCGCCCAGCTAACCGTTGTCACTGTCTGCTCCCTGACCAACGAGAGGAAGGGCTGCGTCCGATAGTGTCAGCATCTTTATTCTTACGGCCGTGCTTTTAAAGGATGGTGACGTAGAATTCCTGCAGGAGTGAGTTCCACAGTTCTAGTCGTCTAGAAGAGTCGCGCATGCTTGCCAGCAAATAGAGGATGGTCCGTCACTACATTGAAAAGGTAGGGGCGAGATTTGGCGATGGCCCACATGACTACGAGACAATCTTGCTCGTTACTGAAATAATTTGCCTCGACAGTAGACGGCAGATGCTTGCTATCCCTTGACTCTTTCCGTGCCACCCTGACACTAAGAATAACGCTGAGAATGATTCTGCTGGCGTCAGTATAAAACCTCTATATCGGCATTGGCGTTGAAATTTAATGTGGTTTCGTTGTTTCGCAAATGCCGCATGTCGTTCATTCTCCGAAACAAAAGATGTGCCAGGTGTACCGCTATTTGCGAAAAGATGTGAATAAACCCACGATAGTTGGCACACAAGCTAAGAAAGCGCAGGGCGGCTTTCTTACAAGCCGGAGCTAGCAGTGCAGCAGCCGCGTAAAGCATTTTAGAGTGCACCGGATACCATTTCCGCTCTCTAACTGCCCGAGAAACATCTGCTTTTCATAACTGTAGTCAAACCTATGTGTCTCAAGTGCGAGGTCTGCCGAACGCATATACCGACTGGATGTGAGGTCTGCCAATCGGGTGAAGGTGTTGTATGTTCATAATCTGGATTTTCTGTTGAGCCGTGAACTCTGCCCCAATCATAAGGAAGACACCAACCTCTTCACTGACGGGCGAGCCAGTCACAGAATGAAACTCGCAGGATGGACTTCTACCGGATAAGCCAAAAGCTACGATGATGTCGACCGGCACGATGACGGTCGCTGTGTACTGCTTTGCAACGGTCATGATCCAGCCACTGAGAAAACCACCGAGCTTCCATTGAAAGCCTGGTGAAGACCCTGAAACTTGGCTTTGGAGGTTCAAACTGGTCTGAACCTCTAACTACTACGCGTAAGACTAGCTACGTCATGTGAAAATTTACCTTGAAGACGCACGTGGAAACTGGTTCGAGAACCGGGAGTCCACACATTGAACATGGATCAATTTCGCAGCGCTTTCTCTTAGACGTTCAAGAGCGTCGTCAGAAAGGCAAAGGCCGCAGCCTTGCTGTTGCCAGAGCTCTAAATACTGAATGCAGGCGTGGCCGTGTTCACATAAAAAATTTGCAGATCCCACGTACAGTGGGAATCGTTGATATGTGAAGCACGAATAAGAAATATTGATATGTCACTTTAATATCAGCACAACGTTACGTGGTGGAGGTAAATGATGCTATACATGACTGATTATCCTGTTTTTTATGTTTGGATGTGTCGTTTACCCTCGTAATCTATTCACGTCACGTGATACCAAATTTAGTATATGTGGAGCTATCGAAACGGCCACGACCATGCTATTAGTGTGGTATGTTGTCATGGTATAACATGACACGCGTGTCAGGATTATCATGTGTGCACCAGTCATATATTTCGTCATCTATTGACGCCAAGTAACACCAAATTCGGTATATGTGGAGCTAGCAAAACTGCCGCGAGTGCATCATAAGTATGGCATGCCGCCGTGTTGTTACATGACACGTATGTCTTGATTATCATGCTTGGATGTGTCATTTATCTATGTTATCCGTTCACGTCGCGTAATAACAAGTTTGGTACATGTGAAGCTAGCGAAACGGCCGCTAGTGCATGATGAGCGTAGCATATAGTCATGATGATACATGACACGCATCTCATGTTTGTCATGGTTGCTCCAGTATCACACCTTCGCCATCCATTAACGTACATGTAATACCAAATTTGTTACATGTGTCGCTAGCAAAACGGCCTGGAGCGCATCATGAGCGCGGGATGTTGTACTGCCGTTACATGACACGCATGTCATAATTTTCATATTAGGGTCTTGCGTTTGTGTTCGCCGTGCCATCATGCCATACCATACCAGTTTTGCAACATGCCATTTTAACGAAACACCAGCGAGAGCTGCAGGAATATGAAATGTAAATCGTGAGATACATGTAATGATTTTCATGTTATGACTAGTCTAATATAATCTTCGCACAGTCATCTTATACCATGCCCAGTTTGGTATTGGTACCATTGTCGAAACGACCAGGAGAGCTAAAAGGCGTAGGTCACTAGATAGATAGATAGATAGATAGATAGATAGATAGATAGATAGATAGATAGATAGATACGCTCAAAATCGCTGAAGTTCGCTAAGAAATGCTTCGCATTTGAAATTACTCGAGTGTTTAGCCACTGTTTGAAATGGACGTCCCTTTTGTGAACAACAAAAGACGTCGACGACTGGAAGAGATACTCTCATGCAAGTTTGCGTGTGTGGAGTTTGTAGCCTGTGTGGCATGTGGATTATTTCGTGTGAGTAAATTATCTTTATTACAAGCTCCTATGTGCCTTAAGAACGCCGCGAAGACAACACCACTCTACCTGATATGCACGAAGACAAAAGTCAGCTTCCTCATGAGGGCAGTAAAGAAAAATCTTTTCACTGGGATTATGGGGAAACCCCCCTTGACTATCCAAGAATTCGTATAACAAGTGACTACCATGGAGAAGACACTGAATATGCGCACCCGACGTACTACCACTGACACATCTAGGAAAGCCCAGCCCTTCACGACTCTAGCATTGATGACTTGCGCACAACCATCCGAAATAATACGCTTGAGGAGCTCAAGAAGCTCTTTTTTACACCGTGTTACAAGCTGCCACTCTAGCGTCGCCAGCGCGAAGTCGGCGACGGGAATGACCGCAGGTTGGTTCGTTCCGTACGCAAGCAGAGACAGTGAAGAGATCAGAGACGTGAGAAAACAAAACAAACTTTACTCTAGTGATATCGCAGCACACGGGATCTAATACAACACTTCAATACAACTAACAAAATACATCGACACTTGATACAACTAAAAAGATATATAACAGAAACAATAAATTAGCTTACGAGAGAGAACTATTACAAACTACACAAACTAACAAGACTAGAACGACGGAGGAGAAAGTTCGAAGAGATAAACAGGTGAAGGCATACATGTGATGACCGGCAGCGTTGTGTCCCCGACGATCGGATGCGAGAAGTCGAAGCGAGTTCTGGCACGACTGCGATGTCGGCGGTGTTGCAACGCTGGTGGCTCCGGGAGGCTAGTGCTTGCAGGTGACTTCGAGCAGGTTGAGCTAACTCGAGGCGAAGTCCCGATGTCTACGTTTCAGACGTTAATATCGCGTCACAACTAGACGAACGGCTAAGTTTAGGTGGCCAGCCGATACAGAGCCACACTAAAACTTCTAGAAGAGATGCTTGTTGATCTGTTTCTACACCATCTTGGTCAGCGACTAGTCTCCCCAGCAGGGCAAAATCCTGCGCTTAAATCCCTCTCGTGTCTCCTCACTCTCTTCCTTGGGGACAAGAAACCTCTACATGGGTCCAATCATGTGCGTCTAATTGATGAAAACTCCGCCTCGAAAATATTTTGACCCCACCCCTTTTTAATAGGGAGAGGGCCCGCAACTGGCGAGAGTGACAACCTGTCGGGTTGTTGTCATACGGCTTGGCCACCAGAGCGTTTTCCACGCTTTTCCCCGTGGGAACGGTCAACCACTTAGCTCTCAGTCGGTGCATCTTGTAGTCTAATCCTTGTTCGGGGTATACCGCGGCCTTCTACGACCTTGCAGACGTCGCCACAGTTACAAAAGGATTAACCGTCGGCGGCGACGTTCTAAGGAGAGCACCCCATTTTGCCCTTCTCGGATCCCTTTCATGCGCCGCCGTTTCTCACGGTTAGTCGGGGAGTACGGCGCCCGTTAATTGCCGTGACGCGGTGTAACCAAAAATAGCCGTCCGTGACATTGCCCCTCCACTTTCAGAATGTTATTCATAACATTTGTTCACACGGAGGGAAATTTTTTCGACAACAAGGAACAAAACACCACCAACAAGGGAGGCATGAGGACTGTCCCTCTCATACACAACATACATAGGCAGAGTGCACCAAAATAACAACAAAAGGAAAAGCAAACAATTGTTAGAGCACCAGCTTCATTTACACGCAACAATATCAATGCGCCATACAAACAAGAAGAGGAAATAGGCGTGTACGGCAGCCATCAATACAGAATAGACTGCACGAATGTATACTACGAAACAACGGAACAGGTGCGCTCCTCTACTGTAGTGCAATCCTTCAATGTGCATTACAGCAAGTAAAAACAACCAATGCACCAAGCAACAAGAAAATAACTCAAAATACACTTCTTATCAAATGAAATACGTACATACAAACAGAGCACAACCAACGGAAGGAGAAAAAAAACAACATGCTCATAGACCTCAAGAACTATATCCGGCTCAAGTAATCGGCTCCCACGTTTTCGCTACCCTTAATATGCGTAATGGTGAACTGGTACTCTTGGAGTAGTAAACTCCATCGAAGTACTCGAGCGTTCAGCTGTTTCGCCTGTTGGATATAACTCAGAGGCTGGTGGTCTGTCTGGACACAAAAATGTACTCCATATAAGTACATGGAGAATTTCTGAATTCCCCATACCAACGCGAGACATTCGCGTTCGATGGTACTATAGGAAGCCTCCCGTGGGAGCAGCTTTCGGCTGGCATAAGCTGTGGGGTGGAGCTTGCCTTCGTGGGCCTGCATGAGCACGGCTCCGAGACTTGTGTCCAATGCGTCCGTTCGAAGTACGAATGGTTGGTGCAAATCTGGTAGCCGTAGTATCGGCTCCGTTGAGACACGTTGTTTGAGACTTCGAAAAGCCTCCTCGTGGGCTGCTGTCCATTTCACTGAGTTAGCTTCGCCCTTCCGAGTTAAATCTGTAAGGGGAGCGCTGACTTCTGCGTAATTCGGGATAAATTCCCGATAGTACCCGGTCAAACCGAGGAAGGCGCGCACTTGTCGCTCAATTGAAGGACGTGGTGCAGCTTCGATCTTGTCGAGTGTTTTCCCCAGTGGTTGCAATCCGCCCCTGCACACTCGGTGTCCCAAGAAGTCGATTTCTTCTACACCAAGTTCGCATTTACTGGGGCGCACTGTAAGCCCGGCCCTCTGTATGCGCTCAAAAAGCAGTCCCAGAGACCTCAGGTGCTCTTCCCATGTCTCGGTGGCTACCAGTACATCATCGTAGTAGTGGTCCACACCGGGTATACCTTCTGCAACCTTCCGCATCAACTTAGCAAATACAGCAGGCGCTGTCTTGATGCCGAATGGCATGAAGCGGAACTGATATAGTCCCGATGTCGTCGAGAAGGCCGTCTTCGCTTTGGACTCTTCGGTCAGCGGGATCTGCCAATAGCCCTTCACGAAGTCGAGCTTCGAGAAATACTTCTTCTTTCCCACTGTAGCAAACACCGCGTCAGTTCTAGTCATAGGTTCGGAGTCAGCCACCAGAACGTTGTTCAGGCGTCGAAAATCGATACACAGTCGATTTGTCCCGTCGGGTTTCTTTACCAAAATGACTGGCGAATTATAAGGGGACTCTGATTTCTCAATGAAGCCGAGCTTCTCCATCTCCCGCACCTCTTTCTCTACACCTTTCCGCGTTGCAAAGGTAAGAGGGTATTGTTTCACGTGGACGGGGTTACTCGTGGTGAGTTCGAGGTTGCAGTGGACCCAGTCAGTTTTGCCCGGGACATCCGACAAAATACGAGCTTGTTCTTTGACAATTCCTTGCAGCTGTCCGATCTGCTGAGCGTCCAGTTTGTCGGAGAGCTTCACGTCTTCTTCCCCTTCTACTTTCAGCCAGTCAGGGGTTGGAATATTCTCGTCCTCGCTTGATTCCACAACACCAAATGTCACGTTGCACACCTTGGTGGAGGGGCTGTCCCTCTCCTCGTATCTTTTTAGTAAGTAGGCGTGGAAGATTTTTCTGCCGCCAGCCGTGTCTATGACGTAGTCAGCTTCACCTTTCTTTTCCCGGACTTCAAAAGGGCCCTTCCATTGCAGCAGCAGCTCGTTCGTGTCGGTTGGAAGTAAAACCAGTACCTTGTCTCCGGGGTTGAAACTCCGCTCCTTCGCCTTTCGATTGTACAGCTTCGTGTACCGTGCTCCGGCTTTTTCCAACTCCTCGTGTGCCAGGCGGCCAGTTTCCCCCAAACGGTTCCGAAGGTCAAAGACATGCTGGTACGTCGTCTTAGCTTCTTCAGTCAAGTCGGCGTTCGTCCACAACTCCTTCAGTATCGCCAAGGGTCCCCTCACATGGCGGCCGTAGAGAAGCTCGAAGGGTGAAAACCCCATACTGGCCTGCGGAACCTCCCTATAGGCAAAGAGGAGAGGTGCCAGGAAGCGGTCCCAATCTCTCGGTTTTTCGGCGTACATGCGCTTCAACATTAATTTCAAGGTGCCGTTGAATTTTTCCACCAAGCCATTCGCCATGGGGTGATATGGGGTGGTGTGGAGCTGGCGCACGGAAAGGAGCCGCGCTACTTCCTTCAGCAGGTCCGATGTGAAGTTCGTGCCACGGTCGCTCAGTACCTCGCGGGGGACACCAAATCGGGAGAACATCTCGACCAGGGCTTCGGCCACTCGCTCAGTTTCGATACTCGGGAGCGCTACTGCGTCTGGATACCGGGTGGCATAATCCATTAAAATCAAAATGTATCGGTTCCCATGCTTTGAGGGCGGGTGAATCGGTCCCACTATATCGATCGCCCCTCACTTGAACGGGGTGTCGATTATGGGTGCCCTCCCCAGTGAAACATGTGGTACACGGCCCTTTGGTACGGTGCGCTGACAAATGTCACATGAGGCGACGAACCTTTTTACGTCAGCTGTGATGCCTAGCCAAAAGAACTCCTCCGAGATCCGGTCCTTGGTTTTCTGCGTGCCCAAGTGTCCTGCCATTATACCATCGTGTGCGGTTTTAAGCACAGCTTCTCGGTGGCAGCGCGGAACGACTAATTGGCGTACAAGCCGTCCGTTGGCCTCTGTGTACTGTCGGTACAGCAGTCCCTGTTCTTGTTTGTACTCGATGAATCCCTTTTCATTTCGGCATGTTTGCTTCCTGCCAATCTTCTCAAAACACTGTTTGAGTGTCGCATCTCCCCTCTGCTCGCAGCCATAGTTATCTCCCGGCAATCCCGCCGTGGTCCCAGGCGTACGAAGCTTGGCAAATTTTCCCGGCTGTGCATGCGCTTGGGAACGGGTTATAGCTGCTGCCACAGGCTCTTCCCTTAACTCTTTTGTCGCGACTGGTTTTTCAGTCTGTTTTCTGGGATCATTAGGAGGTCTTACGCCCTCGATATTGCCCAGAATGAGGTCATACAGTGGATCTTGCAGACATAGTGCTATCAGATTGCCAGTAAAGTAGGGGGTGTCAACCTCAATCCGTGCTTCGGGCAGCATCCTCGCTGTTCCGTCAACCAAGTAGACGAGTCTGCTTGTACCTGTCAGCTCGTCTTCCTTCACCAACTTCCTCCGCACGATTACTGTGTTGCACCCCGTATCCCGCAACACTGATATGTCTGTGCCTCGGAGGATCCCTGTGGCCACTGGTAGGTTCTCGGCCAGATTTTTCGGTGGTGTAACCCTTACGGCGTTGACGACGGGGACTTTTTCGCCATTCCTAAGCTCGACATACCCGTCGCATATGGGATCCTCACGCGTTTCCTTTGGTGCGTAGAGGCAGGATGCCTGGAGTGAGTTATTTGCTCCTGACCGGCAGTCGTTTGCCCTATGTCCTTTTTTCCCCCACTTGAAGCAGACGATGGCTACATTAGTGGCAGGTCTGTTGCGACACAAGTGCGGTGGGTGATTCCCACGATTGCAAATATAGCACCGTGGTAGTGGTGAGTGGCTGTTGCCTCCTTTTTCGTATTTCCCCTTTTCGTCCTTTATGGGACAATCTTTCTTTGTTTTCGCTAGGCTTGCTCCACCCTGAGGTTCCAAAAACTGGTCTGCCAACTCAAGCATGTCTTCCAGGGATTCCGCCCTTTTTTCTTTCAAATATAATGCCAGGTTCGAACCACATCCATTCAAAAACCTCTCTTTAATCAACAATGCTCGGAGGGACTCGAATTCTGTCTCAGTTTTGGACAGCTCAACCTATCTATCAAAGTAATGTTTTAAGCGAGCCGCGTACTGTGTTGCTGTTTCACCCCCTACTGGCCTCTCCTTATTAAACTTGTCTCGGAACCCATCCGCCGTGAAGCGAAAGCGCTTCAAGAGGGCGGTTTTAACCTTGGCGTAGTCCGCTGCATCTGCAGGCGGAAGCCTGCCATAAACACTTAGCGCCTCTCCTGTAAGACATGTCGAAAGCGCCGTCACCCATTGGCTTTCAGGCCACTTTTACCCTCTGGCGATGCTCTCAAACCGGCGTATAAACGCATCTAAGTCGTCCCTTCCTTCGTCAAAGGTGACGAGCAGTCTACCTGCGTGTATTCTCAAACTCGGCTCCTCCCCGGCATCGCCGTGCTCACTGCTGGATCCGCTCACCCTGCTACTCTCACTGAGGCGAATCTTTAATTGAAGTAACTGCACTTCCCGTTCTCCGGCTTCCCTAGCCGCTTCCCTTGCCGCTTCTCGTTCTTTCTCCCTTTCAACGCGTTCTCTCTCCTTTTCTTGGTGCTCTCTCTCCTTTTCTTCGCGTTCTTTCTCCTTTTCTTCGCGTTCTCTCTCCCTTTCTTTTTCCTTTTCCTCCCGGGCCAGTGCCCGCTCTTCTCTAGCTAACGCCTGCGCCTGTTCCTGCTGCTCCTTAACCCATTGTCTCAGTTCGGCGCCCTCGAGACTTAACTGTTTACCGTGTGCGATCCTTTTATCAAAAACCATACACTCCATACTGCAAATTATCACTATAATGCCCCTATAAACCCAGCGCAATCATATGCAGGGTGCAACCGCTTCCACTATGCGGCTCTATCACCACGCTGTCCGCACGGTTCTCGTTCACCCCTCACCGTCTTACTCTTGTACGGAACGTCCTGTCTCGCGGACGCCAGTTTTGTTACAAGCTGCCACTCTAGCGTCGCCAGCGCGAAGTCGGCGACGGGAATGACAGCAGGTTGGTTCGTTCCGCACGCAAGCAGAGACAGTGAAGAGATCAGAGACGTGAGAAAACAAAACAAACTTTACTCTAGTGATATCGCCGCACAGGGGATCTAATACAACACTTCAATACAACTAACAAAATACATCGACACTTGATACAACTAAAAAGATATATAACAGAAACAATAAATCAGCTTACGAGAGAGAACTATCACAAACTACACAAACTAACAAGAGTAGAACGACGGAGGAGAAAGTTCGAAGAGATAAACAGGTGAAGGCATACATGTGATGACCGGCAGCGTTGTGTCCCCGACGATCGGATGCGAGAAGTCGAAGCGTGTTCTGGCACGACGGCGATGTCGGCGGTGTTGCAACGCTGGTGGCTCCGGGAGGCTAGTGCTTGCAGGTGACTTCGAGCAGGTTGAGCTAACTCGAGGCGAAGTCCCGATGTCTACGTTGCAGACGTTATTATCGCGTCACAACTAGACGAACGGCTAAGTTTAGGTGGCCAGCCGATACAGAGCCACACTAAAACTTCTAGAAGAGATGCTTGTTGATCTGTTTCTACACCATCTTGGTCAGCGACTAGTCTCCCTAGCAGGGAATAATCCTGCGCTTAAATCCCCCTCGTGTCTCCTCACTCTCTTCCTTGGGGACAAGAAACCTCTACATGGGTCCAATCATGTGCGTCTAATTGATGAAAACTCCGCCCCGAAAATATTTTGACCCCACCCCTTTTTAATAGGGAGAGGGCCCGCAACTAGCGAGAGGGACAACCTGTCGGGTTGTTGTCATACGGCTTGGCCACCAGAGCGTTTCCCACGCTTTTCCTCGTGGGAACGGTCAACCACTTAGCTCTCAGTCGGTGCATCTTGTAGTGTAATACTTGTTCGGGGTATACCGCGGCCTTCTACGACCTTGCAGACGTCGCCACAGTTACAAAAAGATTAACCGTCGGCGGCGACGTTCTAAGGAGAGCACCCCATTTTGCCCTTCTCGGATCCCTTTCATGCGCTGCCGTTTCTCACGGTCAGTCGGGGAGTACGGCGCTCGTTAATTGCCGTGACGCGGTGTCGCCAAAAATAGCCATCCGTGACACACCGCCAGATGTTCTTTGCTAAAGTAGTAAGTTAGGAAATCCAACAATAATTCGGTGTCGCTCAGCCAGCGCATTACAGTCACCAGCTATCGATTATGCTGCTCCAACCCGACGCCATGCTACCCCTCTGCGCCCTTGTCAAGAAGCGGCACCGCTGCAGTTCCTTTGCGACACACCGCCACAACAACCATCGCCATTCTGCCCGAAACCACGCAGGGGCGCCTGCGAAAGTAGGCGTTTGGTGTGTAGCGACACCACAGACCCGAGCTAACGGGGGAGTTTTGACTGCCTCCTACGCCTGGCCGTGCGTATCTTTGCAGTGTCCGGGGAAAAGGAGATCATGGGGGTTGAGCCGACGCTTTGTGATTGGACCTTTAAGGCTCCCCGGCAGAGGCAACATACTCTTTGGCCCCGGCTTCACGTAGACGGCGCCCCTGGACTCACCCAGCCAAGGAAAATCAGCAGTCCTTCTCCTATCCCTCCCTCTCTCTCTACATCTTCGTCTTTGCAATCACTTTTTACCTTTCCTGTCTTCTTGTTTCTTCCTTTCACTTCCAATTTTCCTGGCGGCGAGGGTTAACCCTGTGCAAATAGCCTACCTTGGTCTAGGCGCATTGGGTTACAGTGGCGTTGTACGGCTGGCGTCGGCAAGTTTTTAGTTTTTACGAACTTGTAGCGTCCCCTCGTTGGGCTCCATGGTGGGTTGTCGTCAACGCTGCTGAATAAAAATAAAACCGGCATGCATAAAGCATTCCCCTCACTGAGCAATCGTACCGGCTTGAAGCAGGTACGCACCGATGACATAAACTTTTTCAACAGGCCAACGGAAACATTTCCTCACTTTCATGTTATCCACTGTGAAAAAACTGGAAAGCAAGCCAGGACCGTCTCTGCTTTCGTAGTGGCTAGATGTCTTACCGAAACTCTTCGCACAGGATACATGGTAACCAAAATGGCTAGCGGAGACCTTCTTCTCGAAATCTGTGACAAAGAACAATTTAAAAAGCTAGACAGTCTCTCAGATTTCGGTGGCCTACCAATAACCAAACACCACATAGATCAATGAACAGAACTCGCGGAGTGGTATCTGACATGGACTTGACTTGACCGAGACTGAACTTTTGGAGGGGTGGAAAAGCGAAAGTTTGACTAATGTACAGAGAATTATTATCAGATAAGACAAAGGAAACACCAACGAAAGACCTGATACTCATGTTTGCTTCCAGTAAATTGCCAGAAACCATTCAAACAGGGTACACGAAAACTTCAATGAGGCCATACATACCAAACCCCTGTCGTTGCTTGCAATGTCAGAGGTATGGCCATGGCTCTAAAAGCTGTCGGGGTCGCCAGACCTGTGCACAATGTGGAGCCCTGGGCCATGTGTCTGAGAACTGCAAAGAGCAGCTCCACTGTGTAAACTGTAAAGGAAACCAAGCTGCATATTCACTTTCCTGTCCATACTGGAAGAAAGAAAAGGAGATAATAATGGTGAAAGTGAAAGAAAACATTTATTTTAAGGATGCTAGAAAAAGGGTCTCGCCATTTTACGGCCCAACGTATGCTGATGCGGCGCGTCAGGGGGCACCGCTGCACCAGCCCCCGTCCCTCCTTCCACTCGCGCATAGCGAGCCGGTCGTTGTGGCACCTGCCCCCAAGGCGGCTGTAGTCCAGACTACACCGCCAACTTCCGAACAGAGACCGGAGGCCCTAGGGTCCTCAGGTCTCAAACCCTCACCTCACCAGGCGAGGCCCAGAATTCGAACAACCAGCTCGCACGTGCGGGCGTCCAGTGCCTCCTAGGCGGCAATGGATACGTCGTTACCCTTGGTACCGAAAGAGCGGCATGGCTCCTTAGAGCGCGTCAAGAAAACAAAAAAAGCAAATAACGGAATCTGGTGATGGCCCTCTTACTTGAATTCAATCTTCCCGGCTAAACAGCCACTTGCTTTTTGTACACACAGGACTACTTTACATTCATCATTAACACTCAAATTATGCAATGGAACGTCAGGGGCCTTATCAGAAACCTTGACAATATCCAAGAACTTTCACACGAACACTCACCAAAAGTGCTGTTTACAAAAAACACACCTGAATTCAAAACACACCAACTTTCTTCGTAAAGACGTTATTTTCCGAAAGGACCGTGATGATGCCATGACATCATCCGGAGGTGTTGCCATTATAGTGAATCAAGCGATTGCATGCACACACTTTTAACTACAAACATCTCTTGAGGCAGTGGCTGTTCAAGCTGTGCTTTTTGACAAACTCGTAACAGTTAGCACTTTTTACGTACCTCCAAGCTATCACCTACAAAAGCATGAATTCCAGTCCCTCATCGATGGACTCCCGGAACCTTTTGTTCACCTTGGAGACTTGAACGCGCATAGCAGGCTATGGGGCGACTCTCGTTGTAACGCTCGAGGTCGACTGATTGGACAGTTTCTTCTCTCTTTCAGTGCGTGTTTTCTGAATCGAAAGGAACCAACTTATTATAACTTCGCTAACAATACTTATTCCTCAATAGACCTAAGCAAAGTATCTCCATCACATGTACCTCTACTTCACTGGAAAGTCATCACTAATCCCTACGGAAGTTACCACTTTCCCGTAGTTTTAAGCACACCTACATCAACTGAATGCCCTCCACAGGTTCCCAAATGACAATTAGGAAAGCCGATTGGGAACACTTTTATACTATCACTAATTTTAGTTGGCACGACATATGTACTTTAAGCATTGATGCTGCTGTCGACTACTTCACTTCGTTTTTGATTGATGCAGCGACAGAATGCATCCCACAAACGAATAGACACCCTGGAAAATGACGTGTGCCATGGTAGAACTCTGAGTGCCGAAAGGCGTGCAAGCAGCAGAACAAGGCTCGGAGGTTGCTTCGGAACTCACCGACAGCCGAAAATCTTGACAGATTCAAGAAAATAAAGTCTTAAGGCAGGAGAACACGTCGGCAAGCCAGAAGAGAAAGCTGGCAGAAGTTTTTGTCAGGGATAAATTCATACACACAGGAGACTAAAGTCTGGAACATGGTCGGTAGGGTAGCAGGAAGACAAGCACACACACTCCCACTGGTAAACACACAGAGTGACACCTTGGAAGATCAGCCGAACCTCCTCGGTGCACACTTTGAGTGGGTGGCCAGCTCCTCGCACTACACTGATGCTTTCCAAAAATACAGAACAAAAATAGAAAAGCAAAAACATGAACACAAATATACGAATCACGAGGCGTAAAATCAAGCTTTCAGCTTAGCTGAGCTCCAAACATCACTGAACTCCTGCAGTGATTCCGCTTAAAATTCTGACCGTGTGGTTTACGAAATGTTAAAAAAGCTACCAATCGAAAATCAAAATACCTTACTTTGTACAATGCTATTTGGTTCTCTGGCACTATCCTTAGTGCCTGGAAAGAGGCTATTGTTATTCCCATTTCGAAACAGGGCAAAGACCCTTCTTTAGTTTCGAGTTACAGGCCTATTGCGTTTACAAGCTGCCTGTGCAAACTTTTCGAAACAATGATCAACTGCCGACTTGTATAATTTCTTGAAACAAACAATTTGCTCGACCCATTTCAGTGCGGGTTTCGAAAGAGTGGATCCACCACCGATCACCTTGTTCGTATCGAGGCACAGGCTTTTTCGTATCAAGCTTTCGCTCATAAGCAATTATTTTTTTCTGTGTTCCTTGATATCGAAAAGGCATATGATACAACATGGCGCTTCGGAATACTTAGAGACCTGTCCCACCTTGCCGTGCGTGGCAGAATGTTTACTATTATCGAAAGCTACCTGTCCAACCGGACATTCTGAGTTCAAGTAGGCAGCGTACTCTCGCAAACATTTGTCCAAGAAACAGGCGTGCCGCAAGGTGGTGTACTTAGTTGCACACGTTTTCTCATCAAAATGAAATGTTCGCACTCGTCCATCCCTCGCATTATGTTTTATTGTACATATGTCAATGACGTCCAGCTTGGCTTTACATCTTGCAATCTGGCCATGTGTGAGTGCCAGGTTTAGCTTGGTTTGAACAAAGTCTCCAATTGGACTGAAGAAAAGTGGTCCCGGCTGAATGCACAGAAAAGCACGTGTGTCTTGTTCTCCAGGAAGAGAGATATCCATCCCGATCCCGGTATCGAACTGCAAGGGCAACGTCTTTCCGTTAATACCGAACACAAATTGTTAGGCGTAATCTTGGACATCAAGGTAAACTTCATACCACATATCAAATATTTAAAAAACAAGTGCATAAAAGCTATGAACGTTCTAAAAGTGTTGTCTCACACTACGTGGGGAAGCGACAAGAAGTGTTTAATGAATATGTATAAAAGCCTCGTACGTACCCGCCTAGACTATGGGGCAATATCTTATCAGTCTTCGACACCTACTGCCCTTAAAATGCTTGATCCTGTTCATCATCTAGGCATCCGCCTCTCTGCGGGTGTTTTTCGCACTAGCCCCGTAGAGAGTCTGTACGTGGAATCGAACGAATGGTCGCTCCACTTACAGAAGTGTTACTTGTCTTTTGAATATTATCCTAATGTAAACGCAGACAAGGGTCACCCATCACATTCCACAATCAATGACATGTCAAGCCTTGCTGTGTTTGAAAAACGGCCTTCTATGAGACAGCCCTACTCACTCCGTGTGAGGGGCTTAGAGAAGGAAACCGGTGTGCCACTCGAACACCGCTTGATGGCTCCCGCGGTATGCCTGCCACCGTGTCAGTGGCACGTCATAGATTGCGACGTGTCTTTCTAGGAGGTAAAAAAGCATGCACCAATCACACATATCCAGGCATACTTCCTTGAACTACAACATAAATACACATGTCCTGTGTTCTTTACGGATGCTCCGAATTCTAACACTTTTGTCTTGTACGCAGCCGTCGGCCCATCCTTTTTGGAAGCCGGCGTTCTGCATTCTGACACAAGCATTTCCACCACCGAAGCTTATGCCATACTTGCGGCCGTTAAACACATCAAGCAAATAAAACTACAGAAGGCAATAATATATACAGATTCTCTAAGCGAAGTAAAAGCCCCGGAGACACCTAAAACGAACGTAGACCGCACCCTTGTCTCGCTTTATTTACTCCTATGCACAGTGTACTTATCCAAGCAGCACGATGTAGTCTGATGGGTGCCTGAACACCACGAAATACAAGGCAACGTTTTGGTGGACCAGCTAGCTGGATCTGCTGACAAAACGGCTAGCAATACATCGATACCAGTTCCTGCACTCGACTTGAGAGCCTTTCTAAAACGAAAGCAAAGGGATTATTGGCAAAGCACATGGGACACACACACACAGGCAATAAATTGCGTATCATCAAGCCGCAACTTGGTCATTGGCCGCCAATATTGAAATCACGTCACACAAGTAATACTCACAAGGTTAAGAACAAGAGATACATACACTGCACATTCATTTGTTCTGTCTGTTGGCGATCCACCTTTGTGTGAAAGATCTGGAGAACGCTCACCGTACTTCACATTCTGATCTAGTGTAACGACTTAGACACGCTAAGAAGTCAACACTTCCCATTACCCTACCGACAGCAGATACCCCTTCACCCTGCAGTGTTTGTCGGTAGGGAACCACTTTTTACACATAAATCATTGTTAGCTGTTTTAAGAATGGTTCATACTTTTCATATTATATACCCGGTAGTTCCGTAACACGGCCTCCGCTGTGGTGGCTACACTCAACAAAGCACTTGCCTCACGGCTATTGGACGCAAGGGTGTGAATGATGGAGGCACTTGTGCTAATGCCATACATGTCAATCATCGTTATTATTTTCACAAACTTTTGTAAAGCATTCATACCACACATTTTTCACATCCTGGTCATGTTTTTATTACTTATATGTTTTTACCCCCTTTAGAGCGAAAGATTTACAGCCGTATACAGCCGCTTATCACAACCATTGCCCATATATCTTGTAACAAGAACTGGCGCCCTTTGGCCATGAAATGGCCCTTGCGCCCCAAACATCAAACATCATGATCATTCTTACCGAAAATTGACAACACACTCTAAGGCAAAATTACCCGAAAAAGGAGTAACGGAGCCCAATAGGCGCGCGTGATTAATGAATAGACCATTGAGGAGCAACCACAGAGGGAAGCGTGGAGCGTGAAACCAAGCGATGAACCGCCCGGGCATCGCAGGCAGCGCGAAAAGCGTTGCCAAGGTGACCAGGCCTCCCTCTCGCCTCTGCTGGCTCAGTCTTTCCTCGTATTTTGCCGGCAACGGTCCGCGTTGCGTCGCGCTCGGAGTGCTCGACCATGACCACCTGGATTCGACGATCTAAGAATTACGACCTAGGGCTTGTGTGTACGCTTGAATGAGCGTGGGCTGCTGCTTTTACGTTTCGCTGCACCGATGAAGTCTGGAGCAAATTTCGACACGTCACCAGGCCACGCTGTATATCTCTGGCTTCAAGATAGTCACGACCAACACACGACAGCAATAGTTGGGAAGGCAAATATGGCGGCCGAGACGAACAGGCCTACCGGATATATACTTCAGTCTGACTCAGGGCAGAAAACCACACTGGATTCTAAGGCAAGTAGGTTATCATTCTTTATTCTACTCTAATTTTCGCGTGTGCGACACGGATTCCGCTTGCCCGCAACAGGCTCGGTCGTGTTGTATATCGCACGCACGAAATACATCGCGAAGGTAAGCTTAGGCGTCTGCAGTTCGCCTGTGTTTTTTGACCACCTGGAAATTGGCCGTCATTGCCGTCGGCCTCCCGTACGCTTGCTCATAATGTGCTCGGCTGTCTTCTCCGCCGCGATGAGCTTCGAGCTGATGATATTGGACTGACCTCGTCGCTATGTTGGGAGTCGTCTAAAACACGTTACGGTTTCTCGTAAACAGCTTGTTTGTAGCATGTCGCGCGCTGTAAGTGCACAAGCACGGGCTGGCGGGGCTTTCGCTAGCGTCGAAACTCACTGAAAATTGGTCGCCATTATAGTTGGCTTTCCCGCTAGTCGGTCGCAAAAAGCTCGGCACCGTCCGCTGGCCACGGCGGCGGACTCGCGTTTGCGCGCTGCACTCGCTCGAGTTTGTGGAAAAGTGCCGCATTACCGTCAATTTCTTCGGCGCTCTTCACGGCGGTCGCCAAGCGTACGCTCGTTCATCCGTTCGAAGTTCGCTGGCAGCAGACACTCCGCGTGCAGCGCCGTGTGTGATCTCGCGATTGCTTGCTTGAGGTGAACGACGTCGCTCGCTTAGGGCTCGCCAACTTGTTAGCGGCGCGGTGGTTTGCGGAGTTGTGACTGCGGCCGCTGCTTCTAAGCTGTTGCGCTACGGGGATCGAATTGATACTTTGACAATGTGTGACATCACGGTGAAATTATTAGCATGTCATATATCACATATGTTTTCATTTCACCTTGCACGTGTTTCTAATATGCACTTGTATTCATCCTGTGTCACGTGTGACTCGCTATTTTACATACTTGTTGTGGAGCCGTGGGCACGCATCATGCTGAAGACTGTGCGCTGTCGTCTGTGATGCCCGTCATCCATCTCTTTCGTCAGAGCAGCTTCAGAAGAACTGTGCGAGATGTGAAGGTATTGTTATTTGCGTGTCATATTTAACGCTTGTTTTTACATTAACGTGCACGTACTTGTCATATGCGTGCATCTTCATCTTTTGTGACGTGTGCCTAACTATTTTTACTATATTCTTGTACGTGCAGTCGTGGGAACACAACAGGCTTCGTGCGGTGGCGTCTGCAATGCCTGTCATCTATCGCTTCCGTCGGAGGAGCTCCCCAAGGAGTGAAAAAGATTTGACAACGAGGTTGGTCTTGTACACTTCACCATGAATTCACTTAAACGAATGGAGAAACTTCATGCGTATGTTGAAAAATAAAAAAAAATTTGGTGCCTCACTTTTGTCTTTCGTTGTTGCCGTGACTGCGAAAGCAGTTACACATAGGTGGCTAACTACTTTTTCGCGTGTTTTTTTGCGGAAGTCGTTTGTTGCTCACTGCGCAGAAAAACAGGCGAAAAAAGTATTAGGCCTGGCAGAAAATAAACCAAACACAATGTTTGAAATGGGGATAAAAAGTTGATCCGATTGTAGTGTATGAGTGAATCAACGGTTTGTCCGGCAAGGTGCAAGTGCGAGGACTAACGGTTGCCCGGTAAGGTGTAATTGTGGGGACTAACAATTGCTCTAATTGGTGAAAGTGTGAGGTATAACTGTTAGTGCTTGGCGTGAACTGTGGGACTAACGGTTACTCACTAAAGTGTAAATATGAGGATTAAATCTTGGTCCCTTGAGGGGATTAACTGTCAGACTCAGTGCCGTTAGTCCTTAAAGAGATTAATGGTTGTGGGAGCCCCATTAATCTCCAAAAGGATGAACCACACACCATTTTAACACCCTTAGCCTTAGATTGCAGGTACGCACCCAAAAAGACAGTCGTTTGCCGTGCTCCCATAACATCCTCCTCTGCTACCACTGCCGCGGAAGATGGGCACACGTTCCGCCGCGGCCGGTACCATGAAACAGGGCTGAGTGTTTTCGCAATCAACGCGACACTTCTACAGTGAGGGTTGCGACATCGTTGAGTACATTGCAGGAGCTCAGAAGAGACCCCGACAACCTTCGCGTTAGCTGTCGCCAAGCCACTCCATCTCAACGCATCACAGTCAGTACGCCAGCCCGGCTCTGGGCTAATCTCAGAGCCCTTACCCGAAAAACTAAAGGCAGCAACCGTCGGAGGGGTTCTTGCTGTACGATGAACTACCAATGATTCTTCGCTGATGACAATGTCACGATGATATCTAAAGAACACGCCGAAAGCAAGATGGAGCCCTGACGTCGAAGCATTGCAGCTGGAAGACCTGATGACGCTATGTACAGCAGTGGAGCAAACCGATGCAGCCGTGATCCGACACTATGACCCAACGACAACACAAAACGGCGAACTACTGTCCTCGCCATAACAATCGACGGCCACAACGTCATCACTCTAGTCAGCACTGCAGACGATTAATCCGACGTCAGTGAACCGTCCACCACAAGACTGCTTGGAAAGGCCTCAAAAATGGGACAGCTAGAGGCCGTCATACAACGATAGCACGAGCAAGCACAGAAAGTCACCATCTGTACCTCGAGTTGACCTGCGGCATTTATATTTCTTCAAAATTTCTCCAGGGACGTGATACTCGAGATGGATTTGTCAGACAACATGGCCCCATCCTTGACCTGAGTTCTCCGTGAATAACATTAACATACAAAAAAAGTGTTGGCACCCCAGACCAAGGCGGAGAAACATGATCTGAACATAACAGAAGAGCAGGTACGTCACCGTTCCGTTTCGCTCTGGCATCATAATTTTCGTTAGAACTTAATTACCCAAACAGCTTAGGCGTCATCAAGCGCTATCAGCACTTGGTTATGAACCATCAGGCCGGCGTCGCAAGAGGCATCGCCGAGTTGCGGGATGGCAAAGGAAACGTAGTGCTGACAAAGTACAACGATGATGTTGGCAACTTATACCCCTGTCAAACTGGATGTGCTAAAGTCATTAGATTAAATGTCACTCGCAGCTACAAAAACCATTCGATACGGTGTGGTGCTCTACACAAAAAATGATTGTCATTCGTTTATAATATCAGTGTTGGTAACTCAGAAAAATATTGCTTGATATTTGAGCAAGGTACCTGTAAAGTTTAAAACACATGTTGTAAGTCATTCTAAAAGACAATAAGACATTTTAAAAGGCATTGAAGTCATTCGAATTGCTTTTTAAAGTATATCCGAGATGTCACTTCGCTAAATAAATACGTATACAAATTGTGCATTATAGAATACAAGGCCACCATATGCCAATAAGACTCATTTATACAATAACAACAGCCGACAGAAGAAAGAAGAGGTAGTTGAAGCAATGGCAGAATAAACCAAGCTGTGTTTTCGGAACCGCGTCTCAGAGTACTACAGTTACTGGTGACCCTGGAATACGAACGCGACGTTTCATGGAGTAGCTTGAGAATCTCCACGGCCTCGGCCCTGGTACCGCTGCCGCTGCATCTGGCCAGGCACCCGCTTCCGGTGTTGTTGGAGGTACTGGTATTTTAACGCTGCCGCAGTTGTGTCTTGCTGATCCCTCCTTATGATTCATTCAACTCGAGAACAAGTTCCACATTCATCGCCTCACATCAGAAGTTCGCAAGCATGAGCTACTCATTGAAGCGTTGCCACTACAGGCACTGGCCGAAACACGCTTCATCCTCGTGGACCCACCTGGTGAAACTTCCTATATGTCAGTCAAACAGACTCTTCTTTACCAACTCGTTCTGCCTAAGCATCGGCGCATTCAGCACCTCCTGTGCAACGAAGAGCTCGGCGACCACCGTCCCACACAGTTTCTACGTCACCTGCAACACCTACTTGGGGACCGGCTGGTCAGCTCAGAAACATCCATACTACGTAAGTTCTTTCTACTGCGTCTTTTGCCTACCGTGCGAATGGCTCTTGTCGCAGCTCAGGGTAAGATTGCGAAACTGGCAAAAATGGCCGATGACATGATGGACGTTGATGCGACAGGTATAAACGCCGCCCGCACATTTCTGATTCCCGAAGCAAACTCCCTTCGGGAAACGGTGAAAGATCTCACAGCTGAAGTCACCAACTTGCGTCTACATTTGCTGAGCACTCGCAACCCAAATGACGAGCCTCCACCACGCCGACTGTCTGTCAAGTCGCCTGCTCAGCAACGGCCACTCCACCAGCCCGAGCACCGCTTTTCATTGCAGATTACATGCTGTTATCACCAGCGTTTTCGTGTCGCGGCTCGCAAATGTGTACCACCCTGCTCAATGCGCATGTGAAACGCTAAGGCCGGTCGCCGATAATAGCGGCGGGCGATCAAGGCACATAATCAAGCCGCCTTTTTAACGTGACCAACAGAACCACAGGTCTTCGCTTGCTAGTGTACACCGGAGCAGAAGTCAGCATAATCCCAGCTTCCAGTTCTGACCGGCGTCTTTGCGAGAAGTCAACTCCTTTACAACCAATCAATTCTTCTGTCATTGCAACTTACGGACAGAAGTGTCTGACTGACCGTTGATTTAGTTCTCAAGAAGAAGCTACAGTAGTTATTTTGGATAGCAGACGTACGCTACGCAACCTTAGGCGCCGATTTCTTAAGGCATTTTCATCATCGTTCATATGATCCGCCGTCATCTGGTGAATAGCTATACCGGTTTATCGGTCAATGCTTTTCCGTCACGCGCTACAGTGCTTGACCCCACTTTCATGGAACCACCTACGTCACAATTTATATCTCTGCTCAACCAGTTTTTGGAGGTTAATACGCAGTCTACAATGAACAATACCCCAAGTACACCGTGACCCACTGCATCGTTACCACGGGCCCACCTGTCCACGGCCGCCCTCGCCGACTTGGCCCTAATAAACTTCAAAACGCTCGCAACGAATTCAAGCATATTGCCACGTTCCATTTCCCAAGTTTTTGTTATCGTCCCAAAACACCACACGATTCTCAGCGCAAACCGCGCCTGCAGTTTTCGAGAAGGTTCCGAACTGTAGTAGATCATTTCGATAAGATCACGCCAACTGTGCGAACGGTACAGATTGTTCTGGAACCTACGCCACCGCCAGCGATAACGCTAGAACATTCGACGGCAAGAGTATAAATGCCGACGCGCTTCGCCGCTTGTCAGTTGTTTGTCGAAGGCCGACGCTCCGTTCGCCGCTATCAGTCCGAGACTGCTATCTGTGCGAGACTGCTGCTGTAATTGGACTTTCCGTTTACCGGGCACAGGTTCACCCAAATAAACAGTTAAATCCCAACACGAGGTCTCCTGTCTTCGGCCACGTTCCGACCCCGTGACATCTGGTGGAGGTGCTCCTTCGTTCATGTACCGGACGCCCCCGTCAAGCCGTGAACCCAGCCCACGTCGCGGAGAAGACACCGACGCCAACCAGGAGCAGCGAACAAGCCGCCGACAGCAAAGGCTACCACCGGAGTACGGGCTCCTACAAGAAAAGGCGCGGAAGACCAAGGCCATGACCGCGACTGCAGCGACAATGACAACCGCAGCGTCCCAGCCCACGATGGTCTAGCACCAACCCAGGGAACCACCAATTTTCCATGGGTCATCGTTTGAAGACCCGGAGTCCTGGCTAGAAACAAACGACCGTGTGGCCGCCCTCAACCATTGGGACCATGATGAAAAGCTGCGTCGTGTGTTCTTCTATTTGGAAGACACCGCAAGGACTTGGCTCGAAAATCGGGAGTCCACGCTCCGAACGTGAGTGTTTTCTGCGACGCATTCCTGCAAACGTTCGCGAGCGTCGCTCGCAAAGAGAGGGCCGCTGCTTTATTAGAGACCCGGGTTCAGCTACCAAATGAAAATGTCGCCATTTTCACAGAAGAAATGACCCAACTATTCCGTCACGCTGACCCAGACATGCCTGAGGAGAAAAAAGTTCGTTTCCTCATGCGTGGGGTCAAACAGGAGCTCTTCGCGGGACTGATGAGAAACCCACCGAAAACCGTCCAAGAATTTGTAGCCGAAGCGACCACTATTGAAAAGACCCTGGACATGCGCACCAGACAATATAATCAATCAATCAATCAATCAATCAATCAATGAAACTTTATTTTCATGAATAGATATATGTAATTACAGGGAATATTTGGACCGATAGCCTAAAGTGGCTAGTGGACAGTCCAATACAATGTGCAATATAAAAAAGTGTACAGGTCAGCTCTGAGGTAACAACATCAAAAAAACAAAAAACAAAAAAACAATCATATAATACAGATAACACAGCAAGACATTTTTTCCTGCAGAAAAAAAATACAATGAAAATCGAATCAAACACACACATGCTTACATGTCTTGACTCCACAGAAAAAATGATTTACATGCCATGCTGAAATTACGTGCCGTTTTAATCTCTAGGGGAACCGTGTTTCATATTTTTGTTCCATTAAACTGTATCAGTCTTTCTCCGTAAACATTAAAACATTTGGGCAGATTGAAATTACCATTCGAAGCATGTCGCTTATTGCGTTTAGGAATTGAAAAAAGATCAGCAGGCAAAGGTGAATTTCTATTATTATGTTATTTACTAAAACGGCAATTTTGTAGTCACGCAACATAGGAACCGAGAGAATGCATTGTGATTGGAAAATATTCCTTACTGATTCATCTTGGCTTATGATTTTCAGTGTACGCTTTTGAAGTCGTGCAATCGTCGCCTGACTGTAGACTGCGCTGCTTCTCAAGCCAGTAACTCCGGAGACCTGCGTGAAACGATCCGAGCGATCGTGCGGGAAGAGCTGCGCAAGCTGTTGCCTTCGGCACAGCCCCAAGTGGATTCAATCGCCGACATTGTGCGAGAAGAATTTCGGCAATCACTTCAAATTCCCCACGCACCGCTGCCCGAGCCGGAAGCTATGAGCCACACCGCTGCACTGCGCCACAACGCTTCTCCCCGTCCACGCCAAAACGCCGCCCCGTCACACATCCGTCGACAGACGCCACCGCCGCCACCACCCCTACCGACGTCATACCGTTCACCAGCGACCCAGCGCAGTGCACCGAGGAAGACTGACGTCTGGCGCACCCCTGACCATCGCCCGCTCTGCTACCACTGCGGCGAGGCCGGACACACATACCGCCGTTGCCATTACCGACAGATGGGACTGCGTGGCTTCGCCGTCAATGCACCGCGTCCACAGAAAGGAGAACGACCACGTGACATCGCCGACTACATGACAGGAACTCGGTGGACACCACGGAGCCCTTCGCGTTCCCCGTCGCCCAGCCGCCGCACTTCACCGCACCACCGGCAGTACTCTGGCCCTACGCGGGGCCGGTCTCCTAGCCCGTATCCGGGAAACTAAGGGCAGCAACCGGTGGAGGTGCGGTTGCTGTGCGACGAACTACCGAAGATCCTCCGACGACGACGCCGCCGCGACGGAGCTTTCCGAACACAACGCCAACCAGGCAAAGCCCTGACGGCGAAAGCTCATTTACGGAAGGTGGCCTGACGACGCAACATGGAAGCAGCGGAACAAGCCGACGCAGCCGTGACCCGACGCCACGCCCTAACTGTAATGCGAGACGGCGAACTAGCGACCTCGACGTTCTTATCGACGGCCACGGTGTGACCGCTCTCGTCGATACTGGAGCCGACTATTCTGTCATCAGTGGGTCGTTCGCCGCGAAGTTAAAGAAAGTTAGGACAGCTTGTAAAGGCCCTGGAATCCGCATAGCCGGAGGCCATCTCGTAACGTCTGCAGGAATCTGCACAGCGAGAGTCACCATTAACGGCCGTATTTATCCTACAGACTTCGTAGCCCTACAGCGTTGCTCGAGAGATGTCATCCTTGGCACGGACTTCTTATGCCTCCATGGTGCTGTCATCAACCTAAAAACAAAGTCGATAACGTTATCCACAGAAGAAGCACTACCGCCACGCACGTCGTCAGGACACCGTGCCTTGAATGTGCTGGAAGAGCAAGTCACGATTCCGCCTCGCTCAAGCGTCATTATTTCAGTCGGCGCTCCTAAATCACCTGACTTGGAAGGCGTCGTTGAAGGCAGTCAGCATCTGCTGGTCACCCGAAATATTTGCGTCGCAAGAGGAATTGCAGAGCTGCGGGGAGGCAAAGCAATGGTTATGCTCACGAATTTCAGCAATGAGTACAAACATGTGAACAAAGGAACAACGGTCGCATACATCGAAGAAATTGTCGAAGCCACCAGTGCTTTCGCCCTCGCCGATTCTGCGGAACCTGCTCAGAGGAACCAAGCCCCTCCCATAGCTTTCGACGTCAATCCCAGGCTTCCGAACGATAAACAAGAACAGCTCAAGGCCTTGCTCCTGCAATACGAAGATTGCTTTTCGTCGTCATCGAAAATTCGGCAGACCCCAATCACGAAGCATCGCATCATAACTGAAGAAAATTTCAGACCACTCCGTCAGAGTCCGTACAGGGTTTCGACGCGAGAACGTGAAGCCATGAAGAGACAAGTTGATGAAATGCTGTGGGATGACATTATCCAGCCGTCCAAGAGTCCATGGGCATCCCCCGTGGTGTTAGTGAAGAAAAAGGATGGGACCCTACGTTTCTGCGTCGATTATAGCCGCCTGAACAAAATCACAAGAAAGGACGTGTATCCTCTCCCACGAATAGACGACGCACTTGATCGGCTCCATAACGCCAAGTACTTTTCGTCAATGGACCTCAAGACTGGCTATTGGCAAATCGAAGTCGACAAAAGAGACCGAGAGAAGACGGCGTCTATAACACCAGACGGCCTCTTCGAGTTTAAGGTGATGCCCTTTGGCCTTTGCTCAGCGCCTGCAACTTTTCAACGCGTTATGGATACAGTACTGGCAGGATTGAAGTGGCAGACATGCCTTGTGTACTTGGACGACGTCTTCGTGTTTTCCTCGAGTTTCGACGAGCATCTTCAGCGCCTTGAAGCTGTACTTCAAGCCATCAAGACTTCCGGACTCACACTGAAGCCAGGAAAGTGCAGATTTGCGTATGAGGAGCTCTTGTTTCTGGGGCACGTTATCAGCAAGTCTGGAGTTCGTCCCGATCCACGGAAAACAGCCGCCATCACCGACTTCCCGCCGCCCACTGACAAGAAAGCCGTGCGCCGATTTCTGGGACTGTGCGCCTATTATAGGCGGTTCGTGAAAAACTTCGCCCGCATCGCCGATCCTCTCACTAACCTTACCAAGGCCGACGTGGAGTTCAAGTGGGAAACACCACAGGAACACGCTTTCCAGGAGCTTAAACATCGCCTCTAGACGCCTCCGTTACTTGCCCATTTCGACGAATTCGCCGAGACAGAAATACATACTGACGCAAGCACCGTAGGTCTTGGCGCCGTTCTTGTGCAGAGGTCTGACGGACTTGAAAGGGTTATTAGTTACGCCAGCCGATCGCTATCCAAAGCAGAAGCAACTTATTCCTCAACAGAAAAGGAGTGCCTCGCCATCATCTGGGCTACGTTGAAATTTCGCCCCTACCTCTACGGCAGGCCCTTCAAAGTTGTGAGCGACCACCACGCCTTGTGTTGGCTAACCACCTTGAAGGACCCTGCAGGTCGCCTCGCACGATGGAGCCTGAGACTTCAAGAATATGACATTACTGTCATTTACAAGTCCGGCAAAAAACACTCCGACGCCGACTGTCTCTCTCGTGCGCCTGTCGACCAACCGCTACCCGACGACCCGGATAACGACTACTTCTTGGGAACAATAACTACCGACAACTTCGCTGAACGACAGCGGGCCGACCCGGAACTTAAGGCCCTAATAGAATACCTCGAATGCAGGACCGCCGAAGTCCCGAAGGCATTAAAGCGAGCACTTGCGTCGTTCTTTCTACGAAACGGTCTTCTACAAATGAAAAACTTTTCACCGCTTCGAGCTAAATACCTCCTTGTGGTGCCTTCAGCTCTGCGACCAGAACTCCTGCAGGCCCTGCACGACGATACGACGGCAGGGCACCTCGGTGTTTCTCGCACGCTCGCGAGGATACAAGGAAGGTACTACTGGCCACGTCTTACCACCGACGTCACTCGTTATGTGAGGACATGCCGGGACTGTCAGCGACGCAAGACACCGCCGACAAGGCCAGCGGGACTTTTGCAGCCAATTGATCCACCTTGCCGACCTTTCCAGCAGATCGGTATGGACCTACTGGGGCCGTTCTCGACGTCGGCTTTCGGAAACAAGGGGATTGTGGTAGGTACCGACTACCTCACCCGCTACGCCGAGACAAAAGCCGTGCCAAAAGGCAGTGCATCCGAGGTAGCTAAGTTCTTCGTCGAAAATATCGTCCTACGTCACGGCGCCCCGGAGGTCCTTATCACCGACAGAGGAACGGCATTCACTGCCGACTTAACTCAAGCGATCTTGGCATACAGCCAAA
The DNA here is from genome assembly GCF_043290135.1 of Rhipicephalus microplus. Lineage (NCBI taxonomy): Eukaryota > Metazoa > Arthropoda > Arachnida > Ixodida > Ixodidae > Rhipicephalus > Rhipicephalus microplus. The sequence continues at coordinate 61,139,209 of NC_134700.1, read as the reverse complement.
CAAACCACCGCCGGACGGCAGCGTACCACCCACAGACCAACGGCCTCACCGAGCGGCTTAACAAGACCGTCGCCGAGATGCTGTCAATGTACGTCGATGTCGAACACAAGACGTGGGACGCCATTCTTCTGTATGTGACCTTCGCATACAACACGGCGGTGCAGGAGACGACTCAGATATCTCCATACAAATTGGTCTACGGAAGGAGTCTGGCAACGACGCTCGATGCCATGTTACCCAACGTCACCGACAAAGAAAACCTCAATGTGAGCGAGTACCTTCAACGCGCCGAAGAAGCCCGACAACTTGCGCGTCTCCGTATCAAGAATCAACAGACGACCGACAGCCACCGTTACAACCTTCGACGACGCTTCGTGGAATACCAGCCCGGTGAACGTGTTTGGGTGTGGACGCCGATACGCCGACGTGGACTAAGTGAAAAGCTTCTGCGACGGTACTTCGGACCCTACAGGGTGGTTCGACGTCTCGGCCCACTTGATTACGAGGTTGTCCCCGACGGCATCACGAACTCTGAACGACGCCGATCGCGACCTGAAGTCGTCCATGTCGCGCGCCTCCAGCCGTTTCATGCGCGTTAACAAACTGAAACAGTGTTTTTTTGTACTATTGTTGTATCGTAATTTATTCATTGTACTTTCCTGCATTATTATTGTACCTTCATCTTTAGTTAAAGCATCGGGACGATGCCTTTTTTCAGAGGGGGGCAATGCCACGTTCCAATGCCAAGCTTTTGTTATCCTCCCAAAACACCTTACGATTCTCAGCGCAAACCGCGCCTGCAGTTTTCGAGAAGGTTCCGGACTGTAGTAGATCATTTCGATAAGATCACGCCCACTGTGCGAACGGTACAGATTGTTCTGGAACCTACGCCACCGCCAGCGATAACGCTAGAACATTCGACGGCAAGAGTATAAATGCCGACGCGCTTCGCCGCTTGTCAGTTGTTGATCGAAGGCCGACGCTCCGTTCGCCGCTATCAGTCCGAGACTGCTATCTGTGCGAGACTGCTGCTGTAATTGGACTTTCCGTTTACCGGGCACAGGTTCACCCAAATAAACAGTTAAATCCCAACACGAAGTCTCCTGTCTTCGGCCACGTCACGACCCCGTGACAATATGTTACAGCTGCAGATCATCCGTCCGTCATCAACGCCGTGATCGTTGGTGCTACAAATGGTTCCAAAAAAATAATGACCGGTGGCCCTGCGGTGATTCTCGGGCTCTAAATGCAGTCACCAATCCAGATCAATACCATTACCATATATTCAGGAGTTAACTGCCTTTTTAACCGGCACAACAGTATACTCAAAGGTGGATCTCGTGAAAGCTTATTCGATTCCCGTTGAGCCTTTCGAAATTCTCAAAACTGCAATAATAACTCAATTTGGGCTCTATGCGTACTTGGCAATGCCTTTCAGTTTGAGAAATGCTGCTCAGATATTTCAGCGTTTTATAGATAAAGTCACAAAAACTTGCCGCTTTGCTTCGCCTATATAGACGATCTTCTGGTAGCCAGCAAGTATGCTGAAACGCACAAGGCACATCTCCGTGAGCTTTTCACTCGACTGCATGATTAGGTCTTGGTCATCAGTGCCGAAACGTGTCAGTTCGGAGTTTCGGAGATAGCGTTTCTCCGATGTCAGAACACTAAAGATGGCATCACTCCTCTACTTTACAAGGTTGAAGTCATCATCGACAACCCGCCTCCCGCGTCCACGCGTAGTCTGCGACGTTTTCTCGGACTCGTCAATTTTTATCGCCGATTCATCCCCACATGCTCTACACTGCTGTAGCCTCTGGAAGCACTACTGTTGACTTCGAAAAACGAGTGCCGTACTTCCCTGAAACACGGTCACGGATCAAGCTTTTGCCACCGCAAAGACTGAACTCGCCCAGGCCACACTCCGGCACCACCCTTCACCAACTGATCCCACTAGCCTCATGGTGGATGCTTCTGCAGAAGCAGTTGGAGCTGCTCTTCATCAATGAATCAATGCCGCATTGACTCCAATTTCCTTATTTTCCCGCAAGTTAAGCGATACTGCGCGCCGATACAGTACTTTCAGGCGGGAGCTTCTTGCGGCCTACATTGCAGTGAAGCATTACAGGTACATCCTTGGAGGGCGACAATTTGCTAATCTTACTGACCGCAAGCCACTTGTTTCGGCTTTACGTTGCTACAGTGCCACGCACACTCCTCGAGAGTTTCGAAACCTTGCTTTTACTGTCAAATTCACAGCAGACATACGTTATGTAAAAAGCAGTTTATACAGTGCAGCGGATGTTCTCAGTTCAATTACCACCAATGCCAGGACCAGCACTACCAAAATTTTGTTTTCTTCGCTCGCAGAGGCACGGATATTATACAATTTTGACGGTTTACTTGCGATGTTATACAGTATTTGTGTATTCGGCAAAAGTGAAGCTCGCTGTTGTAAGTTTCACTGAAGAAAACGGAAGGTGTGGCACCGCAAAGAATGCAAGAACTAACTCTCCTTCTTCACTGTGCAAGTGAAGGGGATACTTCAACGTGACGACCGGCTCGATTGGTACGTACAAAAGCAGAAGAGTGTGTGCTTGCTTATGCAAGTTTCCTGCCATTGAAGGAAGCACTTAAAATTATGTGCAGATGTCTAGTTCTTGAGGTATTGCCGGGTCGTTGTCCCAGCTTTGTCGAGAAAGCTTCAAGGAAATAGATCGTTCGAACGCGCTCTATGAAACCGAGGACGATGCGCTTCGGGAAGGTGGTAGCAGCAACCGCGACAATAATTCCCAAGAGGTCTTCACGATCAGTGATTCTCACAAGACCACGAGTGACTAGATCTGGCTGTTTAAAGGACGCCCTATTTTTTTCGAAATTAACAAGCACAATACGTTTGTGCTCCAATATATTTATTTTTTTTAAATGTATATACGGTGTGAATTAGTGCTTTTACACAATATTTCGTATATGCGTTGGCGAAAGCCCTGCGTATTTTGCGCATCCCCTTCTCGGGGTCCCAAAGACGCGAAACGAAATTGGGAGAACCTTAAGCTTCGTGTTTCAAAGTTGAACGCGATAGCGAAATCCGTCCCTTAGTGCCCCCTTCAACCGTTAAGTGCATACTTATTCATATGTTTTGTTACATACACACGCACGCGCACACATACGCACACAGTAGATTGGTCCAGCATGCTTTATTTTCGCCGAATAGGCCTGTCTTCGTCGTGACACCCGTCGAACAAATTTCGTTAAAAGGGCCCTGAAACACCTTTTCAATTAACCGGGGAATGGATTCACTGGAAGAGCTTATTGCCTCAAGAGCTCTACGCCGCGAAAATTTTAAGAATCCGTCCAGTGCGAGTGGAGTTACAAAGGTTTTTCGTATGCTGCGATTGTATTATCTCTTCTCTCGTCCCAACAAAAGCGCTGGAAGCTAAGCAGGAAGTGGTGGCAGGTGCAAAGAAACTACATCACCCTTGCCTCGAGACCTTGAGCAATTTTTTTCTTCAAATGTGCGGCTTTTTCAGTGTGATCGCGCGTGCACGCGTGGACAAGTAGCAGCCTTCCGCGGCTATCTCGGTAATTTTCGGTCACAGACACACAGACGACTTTTTGCTCCCAACTAACGGGGCCGACGCCGGCGGCGGGTTTTCAGTGACACGAGCTCTTTAGAGCTATCGCATTAAAACTGCGCAAGTTATGCGAGTAAATTCGGTATCTCTGCATAATCTAAAGCTGACCTAATGGGTGTTTTATAAGCATTGAGTTTTTCCGCAGGGGCGTCAGCGTAAGTAGGCGTTTGGTGCGTAGCGACACCACGAACCCCAGCTAACGGGGGAGTTTCGACTCCCTCCCACGCCTAGCCATGCGTGGCTTTGCCATGTCCGGGAAAAGGGGATCCTGGGGGTTGAGCTAACGCTGGGTGAATGAACCTTTAGGGCCTCCAGCAGGGGCAATACACCCCTTTGTCCCCGGCTTCACGTAGACGGCACCCCTAGGCTGACCTACCCAGAGGAAATCGGCAGTCTCCTTTTCCTGTCTCTCTCTCCCTCCGGATCGATGTTCGTCTTTTCTCTTTTTCAATCGTTCCTGTCATCTCCTCACTTCTGTTTACTTCCATCTTCCAGGCTGCAAGGGTTAACCTTGTGTGTATGTGCCCTCTCTCGGTCACACATTATTGGGTTATAGCGGCTTTGTACAGCTGGCGCTGGCATGCCTTTATTGTTGTGCTGCCACGTCCTCATGTTGGGCTCGACGGTGGGCAGCTGCATAGCTACCGAAATTATATGTACTTTATGGCCTCTTTCTAATTTGCAAAACTGTCGGATCGTCCTCCTCCTAAAAGGAGGCGCACCGAATCAACATTTAATGTATTCATAAAGCCAAAATAAATTTTCCCGCACTTCCATGTGATCCACTGTGTGATACAAGCAAAGAAAGCAAGAACCACCTCTCCGTTTGTTGTTTCCAAATGCCTCACCAGTACCCTTGGTCCAGGGTATCAGGGTACCCGTATGGCAAGTGGGGACCTTCTTCTTGAAGTCCAAACAAAGACCCAGTATGAACACCTGACAAAACTCATCTATTTTGGAACCACACCTGTATCTATCACACCACATCGTTCACTGAACAGTTCCCGAGGCGTAATGTCTGATCAAGACTTAATTAACCTGACAGAGAGTGAGCTCTTTGAGGGCTTGAACGAACAGCATGTAACGCATGCACAGAGATTTAAGATTAGGTGTGACAACAAAGCAACCCCGACAAAGCACCTCATTCTTACATTTTGCACAAGTACACTTCCAGAATATATTGAAACAGGCTACTTGAATTTAAACGTCCCATTTTATATCTTCAACCTCCGCGTTGTATTAGGTGCCATTGGTTCGGCCATGGTTCTCAGAGCTGCCGCGGCCGTCAAACCTGTGCAAAGTGTAGTTCGCACGAACACGCTACAGATGAATGTGAAGAAGCCACTACCCACTGCGCGAACTGCGATGGTGGACACCCCGCTTACTCTCGCAAATGCCCTACATGGAAACATGAAATAGAAGTACTCACACTGAAAGTTAATGAAAACATCTCGTTTGGCGAGGCGCGCAAGCGTCTACTAATGCAGGGTCCTTCGTTCGCGGAAGTGGCACGAAAGGGGGCAGTGCCACCCAAATCCGCGCCGCCCGCACGTATCACACAAAGTGGACGGGTGGCAGCGCCATTCACTCCCTGAGCGGAAGTACCACAGGCTCTTCCGCCATCAAAAGGCTTGCAGGCCGCCGGACCTAAAGCCCCAGGGCCTTCTGTGTCCACAGATAGCCTTAAGACCTCCGTGCCTGGACGCGTGAACCGCCAGCGGGCATCCAGCACCTCATCCGAGGTGACCCCCACAGCAAGACCAACGATGTCTTCGGCGCTGAAGGACAGGCGCGGCTCTTTGGAGTGCGCTATAAAATAAAAAAAAACATCATTACGAGGAATAACAAGGGTTCTTGACTTTACGCAATACTTTTTAGTACACACAACACTAATTTACACTGATAATGGATACACAAATAATACAAAGGAACGTCAGATGACTGCTTAGAAACCTCGACGATAACCAGGAACTCTTCCAGAAACATTCCCCAAAAGTGCTATGTGTACAAGAGACACACTTAAATTTCAGAAACACCAATTTTCTACGTCATTATGTATTATTCAGAAAGGAGCGCAATGGCGCTGTAGCGTCATATGGCGGTGTGGCCAATATATTTGATTAGGGCGTAGCATGTACACACCTACCGCTTCAAACATCCCTTGAGGTAGTGGCTGTTCGAGCAGTTCTTTGAACATACTTGTCACCATCTGCTCCTTTTACAAACCTCCACAGTACCATCTCGAAAAGCACAAATTTCGGTCACTCATACATAAACTACCAGAACCTGATGTGGTCCTTGGGGACTTGAATGCACATAATGGTCTATGGGGCGAATGTCGCTGCGATGCACCAGGTTGCCTAATCGAACAGTTCCTCTTTTCTTTAGGTGCGTGTCTCTTGAATAGAAAAAAGCCAACGTACTTTAGCCTCACCAACAAAACCTACTCATGCATAGATTTCAGCATTGTGTGCCCATTGATTGCATCCCTGCTTCAACGAAAAGTAATCAATAATTCTTTCGGAAAAGACCACTTTCAGATCATTCTCAAAACACCGCTAGGAAAAGGTTCTTCACATGTTCCCAGATGACAGACAGACAAGGCTGACTGGGAACAGTTTCACAACACTACTCGTTTAAGTTGGACTGACCTATGTAGGTTAAACATAAATTAAGCCGTGCAGTACTTCATAGCTTTTCTTACTGACGCATCAGCCAAGTGCATACCTAAAACATCGGGTATACATGGCAAGAGTGTCCCATGGTGGAAGGCTGGGTGTCGGAATGCGCGAAAGGAGCAGAACAGGCCATGGAGGTTGCTTCGGAATTCACCGACAGCCGAAAATCTTGACAGCTTTAAAAAAATAAAGTGTCAAGGCAGGAGAACGCGTTGGCAGGCAAGAAGAGAAAGCTGGCACAAGATTTTATCAGGGATCAATTCATATACATATGAGGCTAAAGTCTGGAACATGGTTGGTAGGGTAGCAGGAGGACAAGTACACTCACTCCCACTCATAAACACACAGGGTGACAGCCTGGAAGATAAGACGAACTTACTTGGTGCACACTACGAGTAGGTGTCTAGCTCGTCACACTGTACCGAAGCTTTCCGAATATATAAAGCAAGGATAGAAAAGCAGAAACTAGAGTACAAGTGCACAAAATACGAGGCATACAACCAACCTTTCAACTTAGGGAAGCTACAAACATCACTAAACTCCTGCAGTTATTCTGCCCCAGGCTACGACCATGTCGGGTATGGAATGTTGTAAAACCTGCCTCTCAAAATGCGAAAAACTTTACTCTCCCTATACAATGCTATCTGGCTTTCTGGCACCATCCCTACTTCCTATAAGGAGGCTAATGTTATCCCTATTTTAAAGCAGGGCAAGGACCCTTCCTTAGTTTCAAGTTATAGGCCCATTGCACTTACAGGCTGGCTTTGTAAACTTTTTGAAAAGATGATTAACCGCCCTGTTTTACATTTCCTTGATACACACAATCTGCTCGACCAATTCCAGTGTGGGTTTAGAGAGGGTAGATCCACCACCGATCATCTGGTGCACATTGAGGCAGAGATCCGACATGCTTTCGTCCACAAACAATACTTTTTCTGTGTGTTCCTCAATATAGAGAAGGCATACGACACAACATGGCGTTTTGGCAAATAAGAGACTTGTCTCACCTGGGTGGGTGCAGTAGAATCCTTTCCATAATCGAGAGTTACTTGTACAATTGGACATTTCGTGTCCTTGTGGGCAGTGTTCTCGCCGAATCACTTGTACAAGAAATGGGAGTACTGCAAGATGGTGTACTTAGTTTTTTATTACTTTATTAATTTTTATTACTTTTGTAGTACTTTTTATTATCAAAATGAATTCCTTGCACCTGTTCATCCCCCCCAATATGTTCTATTGTGCATGTGTCGGTGACGCCCAGCTTGGCTTTAAGTCATGCAACTTGGCAATGTGTGAGCAGCAGGTTCAGCTACGTTTAAACAAGGTCTCCAAATGGGCAGAGGAAAACGGATTCCGACCGGACCCACAGAAAAGCACATGTGTCTTGTTCTCCCGAAAGAGAGGTATGCACTCAGAACCTCACATGCAACTGAAGGGTCAACGTCTGTCTGATAATACCGAGCATAAATTTTAGGCCTAATCTTGGAATACAAGCTGACGTTCATACCGCACATCAAGTATTTAAAAACAAAATGTTTAAAAGCCTTGACTGTTTTAAAAGTGTTGTAACGTACTACGTGGGGTAGTGACAGGCAGTGTCTCATGAATCTATATAGAAGCCTTATTCGCACCCGCTTAGATTATGGGCCGTTGTTTACCAGTCTGCGACTCAAAGTGCTTTTAAGATGCTGGACCCTATGCACCATTTAGACATCCGCCTTTCTACGGGTCTTTTCGCACCAGCCCCGTAGAAAGGCTTTAGGTTGAGTCAAATCAGTGGTCGCTTCATCTGTAGAGAACTCACAGGTCCTTTGTATATTTCCTTAATGTGAAAGCAGACAAAAAGCACCTCTCATACTCCACTAATAATGATTTGTCGAGCTCTATACTGTTTCAAAACAGGCCTCCGATGAGGCCGCCCTACTCAGTTCGCCTCACGGGTCTAGCTGGGGAAACTGGTGTGTCACTGGAAAACAGTGTATTGGCTCCTGTAGCATACCCGCTACCTTGGCAGTGGCAGACTATAGACTGCGATGTGTCTTTCTTAGAAATTACAAAACACGGGCCCATCGCCCATAACCGACCATACTTCCTGAAACTTCAATACAAATACACACGTCCTAGGTTCTTTAAGATGCCTCCTAGTCTAATTTCTCTGTGTCCTACGCTGCTGTCAGCCCATCCTTTTCGGATGCTTGCCTCCTACATTTAGACACAAGTATCTTCACAGCGGAAGCTTATGCGATACTTGTGGCCGCTAAACACATCAAGCAACTACAACTACAAAAAGCAGTTTTGTACGGACTCTCTGAGTGTGGTAATGGCTCTGCGCACTCTTAAAGAACAAAAAACCCTGTCCTAGTCTCACTTTACTTCGTTTCATGCACACTCTACACGCTCAAACAACATGTTGTAGTGTGCTGGGTGCCAGGGCACCGTGACATCCAAGGCAACGTGATGGCGGATCAGCTTGCTGCATTCGTCCACGAAAGCACTGCCACTAAACCCATATCAATCCCGGCCCTTGATCTTAAGCCGTCTCTCAAACGAAAGCTCAGGGAGTACTAGCAGAGCAAGTGGAGTAGACACACCAAAACTAACTACACGTTACTAAGCCACACCTTGGCCATTGGCCGCCTGTATCGAAATCACGTCACACAGAGGTAACACTAACAAGGCTCAGGATAGGACACACATACACAACACACTCATATCTTTTTTTCCGGTGGCGATCCACCATTGTGTGACAGATGTTGTGACGCACTAACAGTTCTTCACATTTTAATCCAGTGCAAACAATTAAACACTCCAAGAAAACAACACTTTCCATTACCCTACCAACAACCTATACATTTACACCCTGCAATGTTCGTCGGTAAAGAACCACTGTTCACTCATAAATCGTTGCTAGCTTTTTTAAGAGATGTCCGCTTTTACCATGTCATATACTTACGCATTGCGTAGCGCGACCTCTCAAGAGAAGCTGCTGCTGCAGTGGCTACATTGAAAAGCACTTGCCTTGCGGCCCTTGGACATAAGGACGCTGGTAAAACACTTCTGCTAGTGCCAAATCTTTTTACACGTGTTTTTATTGTCAAAACCTTTTGTCACCCAATTTTACTCTACATGTCACGCCACTGTCATAATTTTAATACTTATGTTTTTTCGAGCGCTTATCGCGAGAAATTTTGAGGCCCCCATACAGTCACGACACATATCATTGTCCACATCTCTAGTCATTGAAATGTCACTCTTTGGCCATAAACTGGCCCTTGCGCCGTAAAGCGCTACACTTCGTTTTCTTCTCAACAAATGCAGCTTGCTTAGAACATTTTGATATACGTTATTTATATGATATTCCCAGTTTAATTTCGTCGGGAAAGTTACCACGAGATATTAGACTACGTCGCACTTCCTCAGTGGGCCGTTATTGATGGTGTACCGATACTAAAGAGGTTTTCTTTTATGCGCTTTGGAAGTACTAGCTGTTTTAGTTGCATTTGATTACATTTCCCATTTGTTGCACAAGTTTTGTATAGAAGCTAAGGAGTTGCTTAATTCTATTTGATCGTCCTAGCTATTTACTGCTCTGTAAATTACGCAATCACCAGCAAATAATCGTGCTCTCTACAAGTGGATGAATGCATGATTGACTGTCATTGATGTATATCCGAAATAGTAGTGGTGCAAGCACTTAACCCTGTGGCGCACCAGAATAAACGTCAAGTTAATCAGACACACAAATATTCCCCATAGTGCACTGCATCCTGGTTTCCAGATAGCTCTAAATCCATGAAATTGCTGTTTTGTGTGAACCAATGGCATTTATTTTGTACCTAGGTCTTGATGGGGGACTACATCAAATTCTTTTGAAAAAACTTAAAAAAGTGCATCAACTTGGCTTCTATCATTTATTGCTTCAGCTATATCTTGACTTATCTCAGATTGTTGGGTGATAGTTGACAGTCCTGAACGGCAACCATGCGGCTGGTTGTATAGTAAACTCATCATCATCACCATCATCATTATCATCATCATCAGCCTGACTACGACCTCTGCAGGACAAAAGCTTCTCCCATGTTCCACCAGTAAACTTGGTCCTGTGCTTGCTGCTGCCCATTTATACCCGCAGTCACATCTGCCCACCTAACTTTCTGTCTCCCCCTAACCCGCTTGCCTTCTCTGGGAATCTAGTTAGTACTCCTAATTACCAGCGGTTATCCTGTATACGGCCTACATGCCCGGCAGATATCCATTTTCTCTTTTTGATTTCAACTATGATATCCTCAACCCCCGTTAGTTCCCCAATCCACTCTGCTCTCTTCTAGTCTTCTAAGGTAACACCTACCATTTTTCTTTCCATTGCTCGCTGCGTCGTCCTCAATTTAAGCTGAACCCACTTTGTAAGTCTCCAGGCTTCTGCTCCATAGCTAAGTACCGGCAAGATGCAGCTGTTATATACCTTCCTCTTGAGGGATAGTGGCAATCTACCTATCATGATTTGAGAGTGCTTGCCAAATATGCTCCACCCCATTCTTATTCTTCTAGTTACTTCAATCGTGTGGTTTGGCTACGCGGTTAATATTCCCTAAGTAGACATAGTCTTTTACAACTTGAAGTGCACTATTACCTATCTCTAAGCGCTGCGCTCTGCTGAGGTTGTTGTAAATTACTTTCGTCTACTGCACAATAATTTTAAGACCCACCTTTCTGCTCTCCTTGTCTAACTCCGTAATCATGAGTTGCGATTTGTCCCCCGACTTACTCAGCAATGCGACGTCATCAGCGAAGCACAGGTTACTAAAGTACTCTCCATTAACTTTTATGCCTAACTGTTTCCATTCTAGGCCTCTGAACACCTCCTGTAAGCACGTGGTAAATAGCGTTGGGGAGATTGTATCCCCCTGTCTTACACCCTTCCTGATTGGTATTCCGTTGCTTTCTTTATGAAGCAATATGGTAGCAGCTGATCTCCTGTAAATTTCTTCCAGAATGTTTATATATACTTCATCGACACCGTGATTTCACAGTGTCTGCGTGACAGCTGATATTGCTACTGAATCAAACGCCTTCTCGTAATCTATGAAGGCTACGCATAGTGGTTGGCTATATTCTGAGCATTTCTCTGTAACCTGATTAATAGTATGAATGTAGCCGATTGTTGAGTATCCTAATTGAAATCCTGCTTGTTCCTTTGGTTGATTGAATTCTAGTGTTTTCTTAACTCTCTTAGCAATTACCTTTGTAAATAGCTTGTAGACTATGGAGAGCAAGCTGCTCGGCCTATAAATCTCCAAGTCCTCGTCATCTCGTTTTTTATGTATTAGGATGATGTTAGCATTCTTCCAAGACTCAGGTACTCTTCCCGTCAGGAGGCAGCTCGTAAACAGGGTAGCTAGTTTTTCTAACACAATCTGTCCTAAGTTTTTCAGCAGATGTGATGTTACCTGGTCCCCATCAGCAGCTTTACCTCTTTGCATGCTCTCGAAGGTTTTTCTGACTTCGTCCATTATTACTGGTGGGGTGTCATCAGGGTTAGTGCTTGTTCTTACAGTATTAAGGTCGGTGTTATCCCGGCTACTGTACAGGTCTTTTTAAACCTCCTCCGCTATTTTACACTATCCTTACTATATTGGTATTTATTTTGCCTCCTTTGTCCCTTAGTGCGTACATTCGATTTCTGCCTATCCCAAGTTTCCTCTTCACTGCTTTGATGCTTCCTCCGTTTTTCAGAGCGCGTTGAATTGTCTCTATGTTATACCTTCGTACACCGAATACTTTACGCTTATGAATCAACTTAAAATGCTCGGCCTGTTCTATTTTGTCTGTTGTACTTGAGACTTTCATGCTTTGACACTTTTTAATGAGGTTTTTCGTCTCCTGAGACAGCTTGCCATTGTCCTGTCTAAGTGCCATACTTCCAACTTACACTGCACACTTCGTAATGATACTCGTCAGAGAACCATTCATTGCGTCAACGCTAACGCTGGCTTATTTGATAAGAGCTGAGTACCCGTTCTGAAGTGACACTCTGAATCCCTCTAGTTTCCGTCTCAGTGCTAGCTCATTGATTGGCTTCTTGCGCATCAGTTTCTGTTATTCCTTCTTCAATTTTTGGTGAATTCGAGACCGTACCATAGTATGGTCACTGCATCGTACCTTGCCAAGCACTTCCACATCCTGCATGATGCCTGGGTGTGCACTCATTATAAAGTCTATTTCGTTCTTGTTTTCGCCATTAGGGCTCCTTCATGTCCACTTACGGTTTCCTCGTTTTCGGTAGAAGGTGTTAAAAATCTGCAAATTATTGCGTTCTGTGAATTTTACTAGTAGCTCTCCTCTGACATTTCTAGTACCGATGCCGTAATTTCCCACTGCCTGGTCTCCAGCCCTTTTCTTCCCTACCTTTCCATAGAAGTCTCCCATTAGTGTAGTATACTCTGTTTTTACCTTACTCATTGCCAATTCCACGTCTTCATAGAAGCGTCATCATGGCTGGATAAAGGGACTTAGCCTGTACCACCTTCATCTTGTGTCTCCTATTGAGTTTAATTACGATACCTATCACCCGTTCATTATTGCTATAGTGTTCCTTTGTGTTGCAAGCTATGTTTCTGTTAATAAGAAACGCCACTCCCACTTCTCTTCTGTCAGCCAAGCCCCGATTGCAAAGAACGTGCCTATTCTGTAGCACCGTATCGGCCTCGTCTGTCCTCCTAACCTCACTGAGTGCTATTATATTCCATTTCACACCCTCTAGCTCCTCGAATAGTACAGCTAGACTTGCCTCACCAGATAAGGTGCTTGCGTTAAACATTGCCAAGTTAAGTTCCAATGGCGACCTGTCCAGATCCAGATATTCTTAGCACCCTCTACTGCGTTGCAGATTTGACCGCCGCTGTAGTCAGTTGCTTCGTAGCTGCTGGGGACTGAGGGCCGTGAGTTGATTGGCGTACGGATGTTGGAGGTAGTGGCCAGATACTGCACCAGGGTGGCCAATATTTCTCTTGTGAGGGAGTGCGTCACCAGTGATGGTCACCGGTGAGGCCGCACCCCAGGCCTCTTATTGAAGTTCCATCACCACGCGGATTTTTTTTATCCGGTTGAGAACTGCGCAGCACCGGAATAGGAACCACGGACCTCTTGAATGCGAGGCGGATGTTCTAACCACTACGCCATCGCCGCTTCCGTGGAGTATATTATCATTCCCTGAATATAGTATGATAGCCTTACAAATAATTTGTTCAGACAATTAGAGCAAGCACACGTTAATAAAACTGCTCTGTGATTACTAACTTCGTGTTTAGAGCCAGACTTATGCATAGGTACAATTTTCGCGAGTCACCAGTGATCCGGTATTACCAAAGTTTTCAATGATGGCTTGTATATTACGTACAAATAACTTGACATCCAAGTGGTGTTTTTTTTTGCAAAAGGCATTTGTTGTAAGGCCGGGACCACAATAATTTTTTTACATCTAGTTTTTATAGGAGGCGATAAATTTCTTCTTGAGTGAGATCTATTTCTGGCATTGGATTGTCGCATTAATAATGAGGCAGGGCGTTTTTGGTAAATAATAAAAAAAACGCGATAAACTTTTTGCTATGACATCAGGCTGTACAGTGGTTTTGTTCGCGACAGAAATATGCAATACTGTATGCCGCTCCTCGGAGAGGTACTGCCAAACGTTTTACGGATTTTCAGTCATGCAAAAAAAGCTGAGTGATCGTCAAAAAAAAAGGTTTCTTGGCTGCTTGAATATTATCTTGTAGTGTGCGTGCAAGATCTTGTAGACCACGTGTGTTTTAAATACGAAGCAATTATTGGCGAACTTCGGCGACTTTGGGCGTATCTATCTATCTATCTATCTATCTATCTATCTATCTATCTATCTATCTATCTATCTATCTATCTATCTATCTATCTATCTATCTATCTATCTATCTATCTATCTATCTATCTATCTATCTACCCACCTGGGACATTTAGCCTCCTGGCTGTTTTCATAATGGTATCGATACCAAACACTGCATGGCATAACATTGTAGCGAGAGAGGAAGACGGGACGGCGGCCAACGTGGTCGTGTCATTCTCTCGCCACTTTATTCCACGCCTGAATCGGAGCCGCGTGGCTTTCCACGTCCGACACACCAAGTGCGCTGGCTTGTTCTAATTCTCGCGCAGCTCGAGCTAGCATCAGCTGCACGAGAGGCGCGGCGCGGTGATCAAAAAATGATGATGGTGATGATGGCACCACAGGGCTCCCCCCCTAGCGCTTTGTGCGATTTGAAGGCATATGAAACACCACAACACCGCAACATGATTGCATGTAGGACATATAAAACTAGTCATAACATGAAAATTATGATGCGTATTTCATGAATATTAAGATTTATATTTCATGGTTCTGCTGCTCTTGCGGTGGTTTTCTTTACATGGCATGTTGCAAAACTCCATGGTATGGTATGACATGATTTTATGGCGAACACAAGTGACAGACCCTGACATAAAAATTATGACATGCATGTCATGTAACAAAATGGCTACATGCCACGGTCATGATGCGCTCGCGGCTGTTTCGCTTGCATCACATATACCAAATTTGGTATTATGATACGTAAATAGATAATGAAGGTATGTGACTGGTGTAAGCATGATAATCATAAGAGACGTGTCATGTAACAACATGACTGCAAGCAACGCTCATGATGCGCTGGCGGCTGTTTCGCTAGCTTCACTTATACCAAATTTGGTAATACGAGACGTGAATCGATGACGAAGGTATGATACTGGTGCAAACATGATAAACATGAGATGCGTGTCATATACCAACATGACTCCATGCAATGCTCATGATGCGCTCGCGGCCATTTCGCCAGCTTCACATGTACGAAACTCAGTATTACGCGATGCGAACGGACGACATACGTGAATGACACATCCAAACGTAATAATCATGACAAGCGTGTCATGTAAGCACATGACTACACGCCACACTCATGATGCGCTCGCGGCCGTTTCGCTAGCTTTACTTATGCGAAATTTGGTATTACGTGAGGCCTATGCATGACAAAGTTGTCTGACTGGTGCAAACATAATAATCAAGAGTCGCGTGTCACGTGAGAACATGACTACACGCCACACTCAAGGCGGAAAAACATTTCGACATGACGCGGTGCGCGTGCTCACGGGCGTTCATTTTGTCGCGCCAAGCCGGCATTGCCACGCCAGGTGCTGGTCCTGCCATATACTCGCAGGCGCGTGCCGCACTGCATTCCTTTCACGCGTGCGCGTTGCAGTGCGTCCGGTGTCCCTCCGTCACGAAAAAAGGGAGACTCAGTGTTGTTTGGGTAACGCATCGGCGTGAAGTGCAGCATGTCGCATTTCACGCTGGTTGCCGTCGGCAGCTCCGATGGACGCTGGTCGCGCCTGGCGTCAGACTATAGAGTGGTCGAGTTTTGCTAACGTAGCGTCGCTGTGCCCAGTGTGCGCGTGCGTCAACGCTACATGGGAGTATAATGTGCCCATCATAAGGCGCTCGCGGCGGTTTTGCATATACGAAATTTCGTGTTACACATATACGAAATTTGGTGTTACTTGGTGCCAATAGATGACAAAATATATGACTGGTGCACACATGATAATCCTGACATGCGTGTCATATAAGAACACGACAACATACCACGCTCATAGCATGCTTGTGGCTGTTTTGATAGCTCCACATATACTAAACTTGGAATCACGTGACGTGAATAGATGACGAAGGTAAAAAACACATCCTTACGTGGTGATCATAACCAAAAGTCTTGTACGGCTTAATTTACCTGCACCTCGTAAGGTTGCGCCGATTTGAAAGTGACATATAAACTTCCTATTTATGGTTCACATATCATTGATTCCCACTGTACGTGGGATCTGCCTATCTTTATTTTGCGCTTCTTTTTAATTTTCCTGTTTATGTGAATGATCACGTGCGAAACCTGAGGATTTTCTCTATTAACTCGCTTTTTCCAAGAAGGATTGCAGTCTTCTTCACAAAAACATGCAATTTGCTCAAAACGTAACCATAACGTATTCACATATTGTATTAACAAAAACTGGAAAACAGTTATCAGTATATTGCGAGGTTTTTTCTGTTGATATAGATTAATCTTTGATAAAATGTATTGAAGACATTACGCGTTCACTGTTGCCTAAAATCGGGCAGCAGAATACGATTATTTTGTTGTCTGAACAATCACTTTCAGTATTCACAGTAATATCATGAAATAGGCTGCTAACAAATATCACATCAAGAACAGAACTTGAGGAACCTACTATTTTGGTTGGCTCAAAAGCTAGTTCACCTAAAAAGAAAGTTGATGACATATGCAACAATGAATCAGCCTTTTTTGTGTCGGTATTTTGTGTGAGCGGTCAGTCCAGTAAATTCCAGTTAAATTAAAGTCACCTGCGATGATAATATTAAAACGTTAGTTGGTGTGCGGTGCAACGTAATCATGCCCGACATCGAAGTACTCAGCCGGAGCATTTAGAGGTCGGTAAACTCCGCGCAGGAATATACTGTTTTCGTGAAAAGTAAGTTTACACTAGACACTCTCATTACTATGTATGCTATCTAGAACGGCGAATTTAATGTTCTAATTAGAGTCAACAAGCACTCCTCCTCCACTTGATTCTCTGTCTTTGTGGATCAGCCGATAATAGGACCGTAATACACCTGAATCCTAGATATTTTCATGAAGCTATGTTTTGGCGATAACTAAACGTCAGCTTGATAGGCTGCAACTGTGCATTCTAGAAGGCTGAGCTTATTTACTACACTGCGAGCATTCATCAATAAAACTCTGATAGTTTTACCACTTTGTTGCCACCTGTTCTTATGAGTTGTCGGGTCAACACGTGTGGAAGGCGTTCACTTTTGTTCAATTCTTCAGCCCTCGTGCTCATTTCAGATAATTGTTTCGCCGTTTATTTTCAGGTTATCGAATGCCAGTGATACTTTCCCTTTTTGCTTTGTGGTTTCTGAAGAAGGCCACACTTTAGCACGTGTATCACGTACCACCTTTGAAAAATTCTCCGATAATAAAATTGTGGTGTCTTTCAACATGAAGCAACTCAACAAAATTTTATTTTTCTTGGCAAAGTTAAATAGTCTGATGATCACAGGCCGTGTTCAGTTGCTTTGCTTGTGGCCTATTCCTTGAACTTGTTCTATGGACGTAACTTATATTTCGTAGAATATTTCCCAATATTTGATCTCGCACTTAAAGCGTTTTCACATCTTCGTCAGAGGCCTCATTTAATCCGTTAATGACTAGGTTATTTCGTACACTTCTATTTTACGAGTCATGAACCTTCGATTTCATTAACTTTTATTGTGCCTCTGTAGATTCAAAAGATTCCTTACAATATACTATCTTTTCTTCACATTTTTTCCGTAGTCTTCTTTCACTCTCAGTGACCGATAATTTTTCCTGCATATCTGCAACTATTTTTTCCACCGGCTTAGGATTTTAAGACAGTTGCTGCAATGTTTCTTTGTTTGTTTCGCTCCTTTAGAATGCGAATCATTATGTTCCGCTGCGAACAATCGTCTGAATGAGAGTCAGGACCGGGGTTTTGTTCCACACATACGGATATTAGTAACAGCAAGCGAACAACAATGAAACAGTCCCTCAAAGTGGCAAAACGATATTGTGTGCTTGTATCACACCAGAAGTTATGATTTAGCGTATGATTAGAGAAGAAACGTATTATAACAGAAGAAAGTGGTCGGAAAGTTCTTCAGAGGCGCATCGAGTTTCGACGCGAGAACGCGAACCCGTAAAGAAACCAGTGATTGATATGCTGTGCAACGCCAAATATCCAGCCTTCTAAGAGTCAATGGTCGTCTCCCGTGGCGTTCGTGACGAATACGGACAGAACCCTACGTTTCTGCGTAGACTGCTCTCGCCTGAAGAATATCACGAAGCATGAAGTGTAATCTCTCTCACGCCTAGATGACACCCCGAACCGACTTCACCACGTGCAGTAGTTTTAATCGTTGCCCTTCAAGACCAGCTACTGGCAAATCAAAGTCGACTAGGCAGCCCAAGAAAAGATTGCCTTTAAAACCCCAGATGGCGTGTTCGAGTTCTAGGTCATACCTTTTAGTCTTCTTTCAGGCCCGCGACATTCCAACGAGTTATAGATACAACTCTGGCCGGTTTGCCGTGGCAGACTTGCCTTGTGGGCGACGTGGTCGTATTTTCTCAAACACTTCTAGCATTATGCTGCTGTAATTCAAGTGATCAACAGATTTTTGTTTTCCCTGAAGCCATAAAAGTGCCATTTCGCGCACGAGGAATTTTTTTGCATCAAGAGATAAGTGAGTCCAGAGTACGCCCCGACCCACAAACTACCACTGCCATTGCTATTTTCTCGCCACTTACTGCAAAAAAGAGCAAAAAGACCGCTGTGATGTAGTTTTTCGGCCTTTGCGCCTATTACATACAGTTCGTCAAAAACATTGTCCGCATCGCCAAGCCCGTACTAACGTCGAGTGCAAGTGGGAAATGAGGCACGAGAAAGTACTTGAAGTACTTGAACGACACCTGCAGATGCCTTAGATTTCTGATACTCTCGCACTTGAACGAATACACCAAAACAGAAGTACACACAAGCAGTCTAGGACTCGACGCTGTTGTGAAGAGAACTAACAAACTAAAAAGTGTGATCAATTATGATAGCTTGTCACTTCGAAATGCGGATGCGACCCATTTCACAGAAAAAAAAACAGTGCCTGTCCACCCCTTGGGCTGAATCAGTTTCACCCCTATCTTCATGACAGGACATTCAAAGCTCTGAGTGATCACCACGCCTTGTTTTGTCTAGCTACCTTGAAAAAACATTCAGCTCGCCTAGCACGGTGATGCTCGAAACTTTCGAAATTTCACATGGTCGTAGTTACGAAGGCCGAAGAAAACACTCTAACGCCAACTGCTTGACCCGTGCACCTCTCAACCCACTACCACCAGAAGGCAAGGAAAAGTTACTCTTGGAAACTATAAGTGCCGATGACTTCGCGAAGCGGCAGAAAGTCGGCCCGGCGAAGTTGCGTTTGGCGGGCCACCCTTATGCCGCGGCCGCCAGGACGGAAGAAAGACAGCCGCCTCATTTTGTAGAGATAAGGAGCAGCACCAAGATGCCCTGCTCTTTCCTTGTGCCAGGCACTGCGAGACTGAAATTACTGTACGGAGCACTGCTGTCTTTCAGGTTCGCGCAGAGATTCAACATGTGGCGTCTTCGTGCCCTGGTAAAAGCCACAGTGCCCAGCTTGCGCTGATTACGGATGTTGGACCATCACGCTGTGCGTTTCCGACTGATGAGCCACTGATGCTCATATCTGCAGCAGATGTCCAGACAAGGCCTATCAGAGGCGCCTTGACCGCGACTGCCGTTCGAGAAAGCATGGGTGGTTAGCCAGAGCGGCGAGATTACAGACTGGTTTCACCCCGCTCAAGCAAGATTCGCCGAAAGAGCCAGCATCGCCGGGACCATACACGTGTTTGGTTTGTGCGTTTGTGTATGTGTGTTTGCTGCGGGCGGTGCCGGGATAATGACACTCGTGTCTGCTGCGGGACATGTGATTGGACAGTGCCGTGTGGACCTATTCTCTGATTTTAACATATGGGGAGGCGAGACTGTATTTAATCAGCCCCTTCGGGCTGCTGAGTGCTTGTTCAATAGACAGCTTTTATCAATGTAGAGCTTTCAATGTAAAGCTTCGGGCGAGAGTGCCCGTGCCTTGTACATAATGTAAATGAACCCTCTCGACGACGTTCAGCCTCCTCCTGCCTTGTTATCTTGATCCCGGATCTCCGGTGCCGCAAACCCCGGTTGCAACAGCACTCAGAGGTTTTATGAAATGCTTAGAGGGCAAGACCTCCACCGTTCCGAAGGTATTCAAGAGAGAACTGGTGACATTGTTGTTGTGAAACGGCGTTCTCGTCAACGACGTCTTGCCCTTTCCAGCGAGACACTTTCTTGCGGTCCTTTCAGCAGTGAAAAAAGTTGGAAAGCCCTACACGTGACCCCATGGCTGATCAAATCGTAGGTTACTGCACGCTCACAAGAATAAAGGAAATGCGCTACTGGCCACTCATGGCGGTGACGACGGCATGTGCTGACGTCGCTCGCAGTAACATCGGGATTCCATGACGCTGTGGCTATGCCGGCTTGCAGAAATAAATGTATTGTCGTAGCCACCGATGACCTCAACAGCTACACTGAAACAAGGGCCATACCTAGATGCAGTGCTGTCGCGGTAGCCAAGATTTTGTTGAAGAAACAGTGCTGTGTGATGGCGCTTCAGAATGCCTCATCGCCTACCTAAGTACTGTTTTTACTGCGAAGCTAGCTCAGGAGATTTGTAGATAGAGCCAAACACCGCTCGACCGGACAACCACCTACCATCATAAGACCAACGCGCTCACAAAGCGTCTAACAAAGGCCACCGATGACCTGCTCTGAGTGCTTGTGTTGCTACAAGTACGGCAATAAAATATTTCTCCTTGAAGGTGCCGACTGCTGCCTTCATCAATGTCACGACCACGTGACAGTGTGCTCTTGCGTTTGTCGGTAATAATATCTGGGGCTTTTCATACCAAATCAGATGTGCCGTAGAAGAGATATACGGAAATTCGGAACATCTGGTGTTTTTACGTGCTCTGACGTCGCACAGTACACGGGCCTCTACCCTATCGGCTCCGTCAAAACGTGACCGCAGCAGCCGAGATCGAACCCGTGACCTGCTGCTCAGCAGCCGAGCACCGTAAACGCTCCGCCTCCGTGGCAGACGGCCATGCGTGTATATGTGGGCAAGTATATAGATAGGCGTGTGTACCGAGCGGGCAAGGGGGGTGCTTAAGGTTTGAAGAAAGTTGCTGCAACGTTTTCTTCTTTCATAAATGATCACAGGCATCAGCCTGTGCTGCGCCCATCCACACTGAGAAAAGTATGGGGGGCGGAACTCGCCCATTTTGGCTACGCACTAGGAAGCATTGTCATGAGGCGAAATTTTCATGCAGCGCAGCAGTCCCGTATTTATATTATAATACTCCATAGCATAACTGTCACACGCTTCTGCTGAGAATATTGTCTTCTGTCTTACAGCCACGCGCCGCCGCCTTTCCGCGTTGCTGGCAGCATATACGACGCCGTTGCTCCTTGCGCTTGCGTATTGCAGAGGAGTCTGCCGCTGAGCAGGGTCTTTGTAGTATTAGGTCTGTTATGTCTTATTCTGTTGTAGCTGCCCTAAAATTAACGTTACAAGTGACGCGGTTGTAGGCTTCGTGGACCGAACAAATGCTATACCTTCTTCACAAAGTTCGATTCGTTGTAAGGGAAATCGGATTGATGCAGCTTTTTATTTTAGCTGCCATGAATTGACGCATGTGCGGAAGTATCTGAGGACGGTCTGAATGGTAAAGCTAAAAACGGTTTCAACTTTAATCACCGTTTCCTGCTTCTGCAAGGCTATATTGTCATACGTGTTTATTGCTGTATAATAATGTGCAGGTGTTATCCCACAGATATTGTAAACAGTGCTCACCGCGGATTGTTCTGCAACGCTTCTTCGCGATTGTTCAAGATTATAATAAAAAGATAACGCACAGGACGAAAATAGTCGAGTTTATTCGGGAGCTTAGGGTAGAACCAGCACTCGCACTATAATATTCGATGGCGCATGTGTCAATGCCGACGAACATGAGCGCAGGATCACATCACTCTACATCCGACGAGTGTTCACGCTGTTTTCAGCGTGAATCGCTTGCACATTGTTCTTTAAAATCGCAGTCACAGGTTCGCCCGAATAGAAAGTTTATTCTTGACAATCTTGAGACTGCTCTCTTCGTTGACGTCATTGCCATGTGATAATATTAGGTAGCTTGCATTGATCGCGGTGGTTCGGAAATATGGGATAAGGTAGGCAGGTCGATTCGACCGCAGTGGCAAGTCCAGCTTTTAAGCATGCTTCAAAACTTGATGCCGGGGATATAGTCCACAGTTTTTTGGACTAAAAAGATGGGTCACTTCAGAAGGCTTCCCTGTTCATAATGATTTTTTTACTTTGGCCACTCCGCAAAGAGTTCATATGCAGACAGATGTATATACGCATAAACGGCTCAAAATTGTTTTATTTCAATTGAAAATATTTATTAGGTGCATAGGAATCCATTCCGTTAACTGATATATGTAGCTGCTTCTAACGTTATAGGAGGGAAGCCTCTTTGATTTACGCTCATGAAGAGACACAGTCCGAAAATGCGGAAAACACTTCAGCATAGTAGTGCACTGTTAGGTGTGCACACGTTCCTTTCAAGCAGGGAAGTTTTCCCACATTCAATTGTAACCTCGTGTAACATATAGACTATGTTATGGTACTTGAAAGTTTCTCGTAGCAATGGTGATGAATTTTTATGAAATATATGCAGCAGTGGATTTAATTCTGTTTTATGTGTTTTATGTAGTCATGCATACCTAAGTAGACATTACGCAACGAGTCAGTGTCATGGCACTTGGTAAATAGCGTTACGAGCAGGTTTTGGTTATGACCAATTTAGACTAATCAAAAGCAGCTACTGTCAAATATAGACGCAAGCAAAGCCAATTGCTTCAGCTTCGCAATCCCCCAAATTTTGTTATTGCCAGTTGCCTAAGGCTTGTTTACTAGGAGGGGCTGGAGCACAGAGACATTAGCCTTGATTCACCACGTTCATTCTATAACTGTAAAAAGTATCGAGACAGCGAACAACACTTAGCATGCATTTACGAGTCATTACAGTTCTCACTACCGGAACAGTGGTGGTTTTTATGAAAATAACTTTATCATACATGTGATTTTCTGCTCAGGAAGACATTTTTTAGCGAACTCTGACAGAAAAAGATTGGCACTATGCTTATACTTTGGCCTTCTCTGAAGCAATTTCCTTTGTCAAGCACATGATTACAGGATTAGGACGTTCATGTAATCATCATAACTATAACGTCGAATTCAAACCAGTTTGCAGATGAATAGGCCAGCCAAAATAAAGGAACATTGTAATAACTTATAAAGGCAAGATTTATAGGCAATAAAAATAATTTTTATGCACCAAAAACGAAAAAACTGGCAGCCAAAGCTCTAATGATCCGTAATGAAGTTGAAGTTTATTTCAGGCAAAAGCAAAAAAAAAGAAGAAAGGTACAATTTGCCTAGAGGACCGGCGAAAAGGCATAAAATTCACAAAGCGCCTGCCCCCTGTAAACCCAAAACCCACCAAAATAACACAGTGCTCAGTGTAAAGTAAAGAGTCAATAAGAAATTGAGCATAAGTAGGTTTCTAAATGCAAAAAATCAACAGGAAAACATAAATAAGCAAAAATTTGCGCAGGCAATGAAATCAATAAAGCATATGCGTGCCCGACAAATGAAGCAAACTGTAGAGGACATAAACAAACACTAATGTAAGACATGTCAAATACCTGAAGAAACTTTAAATTTGAATACAAGGTTTCAACAATCAAAAGACAACAACATCAATAAGGAATATGTTTGACCGATAAATGAAACACAGTTTGGATAACATAACCAAACGTTAATGTGATTTACACAAGAAAATACTTCGGGGAATATGAAACAAAGCTGGTGACGGTGATTACGTTTGTGTAAATAGGAAGTGTTCCTGTATCTTCTTTTTAAAAATGCCATATGAGACTGTATTGTCAATTAGAGAAGCTACAATCGGTTGTTCGTTCAGGAAATGCGAAATTCGATAAAATAGTTTTTGTGTGCCGTAATTTGTACGTGATTTCTCATATGTATACAACCTGTGCCGTAGGTTGTGACTGTGATCTCTCGGTAGATGCCTCTGATAAAACCCTGATCGATCAGTTCGTACCTGTTTATAAATAAGCATTGCCAATTTTTGTTTTATGACGTTCGTTACCGTAAGTATTTTATGTTCCTTGAAGAGAGGCACGGCATGATGCCTGAATGACACCCCTGATATTAGTCGTATAGCTTTTTTTGCAAGGTGTGAATTTTGTCAGTATTTGCTTTAGTCGTACTCCCCCATACAAGAAGACAATAATGGAGATGTGAGTGAACAATAGAATAATATAGTTGTTTTTTCAACCACAGAGGGAGGAGTTGTCGCAATTTGCAGATTATACCCGTGGATCTGGAAACCTTGGTACGAACGTGGTTGGTGTGTAAGGACCAGTCTAAGTATTCTTGAAAAAGTATCCCAAGAAATTTATGCGCTGTTACACTTTCAATTTTCTGCCCTTCAAATATTATTGTGGGCTCGCTTGTGATAGCCTTATTGCATGGCCGGAATAAAACATATTTTGTTTTTTTGGTGTTTAATTCTAAATTATTACACTTAAGCCAGTCAGATAGATGTGTCAGCCACAGGTTTGCTTGTTGTTCAAGGTGATTGAGGGAATTACCGGCGAAGAATATATTTCTGTCGTCCGCGTAGAGAACATCGGGTGTTAGCGGTATGTTAGGTATATCATTGATATGAATCAAGAATAGCAAAGGCCCTAAGATTGATCCTTGTGGAACGCAACAAATGTTATTACCTACGTTTGATTTAGTGTCGCCGAGACTGGTGTACTGTTGCCGATTGCTTAGATAACTTTTTATAAGTTCTAGAGCCTTTCCTCTAATTCCATATGAAGGGAGTTTCCGTAATAAAATATGGTGCTTAACCGAATCGAACGCTTTTTTGAAGTCGAGAAAAACCCCTATGCTAAGTAATTTATGTTCAAAATTGTCAGGTATTTTTTCTTTAATATCCAGTAGTGCTGTTTCAGTAAATTTTTTCTTTTGGAAGCCATACTGTTGTTGTGTTATCACATTTTCTTGCAATAAGTAATTTGAAAGTCGTAGGTTGATAACTTGCTCAAATATTTGAGAGAATATAGGTAATAATGAGATAGGCCTATAGCTATTAAGGTCATTGTTATTACCGCCTTTAAAGATGACAGATACTTTCGCAATCTTTAGCTCATCAGGAAAAATACCTGAACTAAGAATTGTGTTGTGTTAATCGAATTGATAACTTGCTCAAATATTTTAGAGAATATAGGTAATAATGAGATAGGCCTATAGTTATTAAGGTCATTTTTATTACCGCCTTTAAAGATGACAGATACTTTCGAAATCATTAGCTCATCAGGCAAAATACCTGAACTAAGAATTGTGTCGTAGTCATCGCGCTATAATTATCAGTCTCCAACAAGCCCAGCTTTCACCCCGTCGAAGAGGTCCAGTGTTTATGACACCCGACTGCTTACCCGAACATCGCTGGATCGACTCTCGGCTGTAGCGGCTGTATTTTCGATGAACGCGAGAGTATTTAGGGCTCATGTACTTAGATTTAGTTGCAGGTTAAGGAACCCCAGGTAGTATAAATTTACGGAGCCGTCCACTATGGCGTCTCTGATAATGTTATCGTGATTTTTGGACGTGAAACACAATTTATTAGTATTAGCCTAGCTTTCAATCATGTCCCTTTCTGCAATGGTACAGTTCCCGAATAATTGAACTATAGCCAATGTCGCTCTTAAAATTGCCTACCTGAGCCTTCCAGCAACGCAGACGATGAGGTTTGCGCATCACTATTGGAGGAGTGAGTTACATGATGGTGCTCTTGCTGTCTCGCGAAATGCGTGAACGTATACTTCGGGCCTGATTTACTCTTCCAGTACATCATCTTAGTTCATGACCTGTTCGATCCTCATATACTACCATGCGGGTGATGTGTGTACTATGCTAATTCTGATTTTGTTATAGTGCCATTATCGAAGTTTGTTCTGCATGATGCTTGGTTTTGCATTCTACACATGCAAAAATGGGGCTGCTTTGCAACTGTCAGCCTTCAAACACGAGCGATCACCGGTTTTCCCTAGGGAACTCTTGCTATTATCCTTTGTGCTCCTGCTATTATCATATCGACGTGATGACGCCGACTCGAAAATAAACTATCATCAAGTGGTCCAGAATTACCTTCTAGTTTTTTTACAAATGCTGCATGCCACCCTGCTCGGCCCCGAGTAGTGAACATCTCTCTGCATAGAAAATATTCGAAACAACAAAAACAACCACATCCCAATAACTGTGATGGAGAGGTACAATTGTTTTCATCAAAAATTTATTCTCCTCCGACTTAAGCATGCCTATCGGTTTTCTAGAATGTTTTGCTGAAATCATGCTTTGCGATTTTTTTTCTAATACCAAACTTTCTTAGAGATTAGGTGGCTAGTAATAACGCTGGAACAAGTTATAGCAGGGCGTACAATGGCTACCACGGCTACTGTACTCGTCAGCGACAGGTATAGTTCATCACTGAAGTCAAATCAGCGTCAGTGACATAATCTTCAGTGAGTAGAAATTCAAGTTTGCATTGCTGCGCGAACTCACACCAACATTTTATTTTACTCGCAAGTGCAGGTGGTACCGGAGGTTCAGCCACTTCTGGCCGAGGACTTGATGATGGTGGCCCAGCAGGTATCGGCTCCTTCTATTGTCCCCACTTGCGTGAGGCCAATTATTTCTACCTCTACCGAAGTGATGACACCGACTCGGCGAGTAATGAGTGCCACCCAGGTGGTTAACGCAACTCCACAGTATCAGATGGGGCTTATCCCACCACCTTCCACTGTACACTCACAGCAGAGTCTGGTCTCGCTGGCCACAAACCAGACCTACGTTCCTTGCTCCGCGGCGTATCAGAACTGCCAGGCTGACACGTACCTCACTCCTCCAACCTTAACGTCTCCATCAGTCGCACTGTTGCCGCAAGTCACCTCAGTAAGGCAGACACAGGTTGTGATACAGCAGGGGCCGGAAGAGGACATGCAAGCAGATATGCCTCTTTATGAGCAAGACGTGTTTATTGAAGAACCACCATTGATGGCGTACGAAACACCGCCTACTTGTGCATCACAAGAGTGGGCATGCGAGATTGATGGTGCATTTGGCGCCATTAGAACAACGATCGAGGAATACTCTTCGCCAGTTCAAAATTGCACGCAGCAGCCTGTGTTTATAGAGCAGCCTCAACCTCAGTTTGTTGCCGCAGTGAGCACTTACCAGTCTACCGAGCCTGTGCTGGCGTCTCCACTCCAGTATGTCGTCTACAACAATCCGTACAATTATTATGGAACTATGGGCAACGCCGCGCACCAACCCATGTCGGTCATGATGCCTAACACATCTCCGTTGTTGAACCCTTTGTCCACGTACACGGCGTCAGCGCCAGTGCTTCGTCACATGTCTCGCACGTACACAGAAGAAGAGTACCTCACAGACAGCTCTACAACTGATAGCTACGGTGATTTTGATGCTCTATATGCCCGCGGTGGTTTTGCTACCGGTGCCACGGCTGGTTTCACTGCACCGGTATCCTACCTAACATCTACCACTGGCACACTTGGGACGTCAACTTATGACAGCGGTCGCCATGTGCCTATTATACCAACTAGAAAGCCAGCCTACCTTGACAGGCGGCCGCTCACGCCACGAGACCCTCAGGTACGTGCTCTGTGATGTATTTGCCGTAGGAAAACAGTCTTTATCAAATAAATTTCACTGTTTCGCGTGCAAGAAGCTGTCCGCGTAGTGGCCACGCACGTAGCGGAAAATGATGAAAGATTTTGCAAATACACTTAGTACTCTCAAAGCAATTGTAGTTGTATATATTGGCCACAGCTCGAAAAGACAAAAACAGCGGCCTGTTGAATGCATGAAAGCCATCAAGTTTCAATATATATGAAATGCACAAATTGTTGCTGCACGTCAACTCCACCATGAACCAAAATCCATGGAGCTAGTCTGGATCAATTAAATTATTTGTGAAGTGGTGCTTTCATGAATGATAGCTCGCATATTTATTGATGAAGATATTATCACAATAAGGCTCGAGTAGTTATCGCACATTGCTTTACGTTTGCGTGTATGTTCGACGCTAATTTGTTACCTTTAGGCTTTGCGCTAGAAAACCACAATATCAACCTATTTATTCATAGGGGAAGGATAAAATTCAGAGGCTGCAAGTTTAGCAACTCTCGAATCGGGCGAAACAGTTTTTTACGTATTTTACTTTTAAAGAAACAGATAGGCACCATCAATCGCACGCCAACATTAGGCTGTCAACTGTTGTATTTCAGAATGCTTGCCTATTTACTAACAACAATCTGCTTCCGCGCATTCACTCAAATTTAGTTACTTCCCTGTGACGTGTCTTTCTGGAATCCCGCCACGCTTCGTGTGCGCCGGCTAGGATTCGTTTCGATTTGGCCCTTGATATTTGTTTATGAATATTGCGAGCTACGCGGAACTTTCTTTGTATTCAAAATAATAGGTATGCCCTAAAGTGACACGAAATACAACATTACATTATAAAGTGCTGTATTCATGTCAAATGGCCCAGTAGACGTGGTGACGGGTAGTTGTTGGTATTGTCGAATTCGTCTGTTTGGCGGATGGAACTTCTCAGATTATTTACCACAGTGATGTTGACAACTATCTGAACGACGAGGATTTTTCGCTAAACCTGCAAAGTAGTGAAGGCGGCAAGTGTAATATGGGCGTTGAACGATAACCGACAAACTCACGAGGAGTGAGTTGCACGTGCTCAACGTCATCAAGTGCGTTACTGATTTTTCATGCTAGTAAGTCACTTAAGTGTATTTAATGTACCTTATCTTTCAGTGAAGCCAATATTAAAGCATTGTTTTCCCTGTGCATTGAACGTAGGGCAATTACTCTAAATGTAATGGGGCACGCCGAATGCCGACAACATTCTCGCTTTCGCCCAGCGACGGAATATTGTTGGAGCGATGAAATGTGCAATCACATCTGCAATCCAGTCCTCTCGGCTAACTTCTCTTGTGCTACCGGTACCTTACGAACGGTGTTGTTTGATGTCTTTGAATTCTGATGTTGCGAGAAGCACACGTCTGTATGCTTCCAATTATTCATATTTCGATTGCGCTGAACAAACCCTTAATAGCAGAGTGCGGTAAATGGGATATAGTTAGAGTCAAGGCATCGCCATGACACAAATAATACTGGATGCGATTTGAAATGCTTGTGTACTGTTGAATAACAAACTCCGTGTTACAACAGCGTAAGAAATGACGACGGCGTAATATGTTTGCAAATGTTTACATCCATCAAACATGCGGTGCGTAGGAGCAGCAATGTATGCCTTTATATGCCGCTAGCATGCATTAGCATGCCACCAGATGTACGATCATAGTATCCCGCTAGCATTGGTTTGTCGCAATTCGTTAGTGGCATACTAGTAATGCTTATCTGTCAGTCAGGCTCGGTATATACCTAAATACGGTGACGCATATCATCAAGGAAGAAAAAATAAGAACAGAACAAAAAGGGCATCTTTTTATATTGCTCTAAGCATGTACCAAAAAGTTTTATTAATTCTGGTGTTGTCACTCCGGGTCCCGCAGGTCTCATTTTGGTACTGAGCTCCCGAAGTAGGATTCATCTGTCAAAACGTTAAATGAGGCGCCCGTAAGGACGACAAAGATTTATTTACAAGGTTAGTAATGAAAAAGTTGACACAAAATGATCAAGTACCTAAAAGCTCATTGAACGGAACGTACACAAAAAGCCTTCTGTCTATACAGCACCGCCTTATCAACCCCGGGCGCATTTTCTGTATCTTCGGGTAATAAAGTGCTTGATAGTTTCAGTTCTACACCCACGATGAAGGGTTAAGACACAACACAATGTACGCGGGGAAGGCACAATCCAAACAATGGCCAATTAATGTCTTGAACGCAGCACGCCAACGTTTTGCACACGACACCAACATTTTGCGCACGTCCGATTATCCTAGCTGGTCTGTGTTCCAAGAACTCTCTCAGTAAGAGGATGATGTTCGAAAAGACCGACTCACGGTACATGTTCCAAACCTGTCTGCGTTCCGGTAAAACGCTGTGTTGGTCTGACAGGTTTTTCGTCAAACATGTCACTTTATGGAGCCACTACAAAGGAGAGAGAGGGAATGATGAGTGGTCCAATAATCCCTCATCGTTTGCTTGAAGTTACTCCGTAACAACTGTAAGTTTCCGGGGCTTCACTCTTTTTGAAAGGTGCAGCTGCTACCAGTTTCGTTTGAGCTGCCACCCCTAGCAGCAAATACCACTGTGGCTTTGAAAACAACCCTGTCGCCTTTTTACTTGCTCGGAGTGCCTTTCTAGCTTGTGTAAAGTAGAGATCTCGATAACCTTTCTCGTCTCATGCGTTTTCATAGTGCTGAACCAGTCTGATAAAACTTTTGTTCATGCTTGATAGGGAGATGAAAATCAACGCCTCCTAAATGCACACTCATTCGGCGAACGCGTCTTGAATTTTACGTGAGATTCACAGCCACCGAAACAATTTTAATGCTGATAATGCTTTTAACACTCGGAACTTACGACTTCGGAGTGCCATTCAGTTCATACGTACAGTGTAGTTGATGCAGTTTTTTATAGGACACACGGGATTTCTCAAAGTGTCGTTCATGCACAGTGACGGAGCTGAAATATCACCTTTCACACCACGGCAAATAACCAACTGTGAGATTCCATGGTTTCGGAGAGTATCTTGGTGTCATGTACACTTCAGTGCAGCTCATGCCCATGCAGGTGAAAGTGGCTTAGTCTGTACGCTCACAAATCATCTTTTTATGCTAGCAAACGGGTTTACCATCCTCCGGGTGCCATCTTGAGTTGTAGAGTTAGCCATCTATGCTTTTGAGCACTGCGAATGCAAAAACCGGTTTCTAATAGTCACCTAAATAGAGCATACGGTGTCGCTTGCATGACTCACCGTAAAGGGGAGACCTGCGAGAGGGCACACTGGGGCCTCTAACAGGAGCAATGAGAACTAGTGTAGACACCACCGACCACGGACATGCTGTGAGCATAAGAAGCTTGGCTAGCAAGCTCGTAAAAGTCTTCCGCTTTCCTCGTGGTAGGGCAACTACAGGCAAAGGAGCCTGATATATGAATATATCCAGCTGAAAACATTCAAGCACCATATTCCTGCTTCCACTGAAGCATCAGGTACTCAGTAACTTCCAGCTTACAACACCAATGTCACAGGGCCGCATGAAGTACTCTCTGCTTACTAAAATGGTCCGACTCTACGCTTCAAAGCAAAAGGATCCATGCCTGCAGCCGGCGAAGTGCTACCACCACTGGATCCTTTGGGCAGAGCGCGAAGGCGAAAAGGTCACGTGTCATCAAGCAACCTCTTACAGGGCGTGCGGCAGGAACAAGAAATTTTGATACTTTTGATATAGATGTTTGAAAAACACAGCATATCCACAGATTGCATGATGATGAGCAGGGCGAGGAATCCGTCAGTGCTTTCACAGTTCCATTCATCCGTTCGTTCTTGCTTCCGTCCGCTCATGTATGGGACCATCCGTTCGCCCATGCGTCCGTTCGTGCGCCCATCCATCTGTGCGTCTGTCCATTCATGCGTCCATCCATCCATCCGTGCGTCTATTTGTCTGTCTGTCAGTTCCTTCGTCTGTGCATCCTTTCGTACATCTAGTGAACACTCCAAGTACCATCATCTCACGTCTTTTCATTATATATTCATCATATAGAAGTGCCGCCACCCAGCGAACATTCCAAAGACTAAACGAGAGGGGGCACGGCCGGACTGGAAGAACAGCAGGCGCGCACTCTCTTACGGCCTGCGCTTTGGGTCTAGTTTTGGCCTTTCACTGCCGCTAGTTTATGGCAAGCCGGCCCAAACCTTGCAAAAGCTTGCTGAAACCAAGGAAGTTACGCGCAACACTTCAACGTGGTAACCTTTAGTGCTCAAAGTGCGTATTTATGTTCCAAGATTTTTTTTGCTAGCATCAAATTGAAGGCAAATTTTAATGGAGATTTAGTCACTGATACTTTCTCTGTAGAATATTTATTCAGGAACAACTATCTATTTAGTTATGATAACGTGCGTGCGTTTCCTACTTAATTCAAAACAGTGCACGCATGCCGCTCCTCTAGTCCGGCCGTGGCGGCGGCTACCTGCAACTACTACTACTACCACCACTACTACTACTACTACTACTACTACTACTACTACTACTACTACTACTACTACTGCTGCTGCTACATACATACATACATACATACATACATACATACATACATACATACATACATACATACATAAATACATACATACATACATACATACCTACATACATACATACATACATCACGGACCCACGACCCATGGCTTAAGGAGCTTCGCCTCTAAAAGTAAAAAAAAAATCGATGCGCGCGCCGAGGCACCGTGCAAAGCGTATGTTGCTGTGGTACAGGTCGGCAGTTTTTATGGAAAGCTGTGACTGCCGCAGTGTTGTACTAACCGAGTAACATTGATTCGCATTAAATACACATTAGCTTTTAGGGGCGAAGCTCCTTATAGCGGCACATGTTTGTGCATCGTAGTAGTAGTAGTAGTAGTAGTAGTAGTAGTCGTAGCGTGTAACCAGTCTCACATTTGACCTCCAAGTTGGTGCCGGTGAGAGATATTTTCTGTGCGTTGTTGAACAATATAAAATTCGCAGCGTGCGCGTTAACAAAAAGCCGCATTCTCCTGTCTTTCATTTCCCCTTAGCAGCTAAGACATGTACATTGAGCACTATCTGACAAGAAAGATTTGTTACTTTATACTCGCTCGGAAACCTCCTTGGTTTTAGAAAGGTTTAGGAAGCGTTGGGCCACAGTGCCATGAATACAGTGAACTAGTATATACCTCGAACTCGAGGTGGTTAAAGGTGGAAAGTAGACACGAAGCGAAAACCGTAAGAAAGTGTGCGTGTGGCTCGTCTCGCTCAGTCCTTGGAATTTCCGCTGGATGGCGGTGCATATGCGTAATATATAATGAAAAGATGCGAGATAGTGGTACTTGGAGTGTTGAATAGATGGACAAACTAACACACAGACAGATGCATGGACAGACTCACGGATGGCTGCACCGACGGATGGACGCATGGAAGGACACATGGACGGACGCATGGACGGATGCATGGACGGATGCATGGACGAACGCAGGGACGGATGCACAGATGGACGTGTGGACGCACGAACGGTTGCATGCACGGACGGGCGAATAGACGCACGGATGTTCACACAGACGGACGCATGGACGGATGGAAGCAAGAACGAATGAACGGACAGATGCTTCGCCCCACTCTCCATCACTCACTCCGTGGATATGCTGCCATTTTTGAAAGTGCTGCTCTTGTTGCTTAAAAAAACTGAATCTGATTGGGCACCTCATTCGTAGAAAACACTGAACTCCACAGTTTTAGTAGAGTCTACTAAAGGAACAATCCATCGCAGGCCTCAAACGCATTGTTATGCTATCGTGCGAGCAATCCGTGGTACAGAGACCACTGGGTAGTCCCACCTCCGCTTCAGTCGCGTTCGCCACCAGCGTTTGCGTGGTTTTACTCACGAGTATAAGATACGATGTGCAGGGTGACATTAATAATTATGACGTTGTAGTAAACGTGACGACGATGGCAAAGCGAGTCAAAATTGTTCATGTAGTTCTATAGCATTATTATGCTCTATCAGTAGTGCTTCTGTTCGTCTTCATGATCTTATCAGATTTCCGATAGAATTAGTACTTCTGTTAGGTATGAAGATTTTCATTTCGGTCATTTTCTCTTTGAAATGTACTTTGGGCTAGGGTAAAAGGAACACTACTAACGCTCCAAGTTGTGCTAGTTCCTTCTGCATGACGACGACGTGGATGAGCCTTAAAGTCACATAAAAGAGAAGCACTGGCTCTGTTCAGATT
The DNA here is from genome assembly GCF_043290135.1 of Rhipicephalus microplus. Taxonomy (NCBI): domain Eukaryota; kingdom Metazoa; phylum Arthropoda; class Arachnida; order Ixodida; family Ixodidae; genus Rhipicephalus; species Rhipicephalus microplus. The sequence continues at coordinate 61,105,016 of NC_134700.1, read as the reverse complement.
TTTAAACTGCTCAATGACAACTCTACTGGCATACACTCTAAGGCAAAATGGTGCTAAAAAGGTTTGTGGTTCGTCCTGTTGCGGACTAATGGGGCTGCCACAACCATTAATCCCTTTAAGGGCTAATGGCACCAGGTCTAACAGTTAGTCCCCTCAAGGGACTAACATGTCCTCACATTTACACCTTAGTGAGTAACAGTCTCACAGTTCACCCCAAAGGACCAACATTTACTCCTTAGATTTGCACCTTATAGGGCAACTGTTAATTTTTACATTTACACCTTACCGGGGAACCGTAGTCCTCACAGATGCACCTTGCCGAACGAACGGTTGATCTACTCAAGTAGTCCAATCGGATAAATTTTTTGTCCCCAGTTCAAAAATTGTTTTTTTGTTTATTTTCCGCCAGGCGGAATACTTTTTCCGCCTGTTTTTCTGCGCCGTGAGCCACAAATTCCACAGAAAACACGCGAAAAAGTAGTTAGCCACATATGTTGCCGTAACTGCTTTAACAGTCACGGCAACAACGAAAGACAAAAGTGAGACATCGAAATCTTTTATTTTTCTACATTCACATGAAGTTTACCCATTCTTTTAGGTGAATTCATGGTGAAGTGTACAAGTTCACTCTCGTTGTCAAATCTCTTTCACTCCTTGGGGAGCTCCTCCGACGGAAACGATAGATGACAGGCATTGCAGACGCCAGCGCACGCAGCCTGTTGTGCTCCCACGGCTCCACGTACAATAATATACTAAAAATACTTAGGCACACGTCACAGAAGATGAAGTTGCACGCATATAAGTACGTGCGCGTTAATATAAAAACAAGCGTTAAAATATGACACACAAATAACTTTACCTTCACATCTTGCACAGTCCTTCTGAAGCTGCTCTGACGAAAGAGATGGATGACGGGCATCGCAGACGCCAGCGCACAGTCTTCAGCACGGTGTGTGCCCACGGCTGGACAATGAGTATGTAAAAGAGTGAGTCACACGTGACAGAGGATGAATACGGATGCATTTGAGAAATACGTGCAAGGTGAAATAAAGACATATATGAGATATGGCATGCTAATAATTTCACCATGATATCACACACCGTCAAAGACTCATTTCAATTCCCGCATCGCAACAGCTTAGGAGCGGCGGCCGCAGTCACAACTCCGCAAACCACCGTGCCACTAACAAGTCGGCGAGTCCTAACCGAGCGACGTCGTTAAGCTCGAGCAAGCGAACGCGAGACCAAACATCGTCAGCCCGAAGCTCATCGCGGCGGCGAAGACAGGCGAGCAATCGATGACCGAGCGTACGGGAGGCAGACGGCAACGCCGGCCAATTTCCAGGTGGTCGAAAAACGCAGCCGAACTGCAGACGCCGAAGCTGGCCTTCGCGATGCATTTCGTGTGTGCAATATACAACACGACCAAGCCCGTTGCCGGCAAGCGCGATCAGTATCGCACACCCGACAAGTAGAGTAGAATATTGAGTGATAACCCACTTTCCTTAGAATCCAGCGCTGTTTTCTGCCCTGAGTCGGACTGAAGTATATATCCGATAGGCCTGTTCTTCTCAGCCGCCATATTGGCCTTCCCAACTGTTGCTGTCGTGACTATCTTGAAGTCAGAATTATACAGCGCGGCGTGATAACGTGTCGAGACTTGCTCCAGGTTTCATGGGTGCAGCGGAACGCAAAAGCAGCAACCCACGCTCATCCAAGCGTACACACAAGCACCACGTCGTAATTCTTAGATCGTCGATTCCGGGATGCCGTGGTCGAGCACTCCCAGCGCGACGCAGCGCGGACCGTCGCCGGCAAAATACGGGGAAAGACTGAGCCAGCAGAGGAGAAGAGGGAGGCCTGGTCACCTTGGCAACGCTTTTCGCGCTGTCTGCAATGCCCGGGCGGTTCATCCCTTAGTTTTGCGCTTCACGCTTCCCTCTGTGGTTGCTCCTCGATGGTCTATCTGCTAATCGCGCACGCCTATTGGGCTCTTTTATTCTTTTTTCGGGTAATCTTACCTTAGAATGAAGCGTTTAAAGTTACAAGCTTCTTATAAGGGGGGGGGGGCAATATTGTTGAAGTTTTATTTTTAAATTTCGCGCGGATATCTCCACACGAGTTTTGTAACTTCGTGACACTGGCTCAATGAAATCTGCTGAAACATCGTAAGCTAGGTCTTTGACACACACATATGACAATGTTCTCCATTTTCAGCGAAGCTACTTAGGACGCACTATAGACGCCTTGAAAGGCCCGGACGTCATGATGTTTTGTGTGGAAATCTCAAGATGGCGTCTCCACCCGCATTTTATTTTCGCGCGTTTACTCTTTTAGCAAGCGTGATCTCGAGGTAAGAGTTGCTTTTCAGTGACCGCGAAATTGTATTAAAATATTGCTCGAAAAATTGTCATTGTCATCTGCGGATACAAAAACCTTGCATACGAAGTCTCGAGAAATTTCATCAAGCTAATAATACGAAGGCGGGGAAAATGCATTTTGAAGCTTTGATGTCACGCGCCAAGATATGCGCCCGAGATGTGAGTATGAGACTTCAGCCTCGATTGCCTCCTATAAAAACGAACTTACGGCCGTGTATAACTTATTGCTTTAGAGATCTCAGTACAGTCTGTCAACATAAACCAACTCAGTGTTTCACTTGGTGTGCCTTTAAACACGTGGACAGAGATGAAATGAGAGACATACAAACTTTCAGTTGGGTTGCTTCAAAAAACGAGGGCAGCATAGCACACATGCGTGGAAACAGGTGAAACAAAACATGCACACTACTGATAATTTCCCATGAGAAACCAATCTTCCATCATAAAATGTGATTGCGGTTATTCAAAAACCTAATTTTGCACGTTTTCGAATGCTTTTTACAGCAATTCTTAGTGTTGCCAAAGAAGTTACCGAGTCCGTATAGATTGAAATTGCTAACCCATCTTTGCCATCGAGCGGTAATAAGACAATCATAGGCTGCATATATCGTTCACCGTCATCCTCTGTTCCCGATTTCTGTTCATTACTTTCATCCATTTTCAACAAGTTATCTCTTGAAAACAAAAATGTCGTCATCGTAGGTGACATAAACATCAATCTTCTCGATGCAAGCACCTCCGCGTATTCTGATTACACTGCGTGCTTTCTAGGATTTGGCTACGAATCTCTAATCTCGGTTCCTACTAGATGCGTGCTTGGTGCGTCCAGTTCTTTAATCGATCACATTTTATCAAATTTCATTCCATCAAACGACTGTGGCGTCCTCGAAGCCAGCTTAACTGACCACTTCCCTGTAGTTTGCCGATTTGAATGTGCCATACCTAATCAGTTAAGCTTTTTTCAAAACACTATATTGGATAAAACAAATTTCGTTAAGTGTGTAGAAGCCATAGAATGGTCTTTCTTAGAACTGCTTAGTGATCCTGAAGATGCTTTTAATTCTTTTTCATCTGCCGTCAAAAAGTGCTTAGACGATTCTACCAGCTTTGTCAAATGTCGCAAGAACTTTGCGGCCCCTCACAACCCATGGCTCACATCTGGCCTATTGAAGAGCTTGCGAAGGAAAGACAATTTATATAAAAAGTTAAAGAAACGGCCTTTCAATGCTGCCCTGCGATCGCGATATAAAAAGTACTGCAACCTACTTAACAAAGTCCTTGAAGAAGCTAAAAGAAATTATTATACGCACAGGATACATAACCCTGGTAGTAACAGCAAAGATCAATGGAAAACAATTAATTCATTTCTAAACAGATCAGTAAGTAAGCCAGCTATAACTGAATTACGGTCATCAGAGGGTGTTCTTAGAAATGCAGACGACATTGCGAACGCCTTCAACAAGTACTTCTGTGCTAACACTTCCCTCTTGCCTCATGATTACCAGCCAACAATTAGGAAATGTCTTCAGTCTTTTTACCTCTTTCCAACAGGCCCAGATGAGTTGGTGGAAATAATTATACACATGAAAATAACAAGTGCTGGTCTCGATAACATTCAGCCTATTCACCTGAAATGCATCTCTCACGTGATCTCGACCCCCTTAGCCTATATCATTAATCTTATGTTTAAAACTGGCATCTTCTCATCACAGCTTAAAAAGGCCAAGATAATTACAGTCTTTAAAAAAGGTGATAGAACTTCTATTAGTAACTACCGACCTATTGCCATTCTTTCATCTTACAGTAAAATCATAGAGAACTGTATTGAAAAACGATTATCTAAATATCTAAATAAGTTTCGTATTTTATCCACTCAACAATTTGGTTTTCGTGCAGGCTATTCAACAGATTTCGCACTTCTCTCCTTTACCGATTATAATAAACACGCGCTTGACTCTGGATGTTTTGCAGGAGCATTGCTGATTGACCTCTCTAAGGCATTTGACTCCATAGTTCATAACATACTATTAGGTAAACTCAACTCAATAGGTGTCGTCGGTAGTGCGCAGGAGCTGATTAATAGCTACTTATCTAATAGACAGCAAGCTGTTTGTGTCTCTAACATCCTCTCCACTTTTAAATCTATTGACAAAGGTGTGCCGCAAGGATCCATACTGGGCCCGCTTTTATTCTTAATCTATATTAATGATCTAACCTTGGTTTTAACACACAGTCAACCTTTCATGTACGCAGATGATACAACTATAGTTACTAAAGACAAGTCTATCGATGCGCTAACTAATGAATTGTCCTCTGACTTCTATAACATTCAGAACTGGTGCACAGCTAATGGTTTAACTATTAATACCAAAAAAACACAGTTCATTGTCTTCCATTCTAGTCATAACCCTCTTTCACCTACACCCGCTATTACTATCAACGGCCACAGACATCTTAGTACTACTAAGTGCACATTCTTGGGAGTAGTTCTAGATGCTCATCTCAAGTACCATCATCACATTTCACTTATAAGACAGAGGATTGCTCATGGTATCAGAACACTAATTAAAGCACGACCATTCTTCAATTTGCTGACTTTGCTTAAACTGTACTACGCCTTCATCCACAGTCATATCACGTACTGTATCACGTCATGGGCGAATACCTATCCATCTCATATCCTTCCACTCCAACGTCTCCAAAACATAGCCATTCGCATCCTAACATTCAGTTCACCGATCTCCTGCGCATCCCCACTTTTTCAGCAACATAATGTACTAACAGTGTGTAACTTATTTAAATATAAATTGGGGATTCTTGTATTTAAGTGTCTTAATGGTACCATAACAGTCAACGTTTTAGAGAAATTTCAATTGTTAAACTTTAATCCTACCAGGTTTGCCTCAAACAACAACTTTTTACTACCACATGCACGCACTAACTACGGCAAGCATACTACCATATTTGCAGCTATCTAATTTTGGAATTCAGTACCACTAAGCAATAAACAATTGTCATTAGCTGCTTTCAAAAAAGAACTTAAACACCTCATCTCGCAATCATAACTCATCTTCATTTATATATCGGCGTTCTCTTACATTTACAGCTATTACTGTGTGCGTTATTTTCACATTTATTACCCATGCACATTGGAGTTCTTTTAATAGCTGTATATCATTAATTAACGTCATTTCGTTCCCGATTCTACTGCCATTTTTATTGTATGTTTCGTTGTTTTCATAGTTATGCACAATTACTGAACATTCTTTTGTTACCATTTTTACTGGAATCTTTTATTGCATATTTGCGTTGTTTTTGTTACTATCAATAATTACCTAATCGCTTTTTTGTTGCCATTTTGTTGTACTTATCAACATGTCATTTTCTAACAGGAGGTCCCCTTTCAGCCTTGTGCTATGGGACCTCCTTCTGTATATTCTACCTCAATGCGTGTATATTTTTTGCGACAAATAAAAAATAAATAATAATAAAAAAAATAAATAATTAAAGCTACAAAATTTAAGGTTGCAGTGATGAAATTTCGCGTCGCAACAAAAGCACTTTGGGTAGTTTGTGTCAAAATGACCTAGAGAACTCTTGAAAATATTGCATTATCTTAGATGCTCATAGAGGTATCGTTTCATTTCTGCTATATGGTATACCTTACCACAAAAAAGTGGAATGTTTAGCTCGAAAAGAGTGTAGTTTGTGGTGTTCAACTTTCTTGTTTCCGTAACACGCAGAATAATCTACGCATGAAAGCCAGCTCAGAACGCGCATTTACAGCACTGCTGGCATGTTTTGCTCTCTCAAAATGAAAGAACTCCATTAGGCATGGATTGATAAAACGATTGTCACAAGTCGTGTTTTTCTTATGCAGGCAAAATCGAGCAAACTGGCTCTCGGCCAGACGTGCCGCACTTACGATCGCTGGATGGCCGACCAGGCTCGATGTGAAGCAATTCGGGAGAATCGCAAGACGGGCTACCAGGTGCACATCATCGTCGCCTTCCTTATGCTGCTGGCGACAATCATCGGAGCACTCGCCATTCTGAGCGTGTATGGAAGACGCCGGTACATGGCAGTGTTCGGTGACACGGACGACTTCAACAGCACAATGAACAGCCCCTGGTATCGGTACTTCTTGCGAAGCTTCAATATGAATAGTAATAGAAGCACAGCTATGCAGGAGGCATTCGGTTTATGCAGAACTCCTGAGTGTAGCAGAGAGGGCGCCTATATTGCGGGGGCTCTGAACTGGTCTGTGAATCCCTGCAGTGATTTCTACAGCTTCGCATGTTCCATTCCCACGAGAAGCGCAGACTATCGTGCGGCAGACTCCTCAATCGTCAGCGAGATTAAAAGCGCTATTTTGAAAATACTTCGAGAGGAACGGCGCTTCATCGACAGCCCCGTTTCGACCGCACGACATCTTTGGATCGAGTGCATGAACGTGAGTGCATTACGTTCACTAAAGTTAAGCCCCCTTCTGTCTGCTTTGGCAATTACTGGTTTGCGCAGTTGGCCATACGAAGCTGATGAAGGGAACACTATCACGACAGTTTGGAACACCTCCGCAAAGATCCTCCGGTACTTCGGATTACCGACACTGCTTAATCTGCACCTAACAAAAGTGTCGAGAACATCAGACGCCATTGTAATTTTGGACAAATCGAGTGCCTTTGGAACTCTTGATGATTTCAGCGACAACAACTCCATCAGCGAGCGTGCACGACTGCTTTATAATTTCATGCGCCTCGTGAACCCCAGAGTACCTCAAGGTTTGGCAGACGAAGTCCTCGAATTCGTGCACTATGTGCTTCGTCTGACTGAAAGTTCGTCTAGTGAAAATAGTGAGGAGCAAGTCAGAAGCCTCGGAGACATGAGCCTCTTCCAGCCTTTTATTTTTACCGCACTGAGCGATGCCCTCAGTAATATCTCTGGGGAGCCTGTCCTTCTGCTGCAGTCCTCCAACTATATCAATGACCTGATAGAAGCTATTAGGTTAACTCCTCCACATGTAACACTCAACTATTTAGGTTACATTCTTGTGGACCACATCAAACCTTTCGTTTTCCCTACTTTCTGGGACACTCAGAACCGTGACGAGATCTGTCTCGATGCTGTTGACAAAGCTTTACCTCGCATGGTTCATTACATTGCATACACAAGATTCAAATCCACACTTGAAAACGTTGCCATACGCAACATTATCGATGACCTCAAACATGAACTCATGACAGCCCTTGCTAAAACGTCATGGCTAGATATATCGACCAAATCTCAGCTACTTAAACGTCTCACGGAGACACAGATCCACGCGTTCTTCCCGCACTGGATGAGTAACACCCAGGTGGTGCGCGAATTCTTCACGGACCTCCCGCATGTGATTGCAGGTCATGCGCTCGACTCATACCAAGCTATTCGCGAGCACACGTTCCGCACTTCACTGATTGACCATTTCGACAAAAATGACCTCTGGAAGGGTAGCGTTTTTGACACACAATGTTCCGTCGACCGAGAATCAGGAAATGCCTATTTCCCAGTAGCACTGGTCAACGTCACCGGCCGTGCGACGCAGTTCTTCTTGCTCTTCCAAATACCGCGCATCGGTTCACGTCTTCTGCAGTGTCTGATATCAACGCTTCTTCAGGGAAGCGTGAGTATTGGTGGAAGCGCTGGCTCTGAAGATAACGGAGTTGCTTGGTGGTCTCCCACATCACGCCAGAGTTACCAGGCTCGAAAGCAGTGCTTCAGTAGCCAACGACCACAAGTATGCGACAGCACGGGAAACATAGGCGATGCCGTCGCGCGTCACCGGCAACAAGCGTTGCTGAAAGAAATTGCCGAGGCTGCTGCTGTAGCTCCAGTGCTGAAACTGTACAAAATGTACATAATGTCCCGAAGCAGACATCGCACGGACTACCGCTTCGAGAACGCAGAGGGCATCTCGACGAACCAGTTATTCTACGTGTACCATGCACTTAGCCTATGCCAACCACAAAATTTCATGGAACCGAGCTTGATTAGTACAGCATCTTCAACAGGTTTGTGCACCCAACCAGCAAGACGCCGAGTGAACTCTGCGCTGATGAATGATCCAGAGTTTGAAAAAGTTTTCGGCTGCAGCCCTGGAACCAACATGAATCCAGCAGTGAAGTGTAGTTTCTACTAGTTCGATAGAAGAGTGCTCAATTAAGTTGCTTATTTCATTCACTCGTTTAAGCATGCTACCTCTAACTTCGCCCTGGTTTCTCACTTTTTTATTTTGAAAGCGCATTTTCCTGACGTGGGAGAATAAAGCATTCACAAATTTTAATTGTTTTTCACCAGGCAGTATTACCAGAAAGCCTGAATACTAGTATGCATTCGCTCACTTTTCCAACTAAGGTATGTTAATGGCTACTTTTTCGTTCCTATATTATGCTCTTGCTGGGCAATTGTGTTCAAGGTTACATGTATACGAGTGTAACACAATCTATAATTGATCGTGCTGCATAAACGGGGCACGTCGTCATAACCGTATGTGCGCAAAGTATACCAACAAAAATTTGTTTTGAGATAGAGCTGCTATCGCCCACAGCCTCATTCTGGTTAAATTCTATAGGTGAGAATGAAAGTTCTCCTGAAATACGTATACTGATAAATAAAAGCGAAGTAAGCTGAATGTTGAAGTACAGTATTTTACACATGCAGGGAGACAATGTACTCAAATGAACGTTCGAATCGAGTCAATGCATTCGAAGGCCAGAGAACAGCCCTTGTCCAAAATGAAGTTTCTCGCGCTGCACCTCTAATACATGAAATGCTCGTGGAGGATCACTCTGTTGCGGTAGAGTTAGTGTGTCCATCAACTCGAACTGCAGCATGCTAGCCATATGAAACAAATAAGAGAATCGAATAGCGACTGATATTCGACGTTGTTTGACCCAATCACCGTGAAATAAGAGATACTATGGAGGCTTCACTTTGATGGCTTTCAGTTTCGTACAAGCTGACACATCTCAAAAAGGCACCACACCTGGCAAAAGTGACTGAGTGCAGCACAGCAGCGGCTTGAAATAAAAGGGCAGTGTAGATTACGCGTTGCAGCGGGGTACTTAGGCCAATGTCTTGGTTGGAGCGTAAGCGTGTGCGTGTCCTAGTCTCTACTATTCTCGTAATAAAAACCAACTGTCGCATGAAAGCGCTATTTTTGTCCAAAGAGCTTTGTTGCGTTTCATTATAATTGTGTTGCCACCACTCTAAATGCAGACAGAACCACAAATACTAGAAAAACTGACAATGATTTATTCAGAATCAGAATCCACTTCACTTCCAACAGATTTGTTTGCGATCCGCCAGGCAAAAAGCTGTGCAAACAGCTTGACGGGACCTGAAGGTCTGCAGAGTGCACCAATTTTAGCAGATTCTACACTTGTGTAAACACTGTCAATAAAAACAAACAGCATACCCCGAGGAAAATCTGTCACATACACGAAACATTGCATCACCGGCACAACATGATGCGCACAACATAAAAAATTATATCTTCATCAAGTAATCAAGCACATCTGATATGAACTCACTGAGGGGCACTGAAATTTATAGGGGTTTTCAAGAAGTTATAAAGAGTTGGTATGCAATACTCTAGTCTAGCTGTACCGTAGTTCGTGCGTGTATGGAACCGCCGTTTGCGTGTTACGAATGCTGTAGTCATGACGAATGGGTTCTTCATGTTTTGGGAGCTTGTTTTTATATGTAAAAACGGAAAGTTTAAAATCGTATAACTTGGAGGCATTTAGCACATCATGTTTATTCATACGTTAAACCCCACACATCATCATATGTAATAATGAGTAGGGGAGCAGGGGATAGTCTTCAAAAATTCTTTGCACCTTCTTTTGCAGCTGTTCTATTTGAGTTTAGTTTATAAGCCACGCATCGAATTCATATTCTAATACTTTGGACAAGGTGGACAACACAGAATCAGCCTGTAGTTTGCTACTCCACTCACAGCTCCGCCTTTGTATACAAAGATTACACGTGCCACTTTAAGATCAGGAATAAATATACCTGTTTCTTGCATTTGATTCAATATATATGTTAATGAAGGAGCTAGGATAAAAAAACACGTGCTTAATAAGGACGGCGCTCAAGCCATCCAAGCCATTAGCGACATTACTTCTAATTCTGCGAATAAAATTCCTCACTTCTCCTACAGTAACCGAGGAAAGAGTAATTTAATTTGCTAGTGCTGGACGAGATACCACCAGTGCGTTTGTGTAACCACAGTGGTGGATCAGAGGTACGTAGTCACCGATATTGGAAAGAAACTCGTTCATTCCTGTTGGGGTTTCTACATCCGTCTTGTGTTAAGCAAAAGTTGCAATGTAATTATATTGGCATTTTACTTTGCAGCTGTTTGATTTTTTTCTGTCATAGCTTTCTCAGATTATTGTATGTTCTACCAAATTGAGATCAATAGTATTAAAGTTTTGGTTTCTTTATTTCACCGTTTAGTTTCTTGTGGAACGATTGTAATTCTACAAAGAAGATAGCAACACCAGATGGAACGAAGCAATGGTAAATTTTGTTTTTTGCTTTTACTTTTCTTGCAGGCGGTTCGTAATCCAAGGCTTACGTAACCTTTTGCTTTGTCTCGTACTGCGCACCAGAAGAAAATGGTTTGTGTAGCTAGCTGCAATTTTTTGAAAAAAAAAACGTAACGCAGGGTCAGTATTGCTTTTGGTGAACATGCTTTTTTACGTTATCATTTCTATGTCTGAGTAAAATTTTTCAGTGGAACGGGGTTGATATCGCGATAACTCGAGTTTACAATGTTTGCCTGCTCAGAGGGAAGGGGGCTACTAATATAAAAGGAAAGATTGAAATATGGTCACTGATATTAAGGGTGAAAACAGGTGATGAACACTGGTTTGTAGGTGAGCTATAGTGACACAGATGTCGAGAAACGTTGCGCTAATTTCAGTAATACGATTGGGCATCTTGATTACATTTGTGCAAGCGAAATTACGAAGGACGGATTCAAAATGATCAGTGCGTGCGTAATCACCGAGCATATATATGCTCAGCTCACCCATTACTAAAAAGGCTTCATGCATTAGTTGAAGACTTGACAGCAATTTCGATAAACTAGGAAAATTCGAAGTTATGACCTAAACTATAACGACACCACTGAGGCTTACTACGAGACACTCAACACTGGGCGTATACACGTAAGTTCATTAACAACGTCACATGCAATAAAAATTTCGATTAACAGCTCTATAGCTCCTCCACGTTTTACAGATCGCTATTCATATTGTACACTAATATTTTTGGTGAGTTGTCGCTTGAAAGAGCCAGGATTGTTTCAAAACAGTGGCACCAAATGAAACCGTTAAGCTATTTCAAAAGAGAGACAGGTTTTTTATTGTAATTTTAATGCTACGAGCGTTTAAGTGGAATGCAGTGGAGGTAGCTTGTGACCATTTGACACCTGCGTTGAAGCCAACAATCATAGTACTTTCAGTCTTCCGTGTCAGCCTTAGCTTAGCCGGATCATATACTAAAGACAAAAGTGTCAGTGAAACCCCCAACGCAGCGTTTTATCAAGATCTTTTTGGCAGGCAATCTTAAAGATTTCCGATGTTTCAGACTTCCTTGCCAAAATTTTCGCACCGCGTGTCTAAATGAACCTCCACCCTACTTCCCTCTTTTTTGCGTTTGCCGCTCCTAGTAACTGCTTAGCCTGCCTAGTGAAGTGTTCGTTGATATAAACAAGACCATTTGAACCAAAACTAAATGTCGCCGTTGTCATAAGTGCCTTTCTTGCTTTGTTTAAAAGAACATTTCGCTTGTCTCATCGTATAAAACGCACTACAATGTTTTGCACACCTGGCCTATTTGTTACCACTCTGTGGCGAATTTCAATAACGTCACGAACAAAAGTTTTTCCCATCGCCAGAAAAAATTTACGGAGAGTGTCAGAAAGCTCGCCCTCATCAAGTATGACTTTGATTTCGAGATTATTGACCCTTGAATACAGTTCTATTTCTTCAATTTTTATATGAGGTCTCGTATTTCCAGCTTCAAGTTTTTCGTCGGTCTTTCGCTTTGCGACCGCGTCTTCACACCGAGCCTTTATTTCTGAGAGGAGCGCACTGGCAATGTCACAGACTTCGCTACAATGTTAAAGAATCTGCTTGACGGACCGAAATTCAGAACGGATTTTGCGCTTGAAATGCTTGAATGCCTTACCCAGGTTCTTCCTGTTTGTCATGGATATTCAGATGAACATCGTCCCTCTTGTCTTGCAGCAGTGCACGCAGTAATACAATTCAAACACGTAAAACGAGTCTCACCTGTGCAAAAATTGTTTTGGTTAGCATTTTGCAGACCACACACACTGCAACCAAAGTGAGCGGGATATGTAGGGCTGCAGTTCGTATATGCAGGCAGCGTCGATTATCTTTGTGCGCCGCAGCGCATACTCAGGAGGCGTAGGTGGTCACAGCAGATCCTAGGAACAGCAGTGCAGGGTTTGCCGACGCAGGTGCCGCTTGACCTTGTCAGAGCCCTTCTCGCACAGTTACAGCTACGTGAAACCGATGGATCGCGCCGAAGAATTGTGCACCTGTGCCAAAAAAGTTTTCGTAAGTGTTTTGAAGACCACATGCACTGCTGCCAAGGTAAGCGAGATACGTAGGGCAGTTCGTATATGTAGGCCACGCTGGTTATCTTTGTGGGCCACAGCGCCGTTGTACACAGCTGATCCTCGGAACGGCAGTGCAGTGTTTGCCGACGCTGGTGCCGCTTGACCATGTCGGAGCCTTCTTTGTGCAGTTACACCTGCTTAAAACGGATGAACCGCGCCGAAGGTTTGTGTACCTCTGAAAAAAACATTTTTGTAAATGTTTTGAAGACCACATGCACTGCTGCCAACCGCATTTACGCATGATCAGGCTCCGTAGCGCAAACTAGATGAAGTAGTTTGCGCAATGCAGGACAGCAAAGCCAGACATCAGGGACACAATGTTGTGTTCTGTACGTGTCACTTCTTGATTGATTGATATGTGGGGTTTAACGTCCCAAAACCACTATATGATTATGAGAGACGCCGTAGTGGAGGGCTCCGGAAATTTAGACCACCTGGGGTTCTTTATCGTGCACCCAAATCTGAGCACACGGGCCTACAACATTTCCGCCTCCATCGAAAATGCAGCCGCCGCAGCCGGGATTTGAACCCGCGCCCTGCGGGTCAGCAGCCGAGTACCTTAGCCACTAGACCACCGCGGCGGGGCACGTGTCCCTTCTTGAAGCGTTCATTACTTTTATAGCGTGCGGAAAGAAAGTTTTTCATGATTAGCAAGTATTAGGTCACTCTCTTCACTCTTTTAAATACGGGGCATACGAACACGGGCAGAAGAAGGAACACTGCGAACGTCCACAAAAAACTGTAGATGCGCACAACTTCAGGAAGCAAAGAAGGCAGGCGCAAATAAGTTTTTCGGCCTTTTTAGACCGTTGTGCGATTGATTGGAAAATGTGTGGGTTTTAATGTCCCAAAACTACCATATGAATATGAGAGACGTCGTAGTGGAGGAATCCGGGAATTTCGAACACCTGTGGTTCTTTAACATGCACCCAAATCTGAGTACACAGGTCTACAACATTTCTGCCTCCATCGGAAATGCAGCCGCCGCAGCCGGGATTTGATCCCGCGATCTGCGGGTCAGCAGCCGAGTACCTTAGCCAGTAGACCACCGCGGCGGGGCAGGCCGTTGTGCAAATCGTAAGTTTTTAGTAGGTGTTAGTAGTGCCCTCACTTCCTTCTTGTGTCCTTGCTTGCACGTCACGTCCTTCAGAATGATCAATTTGTGCCAACCACAGTGATGCCAACCTGAGTCGCCCTGTTATACTTGAACTGAGCCCTCAAAACGCCCTAGATTGCGTTAGAAATCCGTTGACTGACTTTACACCGTCGCTCTCCAGCTAATTCACTTTTGACAAAGAATAAGCACGGGTCGCTCTGCGGTTCAATTTATCTGAAACCCATTCAACAAATTAGAAATATTTAACAGCCACTGAAAATCTTTATGCTAGATATTCGCTCAATAATTGTACCTAAGATGATGCTTGTAGATGGCGCGAGTTGCGAGACGAATGACGTTTTCCAAGTTCTTTCCCATTCACTTGAAGCACAGATTTGATTGTCCGAGTGAATGGTGCAAGTCTCTTGTGCCTTTATTGTGCTCCCAGCCTTTGAGGTACTGGCTGTCAATTTCTATTTTTCTGCATTTGCAATCAATGTTGCATGATTGTCCCTAGTGTGCTGGAACCCTTGCCCACTGACCGTCAGCTACACTAAAAAATTTTTACATCCATAAGGGTGAATTTGTTTTTTTCCACGGGCAATACCCTTGTAGGATGTCTATGAACACCCCAAAGAATAAGGTGTTCAGAAACACCATGAAACCATAGGGTGTAAAAAAACGTCACTCCCTACATTATTAGGTGTTTATGTACACACCTAAACTATGGGTGTTGGATGAAGCTAGACCCTTGCGAGTGGGGTGTAACACTAAAAACCCCTTGAAACAATATAAGCATACCTGATCAAATGAAGTGCAATTAACATGACAATAAAAGCAGAGACACAGGAGGTGACGCTTTCTCTTGTGTGTTGAGGAGAGCTGTTTGTAGCACTTCATTTCATCAAATATGCATGACCAACTGGCCCAAGCCTCAATTTTTCTCAGGGAGAACCATATATGAACCTTCTCTGCGGCTGACAGGAAAGAATGAAGATACTGATGTCAACCACGGCACGTATACCTGCATGCATGCAGCTGGTAAAATAAGGTGCCGTGGTCTTGAATGAGCTGCATAAGACCAGTGTATATATGTGCAGGTAGACTGGACCGAAAACGACAAAGTAGGACGCGGAATGCGACCACACATACACACGCACACACACACATACACACGCGCACACTCACACACACATACATACAAACACACGCACGCACGCACGCACACGCACGCACGCACGCATCACATCACAGTAGTGCAAGCAAGTAACCTGTAGCGTAAGGTTCAACCGAACATAAGGCCGAAGCAAAAAACAATTAAGCCCACATGTTCACATCTGCCTTTAATATAGAAAAACTGCAATTCTGACAAACAGGACTCTGGTGATTTTGTGCAAAATTTTGAAATATCTCACGTGACCAAGTTCTTTCTCTTTATACTCGAAATTCATTGTTTTCATTAAAACAAATCTCCACAACTTTCATAAACATGCGCGCTAGTCGGGCAAACGACTGAGACGTATAGCGTTGATTGACACCTATACAATAGAAAAAAAACGCGTAGAAAGAGTAAGCGAGTTTCTGGAGTCACATTCGCAACCTAATATATCTCTCAGTACAACTTTGGACACTAAAATGAGAACATTCGACAAGGTAGTGTAATTAAGGTTGTATTAAAGTAATGTCTTTGGTATAGTTCTAACTGCAAAACCACTCGTCACTGCTGCTTGCACAATCATCTTCAGCTGCTGAGATGACTGGTGCCTTCGAGAGAAGTGGGACGAAGCTTTTCTTTGGGAAATTAAATCCAGGAAACCTAAAATAACTACACAAGAAACAATGACCGAAATATCACAAAGAGTGCAAGTTGTATGCACCCTGCATAACTAACTGCTTTTATATGAGTAAGTATAAATTGAGTGCATAGCAAGCATATTCAGTGGCATCGGGCTCCACTGCCGTGGGAAATGCTAGAAAAGGTATGCTGAGCAATAAACTTCATAAAAAGCGCGCTGTAGCAGAATTTACCCTTTCAGCTTGCTCGCGCCGGCAAATAAAAAGCGCAGCTTCAAGTAGATAATGTTTAATTAGCTGTATAAATCGACCTAAGTGAATGTCAAGTTCTATGCTACAGTATGCATCAACACTGCTGCATTTGTATTTCTGCATATCTACCGTATGGTACTCATTTGATTAGTTTATTAAAAAGAATACAGTGCGACGCGCATCAACATAAACATATTTTATCTGTATTGCACAAAAGCACAATGCCACTAAGCATACATGACGGTATGCACATTGAAAAGGTGTTCAGTGCAGGTAATTTGTAAAATTAAGTACTGTACAGTTATGTATTAAAATGCGAATGATATTAGTGTTCTTGAACTGGGTCACTTTGACATGATTATATAATAGAAGAATTGGCTATTGGGTCATTCCACATGAGACGTCTCAGCCATTTTGGCGATCATCTCAAATGTATTCGAAAAAAAATCGCGCAGATTTTACTGCATTAAAAGGTTACTGCTAGAATATTTCGCAGATAAATAATTTTTGGTCGCGTGGCTGCCTCCTGAACTTCCCAGAATCTCGTCTGGATGTTTGTGAAAAAAATTGTTTCATAAGTAGCTCTTTTTATTCTGTGCCAACTTTGGCCTACAAGTTAAGTGAAGGGCTTGCGTAAAGTGTTTGAAGCTCAGTAATATTATTACCATTTTTCGACCACATACGCCTAAACTAATTTAGCCAAAATGTGTTATATCTGCATTTTTTATATCAATACTGCACATTGAATAATTTTTTGAGAAGTGAATACATAATCAACAAAAGATATATTTTGAAGAAAAAATATTTTAAACCTCTCAAGCTGCCAAACTTTACGAGAAAAAAATAGCGAATTTCACAAAATAGTTGTTTTGTCTATAGTGAGACGCAAGTTGCACCATGTGGTGGTTGAATTAAAATCGAGTTTGTACCTAAATTGAAAGCAAATAAACAGATATTTTGATGTGCCAAAATTTGTCACAGCAATTTATGTTTTGAGAAAAAGATCACAGCATATCTACGGAGTGAAAGATGATGAGTGGGGCGTAGCGTTCGTCCGTCCAGACGCACAGACAGATGGACAGACAGTCCGACGCAAGTATGGATGGACCGAAATACACACGGAAGCACGGACGGATGGATGCACAGATGAACGGACGAAAACACAAATGTACGGACGAACGACTCGCCCCACGAATCATTTTGTCCGTGTATATGCTGTGAAAACCACTAACGCTATCTATTGCACAACTCATAAAGTGGCTACTGAATGCTAGTACGACTACAGAGGAGGGAACGACCAACGGCCTTACGAGCATTGCCCCTATAAATTATTTATTCCTTGAAATAGAAATTGTTTATATGAAACTTGTCACATACAAAGAACTGTTTATTTGATTTCAATTTAGGCAAAAGGTGATTTTTAATTGGCAAACCACATGGTGCAAATTGCGTCTCAATACGGACAAAAATGACAATTCTGTGAAATGAGTGATCTTTTCTCGTAGAGGTTAACAGCTTAAGGTGTCTGAAAATAATTTTTCATCAAAATATCTTTTCTGTGAAGTAAGTAGTCACAGCTCAGATAATAATACGAAGTGCAGTATCGCAATGAGAAAATGCAAACATAACACATTTTGGCTGAATTCTTTCAGACGTATGTGGCCGCAAATTTTTACTAATAATACTGAGTTTCAAACACCTTAAATAAGCCCCTTTACTTAACATGTACCAAAAGTGGTATAAAAAAGGAGCGGTACTTGTAGAATATTTTTTTCACAAACACTCAAACAGCATTCTGAAAAGTTTAAAAGGCAACCACGTGACCATAAGCATTTTTCTCTTCGAAATATTCAAGCTGTTTTCAGTGCATTAAATCAGCATGATAATTTTTTTTCAAACACATTTGCCATAGCTGCCAAATTAGCTGGGAAATTTGAAACAAAGTGACCCTGTTAATTTCACTCAATGACCCTTGCATACTGCTAAATTAGGGCCATTTGTTTCAATCATGCTAGCAGGCTGAGATAGCATAACTCCTTCCCGTAGCAGCGTAGGCTGTTCAGTGGCTGTGCGTGTTTTGTTCCCAGATAAATATGCTGCCCAGTCTTACACTTTGGCTGCAATACATTCTTAGATACCGTGCAGTATGTATAATATTCAAGTGTTTTTGTGCGACAAAAAAATTAATAATACGCTTCACATAGCGAATATACCTTTCAACATCTGAAGTACTTAGCGAAGTTAAACGCCAAAGCGAGGCGATGGCTATAAAACTTTTAATACCAAGAATATTTTGAAAGTTACACATGATGAAACATTCTGAATAAAATGTGCTCGAACGTTAGCAGTTATGTTTAAACAACCGTTTGCACTGTTCAAGTAGGCAATTCGACCACACACACAGACAAAAGGTCTGTTCAAATAAAAATCCAGCTTAGTGCTCAATCCTTACACAGGCACGGTTGTCGGCAGTGTCACGCTTGACGTCGCGGGTGAACGGAAATACCGGTGAAGAGCAATTTAACAAAATTGAATGTATTAGCAAGTAGGCAAACTTCGCGAGGTGCACCTAATGCGAAGCAATATGCTGTGTTGTCACCCGATGCCTCAACCCGAGTTATCACGGTAGTGTTACTGCACAAAATGAAAAAGAACCGAAAAGAACAACAGGGACACCACGCCCTTGTTTTCTGTTCTTGGTCTTTTTGTGCAATAAGAAAAAAAAGAGTAAATAAACTACCAACATGCCCAAGCATATGCGTCTTGGATGTGGTTGACGCTTAGAGCTAACAGGCGCCGTCTCCACACATGTTATATTTAGTAAACTAAAATTGATCTGCATGACGAGCGTGCCTTGTAAAAACGGCTGCCGACTAAGGGCACCGCAAAAATCTGTTCAATTTCTTTGCTGAACCTCCGCGGCACACACTCACTCTGCTTTGTACTCCAAACAATCTATACAAACAGAAAAAACTTGCCCACAATCACATTTCGCCATCATCGCCACGAAACAGTTCGTACAAACATTCTCGCTAAGTAAACAAGTGCTGATGTGTCATCAACTAGCCGAAAACAAACTTGTTTGATGGTGTTTTTCTCATGCTCACGCAGTTAACAAAGCGCGGAACAGGACAACGTGAGAGCGGTACTCACTATTTCACTTCGAGTGCTCCACAATATGAATCCACAGATCCAGTCTTCAAGATGGTGCACCTTCGCAATAATCAGCACTGACAGAACACACAGGTCGAGCACAGAGCGCAGGCATATTTCAAACTAAACACCGACTAATAAAATCTACCGACTGAAAAGCCACGCGCACCACACGCACACTCACGGAAGGGTTTTTAGCCAGGGAACGCAGTGACATGTAAGACGATGCCACTCCCTTTCCCGTGCTCAGCGCCCGGGCGCGCAACAATACCCGGTAGCCAAGGTTGTCTAGGCGGTGAGACTTCATGGCGTCGGCGCGCTCCCAGAGTGGCTAGGTGCGGTTTAACGCTAGCCCCGGCCCTCTACTGATAGCGCGGGCGCTGCTTTTTTTAGGGGCGAAGCTCCTTAGGGCGTGGACTGTGCGTCCCCTGTAGCCTGTATGTAGCCACCTCAAGTTTAGTTCTTGCAGTGTTCACTAGATGGCGGTACCGTCCCCTGTATGTACATACAGGGGACGGTACCAAAAAAAATATGGGAAATATATTTAGAGAAAAAATCCCTTGTACAGAAATTGGTAGAGGCAAAAATTAAAGGTGAAAGTGAACGCTGGATGACAGAGATACACGAAAAAAAGGAGGCCGCGCCTAGGATTTTTTGGAGCCACATAAAGGCGCTAGGTAGGAAGTCTGTCACAACGCAACAACATATTCTAGATGAAGGAGGAAATCAATTGGAAGGGTACGAAGCGCTAGGTTACATCCAAAAGGTAACAGCCGACTCGTTTCAAAAGAGCGCCCAGGGGATCTCCCCGGTGAGTAAAAATGTGGCGGAGAAAGCAACAGAGGAAGAGCTAGTACTTGATAATTTCAACTGGAAAAAGGCCGAAGAAAAATTCCAAAGCGCACTGCCGCGGGTTTAGATGGGATTCCCGTTAGCCTCATTAACGAACTAGGACATAACACTAAAGAAACATTGTTAAAAGCAGTAGAAAAAAGCTTAAAGGACGGACAAATACCGGACAGTTGGCGACAAAGTAGAATGAACTTAATCTATAAAGGCAAGGGAGAAAAGGACAAGATTCGCTCGTATAGACCACTAACCATTACATCGGTACTATACAGGTTGGCGATGCAAGCAGTAAAAATGAAAATAGAAACATGGGCCGAACATAACGATATTTTGGGAGAACTTCAGAACGAATTTCGAGTCGACAGGCGGTTAGACGATAACCTGTTTGTTCTCACTCAGTGTATAGAAATATCTAAAATAGAGAATAGGCCCTTGTACGTGGCTTTTCTAGACATCACTGGGGCATACGACAACGTTAATCAGGAAATTTTGTGGGATATATTGAAAGGAATGGGCATGGGCGACGACTGTATACAGCTTTTGAGGGAGATATACCGAGAAAATACAGTTTGCATAGAGTGGGAAGGAATGCGTAGCAAAGAGAACGTTGAGGTTAGCAGGGGTCTGAGACAGGGATGTCCTTTGTCCCCGCTGTTATTCATGCTGTACATGGTGAGTATGGAAAAAGCGCTAGAAGGTAGCAACATTGGTTTTAATCTGTCACACAAACAGGGCGGCATGATGATTGAGCAGAAGCTTCCAGGTTTATTTTATGCGGACGATATCGTCTTATTTGCGGACAGTCGAGATGATATACAGCAGCTGGCGAATATATGCGGAAGGGAAGGTGAAGCTCTTGGACTAGGATTCAGTGTAACGAAGTGTGGATTGATGGTATTCAATGATCCCTGTGATCAGACGGTGTCCATACAAGGCCAAGAAATACCGAGGGTAAGTGAATACAAGTACCTTGGAGTATGGGTAAATGAGAGTGATAGATACATGGAGGTACAGGAAAAAGCCTCGGCAGCAAAAGGAAAGAGGAATGCGGCAATAATGAAGCACAGAGCGTTGTGGGGATACAATAGGTATGAGGTGCTTCGAGGTCTGTGGAAGGGTGTAATGGTTCCAGGGCTTACTTTTGGGGACTCAGTGGTGTGCATGAGGGCAGAGGTGCAATCGGGAATGGATGTAAATCAAAGGACTGTGGGACGCCTCGCGTTGGGTGCTCACGGGAAGACGACAAACGAGGCTGTAAAGGGCGATATGGGGTGGGCAGGTTTTGAGGCGAGGGAAGCGCAGAGCAAAATAAGGTTCGAAGAAAGGCTAAGAAATATGAAGGAGAGTAGATGGGCAGAGAAGGTGTTCCGTTATTTGTATAGGAAGAGCGTGGACACACAGTGGAGAAAAAGAACTAGAAGACTCACTAGTAAATATACGGCTGGTATTGTGAGCCATATGTCAACAAAGAGCGTTAAGGGAAAAGTCAGGGAGGCGGAGAGGATTTACTGGATGGCAGCTATGGAGAAAAAACCGGCTCTGAGTAACTACCGAAAGGGCAAAAATGAAATAAGGAGGGAGGCATTTTACGATAATTCAAGGGGAAGCGCTTTACTGTTTGAAGCGAGATCGGGTTGCCTGAGAACGCGTAGTTATAAAGCAAGATTCAGTAAAGAAGAAGAACAATGCACATGCTGCGGGAAAGATAAGGAAACGGCGGAGCATGTTCTGATTGAATGTGGAGATATCCACCCAGGTGTACGTTTGGGCACGAGCCTACAGGAAGCCTTGGGTTTTAGGGACAACAATGGAAAGCTGAACACACCCGCGATTGAAATAAGTAAGAGACGGTTAGAGTATTGGTGGCAGAAAATTAGAGAGAAAGGACAAAAATAAATATTGGAAAAATAAAATATGGACAGTGTGCCGTAAATGGCAGAAAACTTAAGCTGAAAATTTACCTTCTTTTCCATTAGGATAGAATTTATCGAAGTAGAGGCATTAGGCCAACATAAAAAAAGAAAAAAGTTTTTTTTTTTGTCGAGCCTGGTGGCATACTTGTCACCACCCCGTTATAAAGGGGACGCTCATAGCATCCATCCATCCATCCATGTAGCCACCTCTAGTTTAGTTCTTGCAGTGTTCACTAGATGGCGGTACCGTCTCCTGTATGTAGCCACCTCTCGTTTAGTTCTTGTAGTGTTTACTAGATGGTGGTACTTGTAGCTGATGATGAAAAGATGCAAGATGTTATAAACTAGAAAGCGGTACTTGTAGTTGATGAAAGACGCGAGATCCTATAAAATAGGAATGATGTCACATATGGCGCGTGTCATTGGTTGAAGGCAACCGTTCGATTTAGTGCGGCGACGTACGCTAGGGGGAGCGTTGTAATAAAATCCGTTCGCTGTTGGCGCGCGCTCGGAGTCGCCGGATGGATAAGGCTGCACAGCGGAGAGAGCGCAAGGCGGCAGCAGCGCGCGCTCGCAGACAGAATCCCGATGTGCGAACGCGCGAGGCAAGGGACATCGCAAGCCATCCATCGTCTAAGAACAAATAAAAGTTGATTTGTGTATATACACACACAGCGTTTCTCACGTCTTTACATGATGATCGACTGGGCGAATTACACGGAAAATTCACAGTTTACCGATGAATCCCTCCGGAGCTTCGCCCATTCATCATCATTCACCCCGTGAATATGCCATAACTTTTTTCGCGTAAGTGATCTGCTGCGTTATACTCGTTCTTTAACAGTGCATCTGAATCGCAGTGAACGTTGTGGTAGTGCAGTGCGGCCAGCACAAGCTACTAGTCAGAACGCGCATTTGTTATATTCATGAGCAATATTTAGCGCACCGTTCACCGACCTAATGTAGTGAATACTAGTAAAAAAGCTAAGCTGATGCTTTTTGCTTAGTTCTATTGGTCTTTAGAGACTGCACATTCAGGGTCACGCAGGCGATATTTTATCAGCACTTTCATTTCGGAATAGACATTGCAACATTACATGCAGCAGCGGTCACACTATTCGAAGAGAACATATTGCCACGTGCGTACTGCTGGGAAGACGAAGATGACAGCGCATACGCGTATCTGCACGCTTTTATGCAGCAAGCAATAACAAGAAAGAAGAGGAACGCTCTGGCGTGCAGTAAACAAAAATACTGACCTGCTGCTACTTTCTGCACCTGTTAATTGCTACTTCTGTCTTCACGTTGTGCCAATACATTTGTACTTAGCTTGCAGTCCTTGGAACAAGACCACGGCTGAAAATATTTCATCAATTTTGTTTTCTCACTATTTACAAAGTAAAGGCTATGATCGAAGCTCGTCTGCAGGGGAAGTTTTATAAATTAAAAGAACGGGATACACACAAAAAAACGGAGAGAGAGCAAGCTAGAGAATGCGTTTCGGCTCCCTTGAGGAGAGCTTTTTTCGCTATTTAGTCCACAAGGCTCCCGTCATTGTGAGCAAGGCTGCGTCAAGTTCACCGAAATGTCCTTATTCTGCATTTTGCTTTATGGTCAGTGTCCTGTTCTTAATTTACAAGACGCACTTTTAAGGACACATGAAGCGGAACATTGGTTACTGTAATTAAATAAAACGTGCCTGCTAAAATATATCACGTCAATGTTCGTTTTTAAGAGACCTGATGGCCTGGTGACGTAGTGGTTATGGCTAAACAACTGTGCTATTTTTTTGCATGTGGCGGACGTTTTATCTCCAGCTTTAAAAGCTTCGATCTTACGAAAGAGGGGGGAGTGTTCTATGCATGGCTACACTACTGTGGGCAACATTACCTTGCTGAGGCAAATCAGTGTACTTTGTGAGTGTTGACTAATCACGCAAAGGACACAGATGAAAGAATCAGATACAGGAAAATTGGCCCTTTCACTATTGAACAAGCGGCGCTCCTATTGTATCTTCCCTCTTTTAGTAGTTTGCGTGCTTTATCGATGAAAAGTGCGTTTCAATCGCAATACACTAAAAAAACGCGAATGAAAAGGGTGTCTTTTTGTGCCACAACAATAATCGTCATCTATATTGCGTTCCATCCTTGCGCAATCGCCCTGCGCTCGGTACATTCCGGTCACGATCGACATGCCCATTATCAGGATTACATTGCATTCTTGATAGGAAAGCTGCCAGCGCCGAGTTTTCAAGAAAAGAAGCGAACGCAAGCCTGATGACGATTATTGTTGTGGGACAAAAACACCCTTTTTACTCGATATTTTTTAGAGTGTCCTTCCTGCTTCGATTAATTACTAGACCCGCAAGCAGCTAGTAGTAGGAGCCTTGCTGGTATCAAGATGCTTAATGTACACTAACAGTATAAACAAAACTGCCCGAAAATGTCGTGCATTTGTAGCGTTGTAGGCACGTGTGCTCAGATTTCGGTGCACGGTAAAGAACGCCAGGTGGTCGAAATTTTCGGAGCCCTCCCCTACAGCGTCTCGCATAATCATATGGTGGTTTTGGAACGTTAAATCCCACATATCAATCAATCATTTGTAACCTTATTCATAACACACCAAATATAAAGGTGTAAATGGGGTGTTTTGACGGTGTTTTATTCACAAACACTTCAACTTTAAAATTGTAGTGTAAAAAGGGTGTTCGTATGGGTGCTTTTATAGCGTACACCCGTTTTATACTTTTTGGGGTGTACATTTTTTAGAGTGTAGCCTGTCTGTTTTCAATGAACTTTACACTTGGTTCAATATTTTTGTAAACAGCGTGAAGAAACGGCTGAAAACACAAGAAATTTTATTTTGCATTTTTTTGTCATGCTGCTTTCATTGTAACAAATATCTACCGAGTCCTCCAAGAGCCAGGCAGAAGTTCTCTTTTTCTCTCGAAGTATGTAAAGTGCCAGAGTTTATTTGGCATAATAGCTGCCTAAACTCACAGAAGATAAGACAGAAACAAACAGTGCAGGTACCTAAAGCGTGCGCAGTGGTAGTATTATGAATAAACTTGGTTTCGTTCACGTCGAACATCGCTGTTACGATGCTTGTCTTGTCCGAGAAGGTTTCAAAAAACGCTGCAGTGGAAATCCTCGCCCGCGAATGAAGCTGTGCAAACCATTGGACAGCGGCTGCAGCAGCCTTCTTACTATGGGCATGACGAGCTGTCGGCGTTAGGAGACTGAGAAAGAGTGTTTTTCTCACATGCCCAAAAAGTTTAACGTGGCAACAATTTAGAGTCAGATAGTGCTCAAAGTGCATGCTTGTGTCTCTAGCTGTCATTAGTTCAAGGCAAAATTTAAGGCAAAATTATTCAAGGCAAAATTTATTGTAAATTATGTCATCGATACTTTCTTCGGATGATTTGTCCGGAAACAACTATCTTTTCGTTTATAACTAGCGTAGCTTTTAGACTAACAAATCAAAACCGCTTGATGTGTGAGTGTCACCACCAGAAAATGACATGTTTCTGAGATCTTTGGAGGGCAACACTTGGCATCACTGCAGCTGGCAAAGCATTGTGAGAGCTTCCACTGCAGCCATTTTATCAACACTCTGTGGTCTCTTCTCGTTTATGCGGTATGCACCATGACCAAGACAGCAGCTGCTCCTGTTTTGACTGAAATCAGAATACCAGGACGAAGTACAGGCCACAGAAGACGGACAAAAAGGAGGCCTCAATACAGATCGACGTCAATGTGACGGGACATCGTCATCTGAGAGCAGCGCATACACAGCGGACGACATTGCGACTGACTAGGATTCATCGGTGAAATCTCTAAACAATCAGGCCAAACAAATATATTCACCATGAACACGTACGAGATTCAAAAGGGGAAAATTGTGAGGATGCAAACAAACAACTTATTGAGTGAAGAAGAAAACATGCTCCAACAGCATCAAGATACCACAGCAATGTCGATCAGAGGCATTGCAGTCAGGGTAAAGAAAGTAACGGATGAAAAAACTTATGAAGCCATAAACAATGAATCTGAGATTCCGAGGACCACTGAGTACGAGCTGCGCGTTGTGCGGAAAATCGATGGTCGACAAGAGCAGCGCTAGACAGTGAAAAAGCAAGTGACCTCTAGAGACAGGGCTTGGCCAGCGCTGCATGCAAATGCTATAAAGCTACGAAAAGTAGAATTTATAAAACTTGATGGCAATGCTGAGAGGTGGCAGAGATTTTGCCATCAATATGGGCCAGCTGTTCACGTGAGGACTGACCTAAGCGAGAATCAAAAGTATACGTATCTTTTGTCCTCCCCAATCGAAAAAACGGCCGCTACTGTGGTGCGATTGCAATTTTCAGGCAACAGTTATGCGAAAACCATAGATATTGACGCGCGTATGTGCCAGCGGCGGTGACAACGAAGCAGCGCGAGTGTCCTTGGCCGAGAGGAGGGACGAAGAAGACGTTGCAGTCTTTGTCCTGCGATGGATAAAGCGTACTTGTTCGAGGTTCTTTGTGTGCTCGTCGATCCCGCGTCGTCACACTGGTGGAGGTGCGGGGTAGTCTTTATGCTTGGCACCCCTTCGCGGACCCGACATTCGAGCCCGGAATCGCGGCCACGCGTAGACACACCAGTTCACTGTTTCAGTTGCCGTCTGCTAGGCCTGGCTCTTGAGCTCAATCCCTTGCGAGAAATTGCCAGCAATCGCTTGCCTCCTTGAACCAACATGGCCACTGCAGCTCTAGTGCACAACACACTACAGAAGGCCATGATTCTCGATTGTTTTCATGTTGAGATTTATGAAGACGCCCAATACTGGCTGGACCAGTTCGAACGCTGTGCGAAGTACAACCAGTGGGCCACCCCAGAAGACAAGCTCGCGAACGTGTACTTCTAACAGAAGGACAACGCCCAGACGTGGTACATTAACGGGGAAAGAAGCTTGGCTACGTGGGACGACTTCCGCAACCAGCTGGTTGACACGTCTACCAGTCTCGACTGAAAGGAAAATACGGAACGCTTTTTGGAAGTTCGATTTCATAAAACAAATGAGAGCGTTGCGTGAAGACAAAACAGACACAACTGCGTTCGACACGAACGCAGTTGCGGCTTCTCTCCCGGCCGGGCAGGATTTGTCAGTAGTAAAAGGTTACTTTTCTTCAGGCGTACATGACACTCGGCCATTAGATACTTTATTAACTTGGTGTGGATTAAATGTTTTACTAGCAGGTGACTTCAACTCCCACAATGTTACATGGGGAGTGAAAAATGACACGTGTGGCAGCCGGTTGTGTTAGTAGGTCCAAGATACTTATTTTTGATTTTATGGATTGATTTGTGGAGTTTAACGTCCCAAATTCACCATATGATAACGAGAGACGCCGTTTTCCACCACCTGGAGTTCTTTAACGTGCGCCCAAATCTGAGCACACCGGCCTACAACATTTCCGCCTCAATCAAAAATGCAGCCGCCGCAGCCGGGATTAGATCCCGCGATCTGCGGGTCAGCGGCCGAGTACCTTAGCCACTAGACCACCGCAGTGGGGTCAGCATTCATTCATCATTTCAATGTCATCTTTCGGGAAGCCCATCATACGTATGCAGTCACACTTCTTCAGCGCTAGATTTTACTTTCACAAGCTCCAACCTTAATGTTTCACCTTGGTCAGTTGTTGATTGCGCAACAAACAGTGACCACTTACCGATAACTTTCGAAATAGAAATTCAGATAGCCTCATTTATCTCTATTACTCGTATGCATATAAAATACTCGAAATATAATGATTCCTTCATTGTCACGAACGGCTATTTTTGGCGACACCGCGTCACGGCAATTAACGGGCGCCGTACTCCCCGACTGACCGTGAGAAACGGCGGCGCATGAAAGGGATCCGAGAAGTGCAAAATGGGGTGCTCTTCTTAGAACGTCGCCGCCGACAGTTAATCCTTTTGTAACTGTGGCGACGTCTGCAAGGTCGTAGAAGGCCGCGGTATACCCTGACCAAGGATTAGACTAAGAGACGCACCTGCTGAGAGCTAAGTGGTTGACCGTTCCCACGGGGAAAAGCGTGGGAAACGCTCTGGTGGCCAAGCCGTATGACAACAACCCGACAAGTTGTCACTCTCGCTAGTTGCGGGCCCTCTCCCAATTAAAAAAGGGTGGGATCAAAATATTTTTGGGGCGGAGTTTCCATCAATTAAACGCGCATGATTGGACCCATGTAGAGGTCTCTTGTCCCCAAGGAAGAGAGCGAGGAGACACGAGGAAGATTTAAGCGCAGGATTTTGCCCTACTAGGCAGACTAGTCGCTGACCAAGATGGTGTAGAAACAGATCAACAAGCATCTCTTCTAGAAGTTTTTAGTGTGGCTCTGTATCGGCTGGCCACCTAAACTTAGCCGTTCGTCTAGTTGTGACGCGATATTAACGTCTGCAACGTAGACTTCGGGACTTCGCCTCGAGTTAGCTCAACCTGCTCGAAGTCACCTGCAAGCACTAGCCTCCCGGAACCATCAGCGTTGCGACACCGCCGACATCGCAGTCGTGCCAGAACTCTCTTCGACTTCTCGCATCCGATCGTCGGGGGCAAGACGCTGCCGGTCATCACACGTATGCATTCACCTGTTTATATCTTCGAACTTTCTCCTCCGTCGTTCTATTCTTGTTAGTTTGTGTAGTTTGTAATAGTTCTCTCTCGTAAGCTGATTTATTGTTTCTGTTCTATATTTCTTTAGTTGTATCAAGTGTCGATGTATTTTGTGTTGTATTAGATCCCGTGTTGCTGCAATATCACTAGAGTAAAGTTTGTTTTGTTTTCCCACGTCTCTGATCTCTTCACTGTCTCTGCTTGCGCACGGAACGAACCAACCTGCTGTCATTCCCGTCGCCGACTTCGCGCTGGCGACGCTAGAGTGGCAGCTTGTAACATTCATTTTTCGCTGTTTTCTTTGTCAGATAATAGCACGTTGCCAAAGGCTCGAAGTTTACATTCTTTATTGATATATTCGCGTGAGAAATCTGAATTCAGGTTATCATCAGCTAATCATAACTCGAATTGTGCTTGATGGATTGGCGATATCTCCAGAGACTATAGACGCAGGAAGGCAGCATGGAAAAAACTTTTGTACAATCAGTGCCCTCGAAATTGGAAAGACTACCAGTTCATTGGAGGTGTTTCGGACGTACAGTTGCCAAGTCAAAAAAAGATTACGAAAGGCGGAAGTTCGATTATCTTTCTAAATCCAAGAATGAAAAAGCGTTATTTAGACTCGTACGTAAAAATAAAATGATTCCGCATTAAATAATTGCAGACTCTATCATTTCGTCGGCCGAAGAAATAAAAGCTTCATTAGAAGTGATCGGTAAGGGATTGAAGCAGCGTTTTTCCAGCCAACTATCAACACCTCCTTCAGATGCGCTAAGGAACGAGGACTTCACAGAAGTTTCCAGGTATGATTTGTTGCAAGTGTTAGCGAACTTGCCACTAGCGGCTATGTTGAAAATCATGCATACGCCCCGCCGCGGTGGCCTAGTGGATAAGGTGCTTGGCTGCTGACCCGCAGGTCGCGGGTTCGATTCCCGGCTGCGGCGGCTGCATTTACGATGGAGGCGGAAATGTTGTAGGCCCGTGTGCTCAGATTTGGGTGCACGTTAAAGAACCCCAGGTGGTGGAAATTTCCGGAGCCCTCCACTACGGCGTCTCTCATAATCATATGGTGGTTTTGGGACGTTAAACCCCACAAATCAATCAATCAATATCATGCATAAAGAGTGTTAGGAGAACGTATTGGATGCAATCAAGTATTTTTTAAGAACAGCATGGCACTCATTGGAGTTAAAAATAGCAACGGTAATACCAATACTGAAAGTTCCGGGTAAAGGATACGTTTTGGATAACATTAGGCCTATTGTGTTAACCTCAAACTTTGTAAAAGTAATTGAGAGAATCCTAAACGTTCGAGTACCAAATTTCATCAATGAGAGAGAAATTTTGAATCCACCCCAAATTGGCTTCAGATCCGGATGCTCCATATGGCAGGCCCATATAGACTTGAAAGCCGCATAAAATTAGCTAAGCGTGACGGAAATTATGCTGCGCAAGTCGCTCTGGATATGGCAAAAACGTACGATAGCTGAGCGTATAGTGTTAATCATTCAGCTGCACAACCTTAACTTCGCAAATTATATACAGTCATGGATAGCAGACTTTTAAGCAATAGAAGGTTTTACTGTTACAAAAGCGGCTTCTTGTCTTCTAAATATTGGCAAACAAGAGGTGTCCCGCAAGGCGCCGTCCTTTCCCCGGTGTTGTTCAATATTTTGATGAGCTCTGTACCACGGCACCAGGACGTCCACACTTATGTGTATGCGGACGACATCCCATTTTTTTTTCAGCAGCAGAGGACATTCATAAGCTATTTCAAATATTGCAGACATACCTATCTGCCGTATATATGTGGCTTGATAGCTTACATCTGGATTTAAATGCGAATAATTGTTTTGTTTTAACATTTCCATTCAAAGACCCTTTTCACATTTCGCTCTCCTATCATCTGAATCCTATCTCTCAAGTAGTGAATGTGGAATATCTTGGGGTGATATATGACCAAACAATGTCTTTGAAGACTCACATTGAGTACATTGCAACAAAGACAGTTCGTGCGGTGGAAATGTTAGGCAAAATCAGTAACAGTCGGTTAGGTATGCGGAGAAATACTCTAATCACAGTGTATTGTATGTATATTCGCCCGGTGCTTGAGTTCGGGTGCGTGTTATACGCGAGGGCACCTGCCTACAAGACACATCCTCTGGTTGTCATAGAGAAACAAGCTTTGAGACTGCTTAGGTCTCTCTAAGTTTGTTTCAATCAAGATCTTGTATCTTGAAGCTAGGCTTCCCTCACTTGCGACCCGTTCGAAATTGTTAGCTGCACAGGCATTTCTCAGGGTGTCTGAATCACCGGTAAGGCACTTAAAAACAGTTTTATTGACCGTCCTGACTTGTTTTCTAAACAATACTGGTCGAGATTTCGTATACCCCAAATTCTGGTTGTACAGCGCTTTCTAGATGTTTTAGACGTTCAAATTAATGATGTTCCTTCATTCTGTACCATTAACAATGCTATTAATTGACAGTTAGATGATATGTATTCAAAAAATTCAAAATTGATGGCACTTTTTTTTAAGAAGCTATAATTAGAGATTACCTGGCACACATGTCAATACAAGCAGTCATAGCAACTGACGCGTCACGAAGAGAAGAAAATCGGAGAGTTGGTATTGTTTCTCGTGTCCTAGACTGGTCGTATTCGCTTTCCCTTCCTGATTCGGTGCCCATATTTGCAGCAGAATTATTTGCGATTATTCTAGCTCTCCATAAAATAACTGCTTCAGACAGGTCCGCAATAATTCTAACAGATTCACTATTAGTATGTGCCTCCCTTACTGCAGATGAGAACTCGCATGCTCAGAGTGCTTTCAAAGCATTAGTTCTCTCTCATTCTAATCTGATGAAATTTGTCTGTGTTCCAGGACATGAGGGCAGTTATATGAATGAAATGGCTGATGCACTGGCAGAGTAATCTTTAAATGGGCCTGTTATTGAGATATGAACGTCATCGAAATTCTTGATAGGCGCTAGATTAAGAAGGAAACTGCGGTTGAAGGAATTTTCTACAGCATCACTAACAGCTGCACCATAAATCAAGCACTTGTTATACCATTGGTATAGTAAAACATGGCAAACACGAGGAACTGAAATCGCAATCTCTAGACTGTGCTGTCAAGTTCTACAGAAAATTTATATATACACAGAGCTGGTCTGGCAGCCTCCCCTGATTGTTCTGATTGTGGGGTAAATGAGTCAATAAAACACTACCTCATTAATTGTAAGAGATTTTCTTCCTTAAGTGAAACATTTTAGGTGCTGTTTGCAACCTTCTCGAAATAGATTAAAATGCTCAAAGTGAGATTTCCTTCGGGGCATTGTCTCTAGGCCACAGCGACGGGAAAATTCTTGACGAATTGCAGGATTTCGTCAAAAGTTCAAAGAGGTTTAAGTGTTGAAATCATTCTTTGGTAGATTGCGACATTTCCAAATTCACTATAAATCAAATACGACGTGTTATTGCATTACACTAGAGATTATTTACGATTCAATCATAAATTCGTCTTGTTGCCTCTTTCTTTTATTGCTCGTAAATAGATTATTTCAACCTGTTATTAAGGAAGAAATTCATGAAAGCTATCCTGTTCTTGGACAATCCCCCAGCGTGGGTATGCACCACATCTTCAAGGATCTTGACTTGACTAGAAAACTATATTCGCTTTTGTTTAATTCCTATTGCTACTGTGCGCGCTTTGTTTGTTTGTGGCCTCTAATCTATGGCTCACCACTCTGGGGGATTGGCCAAGAAAACATACAGGCTCATATGAACGATAACTGCACTACTGCTTACAACAAAAAAGGAAAAAAGTTGCACAATGAAGACAATATAATAAAAAAAGCAAAGAAACGATCAGAGAGTGTGAAAAAAATCAACATGAAAATAAATCCTAATAACTATACCTTGATTTCGGGAGCTGACCAGACAGCTTGTTTTGCCTAACACGAGTATTTGGTATGTCGTGAATTTATCCATATTAGGAAAATTACTACTCAACCCGCAATTTTTGAGTATTTGTTAACGTGGTCTTTATGTTCAAAAACATTTAGAGTCTTGAATCA
Source organism: Rhipicephalus microplus (assembly GCF_043290135.1). Lineage (NCBI taxonomy): Eukaryota > Metazoa > Arthropoda > Arachnida > Ixodida > Ixodidae > Rhipicephalus > Rhipicephalus microplus. The sequence continues at coordinate 61,072,143 of NC_134700.1, read as the reverse complement.
AATGACACACCGCATGGAATGCATATCAGTGGCAATTTTCCAAAACAAAGGCACCAAAATCTAGAAAATTTTGGTTGATAACTTCAAACCTAGCTTCCCAAATGGAATCGCTAGAAGTGTTTTCCTAATTACTGCATAGTTCCGAAATGAGCCAAAATATAGTTGAAGATTTTCTGATTATTCGAAGAAGGAACAAAGAGGAAAAAGTGTCAGACCAGCTCTGTGTAAATAAAAATTTATTGGGGGAACCCGGCACCGGACTCTGGAGGTGATAAATTCATGTTTTTTTGACAGATTCCGCAGTCTTCGTCTTCCTCTTGTCTCCTGCGAGTTTTAACACTTTCGAGCCCGCGACAAGTTGTTTTCTAGCCAGAGTAAAAAAACCATTCAGTGTGTAAAGATGTTGAAGAAGTCCCTGGGAGTTTTTTGTGGGTGTGTATGAGACATGGCTTCTCGTCGAGCCGAGAACACACATTATTGAGCTTAGATGAGTTTCTGAAAGGTCGAGATCGGTGCGCAACAAGGATTGCCTGCTTATTGGTGTAAGATTCAAGTATTTTTTCCGGTATTTCTTGATACGCATTTTACACCAGTCATTAAACCTTCGCCTATTTTGCAAAGTTTCTTCTACACGGACTTATTCGCACTCTATATCGACTTTCCTCCAGTGTTTTTCGCCCGCTATACGAGCTGTCGACGGAAAAGGTTAACTGGCGCGGAAAAATTCAGTCAGGATTATGATGATGATGATGACAACGACGTTGACGATGACGACGACGATGATGATAATGATAATGATAATGATGATAATCCTCGTAATACTGGCGCACACCCACAAAGGGGTATCGGCCAAGAACCAGCTGGCAAGGTCTTTTTTTTCAAAGGCTTATGGTTTTACAAACACAAGGTTACTTTTGACTGAAAAAATCATCGTAGTCATGATTGAACGTCGCCAACCTTTTTTTCTTTTCCTTCACCGGCTGGCTGCATTGATTAAATTTTGAACCTCCTGCCTCACCCCAGAAGAAGCACGAAACAAGTCTACTTTATCTGTTAAATACAGTACCGGCTTGTGCTTCGGAGGGGCAAGAAAACACTAGTCCAGCATGATCAGGACGTGCCTGCGTTACTCTAGACAATGGCCAACAACATCGGTTCTTCCTGTCATGTTCCACTACTACGACACTGTCTACCATAATAATTTTGCTGAAAATTTGAGGGTACCCATACGGAGTTTAAGATACTTCGATTTCTACTTCTCTCATATCTGACGGTCTTTATGGTAGCACGGCTTCACGACCGAATCATAGTGAATACTCGAGGCCAAGTTGATGTGCCGCAGAAGCTACGACCCATATGAGAACGCAGTGACCACCCAAGGAGTATTCGTCCAGAGCACACTAAAGAGAAACGGGAAATCCTTGAGCGCTTCGTCTTCAATTTCCTAATGTTTACTTCGGAGTCACCCACATTTGTGGTTGTGTTGTACGCAGCTTGTATTTCTTCAAGAGTATTGGTTTCTCGAGGCAAGCCCTTGACAGAAATGCTACGCTTCGGTGTTCGGGCAGCTGTTCTGTTTTCACCGCCTACACTATTCGAATCGTGGCATGTTGTCTTTAGAGGGAAAGCCTTGTTGTTGCCGCAAACGCGTGTCACTCGTCCTTCGATAAGGTCAACGCCCCGATTATGGTGGTCGCCTGTACACAGTCGTGCTGCGGAGCGTTGACTGCCAGTCTGCGTGGTTGTCGGCTTACTCTGTCGAAGCTTTTGGTCAAAGAAACTTAAGCTGTAGTCAGTTGTGCCAATAAAGTGATGATTCGAGAAAGACGGTGGCATCTCTGTTGTAGATCCCGCATCTGGGGTGTCAACTCCCAACACTCTTACGACATGAGTGGCACAGCCTGAAGCCTGTTCTGTTGGCTGACTGGTCCTTGTAGGGTGCGGTCGATTATGGTGCCGATTGCCACCAAACCAGGAATGTCTGGGCATTGGTTGAGTTTGGCGGTAGATACTAGCCACATTTAGTCAGTTACGAATAAGCAAGCCGATAGCAGGGTTCGATGTGTCCTTTCCTGAGTAATCGTTTGCCAGCTGCTCGCCTTGCTTTCTGAGTGCTTGAATAATTTTGTTCTCAGCTGACGGTACGGTTATATTTTGACAAATTGTTGGGACAACTGCAGCTTCTAGGCGAAACTCAGCCTTGTTGGATCTATTTCGTAGCCGTACTTCAAAGAAGTTGTGGTTTTCTGCATCAGAAGAACATGTGCTTTGAAAGATGTTCAGCGCTATACATGTCTTGTGAACCACACTAAACTTGAGCTTGCGAGCTATGTCTTCTCAATAAAAATTTCACCGGTTACCTACATCCAGAATTCCGTGAATGCGAGGATCGGCATTTGTCGCTGTTTATCACGTTGGAGTTAAAACGTCTGGATACAGACTGCGTTGTCATAAGGTGATTGGTAGGTGCATGATGAGTCATTGCAGAAAAAAAGGGGCACTAGGAGAAACGTGCATTGTGGCACTTGCTGTGCTTCTTGTAGGCGTCGAGACACAGCAGTAATTTGGATTGCACATGCTGGAAGCGTGTCTTCCGCGGCAGGAACCACAAGTAAGCTTTAGACGGCACTCTTCTCTCGGTGGCCTTCTACCTGACCTGCTACGGAAGCAACGGTTGTTTTGTTTTTGCAGCTGCTCTTTCTTGACCGCATGATGAATATCGGTGTTGCCGCTGCACGTCCCACGCTGATGAATATGCCTGGCTCTTGGAAGACTCGATCGTTATTCGTTACTATGAATTCAGCATGACAGAAAATGCAAAAAAAATTTCGTGTGTTTTCAGCGGTTTCTTTACGCTATTTACAAAAATATTGAACAAATTTAAAAGTTTATTGAAAACAGATAGGCTAGCTGTCGGTCAGTGGGAAAAGGTTCTAGCACACTAGGGCCAATCATGAAACATTTATTGCAAATGCAGAAAAATAAAAATCGACAGCCAGTACCTCAAAGGCTGGTAGCACAATAAAGGCACAAGAGACTTGCACTTTTCACTCGAACAGTCAAACCTATGCCTCAAGTGAGTGGGAAAGAACTTGGAAAACGTCATTCGTCTCGCAACTCACGCCTTCTACAAGCATCATTTTGGGTACAATTATTGAGCGAATATCTAGCATAAAGGCTTTCAGTGGCTGGTAAATATTTCTAATTTGTTGAATGGGTTTCAGATAAATTGAACCGCAGAGCGACCCGTGCTTATTCTTTGTCAAAAGTGAATTAGCTGGATAGCGATAGTGTAAAGTCAGTCAAGGGATTTCTACAGCGATCTAGGGCGTTGTAAGGGCTCATTCCAAGTATAACAGGGCAACTCAGGTTGGCATCACTGTAATTGGCACGAATTGATCATTCTGAAGGACGTGACGTGCAAGCAAGGACACAAGAAGGAAGTCAGGACACTACCAACGCCTACTAATAACTTACGGTTCACACAACGGCCTAAAAAGGCCAACTTATCTGCGCCTGTTTTCTTTGCTTCCTGAAGTTGTGCGCATCTACAGTTTTTGTGGGCGTTCGCAGTGTTCCTTCTTCTGCCCGTGTTCGTATGCTTCGTATTTAAAAGAGTGGAGAGAGTGACCTAATACTTGCTAATCATGACAAACTTTCTTTCCGCAAACTGCAAAAGTAATGGACACTGCAAGAAGGGACACGTACAGAACACATCATTGTGTCTCGGATGTCTGGCTTTTCAGTCCTGCATTGCGCAAACTACTTCATCTAGTTGGCGCTATGGAGGCTGATCTTGTTTAAATGCGGTTGGCAGCAGTGCATGTGGTCTTCAAAACATTTACAAAAATGTTTTTTTTTCACAGGTACACAATCTTTCGGCGCGGTTCAACGGTCTTAAGTGGGCGTAATTGCACAAAGAAGGCTCCGACAAGGTCATGCGGCACCAGCGTCGGCGAACCCTGCACTGCTGTTGCCAAGATCAGCTGTGACCACCTACGCCCTCTGTGTTTGCGCTGCGGCCCACAAAGATAACCGACACTACCTGCGTATATGAACTGCAGCCCTACGTATCCCGCTCACTTTGGCTGCAGTGTGTGTGGTCTTCAAAACGCTATCGAAAACACTTTTCGCACAGGTGAGACTCGTTTTACGGGTTTGAATTGTATTACTATTACTGCGTGCACTGCTGGCAGACAAGAGGGACGATGTTCATCTCAATATCCATGACAGACAAGAAGAACCTGGGTAAGGCATTCAAGTATTTCAAGCGCAAAATCTGTCCTAAACTTCCGTCCTTCAAGCAGATTATGGAACATTGTAGCGAAGCCTGTCACATTGTCAGTGCGCTCTTCTCATAAAGGCTCGGCGTGAAGAGGCAGTCGTAACGCGAAAGACCAACAAAAAACTTGAAGCTGAATATAGGCGACCTCATAAGAAAATTGAAGAAATAGAAACTGTATTCAAGGGTGAATAATCGAGAAATCAAAGGCGTACTTGATGAGCGTGAGCCTTTTGACACTCTCCTGAAAATTTGTCTGGCGATGGGAGAAACGTTTGTTCGTGACCATATTGACATTGACCACAGAGTGGAAACAAATCAACCAGGCGTGAAAAACATTGTGGTGCATTTTATCTAACGAAACAAGCGAAACGCCTTTGTCAACAGTACATTTCTAATTCTTTTTTTAAACTTAGTGAAACGTGACAGCATGTAGCAGGAATGCTCTTTAGCACTGCCGCCAGAGCTCAAGCAAGGAACGTCTTGCGCAAATGTACCGTGCGAGTGGATAGATCTTGTTAGAGGTACAACACCACCAATTAAAGCCCTTAACAATGCTATGTTATGTTGCTTACCTTGAAGTACAAGAACTATAGTTTTTGGCGAATTGTATACTTACGAAGTACTTCGTGCAAAATGTGTAACAGCTCATAAAACTAGAAAAGACGGCACAGACAGAACGTTGAGATACAAAAGAGGGAAGATCCTCTCTGTTCGGGCCATTTTTTTTCTCCTTTTATGCGCTGTTACATATCATGAATTGAGCCAACCAGCCCAGAAAGCAACCATACTTTAGGCATGTATGTTATATTTGTGATAAATTAAAACAACCACACCATAAACTTGGCCGAAGTGCGCGGCAGAACAAGGCGTATTACGCCATACAGTAGAAACCAAATACCAGCTCAAAAAGTATTAGGTTTCAGCACGTTGGTTAGTCATATTTGTATACATATAGCGAAGTAAAAATGCATGACAGCACCTATCTTGTGCATTTATTACTACAAGGCAGACAGCTTTCAGGAGCAAACTTTTACCCCTTAGAACGCAAGCATCAAAAAAGGGGTGGAGAAGGTCGCTTGCATCTTTGGGCTTCCTGTAAGCAGTGGCTGTCCTTACCAGTGGGCCACCACACAGTGCACTCAGTGTTCGAGTTTGCATGTCATTGTGTTTCATTAAAAAAATTTACATCCAGAAAGGAAACCAAAGAGTTGCATTTTTCATGACTCGTTACTCAGTCATGCTAGTTTGTTTACCAATGTTGCATTGTTGACAACATAAATAAAGAAACAATAAACTCAGTTTCTCATGTGCAAATATGCGGGTGCCGATTACTATAGGCTTTCTCTCAATACAAACACAAACATTTGATCTCTCACATGCGCCCTCTCATTAACAGGCTAACCGAAACACCCCATTTCTAGTTTACTTGCAGCAAGAAAACCAGCTCCAATAAAGCCTTTAGGCAAAATTATGTATCAGAAGTTTTGTATAAACAAGCCTACATGGGAGAAGCGGAAGCGTGATTATGACCACTGTCTCAGCGCACCACTTCCTAGTCCACTTAACGTTGACCCACCGCGAGATAAGCTGGCTACCTCCTGTCCTCACCTACATGCTCTGCGACACATACGCAACACAGATAAACCCCATACAAAGCCACCGCATAGCGAAAGGAAGCCCAGAAGTGATGACCTTTGAAGTGAGCCTGCAGAAACTCTCGTACGGTCATACAGGATGTCACTGAAGCCACCAAACAAGACAGAGAGGAATGTTATGTGCCATGAAACCGTCGGCCAAACATCTAACAAGAAGTGGCGTGTCGCACGGATGGGGCGGCTAACAGCATCTTTAAAAGGATATGCCATTGCACAAAGCCCGATGGTTTGCTAAAGGCGATACTCTACTGTTGCAGTTTTCTACCGTTGGGTCAGAGCCATGTATGAAGCAATTATATATGGCAGACAGCACGAGGCAGAGGTATAGTGGAGGCCTATATAAAGCTGCTGCAGGCCAGAGACTTAGTAAGTAGCTGACAGAGAAACTGACCAAGTCCATAGCCAGTACCTCTTCTTGTTGGCTTTACCAGACAGAATTCTTGTATATGGAAAAGAAAGCCTGCTAAAGATAAACGCCATTTTTGCGAAAAATGGATGACATTTGAAAACTGCTGCACTGACAGAAACATCTGCTGCAGACTAACAGAAGGTGCCGAACTTAAGCGGGACCGCACTTACTTCTAGCAACCCCAGGGTCAGATGGCTATCAATGGCCATGATTAGTGTGACTTCGTCATGTGGACAGACGTAAACACACCACAAGACCTTTCACGTGTTAATGTTCAGAAAATAGCATTGTGCCAAAACGTATGGACTCGGGAAATGCTGCCAAGACTCATGCAGTGCACCAAGCACGCACTCCTTCCAGAGAACTTGACGAGGTGCATCAGAAGGCTCGGGTGGCTGTACGCATCTGGTATGTATGTGTCATTCAAAACATTAACAGAATGACTTTATATGTACATGTTTCAAGGAGGCCTGCTCATAAGAATAAAGAAACTGAAGACATTTAGTGCACTTAGAAATACCATCTTCCGGAAAGGAACAGTATGAAGCTTTTATTCGAGGTTACTTTCATGAGTACATAACACTTTGTGGTATTCATGGCAATCGCAGAAGAATCATGCATAGGACTGTTCTGTTATTCATTTATTAAAAAGTACCCTACGTGCCTCACGGTAGCATTGTGTAAGGGGTTTGATACCATGTAACAACAAATTGCATCAGCACCAAAAACAAAGGCAGTACGCAAAAATAAAAACATTGAAACAACGCATAGTTCAGTAAAAGGTGTCTAAGGGCAAAACTAGTCTAAATTATGTGGAATAAATAGGCAGTTTGAAACACGAAAAATGCAACAGTGTGTTGGACAGATAGAATGCAAGTACAGTGCAACATTACCTAGTTCACTTGTGCTAGTTTGGGTAATGAAGAAGGCCTAAACCAATATTTTACCTTTGCTGACGAAATATAGCAAAAAAGGAAAAATGGGATACATGAATCGCATGAGCAAATGGACAAGCAAGCATTAGGCTATAACAGTGAAGTGAAATGGTTGACGAGAAACTCGCCAAAGTTGATGTGACTACGCGGCAGGGTGATGCTGTGTGGATGTTTGTTCCACATAAGTATGACACGCGAGGGTGACGAGTGATCAAAGGCCTTATCGATGTCGTAGGCGCTGGTGTAGCTTAAATAGCGCCAATATTACACTTAACAATAAACCAGTTTCTGCAAGCATCATTTTTATATTGGCATCAGTGAATGGTCTCAAAGAGACTAGTGGCATTCTAAATAGGAAAATATTTTGTTTCATGACTTGCATGTTCAGCTAAAAGCAAACAAAACTTGCGCGTTTATTTTGAGTGATGTTACATAGAGGCATACAGCCTGTTTCATTATTTGACTAAGAGTATGCTACAAAATAAATGGAGCTTGACGTGGCCTGTGAAAGGTATTTTAGAAAGCTTAAGATGAGTTCCAGCTTTATGCGGCTCTGTAGCAAGACTCTGCTCAGCACAAAACTGAATATGTCAGTGTGATGCAAGAAGACTGATTGAAAAACATTTTATAAAAGTTTTCAGTCACAGCAAGTTTAGCCAATTGTCAATAATAATGCTTTGGTCCCACCACAACAAACATCTGTTTCTGCCTTGGCAGTCGTGGTCCAAGTTATGTTTTCTAAATCCTTCAGCTCGGGCCAATTTGATCTTTTCAATTTCAAATAAGGCCTGCTTGAGGAAACATTACTAGTGCTCTTGCACGGCCTAATTAACTTCTTTGATCAAAGCAGCCTAATGCTGCCGAGGAGGCAACAAACTTCATGACTATGTTCAACCAATGTCTATCATTGCGATAGAAAAAGGCTTGTCTATTATAAGAAAACTTTTACCACTTAAAATAGCTCTCTCGACGTGCACCCTTGTTGAAGCAATGTGCCTGGTTTTGTAAACTGATTTTACAGGCAACTTTTTCTGGTGGTACTCATGGAATGGAGGCCGATGACCCGTATTACCTGGAGGCAAGTAAGCAATTGCGAAACATTATTCAGCCGTTATTGCATCACCTGGTTTAAGCTTGTCAAGAAGAGCACTGCTTTCAAGAATTGCTTTATCGTTGCTAGAGCCTCCTCAGAGGGGAAAGACGCCTTTGATGTATCCATCTGTTTTACAGCCAATAGGCAATCTATAGGGGGTTGTAATGCTTGTAAGATAAGGTTCGGCGCAGTGCATTCACTGCTGAAGCCTTCTTTATTCACACCTCTGTGGCATATAAAACAAGTCAGGTGTCGGAAAAATAAAAGAAAGACTCCGTAGGAGGTGTCTTACATAATCTTGAGTTGGAAAGCCTGTCAAGTGGCGAAGTTCTTACTTTAAGAAGTTAATTCATGTGGCAAAACTTGACTTTCTAACGCATGAAAATTCCAGGCCAGTTCTCGCACTTGCGTATCTGTCTTAGGCTGCACTAACGCCATAAAAAACTTCGTAGCCAGAGCAATAGTTTTCTCTGTCCACGAGAATCATTATGTTGTTTCTCTGAGACCCCTTACAGTTTTTCACTGGCGCGTGGTGCAAGGTGTTCATACAAAGTGTGCAACTCTTAAACGTTTGGAAATACGGCTTAGTATATGCAGTTTTATGGGGTGTCAAACATATTGGAGGTGAGAAGCCTTGACATGTAGGCGTCTAGCTTCACCTCCAGATGACATATGATTCTTGTGTTGCATTTGCAACATGACATTTAACTTCTGTGAATTACCTATTATTCTCTCCATGTCTACAATCTTTTTCGCAGCACAAGATTGCCAGTGGCAATTAAGCGAGATATGCTCCTATTACCAGCAAGCATAAATAAGCAACCAGAGCACCCTTTTCAAGAACGTACCATATACTGATTAGAAAGAAGCTCTACAATAAGTCTCAAGTTTTAAAGAAAGAGTTTCTAGTCCAGTAGCAGTCAAGATGCAACAAGCGCCTTCAGCATTTGTGTTATATTACGGGGATAATGCAGAAAAAAGCTTTTCACTGCGCTAAAGGCATGCACGCTCAGAATTTCAGGATTGCTGCAGCTTCGATGACTCCTGGCTTGCTGCGTAATTTTCGGGTTGCTCCATCGAGTCCTAATTTGCTGCATCATACTCTGTTGCACCTGTGTCTTCGTCTGTTTCTTTTCTAATAATGCAATATCTTACATTGAGAAGCGGCAATAGCACTTTGTCCTAGAGCTGCCTGATACCTGATTGATTTTATAAGTGTGTTGTTGCAGAAACAGGTCATGTGCAAAAAACAGTTGCAACATTTGCATTATGGGAAAGCGAAAAAACTGAGAAAGAATAAAGCTGCAAAGTACACGCAAACTCGCTATTTCAGCTCGCTGTACTCCACCGAGTTCTCATCTACTGCGTATTGTTGGAAGGACGTCCGTCCGCGTTGGCATTCTCTGAAAGCAACACAACTGCTCACATTCGGTATCTGACAAAACCTTCTTGAGGGGACTGCATGGCAGCTAATCGCCTTACGTGAGGGAGTCTGACCTACTGAAACGTTCCGTATGAAATCTTACGGAAAATATATGGGCTCCGTAACATTTCCTTATGTTACATACGGAAAAAATATGGAGTTTTATGGAAATATACGGAAGTTGTATGGCATTTACGTAAAGCTTCTTATGGAGTATAAGGAAAGATAAGGAAATTGTATGGCGTATACGGAAAGCTTTTTATGGAGTATACGGAAAGATAAGGAAAATGTATGGCATATATGGAAAGCTTTTTATGGAGTATATAGAAGGATAAGGAAAGATAAGGAAACTTATGGAGCATACGGAGAGTTCATGATGGAAGGATAAGGAAAGTGTATGGAGTGTACAGAAGCTTTCATAAGGAAAATGCAGAATGTAAGGTCTTACGGAAATATACAGATTTTGTAAGATGCTTACGAAAATGTGCAATAGTGTATGAAAGGCATGTGGATTGTTGCAAAAATGTGGAAACTCTACAGTTGTTGTCACATTTTAAGCAAGAAATCCGAGCTCTATAAAGTTATAAATGAATGCACAGTGACATATATAGTACAAAAGAATAACGCAGCCTAGTCTGTGTTGTCAGTCACCGCTGTTCGCCCTTTTCCAGAATGAATAACACTTCTGCAGATGACCAGGTGCTAAAGTCTGTCACACGCAAAATGTGTCATTCACAAGGAATGACAATAACTGTCATTTTACTTGCGTGCTGTCACACGAAAACAAATCAAGCAAAAAAAGCATAACTTCAAGGGCTCGTTTTTTGGTAGAAACAATAATAATGAGAACTAAATTCAATGTGAATGAACTTGTCAATATTAATGAAACTGTTCTCATTAACATTGGCAAAGAGAAATGTCATTTTAAAATATCGGCCATGAGCTTAGCTCTCCTGAGCACCAACAAAAGAAATGAAAATCTATGAAAACTAATTGCATGTAGCCTAAAAATAATTTTTTATTGATAGTATGTGCTCCTACAATATAAATACAGCGATACACAACTTGCCACAGCTTCACGACAGAAACGAGGTAGGGGCAGAAGAAGTGGTCAGAAAAATAATTAAGTATGAGAGCACAACTGATCTGTACAAACACATAATGGTGCTTATCACTGATGCACGGATGGTCGTGTATAGAGCTGGGTCGTTTTGAGATTGTCAAAAGCATTGTTTCAGACCACCATGCAGATTACGCTTCAATAGTAGTGCTACATAAGACACAACTTATGGGCCAGCTTTAATTAATAAGAAGATGATAGGTTAAACAAACGCTTTAAAATATATCATATCATGGCTGCATGGACGCATACAAGCTATGTAAAGCGCAATAAAGTGAGGACGCACGAACTTCTCTTGATGCTTCAGTTCTACATAGATGCTTCAACTGTGCTGCAAGGAAATTTAACCAATGTCTGTGTGTGCAACATTGTCCATTTTAAACTATCTATATGTATACAGAAAATTCCTACTGCGAGTTAAGCTACGTAGCACTCCATAACTCTTCCTTTTATTAAGGGCAATTTTTCAAACAATCAACATTATTCATTTTCTGTCTGATGACTTCGTGCCCGCAATTCTTGGTTTGGCTCGATCACAATAGTGCAGCCCTTATTTTGGAGGAATCAAAAACATCAACCAAAATATATTTTGGAACTGCTTCTCGGTGATATTGCCTTCCCTCAACTGCCACAGCTTGAGATGAGTCATATAGCAAGTCTCGCGCATACCTAGGGCCTACCCTTGAAGAAACTGATCCGGCTGTGAAATGCTCAATTTTTCTCAAATAAATTTTTTGGTTTGAGTTTTCTCACTTCTCGAGTCCCTTCACAATTAATCAGACCCATTGTTCCCCTTAGTCCTTAATTTTGTTATATTATGAAATAAATAAAAAAATTAATAATGAAAATAAAAATCATAATAACTGTTGCGCAAAAAACACAATCCCACATACGTACTTGAACGCAATATTGCTTTTATTTTGTTTTAGAACCTAAGGCATTAGAAAAGATAGCAGTACAATAAAAATGTTGAAAAAAAAAACAAAAAAAATTGAACTTGGCGGGACTCGAACCTGCGCCACTTAGTTGTGCTCGCGTACGTGAACTGAGAGCGTTAGCTTGCTAAGCTATTAGCGCTGAAGGTAGCTTGGTATTTAAGTTATGTATATAAATTTGCTTTTTACACGCTATGTGTTGGTATATTTATATACGATATGCGATCGTATCTATTGTTGTGTGCATATGTTTTGGAATTGTATATACGTCACATGCTTTTCGCATGTCTTTCAACTATAGATTGCTGCACCGCCGCGGATGAAAACAAGTATTTTTACACCCACACACAAGCTTGAGCAGTTGAAGGTTGTTTCCCGGGGCTCTCTTGCGATTGAGTCGGCCACCACAGGGAATTAGAGTGATACGCCATTAATCCCTGCATCTAGCTGTATTCCACTTAGTAGCTCTATCGCTTGATGACAAATCGAGCGCGGGGCGCGACGCTATTGCGCACGACCATGCCTCGCGTAGCGGCGATGTCAGCTGATTGCGCCGGCCGGCTTGCTTCGATTTGCTTCAGAGCAAAGAAATGTCATACCTTGAAAGATTGCGTACTGCACTATGTCAAAATGTTACTGCTTTGTAGCCATCCTACGATTCATTGAGAATTGATAACTCTGATATCACTACTGTAGAGCTTTGCGTCGGCGACACGCACCGAACGTGAAACCGCACTACGTCTGTCGTAGAAGCAGTAGGAGGCTGTCGTCTGCTAGAACAAAAACAAAACAAAGACCTGCGAAAATATTCATAAGTTGTAACTTGTATTTGAATAACCGTTTATCACTTTTAAAGTTATTTTGCCAGATAACATACATTTTTTTTCAGTTTATAGCAGCGACAGGTGTTTTTTTAATTTTTCTCACACAGCTATACAAGTCAAATCCATTCACAACTAAAGCCACATGTTGTTTGTCTTCTTTGTTTCTGTGAGCATGCCGTTTCGGTGCGTGTCTCATGTGTTCGCGCTGCTACACACGAGAGCACGAAATGTTAAATTTACGCAAGGAAGCGCCGTTCCTCGTTCGTGCGATGTGCTAAGATTGCGCCCTATTCCCGCGGTTGTCCGAGTGCGGATCAAGTGCGAGTCGTCCAAGGAATCGGCGGGTTGGGCGGGCGCTCGAAGGACTCCGAGGTGACGGCTGACGCCTGTGGTCGCTTCCCTCAGGACAGTGTGAAAGAAACTAAAGGTAAGGGGGACACTTTTTTATGTAGACCAAGTATGCCACTCAGTCCAAGTGTGTGTTGCTGCACTCGAACCAGGCGTCGCGAAACGGCAACCTTACGCGCCTTTGCGAGTGCGGTTGCCGATTCGCTTTGACAACGCAAACGCCAGCAGAGCCATGGCGCATCAGCGGGGCCTTACTGGAGCTAATTCGAGACAACTGCGGCAACGTGCATGTGTATGGTGATCGATTTTTTCATATGTGCAATGTAGTGAGGAAGACGCACACGGCGCTTGCTACGTTGTTGATTAAACGAAGCCTGCAGTGCCATTTCATGCAAAGCAGCATTTTGTTTACGTTCGCGGGCGATACAATTTGTAACTTGGCTCGATTCACCTAGCCAACCGCCTGAGTGGGTTGATTAGCATACGTTCACGGTAGAGCGTTATTATGCCCCTAAACAGTGGCGTATGCTTGTTGAAAGATATAATGTGTGTGCCTAGTGTAGAGAGAGAGAGAGAGGTGTTCGTGCAATCTGCATGTGTACCTGCAAGATGCCTTTGCTTGTAACTAATAATGTACCGGCCAGCACCTACATTGTACGCCTGGCTTTGAAGAAAACTTGCATGCACAATGTGAGATTTTGTAATCTGCCAGAGTTGCTTTTTATAAAATAATACACTGCCAGCATGTTCAAAATTTGTTTCGCTGCTGTGTGGCAGGGGTGCGGTTATCACGCTGTTGTGTAGTTGCTGATGCAAGCACTTATAGTTGTGATGCGTTAATATTTCTCATCTAACTCATCAGGTGTTTGGCTGTTTCAGCACAAACAAGGCAAAGAGAGAAGGAAGACGGGTAATGACAGGACCAGTGCCGACTTTTGTTTGCAGGAGAATACCCATCTTGGTGTATTTATTGTGACAGCCTTTCTGTGTTGCTTTTTTGCCCAATTTATGCAACAAAGTTGTCAGCAATATGAGAGAGAACACTGAAATTAGCTTTTAAAGATCATGGTGACTAAATGCCTAGTAACTCACAGCACAAAGTAACAACAAAAGACATCAGTATGATCAATGTGGATGAGTACAGTCTTGCATCTAAAAAATATATTGTGCAAAATGTTGCCTAAGTAAGAAACCTCTCTATGTTTGCAAATAGTGTGACGTCACTTCGAGCACCGTGCCAGCCATTCCCTCCCTCTGTTCAAGGGCTGGTTGGCAAGGAAGTTGTTTGTGACGTTCCTGATAGACCACCGAGATGTATGCGATTCTAAACCTGTAGCCTAATATATACGTAATCTTTTGTGCAGTTACATCGCTGCATCTGACACCTACAACTTGTTTGCATATTTACATTGCTCCCTTAGGACCTAACACACAAACTTGTTGTTTGCATTGTCACTTCATGAATATCGAGCGGTAAAGGTACTGAGTATATGTGAAACAAGAATCTCTGCTTATTACATGAAGAAATATGAGGCCTGCGATAAAACGAGTTATACCTTTATTGAGCTTGCGTACTCGTCGGGGCGATTCATACATGCAGCTTCAGCAAATGGTATCTTCCAGCCCGGTGACCTTGCAATTTTTTTCTGCACACGGCGCAAACACCGAGATGTACCCACTCGCAGATGGTCACGTCAAGTGCATATTTACCTTGAATAAAATGTCGAATCAAGTTTTTTCATCGACCGGTCCCTGCCATGAGTGCTAGTCTTCGTAAACAAGACACATTGTTATTGACACTGCACACACCACACTCAGTATTCTCAGTTGAACCGATATTCTCAATACCTTTCAATGCACACTACATGCCGCAATCAACAGTGCACATTTTTGAAGACAATGCCACTGTTGCTCGCACAGGCCACCACGTATGTTCACTTCTTCAAGATAAACAGACAGCGTGGCAAATATTTTACCACACAGTTTATCACACAGCTGGATGTTTGCTGACACATACTACAGCTAATGTCGACATTGTAACGCGAAGTGTAAGCTTTGAAAAATTAAAACTTGCCCCAAACACCGCACGACTGTACCGGGCTGAGCCACCAGCGGGAGTGTTTTTCCAGCCACACCTTTTACATGTGCCAGTGACATCATGCTGTGACGTACCTCGGTAGGGGCCTATCGCTGCATACTTTATGTGAATGAGGGTCCTGTTAGTGAAAGCAGGCATTGTTGATTTCGTAACTTGTTCATGCCCAACTGGACCTTCATTTGCACAAGTTTCTGACTGATATTCAGGCGAACTTTTGTGTAATAAATTATACAGTTGGCAGTCTGTGCTTGCCCCATACTGTTGTTACTGGTGTTTCTTGTTGTTACTTTGCACTGCTCATTACTACTCACCTACATAAACTAGCCTATCTTGCCGCTGTTTTGGACAAGATGCAGCAGGCAAGTGCGATAGTGTTCATAACTCTAAATTCTCGAGCAAAATTGATCGTTTCATATTCAGTTAGTTGCATTCATATCAGTACATTATAAGAAATCATTGATTAAACATGAATCCTTGTTCTTTCGAATAATGCTCACAACTTTTATATCAAATTGAATGGTGTTTATAAAAAAACATGGGTTTTAGCTGAAATTCATGCTGTTTTCTAGAACAGCTGACAAAACGCTACTGCATGCTTACTTGCCATGAATTGGACTGTGTTCTAAATACATTGCAATTCTTCACCGGACTGCCAGCACACTTCACATTGGGGGAACAATTATTAACCATGGATTGATTAATTAAGAATGGAAAGAGAGAAGTGGCAGGCCGGGATACTTGATATTGGCATCCGTTTTGCTACCCAGCGCATTATCATGCAAACTTCCTATAGAGTGGTTATGCGTCTTGCATGTGTGTCTTTAAACCAAGAACTTTGGGTAGAACTATATTTATCTTACAAATGGTTGCAGGACTGTGGAGGCTGTAGGGCTGCTTAGGAATGGTGGAATCCCTGGACATGTGTTTAACCTTGCTGCATCAGCTCCTTGGTGTTTTAACGGCATCTTTACAGATGTGTTGGGTGAGTAAAGCAAGCAGGTTTCAACACAAGGAAAAGTATAATATGGCAGCACCTCTTGTGCGTGCCTTACATCCCAAGTATATCAAATATTTATCTTGCCTTGTGGCCTGTAATTTTTAAAGAGACACTTCTTTTTGCTTTATATTTGAGTCTTGATGCTTCGACAGCAATGTATTTGTGTTTGACAGCAAGTGTTCTTGAACAAATAACTGATCTCAATAATGACAAAACACCCTTCATACTTGGTCCTTAGCATAAGCTAGCACTTATCTGTAGCAGATTCAATTATTCATTTTTTGCTGGGATGATAATGGGCAAGTAGCAAAGGCAAGTTCAGATTGGAGTGGTCGGTGACGTCTGTTTAGGCTCTGCCATATTGCTTTGCAACCAGAGTTACTTGTGGCCACATATACAATGAAGCCACATGACGTGCATTCTAAATGAGATTACCATATCACATTTCACTTCATCTTAGTATGTGCCAAACAAATGCAGATATCATTAGCTTGCCACTATAAAGGGGTCCTAAACCAACACAAGGTTGAAATTTAGTCGTGGTGTTGCAGCTGTGTATGACTCTACAATGGATACATAGCCGTGATAATTTGTCTATATGTGGTCGCAATAGTAATGTTAAACACATTGTACGATACAAAAGAGGTCCTCGCTTATTTCGCTTTTTTTCGCTATGCTTCTTTCTTGTCTCTTCTTGCCATGCGCTCCTCCTCACTGTACAAGGAGCAAGAGCAGTGGGCATACAAACACGTATTTAAAAAAAAATGTTGTAAGTTGAGCACTGAGAAGCTGAACACTTCCAAAAGGCTCAAAGAGGTAAAGGTATTACTTCTTGCTACTTTTTGGGCACCCATAGCTAGTTGTGCTGCTGCAGTTAAAAAATAAGTGAAATGTTAAAAATTAATTGGAGATGGTTTGGCACCCATAATTGCAGTTACATACAGAACTAGGTTTTAATGCGTAAGCAAAATCTGTTTACTCTAAATCAATCCTAATGATATCTGCAATTCAGGAAATATTCACAGAAAAGCTCAGGAAAAGGCTAAGTGGTTGCCCCTTGAATGTGAAGGAGATACCCTTCTTCTAAAAGGTCAATAGACAGTCTAGTAGTCTCGATATTACATGCACTATAAAATATTCTGGTGTGGTGCTTTTCATGCATGTTATAATGAGAGGGGTTTTGAATAGAACTGTTGTCACTTTGCCCTGCATTGCTGAAATTGTTCACATAGTTATAATACATGAATCACTTTATGCCTTTTGATTTTATGCAAATGGTTTGCTTACCCAGTCGGTTTAACTTGATTTGGATAAAATCATAAATGCTCTAAAATTTTTTTTACTATACAGCAGGTTTATTTTTAAAATACGCGACCATTGATGTGAACGCAGTTGGTGGCGTGCTTGATTAATCTTTCACTATCACCACTCCAACTACACCTGCTACAGTGCATAGTGTGACAAAAGTAATGGTACATAACATCACTGGCAGCATACACTTTTATGTCTCAAAATAGGTTAAAAAGCCTGGTAAAAATGTGTGTACGTTTTTTTTTCGCTCCAACTAAATATTCGGGTCTACTCAAAGTAGCTTCCACTCTTTTAAGTTCCTCAAACTTTTAGGTGTTCAAAAGAAGTATCAATGCCATATACTTTCTTTGTCAGCCTACTCACCACTCTAATAATGAGAATTACCCGACAACATTACTCAGGAAAATATAGGGATGTTATAAAAAGTAATGTCAATTCAATTGTCAAAAAATGTCAACCCATTAGTAACTTGCCGCCAAGTTACGTTTTCGTTCACTTTTCTTTTCACAATTTTGTAAAAGTTATTTTTGATAACATCACCTATAGTTTGCTTGGCGTCATTGTCTGCTAGTTCTCATTATAATGTGTTTAACAAAGACAACAAACCCTTAAATTTATAGTTCTTTCCTTTACTCATGAATCTGAAACAGTGAATCTCAGTAATCTTAGCGGTGTGTGACTTGTTTTTTTTTTGATCAGTTGTGCATGTATTCAAGTACACGCATTTAGGTGGGAGGGCGAACTATTGCCTCCTCCTGTGACTAGCAGATTTTCTGAGAACGGACAGATGCATAATGCTGCCAAAGAAGTATAGGGATATTGGAAGTAATCGTAACGTAATTGCAATCATAATGTAATTGCCAGTAGGCAAAAAAAAAGGTGTCCCACACTCGCCATAATTGTAACAGGCAGCGCTGACTGACTCTTCAATGTATAAATGCACATATATACCGTACAAAATGGAAGAGGGATAGCCGCCATGGTAGCTCAGTTGATAGAGCATCGGACATGTTATTCGAAGTTCGCAGGCTCGGTCCCTGTACAGGGCAGGTTATCTTTTTTTTCCTGCCCCGCCACGGTGGTCTAGTGGCTAAGGTACTCGGCTGCTGACCCGCAGGTCGTGGGTTCGAATCCCGGCTGTGGCGGCTGCATTTCCGATGGAGGCGGAAATGTTGTAGGCCCGTGTACTCAGATTTGGGTGCACGTTAAAGAACCCCAGGTGGTCAAAATTTCCGGAGCCCTCCACTACGGCGTCTCTCATAATCATATGGTGGTTTTGGGACGTTAAACCCCACAAATCAATCAATATCTTTTTTTCCTTCTACTTTTCTTTCTTCACAATTACAACACTTCTATTCTTCTTGAAGATTTTCTGGTGTAAAAAAGGTACCTTATAATCTGAAGAGGCAAACAGAATGTGCCAGTGTACGAGTTAGCTCTTGTAGTGGTTACAAGTAAGATATGTTTTGAAGAATAAATCATTCTGCCACTTGCCTTAAGAATGGCTACAGGACATGGCGCTGGATGCACTTTGTTATTTCTGAATCAAGCCACCTTGTATTCTATTTTTATAAATTACATGGGATACACATGACGGTATCACACACTTTAACGCCACAAAGATTATACAGTGAACAATGTTATAAATGCGAAATTGCATAAGGATAAGGTGAAAACTGCACCCTCAACGAGAATGTACAGAAAGCACAGGGTGCAGGCGTCATTCCTTCTGCCTGTGCTTTTCAAGTGCGAGCTGTTTTCACCTCGTTCTGACCAACTAACTAGATTGAGATGTGTTGTTATAGTGCAAGAAGATGCTCCACGGAAAACTAGGTTTGTCTCAAAGTCTGTGTGTGTCTTTCAATCTATATGGTGCCCGGTTCAAGAGTTCATGCAGACCAGATCGTGTAAAACAAGACCGTGTAAAATGGACCGTGTAAATAAAATAAAATGGACCATGTAAATAAACAGGATCGTGTAAAATGTCGTTTTCGTGTGCAACTGTAGTTGTGGTTGTGCTGAATGACCTTTCTTTATATACACTACATAAAAAACTTGCTTCTTTAGAGTCGAGTGCATCTTCGGATCGATTGTAAATGTTTGCATATGCGAGGCCTTAAGTTTTATAAGAAATTCCTCAGTGTGCCACGAGGAAATGTGTGTTCAGCGAAAATTTGTATCTCATTATATACAACTCTTAAAGCCTCGTCTACAACTTTATGCAGGTTGACCTTGAGCAGAAAACGAGGAGCGGCAGCAGCCCCCAGAAAAGAGCAAGCACCCTCCAAGCTCCCGAAGCTCTCTTCGACAGGAACAGCAAGGTCACTGTGTGGCATTGAAAACCATTGCAAGGAGTGCCTTATCAGTACACTGTGCTGCTCTTTCATCGCAGAAGACGAAGTTGACCACTCCAGAGGAACTTCACGCTGTGTATTGTGAGTGCTTCAGTGGTTTTGTTTTTGTCCAGCCAGCAGTTAAGAAATCATGTGTCAGATTCAGCCAGGATGGCTAGAGGGAGTCAAGCAGGCATGTTTGGACATTTGTCTAGCCAAGTAGTGCCAATTTTCGCACTGGTCCTGTTGGAGTTACTGTCAGAATCACAGAAGCTACATCCCCTCTCTAAATGTACAGATGTGTCGGGGAAGATTAGCTGCATTAGGTTTTTCTATACCTGATAGCTGTCAACATTCTTCATTATACAGGAGTTTTGTTCCTCACTTATGGGTGTAAAGCCCTCTACAGAAAAAATGCAACACGTCTACTTCCAGAAGACTCCAAGGCCCTACTTGTAGGTTTTTTTGGCTTGTATCATAAGCACCTCGTTTGGGGTACATGAACATTTTATAAACATGTACAGCGAAAATTTTGGGTGGCTGGTCGTTTTGTCGTTATCTTGTTCCTCGCAGTATTCTTAAGCATGTTGTGCATTACGTTGTCAATCTGGTTCATGTGCATAGAAGACATTACGAAGTTTCAGGCTACAGTATAAAAAGCCTGGAAGCAAGCTATCAATAATTTTTTAACAGAGTTGCTTAATCTGATACATGATACATCACTAAACTTTCGTGCGTATTCATCAATGTAAGCTCGTCTTAGTGTTATCCAAAATGAAGATGTGAGTCGACAGATGGAAACATCTAGTGGGGTAATCAGGGTGAACAGTAGAAGTGCTTCAGACAGGCTGGCCGATGTTGCGATAGGAGGACCTATTTTTAGAAGTCACCTTGTCATCCTTGGCGTGTAGTCTAAATGGGGTCAGTAATGACATCACCTATTCGTGTAGGCGTGTGTGCCTGTTGGAAATGTTTATCTGAAAAAAAAAACCTATAACGCAGAAGAGTGCAGCCCTTGCTTCTTTTCAAGTTAGGTTGCGCTGATACAAAGTGTTCTCCTGTTGGAGGTTGGGGGTAAGGGAAGCAAAAAAAAGATAAATGATAGAAAAGAAGAAAAAAGAAGAAAGAAAAGGGGAATGCAAAGTAAAAGTAGTGCTATACTGCTCCTACTTTGCATCCCCCTCTTTTTTCTTTTTTTTCCTTGTTTTATTTTTTCACCTTTTTTGTTACATTTGCATTGTCCCATCTAGTGCATGAATCAATGACACATGGCTTTGCTATAGCAAGGATGCCTATGTGGTGTTGGATTGAACAGTGCATTGTACTTCATTTAGTTAATTACAGACTGATCAGTCTTGCAATAAGTGCTTCCTGTCTATCACCACACATGTTCAATTGAAAAGTTTGTGCTTGGCTCTTAGTATGCTGGTATATAGCTTGTGTCTTGGACTACTCAAAATGAATGTTATTTTGCTGCTGTTTATGGTAATGAATTTATCCAACATGAAAATATCTTGCCTTGTGAACTTTGTCGGACCTGCCTTTCTTTTTCTTTCCTATGCAGGCATTGTATGTGAGGGAGGCAGTAACAGAGAGGTGATAGCTTGAGCTTCGGAAGAATAAATGCTGGCAGTGAGGCAATTACGCATCAAACATCCCAGCCATTTTGCCAACCGTCCTAAATGTGTTTTGAAAAAAAAATATTGTGCTCGTTTACTGTATTTTTCTGAAAACAGCAAAATGCTAAAGTATATCGCAGAGAACAAAATATTAGGCCACGTTGGTGCCTTCTGGACTTCCCAGGATGTCGTCTGGGTGTTGTTTGTAAAAAGTAAAGTGTTTCAAAAATACTGCTTCTTCTACACCAAATTCGGTCTTGGTATTAAGTAAAGGAGCTTGTGTGTAGTGCATGAAGCTCAGTAATATTAGTGCAATTTTTTCGCCACATCAAAAGCAAGGAAGCAGTTCTCTTTATATGGCAAGTTATATGATTACACTTTGTCTTAAAGTAGAAATGAATTTTTGAAGTTTTCTTATGATGGCGGTTTTCTGCATTTGATGTACGACAGCTTCCGTTCCGAAATTCCCCATGGCCCTCAATAGGAGACTTCAAAAATCATTTTTCTCATTTAAACAAACTTTGTAATGATAACACTTGCCATGTAACAAGAACTGTTTATTTGCTTTCAACTTACATATAAAAGTAATTTTCAATTAGACAAACACACAGCTCAAATTGCATCTCAATGTGGACAAAAACAATTATATAGTAATATTTGTAATCTGGACCTAACATTATTTTTTTTCGTAAAATAGAACTTCTGTGCAGTGTGTATTTGTGGCTCAAATATTCATACAAAATGCAGTATTGCCATACAAGAAATGCAAACGATAAACAGTTTGGCGGAATTCTTCAAAGCCTATGTAGCAGAAAAATTGCACTAATGTTACTTGACTTCAAATACTTTAAGAAGCATCTTTACTTAATATGTAGATCAAATTTGATGTGGCAAGAAAAAGCGGTACTTTGAAATTTTTCTCACAAATAACACCCGCACGACATTCTGCGAAATTCTGAAGGTACCCACGTGACCACTACTCTTTTCTCTTCAAAACATTTCTGCAAATAACTATTTTCAGAAGAGTAAATTACCATCATTTTTTAAACTATACATCTGTGATGGTCGCCAGGCAGCATGGTTTGTATGTTTGGTGTAGAATAGCAAGTGCAAAAAACAACAAATGGCTGAGCATCCTTTGACGCTCGGGCAATTTCGAAAGCATTCGTTTGTTAGCAGCAATTCAGTTAAGCCCTTGTCTTTATGCTTAGGCCCAGAAACAAAACACAAGTAACTAAAGTAGTCCTAAGAGTCATGTAGTTTCACTGTTCCATGGCTTGTGGAGCCTAATTTAGTGCAAGCTTCACCATTTTTTTTAAATTCAGATTCAACCAACAGGTTTTGGAGGCACAGTGCATTTTCAGCTAACTTGTTTCACACCAGTTACTTAGATAAAAAGCGGAAAGTAGAGGTAAAAATAGCATTTTAAAGGCATTGTAGGTAAAAACAAAAAGGACTGCTTTCTTTTTTGTGTGGTGCTTTGCCTGAACGCTGTGCTTTTTGTGGTATAGTTCATTGTCTAGTGAACATAGGCCTTAAAAACTAACATTAGCCATGTTGAGGTCGATTTCTTGGTTATAGTCATAGGAGACATATAAATAATTATGACTTCAAACTTGATTGTTCTTTTGAAGATTTTTTTCTTGCATAATGATATTTGAGAGTCTTAGTCAATTTTGTTATAAGAAAACGTGATGTCATAATAGGGTCACTTTTTGTAGAGTCGTTCAGTTCTACCTTACCTTTTACATTCCTAATAGAACAGTTATTTTCAATATTGGTATATAAAATGGAATGAGCATGCTGTAAGTAGTAAGGTGTAAGCACTTACAGATAGCACATACACCCAACTTTTCTGTTGGCAGTTTATTTCTGTTATTCTTGATTTATATGTGGGGTTTCACGTTGAAAACCACTATATGATTATGAGAGACGCCGTAGTAGAGGGCACTGGAAACTTCGACCACTTGGGGTTCTTTAACGTACACCCAAATCTGAGCACACGTGCCTACAGCATTTCTGCCTCCATCGGAAATGGAGCCGGGGTTTGATACCGCGACATGCGGGTCAGCAGCCGAATTACTGTTACTCTTGCTCCCCTATATGTGTGCAGTTCGGTTATAGTTATCTGGCTTGCACAGATTTTTAATGGCACCTGCCTGGTCCTGCTTGCTTTCATGGTGATTTTAACCTTCATAAGTTGCTTAGGTTTAACTCTCAAAATTGTTCAAGATGCCAATTTTGTGCACAAACTGTATAGTATAAAGGCAGCAGATGTACATGCACACACTATTAAATGAACACTGAGAGCTTTCACTTGCAGTTCCTAAAGTTTTGCTGTGCAGGAAGCGTTTAAATCATAATTTCATAAGGACATAATAATCGATTATCTCTACCATTGAAAATCGTGACAACCTAGTTATTTTCACTGTGATAAGCATGCTGTTTTTTTGATGTGGCAGAACTAATTTATACACTCATTCCTTCTATTATTCACATATGCATAACATGAAGGATTGTGTGCCTTAAATTTTCAGTTTCATTCTGTGTGTTATATTTCTTGTGCATGTAAACTATTGTGCTAACATGTGTCTCTGACATTATTTGTGCCAAATATTTTCATTTCCAGGTGCCTATAAAGGACACATAAGTTCTATCGCAGTGACCTTCGAAATTTACAGTGGTGCCGGAGCCTCAAGCAGCATTTCGCCGATCTCCACAAGGCATTCATGAGATAAACACAGCGCCACACTTTCACAGTGCTATGATTATTATTTATGTTTAAACATTTTGTTCTAAAATTGCTGTTACATTGTGCCACCATCCTGTGGCTTAGGTGGAGCTCGTGAAATTGCGGTGCAGTCACCTCATTTGTGTACGATCAAACTGCAATGTCACTATTCACAGCTGGAGCATACAGACAAATAAAAAAACATATTGATTGTAGCAGGGCTGATGTGTATATTAACGCTTCTCTATTGATAATAATAACTTTATAAGTTCTTTAAGTCTTGCATAGAACACTGCATTAATGTGTTGAAATGTAACCACCATTTATGATCGCTAGCATGTTAATTTAGTAGTTTTGTGATGTATTTTATTTAAAAGGTAATTTTGCTTCTGCATCACTACAATTAGTAAGATGCCGATGATTCAATCCCTCATCATGCACATTTAAGAAATATTGTGATTTTTACACATTATTGCATGTACTCAAGATGTGGACTTCTATTCAATTTACACATTATATTGCTTTGCACTAGATTCAGACGTAACATGCACACATTTCAGTAATTTCCGCATGATACGTCTTTCCATAAGATGCGGAGTCCGCATCATACGTCTTATGCGGAGCCCGCATCATACGTCTTATGCGGAGTCCGCATCATACGTCTTCCATATTCCAATAATTCCGTATGTGAGGTCTCCGCAGCTTACGGAACGTTTCAGTAGGGATGGGCAGAGTCAGGCCAGGTGAAATCGGAGCATTCACATTCTGCAACTGCTAAAGAAGCTGAAAACATCATTACAGTCTGCAAAGTGCATGCAAGCTCACCATTAGAAGACTCGTGCACTCTGGCGAGTCATTACGTGTAGCTGAATGTGCTGCCTTGTCAAGCTCTCCCAATGACACATGGATTACACAACAGTCAGTTGCTCCACATAAGCAACCAGGGTGAGATATGCATAACAGCCCTATATTCTGTGTGCCAAAAATACTAACAGTCTGTGGTGTAGCCAGGGAGTGGAAGTGCTGGATGGGTTCAAACCCACCAGGAGTTTTCAGTTTTGCATTTGCACATATACAAGTACCCGTACAAACGTGCATACGCAAGTGTAAATTGTGCTCTAACCTCCTTCCAAAAAGTTTTGGCTAAGCTACTGGTGACAATGTAATACCAACACCGCAGTCGAGGCATTGGTAAAACTTTTAAAGACGACAGTCTTTATGGGGACTTCGATGCCAACATTTTGGTCTGTCTGTCTGTCTGTACTTTTTTTCTGTTTGTCCGCCTTTAATGATATCCTAAACGTCACCAAAGTGGCCAAATGATACTCCAAACGGCTGACCCCATCCGCAGCACCCATCAGTATTGCTCAAGGTTCAGCGTTCATACTTGTGTGATTTCAAATAAAAAGCAATTATTGCGCATATCTGAGGCACCATAAAGGCACTTAAATATTCTGTATGTGTGTCTCTTACTAGAAAAGGCATACATACATAACTAAAAGGACCGTAGCGTTTATCCCGCTGCGCTGACCATGCAGTGCTTCCACGAAGAAGAAAGTATTTCCGACGCTTTGCTAAGATGACATGGTGGTGGCACCTATCCGTCGCCTTGCGTTCTACACCTTATCACCTCAAAGACGGGCGTGCACGCCGCGTGCTCTGTTTTCCAGGATAACTGCCAGATAGCGCTCATGTCTCACGTGCGACGTGACCTGATGCGCTCGTTCGCCTCAGCTGCACGCTGGAGGCACTCTAATGCAGCGCCTGCAGAATAACATTCACTAATTATCTTGCGCAGAGCATGAAACGAACGTTTTGTTCACTCTCTCCAGACGCAAGACTACCGTCTTTCTACGATATTTACAGCGCAACATGTAGGTACGGGGCCAATTTTTCATAAAGGTACTTCATGCGGGACTACCACTTAGAAACCGCAAAGCGCACTGTTAACGCAGCAAGCCCCGGCAATAAACCTATACAATGGTGGCTCGTACCCCATGCCCTTGCGGGGCGGCTTACAAAGAGCAGGCTCGTGAAACCACTCGAACCCTGCCTGCCAACTGCACTACAGGGGCGTAGCCAGAATGTTTCTTCACGCTCAGGGCACGGGGGTGGGGGGGGGGCTTTTTGATTTTTAGGGGCATCCACTGAACTCAATGCCATGGCCAAAAACAGTCGGGGAAGAGGGGGTGGCCACGGGCCTGGTGTACCTCCCCCTGTGTACGCCCCTGCTTCACTATCCACGGTATATAACAAGTGTTATATCGGCGTGTGAACTCGCTGAATATGAATGCGGTCGCAGTTGACAGATGAATGTCATGCAGTACAGTTGTCAAAACGCCTGCCAATAGCGCTCAGACAAATCATCGGAGAGTACACTTGCACCATTTTCAAGTAACCTCAAGCTTACTACACTTGAAGAATTCCAATGATCGCGTTTAACACCGCATATCATTAGAAGCTGTATTCTGCCCGCAGCGCAAAAGCTACCTTCGAAAATGAGCGACAGAACGCAATTTTCGGGTGCTCAGACAGGTGTACAGATGCCTTAATGAATACGCGCCGCCGTAGATATCAGTGAAAAATGTAAATCTTCCATTTCTGTAACTTCAACCATCGGCTATGGCGATGCACAACATTGCCGCTACTTCTCGCGTAGGTGAACACACTGGGGACAAAGTCCGGATGTATATTGAGCTTTGACGGTCATCCTAAAACAGACGTGGTTTATGTTAATGCAGATCAGAACATAAGCGTTTATTATTGTCTTACTTTTTATAAAATGCGTGCGGCAGATGCGAGAGTGTTGGTTTAGTACCAATGGTGAGCCGTCAGCATTCTGCCTTCGCATAGTCGCTTCCAAGCATCTCGCTTTTCGACACGTAGCCTCTCGGATGGGACCCGTAGAAGTCCGCCCAGGCAGCACGCCGCCGTTGGACCAATCTTGGACCAACATCGGCTAACATCGGCACCGACGTCGGGCCGACGTCGGAAGTGCAACTTCTTCCAATGTCGGGCCGACGTTCAAGCCAATGATGGGCCGACGTTTTGCCGATGTTTTAGCCAGTATGCAACCAACATTGGGCCGACGAAGGCCCATCGTATTGCCGACAAAGCTGCCAATGTTCGGCCAACATTGGGCCATATTTCAGCCAATCACATGCCATTTTTACGCCGATGTTTGCTGCACGACGAATATTGGCTACGGATGTACGACCGACATTGGACCGATCCAGGGCCACATTGCAGCCAATCAAATGCCGTTATTACACCGATGTTTCCTGCACGACGAATATTGGCTACTGATTGGCTTGCCATTATGTAACCATTATTAGTAGGGAATTTTTCTTACCGGAAGATTTAAACAATATGCCTCGATGACCCGCTCTTGTAGCTTTGCAGCCCTGTATACTTGGGGCAACAGAAAATTGAATGCTGAGAACTGAAAGCAGTTACTCGATCTATTTCATCTTTTATACCTCATTCCCTTTGCTAACACTAGAAGTGTAGTTTATTTTTTTACCAATTTATCTTTTGCAATAGCGAGTGCTTTATTTGGTACTGGTATTTGGTACAGCAGATCGAAAAAAGTCGTTAGGAAGTAAATGTTGAAAGCGTATGTCCCCCACTTGCAATCCCCACATATGTCCCCCATATGGTAATCGAGAATATTCATAGTTTAGAGCATTTTTTTGTAACTAAAACATGGTGATGGTGCTTCCGAATCAGCATAAGCTAGCCGAACAGTGCACCACCGACAGTCTGCAGACTATTTATTCTTTGTTTTTTTTTATTTATTTGGTACAACAAAAAATGTATACATTGAAAAATATATATACACAACTAAAAAAGGCCCGCTCTACTGCAGGTCAGGTTGCGTTGGGGGCACAGTGACAGTGGTGCTGTCAAGGCCCTGGCTGCTGTGGCTGGGCAGGAAGCCAGCTGCCGCGAGCAGCCGATAATCTGCACTCTGAGAGTGGGGATCATCGGGCTGCTCCACAACAAATGCTTCTCTGAAGCGCCGCTTACTGCCCCCACAGCGATCACCAGACCCTGGCAGCCACCTCTTAATAAAGTTGAGGGCCTCCGCCTGGTCGCACCCTGCTTTTTGGCAGATGACATCTGCATACAAGAACAGAAATACCATAGTACACATGAAGCACTGCAGTACAGAGAATACACAAGGGTACACACACATAAAACAATGAACAAGTCTAACCTGTCACTAATCTACAGAGCCTCAGGTTCACAAAGGCCCTTTTCCCTTTTCTGCCATGAAGGCTGTACAGCACTTGCACATCATGTGCCAATACAGCCGTCATGGCATTCACACCAATTTCTCGGAGGCCACGTCCCCCAATCTGCAGGAGGTGCTTGCGCTGTAAAAAAATGCAAGCATAGATGGGGTAAATGCAACAGCACATCGAAATGTTTTCATGATAAAAATCTGCAAGAAGAGGACACTAAAAACAACAACTTGAATTTTTGGGCATCACAACATTTCATTGTTTTTTTACGCTAACTTCAACTCACTTGACCTAAAATGGTTTCCACATCAGCCCTCTCACACTCAGTGTGAGAACCTTTCAGAGTCCTTCTCTGAATGCAGTTTCGCTGTTATGAAATCAAATACAACACTATTATAACCCTTAATAAATATTGATTCTAGCTATGAAATAGTATAATTACTTTGTACAATGCTCAAATTCCAATACACGTTTCTTCGAGGTTACAATGTCTTTGCCTGAATGTTGACCAGGAGTAGCTTCTACAGGTGAAAAACGATAAAATATGTGGAATTCAAAAAGAAGCTTGGACATGTTTTTAATCAATGCATTGTAAGCAGAGCACAACAAGATAAATGAACATGATCAAGGCGTACTAAGAGGCAACCTTAGAGAGACCAAATCTTGGTCATAGATGAAACTGATAGAAAAATAAAGGTCGCACTAGATGGTCGCACCATTTGCTGTTTATATTTTTCTGTGATAGCCAACAAAGAGGCATGTCACTATAGAAATCTCATCACAATAAACAAAGGTGCATTTTTCTTCACACTGCGAAATTGGGTGCATGTTAGATTTTTAAAAAAGTAAGAAATCGGCTAACACAAGGCAGGGTGAACTGTAGCTCGAAGTAGAGAGAGCCGCAGCGGACACAAAATAGGGTGATACATGAACAAAATTACTGAATGTCTGTTTTAAGCAGGCTATTGCTAGTCACTGTCCATCAAACACACGATGCCGCCTACATCGTCTGCTAGCTTAGGACAGTTCACTCGGACTTCACAGACTATAGTAAATACAGTCGAATCTCATTAATTCCAACACACTTAATTCGAACTGACGCTGTGGTCCTATGAAAGCTATACCG
Organism: Rhipicephalus microplus; assembly: GCF_043290135.1. Taxonomy (NCBI): domain Eukaryota; kingdom Metazoa; phylum Arthropoda; class Arachnida; order Ixodida; family Ixodidae; genus Rhipicephalus; species Rhipicephalus microplus. The sequence continues at coordinate 61,042,654 of NC_134700.1, read as the reverse complement.
CGCTCCGAAAATGCTCTCAGCACCTCGCCCAATCCTGCGGTGGCACTTCAGACACCTCATCGCTGTGCTTGAAGAAAAAAATGAAGAAAAGGAAAGAAAGGCTGCGGTGGAATGTTTGCCAAATGCCAATCTGCGACATTCCTGTGCCCCGCTTCGGCTTTTTCCGTCCCTGCCACGTAGAGACCCTTCTCCTCTTAACACTGCGCATGAAGAGAAAGAGGGGAAAAAAAGCTGTCGCAGAGAGTAGGCTCTCTCATGCCGATCTGCAACGCGCCGGTGTCACGCTTCCCTGTTTTTCGTTCCTGCTATGTAGACTCTTCTCCTTTCAACACCGCGCATGAAGAGAGAAAAAAAAAAAAAGCTGCCGCGGAGTGTTTCTCTCTCGAATGCCGATCTGCTTTTCTCCAGGTGGAGACGCTCCTCCATTCTCATCATGTGCTGGCCACGCTCCGGCTGCAGCGCAGATGGTAACAGTGGAAACACAGTTGTCTTCGAAGAGTGTCAGCACTGGACATTGCCGCGCGCAACTTCTTTTGCCAGGAGAATACTGAAGCCGAAGTACAAATGCTTTGCAAACTGCACGCAAAACTTGTTGACTCGTTGCAAGGCCAACGTGTACAGACATGTATTGACTACTTTAATTAATGACGGATGTCCTGTAATTTGTGAATAAAACTTCTCCATGCACATGCATCACTGCATGGTGAGCCCTCCGCTCGTTTACCGTATTTACTCTATTCTACCGCGCCCTCGATTGTAACGCGCGCCCGGTTTCCACGACCCCCCCCCCCCCCCCAAAAAAAAAAAAAAAAAAAAAAAACTAAGACATCGGTTGCAACGCGCACCCTTTTTTCTCGTTGGCCCGCTTGATCACACCACTCGCGAAAACGACTCTTTTTGAGAGCATCTTCCGTTTAAATATGAAGTACGGGGGAAGCTTATGCCTATCTGACGTGCAACAGAGCATTGCTGTCACTCTAGTTTTACCGTGGCCCGATGTCAGTACACAAACTTGCTTCGCCCCCTTCTCTTAGACGGTTGTGGTGCCAGGCATGTAGAAGTAAAGAGGCGTGTGATCGGCATTCCCGATTTGCCCAAGCAGGTAGCCGTTGTTGTGCCGCAAGTTTAGGAGGAACCTCTGAAGACTCTGAAGCTTTTCTTCGTACTCCTCCGGCAACTTCCGGCATATGCCCGTTCGCCTTCGGAGGGAAAAGCCTTTTCTCTTCATAAAGTTCGTTAGCCAGCACCTGCTCGCTTTAAAATGGCTCTGCATTAGCCCTTTTTCTAAGGCTAACTGCATAGCCTGCACTTGGAGCAGTTCTGTCGTCACGGGCCGCTGTGCCGCTCACTGCTTAATCACATACTCGCCGAGCAGCTCTTCAATTTGTGGAAACCGACCCTGCTGTGGTCCACTGAAGCCTTTGCGTGAATCTTTGCTGTCGACAATATTCTGCTTTTGTTTCCGCCAGTCCCGCATGCACGTTTCGGGAACTCCGAATGACCGCGATGCGGCCCGATTTCTGTCCGTTTCGGCACATGCGACGACTTTTCTTTTAGAAGCAGCATTGTGGTGCACTCGTCGAGTTTTTGGAGTCGGCCCTACCATGCCGTCGATGCTAATGTACTACAAGATGACGAACTCCTCAGCACACATATGAAGTGCCGCAGGCAGAAATGACCGACGCGCCATGCCGACGCACGTAGGGGGCGGCCATTTTGTAAGTGGCGATGGCAATAGAATGACCATATTCTTTTTTTTTTTTTCGTACTCGATTCTAACGCACATGCGATTTATGAACTCTCTTAACCGGAAAAAAGGTGCGTGTTAGATTCAAGTAATTACGGTAACTTTCATTAATTTGAACAAATTTTCTGGCCTCTTTGAGTACAAATTATTCATATTCGACTGTAGTACAGTGGCTCATGAGATAACCTGACTAGTTTGTTTCCCAAAACACAGTATCTTAAAGCAGTACTAAATTTCTGCATGTTACATAGGCATATTAAAAATCAAGAAATATACACCAAAGCCGCAGCGACAGCTTTACTCTGCACAGCTGCCTCTGCTGCCTCCACTTCTCCAACTGTACCAGCAGGCAGCCGGGGAAGGTCAGAGGGGCGCTGTGCTGGCTGGGCGTGCTGAGGCACGGACAAGAGCCGTACCTTGTGCTTCAGCTGTCGCACCTCCTGCAGAACCTCTCTTTGTTGCTGCCGGATGCCAAGTTGGATCCGCAGGATCCGTAGCAATAGAGCTGAAACATACAAGAGTACATACCATATTTACTCGCACAATTTGCATCCTCACATAATTTGCTCACCAGTATAATTAGCCAGCCTGCTTTACTACAAGAAACTTTTTGCTCGCATACTTTGCCCTCCCCAACCAGCCCGAGCCACCTTGCCAGCACACACACAGACACATTTGACTTCATGATGCTCTGGTCAGGCACATCTCTTGTCGAGCAGGCGAGTGCAGTCTTACACAATGGACTGATTGCAAGGTCCCTTCTTCCATGAACTTTTATGCTTTCCCTAGAATATCGAACTTGAAAACTGAAACCTGTTTATGTGTAGTCCGAAATGCCTAAAGGTTTGCCTCCTATCTTCCCACCTCTTCCACGGCAAGAATGTATTCCCGAGACACAGCACAGATGTTGAACGCGTGCAAGGACCTGTCACATCAACTAGATGAGGCAGGTTTTCGCACTCATTTTTTTTTTTTCCGGTTTCGCCATCTGGCCATTGCGTTTTTACCGTTCCTTGTGATAGGCTACAATAATTATATACGAGGCAGATTGCTGTTATAAAGCTTACCGAAGAAAACTGAAACCGTGCTACCGCTAAGCACATCAGCGTGGAGTTCTTCGACATGCAATATTCAGTATGGGAGCCAGCAGAAGAGTGCGTTGAATAAGACTTAGCATAGAAGCTTGGGTGTGTTGGTTAGATATCGGAGGGAACACAACGCAATAGAAGACTGTGACAAGGAATGGACACACACACACATGAAGGGCGACACACACAGCACTGTGTTGGCATCGCGCTTCCTTGTCTACATCTTACTTTACGTTGGGTTCCCGACAATTATTGGAGAGTACTTATGTTCTCTGGTATAACCCTGTCGTGGGAACTGGTTTTTGTGAGCACTGTTCGGAAGAACTTCAAGAAAATGGGGGCATTTGAACAGGCTTAGCAAACAAATGACAATCCGCTTTGAGACAGCTGTGACAGCGCCTGCAACATATATTCCCAGTTGAGCTTTTAGGCCAGCGATTCCTACTAGCTTCGCACATGACCGGATCGACAAAAAAAGTACACATAATACGCGAGTATATACCGCATTTGACTCTGTAGCTTTGATGAACCAGGCAGATACACAAATTTATCCAAAACTCCATTGATTCTGTTGCAAAATTATTCAACAAACAAATTGCGATGTTATCCATGTTACTATACTATTGTGGCACTTTACCATTGCAGCTTTCCAGGAGGCACACATAGTGCAGCGTTAGTTCACCACTCGCAGTTAGTTGTATGCAGTAGGTTGCTCACAGCAACTGACTGCATGCAATGGTGAACATCTTGCATGCTTGCACCGCTGTTTCAGCATGCTGGCTGCTTCCCATACGGCTATCAATTGATGTTCACAAAATTGGGAAGATGAAGAGAGACTACACAGTGCCCTCTGGACACCCTATACTCCAAACCTCCAGCCAACAAACAAACAAAAGAAACAGAAGTATGCAAATGAATATTATTTCTAATGCAGCTGGAATGGAGTGTAGTTTTCACCAATTCTGTGTGTTAAGTCAATATGGAGTGAGTTAACTCCATAAAGTAGCTTTTCTCATAACAGTGTTCACTCTATTGTAACACAAGGAGTGACTTCATAGCATCTAGAAGGAAAAATAGAATCTTCAGTATTTGATAGAAATGTGAGGCTCTACCTTAAAACAACAATATTCTGGAAAAAGAACTCATTACATTCGAAAAAAAAAAAGGTAGCACAGTTGATCCCCTTTACAAGAGACACTGATGTAACAGACAAACGGGGATAAGAGGCATCAGTGTGCAGGCTGACATTTGGCCCATCATGCATCAGGCACTCCGTAGATGCGCCTGTGCAGCCGGGAGCCCTGCAGTCAAGCATGCTGAGCAAGACTGTTGACCACTGTACAATGACACATTGCCACAAAATTTCAAAACTTCATTTCACAGACTTCTGCAAAAGCTTCTTACACTCTTGCATAATTTTTGCACAAGCTTCTCTCATTCTTGCGTGATTTTCGTCAGAACATATAAGTGTTGGAAGTTGTATGTCCCCAAAAACTTGCACAATACAAATAGCATACATTAAAGTCTATCACTTAATACGTGCATAGTGTAACAATGAAAGGAAACTCACGCATGGTTTGCTCCGAGCCTTCCCCGTGCGGTGCCTCCTTGAGCCTTGGAGAGCACTGTACAGCTAGAGCAAAGTAGCATCAATCCAGTGTTAATGGCAGGTTAACAAGACAACAAAACTAACCCCCATATTCATAAACGCTACCCGACTGGACTTTCACCCTTCACTTGACAGAGTTGAGCACTGTGCCGCTGCTCGTTTGAAAGCGACGCTGCACTACTCAAGAATCACAGCAGATTATTGCTGACATGCAGCAATTTTCTCTGCTTAGAGACGGCGCTCCCATCAGCCATCTCAAGTGAAGGTGAAGCGTTGAGTGGAGGGACGTTCTAGAATACGGGGGTAAGATTGGTTGCAAGAACACTACAATAGACACACTTAATTTTTACACTTCATCTATATTGTACAGCTACACACATTCTGCATCCTTATAATGCAACATATACATACAGGCTTATAAAGTAAACACTGTAGGCTGCTCAAATAACACCTACACAAAAAAATTACCCAAAAGTGGCCATGCGCAAAGTACTTTTACTTGAAACTCACAAAACTTTTGCGGTGATGGAGAATAAATAAGACAGGTTACGCTTGGAGGCACATGAGACCTTCGCAGCTTTCATAAAGTACAAAAAACAATATGGTATGTGTGTGTGTATGTACGCATGAAGCTTCAGCCTTTACATACGGTTTCTTGAAAGAATCGACTATGAATTTTATGGCACCTGTGTCCTTCAGCGCAATTGAAAGCCTGCTGATCAGTGTGTGCAATTGTGGAATAGTTACATGGAAAATGGCGTGAAACACCTAAAATCAAATTTTTCTAGCTAGGAAATATGCAGCTGTGTATACACAACACATGCTGCAAACAGTGGGAGGTGACCACAAGAATGATTTGAGTGTAAGCGGCAGTATTCCGCATTCATGCACCCCGCGATTTTCAACTGTTGCCCAAAAGCAGCACCACTTCAGCGTGCTACTTTTTTTTTTTTACATCATAAACAGCACGGAATACAGCGAGGATGAAAACAACTTATGCAATTAAATTTTGAGCACTATTTATGGTGCGCATGATTGATTGATTGATATGTGAGGTTTAACGTCCCAAAGCCACCATATGATTATTTGAGACGCTGTAGTTGAGGGCTCCGGAAATTTCAACCACCTGGGGTTCTTTAACGTGCACCTAAATCTGAGCACACGGGCCTACAACATTCCCGCCTCCATCGGAAATGCAGCCGCCGCAGCCGGGATACGAACCCGCGCCCTGCGGGTCAGCAGCCGAGTACCTTAGCCACTAGACCACTGCGGCGGGGATGGTGCGCATGAAAAAAAAAAAATAGGCCTTTGTACAACGACGAATTCATTTCATAATTTGCCTTCACGGACCTTCTGTTAGGCTGCACCACATACAGATTTTTTGTGGCTTTCAAAAGAGATTTGAAAAAAAAAAATAATAACCGTGTTTACTCTTGTCATGAGCGCACTCACTAAGTCACCCTCATTTCAGTCGCCAAAATTTTGAATTTTTTTTTTCTTCCACATATTAAACACACACCTTACGTTCATCCGCTGAAGTCCCACGGGCTCCCCCCCCCTTGCCGCCTTCGCTCGCTGCCACGTGCCATTTTATTTTTGTTTCTATTTGTTCACGGAACGTCCCCTGTCTTCTTTAATTATCTCTTGTAACATATGTGGCATTATCTTGTTCCCGAGGTGCCACAGGTGCTCTGCTATGTAGATGCACCATTAAACTAGTATTTTTGATCAACTGTGCATTTCTGATGTTTACCTTGCAAGTACGTAAAACTGGCATGCTTCTTGATCTACGATACACATGTGGCTTGTCTCACTTTGAAGGAAAAGTTAGCATACAATGGTGTAAATGCTTAGAATTTGAAATATTGAGGCAGCAGCACACCGGAGATGATCATATGGTAAAGAAACAAGTGCGGCCTTATTACTGGCAAGTTGTCACTTATATGTACAAATAAATTTTGCGAGCTAAAAAAAGTACAAAAGCACAGCGAGGCTATGATGTGGTTCAACCTGTGGATTCGCTTCATTTATCACGCTATATGATGAAGCTTCCTTTGGTAAAACTGCTCAGATAAGAAAAAAAGTTTGCTGTCCAATACAGCAACTATACAAAGTGTGCACGTGCATCTCGCAGCACCTTTTCGTCACTTCCGAAATGCGCCACCAACATGCCCGGGCACCAACCGAATCTATCGCCTACAACTGCCATGTTGTCTCCTCGTGCTTGCACCCGTTTAGTTTTGCCTCACGATGCAAGTTTGAGAAATTATGAGCTGCTAGTGAGGCAAGTTGATTTAGTAGTCCACGCAGAGGGAGCAGAGCTTAGGGTGTTTCTTTGCTGAAAGTTATAACCTGAAATTGAGAACGCACATTCCGATTTTCCTAAATGTACCAGCGTATTTGGCTGGTGCAGATTAACAAAAGCTACTTGAAGAAACTTTGCAATATTTGCATCTTCAGGTGCAACTTCATTACGGGTAAGTGCCATAGCCAAGTATTTACCTGCAAACAGATATAGCTTACCAAGATACTGTACATACAAACTTGTCCGCAGTTAAAATCATGATGGCGAGGAAGGCGGTTAAAATCGTGATGGCGATCGTGGAGATTTGGTATTGCATTGAAACAAACTATAAAGAATGGGAAACAATATTAGTTCACTTTGAAGTATAGCCGATCGGTTCAAGTTGGGCGTCAGGATTTTTTTTAATCAGTCAATTAATTCTATACACGGTCTCTATCATGTTCAGTGACTCCACTGTACATTAGCGTACAACAAAAGCAAAATACAAAGTGAAAAGTGTGTTAAAGCATACGCGAAAAATAAAGTAATGACTGGCATTACCGCGGCACACACCACGCAAAGTCGCTATCTGCCTTGTATAATATTTTCCTCGACTATTTCCACAAATTGCAATCAAAGAGGCTCAAGCTCAACATCACCACTGTTTAAAACACTTGGGGGGGGGGGGGCATTGCTACTTTGGTGGCGTAGGCCGTGACAATATATTCATAATATTATATCTCTTGTAAACTTGCCTAGCTCTGCACGACTAGTTTTCGATGGGAGCAGCTGCGCTTCGCACATCCACTCTTAAAATTGCGGCTCGAGAGATTTTGAGCTTTCACTTGTTTTTGGGCCAGGCAATTTGTAGTGAAAGCAAGATAATAGGCCCTCATAGGTTGTGGCGGGCAGCCGGTGTACGCCGTGGCTGGTATATGTGTCGCACATCTTGATTATCTGGTCTTGTATCGAGTGAACGAGCGAGGCCTTCCTAATCCAATGAGCTCGTTAAAGTAAGACAACAAAAAACCACAATGCTTCTACATCGTTCACAGCAACAGATGACGAGCCCCCAACAAACCGCACTGCAGCACGTAAACTGCCGTAGGTACCCAGGGAGTTACCCGGGCATGGCGGGAGAGGGCGACAACGGCAGAAGTGACATCACAGGAACACTATGTATAAAGGGGACATTTAAAGACTTTTTTCACATTTTTAAACTTCGTGCACTGTTCTGTCACAATTTATAGCTCAGAATAGTTGTATTTTGAAAAGGGCACTAATTCATAAGCCCAATGGTTCAAGGATGGGTGCATTTAGGGGGCCCATTCTACGTTTTACTTATGCCCTTCAAGAACTTGCTTACAGGGCCAAAGTCCTGTTTCAGAAAGAACACGCTAGTGCGTGGCCAGCAGTCCGTCAAGCATTAGTGCTGGTGAGATTTGGAAATGCAGCGCATGAGCATCCTCATCTGCTACTTCTCTGCTCATGCTCTCGGGGCTTACTTGCGAGGCACGGTCCTTCGCACTTTTCATTTTCACACTGTAAATCAACTGATACCAACTCTGCCTTCCATTATTTAATAAACCAATATTTCATGGTCACGAGGACGAGCTTAAAATGTTTGCTACATCAGACCTGAACAGCATTTTGAGTCATCGAAACCTGCTAGTTGCAGCGAGCATTATGCGAAAAATATGATGTGCTTTACGGTGACAACTTGCAAAACACTGCAGCAACGATTAAAATCATGCATTTTTTGTGCTCACAGGAAATCCCTGAAGCAGGAGGCACTGGGCTAGATAAACTGCGCAGCTAAAATACGGATGCGCTTTCCAATGCTGTCATGCGTACAGGCGGAGAAATGGCAGACAAAACTGGGCGCACCCCGATTCTATGCGCATGCGTCCCATTCACTAGCCTCGCTGCCAGTTAGCACCACATGGCTCACTGTCCATGAGCTCGCTTGTTTCCTGTAACAGTGGACCATACGGTACACCTATTTAAAAACGAGGATAGAATGAAGTATATAATGCAGCATCTGATGAAGCCATGACGATGTGTTGCTGATGAAATCTGGAACTCTAGTTAGTACCGTTATTGTTAACCAGCCGACCGACTAGCAAAAAGATTTGCGACTGAAATGATGGCATCTATACCTGCCCTTAAAGGGACACTGAACAAAGTTTTTGCCGCCGAGATTTTCAGCCAAAGCAAAAGATTGGGCCATGAAATTCATAGACAATAATTATTTCAAGCAGAAACTACGGAAACATACTGAATTTAATGAGCCTTTTACAAAATGCCGCGTCTAGCTCTTAGACACGGCGTTTTCTAAAAGGTCGCGACATTTATTTTTCAAGTTTTTTTTTTTGTTATTCAAGACAAATCTACGGTGCATTGTTCACAGAAAACAAAATTGCCTCGGTAAGATTTCTTTGCGAGCAGCTTACTAATTTTAAGGCAGGCGCGTTGATTCGTGAACTGAAGGATGCGAGTGATCGATCTTGCCTGCTAGTGGCTAGGCGACAAAGGCTTTACCTCATGTCCTGGTGTAGCTAAGTCACGCAAATGGAGCAGAAAATGTGCATTATCATTTATTTCACCTAAATATCACACGTATGTGACTTATTGCCAGTGACAGGTGATCAGGATGAAGTCGACAAGTTGCAAATCTGAACAAGAATTCACTCGAATGAAAAACCAACCTATACTCACGTGCACGGTGAAGTCGAACACGTCGTCCGTCAATGTTGTCGCTGATGCCCGAAGGAAAAGAGAAGATGACAAGCGATGGGGTCGTCTCTTTCTATAAAGTCGGCAGAACTGCCAGAACGGCCAACACAAAAGGCATCGGGTTGACATTTCTTCATCTGGGCATCAGTCGCTCCACCCGGGCATGCAGCTGCTACTGGTTCTACTACTATCCTCTTCCCCGTGCCTCTTCCCGACATTGCAGTGTTGCTGCCATACTCGCGAACCTTTTTAAATTAAAGCACGCAATCATGTATTATCGTGCGCCATACTAAACTTAAAAACAGTGCGTCGGTACATGAGATCACGAAGCGCGGTCCACGCCATCACAAGAGCAATTAGAGAAATGAAACAAAGAAAACAAAAATGTATAAAATATTTTGTCTCAATACGATCCGCAATCCAGTTTGCTGCAGCGGCTTTTGGCTCTGTATGAATGGCCAAGCCAGTGCCAAGCCAAGCTTGCGTCCCTGATCAGCTGTCTGTTTGTTTCCATCGAGAATTCAACAGTGAACTGGCAATTTGTTTAGATGATATTGCTGAAGGGCTTGAAATTGAATATTTCTTTACGTACTACTGCTGTACTTTTCCTCTCTGTTTCCTGATCACAGTGATAAGATTGAGGAGGTTACAATTTAGAAAACAGCAAGTGCAGCTCAAGCATTGCTAGTATCGCTGTTTCGGTAATAAAATGTTACAAAGATTTTGCCCCGCGACCTGCTTGCCGTGTTCGAGCACCCAGTAGAAATTTACAGTGCCGCATTTGAAAGAGTTGAATAAAATTGCAATATTACGAAAGAAAGGCTCTGAAGCAACATCGCATTTTATCAGGCCTACACCTCCCACACCTAGACGAGTAAAACTCGTCGATATTATCTTGCAAAGCTGTGTATAATATTTAAAACACATTCTTTAGCCCACGATGAATTGTTCTCTCGTGTGGCTTCTCCATTTGGTACTGTCATGTTAACTTACAAAGGCAACTTTCCATATTTAGTCTCTTTAGATGTTGCAAAAGCTTGACACGTGGTGTGTATGCCATACTCCTCGTAACCTGGGTCCGCCTCTTCAAACAGCGTCGCATTTTATTGTTCGCAATTGTGTTTGTTTTATACTGTAAGCGAGCTGTGTGATTTCATCAATATTCACGAGTGTTCCCTGACTATACAAACACGTGCGTCTTATTTGGTGCGGTGCACGTTTGTATGTAGCAAAAAATGTCATTTCGTGAGCGTGTGTCTGCATACACTTGCATGCCCTGCAGTACGTGTACATAATTAATGCAGTAAGGACTGCAATGCATAGCCTTGCATGGGACATCTATTCCATGCACCCTCAGAGAAATGTTGTTTGTTATGAGCCTACTGTTTATCATTACATTTTTTTTTTTCGTTAAAGTTTCATCTCCATATAAAGCAGCTGTATACAGGCACGAGCTTCAGCAGCTTCCTCGTTGTTCCATTTTAAATAAAAACACCAAGCCTACCCGAATCAATGATCTGTTTGCTATCATTACTGTTATGTGTTCTACGATGTACACAAGGACAGTAGTATACGAAAAATAGGGAGGGAATTGAATGCCCTGCCTGCATGGCTGCGCCGTTTGACAAGATCAGGCGCTGCGCTGTGAAGCTTCCTACCGGCCTGCAGAAATTCAAGGGAGCGTACAATAGCGTGGTTCAAGAGGACTTGTGGGGAATACTAGACACACTGGGTGTAAAAGATGGAGTCACTAATCGTTTAAAGGAAATCTATAAAACTAACGAGGTAGTTAAAAAGTGGGAAAAACAGGTATCCAAGCCCACAGTGGTGAAACGTGGACTTAGGCAGGCGTGCCCACTGTCACCCTTCTTATTCATGATGTACCTACAAGGATTAGAGGCCAAATTAGAGGCAAGGGGACTTAGCTTCAACCTCTCTTTAGTCAAACAAAAAAAACTCATTGATCAGGCACTACCAGCATTAATCTACGCAGATGATATAGTGCTAATGGCCGACAACAAGGAAGATTTGCAGAGATTGATGGACATCTGCGGTAATGAGGGAGATAGGTTAGATTTTAGATTCAGTTAGGAAAAATCAGTAGTCATGATTTTTAATGATAACAAAGGTAGTGAGCTTAGAATACAGGAAGTCACGCTAGAGATAACAGATAAATACAAATAACTGGGCGTATGGATAAGCAATGAGACCGAGTACCTGAGGGAACACGAAATATGCGTGACGACTAAAGATAACAGGAATGCAGCAGTGATGAAAAATAGGGCACTGTGGAATTACAATAGGTATAATGTTGTGAGAGGAATATGGGAAGGGGTAATGGTTCCTGGGCTGACGTTCGGCAACGCGGTCTTGTGCATGAGGTCAGAAGTTCAAGCAAGATTAGAAATTAGGCAACGTGAAATATGTAGGCTTGCTTTAGGAGCTCACGGGAATACACCAAACCAGGGAGTACAAGGTGATATGGGATGGACATTATTTGATGGCAGGGAAGCTAGCAGCAAGATAAAATTTGAGAAGCGATTGAGAGAAATGGGGGAGGAGCGTTGGGCTATGAAGGTTTTCAGCTACTTGTACATGAAGAATGTCAATACAAAATGGAGGAAGCGAACCAGGAAATTGACTGGTAAATACTTAGAAAACAGCAGGTGGCCAAACCAGAAAGAACTATCGGTTAAAAAGGAACTGCAGGAAACGGAGACTGACATGTGGAGAATTGGCATGATTAAGAAGTCCGCACTAGAGATCTATCGAACTTTCAAGCAAGAAATTGCCAAAGAAAGAATCTATGATAATACTCAGGGTAGTTCTCTACTGTTTGAGGCCAGGACGGGAGTATTGCGAACCAAGACATATTGGGCCAAATATGAAGAGGTAGACACAATATGCAGTGCGTGCGAAGAGAAAGAAAAAACTGCCGAACACTTGACAATGCTCTGTAAAGGGCTTCACCTTATAGTTCAAGATGATGGTGCAGAGTTTTTCAAAGCACTGGTGTTTAGGGACAGGGAGGGCAAAATAGACTTTAAGCGGGTAGACTTAACTAAAAGGAGGTTATCTGATTGGTGGCTAAAGTCAAGGCACGATTCAAATTTAAACCCTCCACTTCAAAGTACCCGTCCAACTTTACTATTTAAAGGGGAAAAAAAAAATCTAGTGGTTAGTTCACTAAGCATTACGGCTAGGTGACGTTAGCCGCCGCCCGATCTAAAGGGTACGGCCACATCCATCCATCTATCCAGCCAAGAATATGCTCTCTGGCTTGTTGCTCCAGGCCTAGTCAGGTAGATTTTCTGGCCTCACCGTTGAATTGTTTGCTCGGGTTGTGGCTTGCAAACATTGCGGTTTTGGGCTTCGTATCATCTTGTTCCGTCATCATGTCCTCCAAGTGGAGGACATGTCGCAGTGTGAGGAGGGAGTACGACAAGGCGCTGATAGAATGAGCTATCAGTCTTACCAGGCAGGCGGTTGAGAGCGCACCGAGGCAGCTGACGCACACCAGCACTATCCGCTTCCTGTATAATACAGGCTAGGGAATTATAGAGACACAGAGCAGAAATCAACTCTTGTGCCTCTCTCATGCACTCACAAGGCGGAACCTGCTTCGAACACTGAGGACCGAGCTAAGCAACACCATGCGTGACGATAAATCATGGTCTCCTATTGCAATAATGATTAAGGCACGCATGCAACTTAAACCATCTCACGCAAGATGAACTCACAACACCATCGAAGTGAACCCAAGGCACGTGCTGATTATTATGTACGGTACTAGCGCTAAATTCATGCAGACGTTTAGTTGGTGCTGCAGTAGGCCTAGTTGAAGGAATGGCCACAGCTACTGCTGTGATGGAGAACGGGCTCATTAACACCTTCATGTAGATTAAAACGGCTTACCCCGAAATGGCTGGAAGTGTCACGCTATCCCTAGCAGTGGCACATGCAGTTGCATATTTAACGATTACAGAAATGGCGTACCGATTTCCAAAGCACCTATCAATACTTCCGTCAAGGCGTAGCACCAAACACTTTATCGCACATTTCGGGAAACATTCCTTTTTCTCCCAATCTGGTGGCTAGGCATGACTACGCCCAAGAATAAGCATGTTATTATGTATGTCGGAGGTATTTTCATCTGATCCCTGTAAAATTATTTCCCTAAACCCATGGAAAAAAAAGAAAATGGAATTCGCACCTGTCATCACATTGCACCCCATCACAGGAATGGGATCAGATTGGCCTGGCGCTCAATACTCCCTTACGCTTAATCAGAGCTCGGTCTGGCACCAGCTCCAGACAAAACCATTTATAATCTCCTGTCTGGCACATCTGTTTTACTCTGCTCTCTCTCAACCAGAGTGCACCATGTACCTGTGGTTCACCCCTGGTGGATCTTTTTCACTGTTTGTGAATTGCACACAAAGCCCTTACTGGTAGATCCTATTCCCAATTCTTCACTATTCTCACGGGAGGCCACTCTTTGGGCAGCTTACATCACGACATGTGCGTGTCATGATGTCAGTGCCGTCTTTTTCAGAGTCGGCGCCGTCTTTTCTTTCTCTTTTGCTCCTTCCCTGTCCTGTGTTTCTGGTGTTGCGCTGCAAACAAGTGAAGATGTTAAAGAACACCAGATGTTCAAAATTTGCTTCTCATTAATATATCGTGGTTTTGGGAATTAAAACCCCAGATATATTGAAAGAAGATGCATGAAAAGGGAAGGATGATATTGGAAACTGGCAAAAAAGGGATGACAGACTTCTTAAGCTATGCTGCCATTGAGATTTTCAGCTGTTCACGCAATTCTCACACGTGGCTTTGATGGAGCTATGCACATATCACACAAGCATGCTGACTGTACAGTTAGTGTAACTGCAACCTTCATGTACCCAGCCTTCATGTACCCTCTATGACATTTCAGAACATCTGAGTCAGTGTTAGCATCAAGTTATGTTCTTCATGCTGGGGAACCAGTGTGATGAGTTACCCTTTCTACAGAATGAAGCCCTGTCTACCTGGAACAAGCTGCAAGATATATAACTAAACGGCCCTTTTCAGGGCCAGTCAATCTCTGTCCGGCTTGGATGCACCAACTGATTCCCTTTATCATCAACCCTCAATAAAACTAGCAAATGTTTGTACATGTGCAAGCAGTGTCATTCAATATCTTAGGAAATGCTTGTGAAGCAATTTCAAGAAGAATCGTTTTTCTTATCTCATAGTAAGGCATTAGGAACACCTTAGTCACACCAAATGCCATTATTCAATGAGAGGAACAAGAGAAATATTTCACTGGGAACTATGAAGTAAATAAAAAAAAATGTTTTCAGATACTGCAAGATCATGTCATAAAAAAGCTCAGAAGTTGCTATGTGTGGCCACATTTAATCTGTGCAAGCATCGTGTGGTTACAAAATTCTGCACCAAACATAGGTTCAGCTTTCTGGAATAGACCGCGCTGCACAAGCTAGCTCAGTGCATGCACTTCTGTACCCTGCCAGAGAATATTTTTACCACCAGTATGTTGTAACGTGAAGTGAAATGGTGATTGCATACTAGGGTGTGTCCTGCAGGACCCCAATAAAGTTGTTTCACTTGATCGGTTGGTGTGCTGTAAGCAGAACATTTCCAAGAAAAATCGTATAGTTTGGAGGAGGACTTAAGCAAGGAAAGGTGTAGATAAAACACTGGATTCACTGGCATTATCCTCACCAAGTATAACATTGTTTTTCTGGTGAAGCTTTGTGTCTGAACAGCGAGCAGGATAAGCTGGTAAAAACATGCAAAATGGGAAGTCTAGCACAGCAATCTGTGCAGTACTGCTCATTTCATGGAGCATTAATTTCACAGGCTTTGCTCATTGTTAGCGTTAAGCCTATATTATGTCCACTGCAGGGTGGAAGCCCAATCAATGTTCCCTGTCCTGTATGAGCCAATTTCATATTATGGCTGATAATTTCTCGATCTCATTGGAAGTAATCACCTGCCACCCTCTGCTACATTTCATGTGTCCTAATATAAATTAATTGACATTACTGACCTGTCATCCATCTTTTTTTCTCGTTCCCAACTAATGCATTCATTTTTGATAAACTCTGCTTTCTTCCCATGTCTTAATATTATGCTAGCCTTTTTTCATTTTTCTGAAACATTATCTTTGCTCAGAAGCTAGAAGTTATCAGAAAGAACATAACGACATTTTACCTCCTGAGCATATGGCATCATCAATACAAAAATGTAATAAAAGTGAGAAAACATCCTATCTATATAAGAGGCCCTAAAATACTGCAGGTGGCAACAAATAAACTGGTATTTGTATAAAGGAAGTGACAAAAACTTTGACTACTGTCACTTATTCTGATTCTTGGGACATCTTTTTTAGTACATCATAACACAAAATTACACATTTACACAATTTACACAGAGGAATTGCCACCACGTGCTTGAGGCCACCCTTCAGAAGTCATGTGAGCACAAGGATGAGGTAAGCCTTAAAAACCAGATTAAAAGACTAAAGGATGCTGGATATCCCAACAGCACCATCACACCCGTGTGCTAAACCCTCCTGCAGAAAGTCAAGTTAAGCAAAACAGGACCAAAATAAAAACAGAATGACCAAAGATCTTTGCATGCTATACCGTACGTACATAAGGTGTTTCACAATATAAAGAAAATAGCGAGCCGATATGATTTTATCTTGTTACTTGCCATCCCTTGCAAGTTTTCAAAAGTGTGTGTACTAAAAAGCAACAGGAATAGCCATTATTTCACCATTCGTCACGAGAATAGGTATACTGAATGCCAATATAATGTTGTGTATGAGATACTATTGACACGGGGAAACGTAAACATAAGACAAACTGGGCAATGCCCTAATGTTTGAGCAAGACAGCATGCTTAAAATGTTAAGAATGGCTACGGTAGTCGCATGGCCATACACTGTAAAGAATGTAAGTGCAGTTCTATGTTTCATAAAACACTGTTCTTGAAAAAAGCAAGAACAAGAAATGAAAGAGAGACTGTGAAAGCATTTTCTTGTCAGGAAGGCCATGGATCAGTGCATCAGTATACCTTCACTCATCCATTTGGAGAGAGAGTATTCTTTTCTCAGTTAAGATTATATTATTATGGTCTCACATGTGTCGTTGTGCATGAGCACTGTTCTTGTACTCTGTATAAAAGTGGGCGTAGTACTTTCAATAAAATTCAGTTGGCAGTCAGCGCTCTTTCCTGTTCTTTTTGTCTCTTCCTGAAGTTCTCTCGCTGTTACTAGAACACAACCACGATGAACCAACTTGCCCAGATTAAGCTATTGTTGACGAAAAGTCAGAGCATGAAAATACTTCAGGGGCTCAGAACCTCCTCACTACCCGTCTAGTTACGGCCCTGGTCTATGTGTTCCGAGAGTGAAGCACTAGTGGAGCTATCTAACTACCTAACGGTGAGGAGGGTTTGTGTATACTCGAGCTTGTTTCATGAAATGGTGAGAGGTGGCAGGTTGTTGAAAAAATATGCTGTGTGGGAGGTCAAGATTTTGATTGAGAACGCTGAGTATGAGCCAGTGACATTAGGCTTTTTGCGATATTCACTCTAGCATAGGACCTTGGTTGGTGGTTGACGTGTGCATTTGATCACATTGTAGTCTTCCACCATAATTTTTTTGCCACTTGGCATCGACGCTCTTGAGTTGTACCAAAGTAATTAAGCATCCAGGTACAAGTATCTTCTGTCAGTGTTTCAATGAAGAGCTGAATATGAGTAATAGCTTCCATCGATACTTCTGGCATTGGTGTATGCACATTTCTTTTGAAGTTCTCTTGTAAAAAAGGCATTAAAGGTATGTTTTTGTGACTTTTTAGTGTTGGCCAGAACTGCTGGTGTGTCCGAACGGCTCTTCGATTGGTTATGGTGTTGTCTTGTTCAGGGCCACAGAGCTTTCAGCCTTTTTTTATATTTGCCTTCACAGGAATGCTCTTTGCATGCTTCTTCAGTACTTTGTATTATTCCTAAAGCATTGACTTCCAGATTTTGATTGTGGTGCTTTAATCTAGTGTTCAACTTCACGCTAGCTTCATTTGCACGCAAAGCAAGAACTCAGGAGTATGGTAACTTTTGCTATGGGTTTTCCCTTCTTCAGTCTACTGTATTTTTGCCTGTGTTGTCTAAGCGCTGACAGCCTCGTGCGACAGCTTTTTTTTTTGTGCACTTATTGTGTGCCAATGACTTATTTGCCTCCTCAGCTAAAGACTTTTTGTATTATAAGAGAAAGCTCTGTCTGTATTGCTTTTGTCATTTGCTGATGGTGTATCTTCAGTATCTTTTCTCAGTGTACACTATACTTGAATGGAAAAGCAGCATGACTACCTTCAGCTGTTAGCAGGCTTTTAGCTGCTTTAATACTGATTGATGCTCCTTTCTCGGGCGTTTTATTTTGGATGGTTGGCATGTCATTGCTTCTTTTAAACTTTAAAACTGCAGGTGCACCTTTTTCTGGTTACACCTGGTATATTTTTCCAGTGGTTATATATATATATATATATATATATATATATATATATATATATATATATATATATATATATATATATATATATATATATATATATATATATATATATATATATATATATTGCTAACTTGAGAAACAAGGCCTCTTTACGTTAGGTGCACATCAGGTAGGAAGAGTACTTCTATTACTTGCCAAGATTGTGGCCCCTTATGGTGGGAATCATAATGCACTGTTGATGTGTCAAATTCACATAGCATAATTCCAAGGCACTCGATCAATATCCAAGGAAGAAAATTATGTTCTTTTGCGTGAGTTTCAGCAACTCATAGTAATTTGTATGTAAATGAATACTTCATCATTCTTGGCTGTCGTGTTTTATGGAAGCACATGTGCTTCGTTAATAACAAAAAAAAAAAAACACGCACGCTCACGCCATTGCAGTGGCGTGAGCGTGCGTGTTTTTTTTTTTTTGTTATTAACGATTTCCCCTATGCATTCACGTATCTTCTTTTTTTGTGTGTCGTACTTCTCGTATCGCGCAGCCTACCGTTTTGAGCACACGTAAAAAAAGTACATAAAAAAGATGCGTTCCACGCCGAAATTCGCGTTCGCAACGAGCTGGGCACCGACAGGGTGCCCTACGACGCCCACACACTCCGCAACACCTTACCAACCGTTCGCTGCGATGTTGTTGGGAATTCGTGTGGTCGTTGCATGAATATAGCGCGTGCGTGCGTGCGTGCGCACGCGCGTCTGTGTGTTAGATCACGGCAACTGCATATGTTGTATGATTCAGTCACCATAACGCAACTGACGACCCCCGCTCTTCCCACACGTCAAGCAGCAGCAAGTGCCGTTAACCGTACTGTGCTGTGAACGCAAAACAGATTCGAATAGGTCGCGTAGATAGCTAGCCCGACACATGATACGATAAGATTTGCGCCAGATATTCGACGTCTACATGCGCGCGTAAGACAGCGGTATCCGCAGCAGCTTCGTCATACGTACGGATAGCACCGCATCGGACGTCACGTCTGACAGAGAAACTTGATCGGTAATTTTTTCTCACTTAAAAAGTCTACCTTGCACAACTTCAACCAACGATTATGCATTTCAACGAGCTGTGCATGGTTTAATGATTGATTGATTGATATGTGGGGTTTAACGTCCCAAAACCACCATATGATTATGAGAGACGCCGTAGTGGAGGGCTCCGGAAATTTCGACCCCCTGGGGTTCTTTAACGTGCACCCAAATCTGAGCACACGGGCCTACAACATTTCCGCCTCCATCGGAAATGCAGCCGCCGCAGCCGGGATTCGAACCCGTGACCTGCGGGTCAGCAGCCGAGTACCTTAGCCACTAGACCGCCGCGGCGGGGCATGGTTTAATGACGAAAAGATAGTTCTAATATTGTTCCCGGCACATATATTACTCTAACTTGAAAAATCGGCGCGTGAATTGGGGCCAGAACAGCGCCAAAAAGCAGCACACGCAGAAATTGGCTCATATTCTAATATTATGACATCGTGGTGTTGACTTTTCAGCTGACGCCGGCAATAACGTTCAAACGGCGGGCCAATAATGCCGGTCTCATTGGATGGCTCCGCCCATATTGGCTGCTACTTGTACAACCTGGCCCGATGCGTCCGTTCTAATAGGCCGGCACAGCCTATATGGGCGGAAAGTTCTGAAAGCTGGCCCAATATAACCAATCTAATAGACTGGCACAGCCATCATTGGCGGAATGTTGTTAATGCTGGTCCAACATAGCCGTTCTATTCGGCTGGCAGAACCAATATTGGGGGTACGTTGTCAACGCTGGTCCAACGTCGCCGTTCTATTTGGCTGGCATAGCCAATCTTGGCGGTACGTTGTGAAAACTGGGCCGTTCATGGGCCAGGCAATGCCGATCTATCCCCAATATTGGGCCAACCTTCTGTGCTGCCTGGGCGTGCTTCCTGTCTGGGTAAAATAATTCTGCAGCCGTGTATGCAGTGCACTGGCATTTTTGTGCGCATGTGGAAGCAAAGCAACATAATCAAGAACGGCACATGAAAGCACTACTGGCAGCACGATCAGCTGCTAACTCCCGAGGAGCGAGTCACAGTCCCCTGCTGTATTATTGTTTTTTTCATGCTTTTAAGTCACTTTCATTGCATTTAATATATACTATCCTTCAGCGAGGACAAAATCAAAGCATAGTTTTTCGTTTTAACTGCACGTAGCCATGGTTACAGTAAATAATATGGAGCGCCGCATGCCACCAACACGCGCTGGGTCGACCACTAAATCGAAATGGCTAGAGCGACGAAACTTGTAGTTAGGACTACATTTGACTTTTCGTGCACTTCGCCGGTGCATTTCGAATGGCGTTATTGTTCGAATAACTTTTGCAATTTCAACGTTGCGAAAAGCCTACATGAGTACTGTTTTCGATTCTTGTGTTTCGATTACGCCGGTGAAACCTGCAACATCCGAGTGCAGTGAATTAAAGCCGGCTCGATTTTTCCTCTCTATCTCTACCACGCCGGGAAATGGGGGAGAAAGAGGTGGAGTCATTAGCCACCCCGCGAGTGCTTTGAAGACGCCACTGCTACGTAGCCCCAGTCCACCCCTTAGGATGGAAGCAAGTCGGTTCCGAAACGTCGGGTTTACGCATCATCACCTACATTTTTGGGTGGAGTTTAAATCGTTTCCAATTCGTTTCCTACGCTCGGCTAGAGTGTGAGCATGGCTGTGACAGAAATGCTATTTGATTGGAAGTTTTATGCTTGTGTTTCGTTAAAGAAGCAACTTCATTTTGCTGACAGCACAAGCAATGACGACGGTGTGATATGTTTGAAAACCAACGCCACGTTAAACATTTGGTACCGTGCAGCCGCTATGTCACTCTATTTGCTAGCAGCCTACTGCTGCTGCGAATTCGTCAGGCAAGCTCGGTTGAAGCTACCTAGGAGGGCCGTTCACATCATTCTTGTTCTTGTTTGTGCAGTTTTCTGTACTACTCACAGCCTTAGGCGATGTATCGTTGATTTATGGCCAAGCAGCTGGCACTGGCACCCTTTGCACTGCGGCAAAAATGACGTAGCGAACATTTAACCGTTGCTATTGTTTCGGAAAGTACTTTGGTCTAATATACATTCATTTGACGATCAAGAGTTCAATGGGTGAAAGAGTCACAGGGAATAAGTCCGTACGTCCAATGTTTTCCAATGTGAGTTTATGGGTCGACCTTCCTCCCGAAGCCATCTTGCATTGCAGAGCGCTTACCTATATCCCGTGGCCATTGCGAATAGCCACATAAATTGCATCAAGTACAAAAGTGGATCATCTATGTACATACGAGAGAGCAGTCCGAAAGCTTCCCAGGTGTTTCCGTTTTTCTTCGTGCCACAGCTGTCCACACTGTTGCTGTTTTGAACAGACACAGAATAATTGTTGTCGTTTGTACATGTCGAGTAAACCACGGCCGTACTTGCCAAACGCACCCTACGCACCACCATTTACCGGACCACCACTGCCACACGCAGGGCATTGTGGTTTAACACCAGCGCACAAAATGGGAATGCACTATATCTTTGCGCTGGCGTCTCCAAGCGCGCCGAACGCCAGCGGGCACACCGGCTAGGGGGTTCATGCAAGACTGTAAGTTCTACACTTTGCGATACGCCGGCCTATATCTAGCCCTTAAGCCCGCACCTCTTTGTCGCTGTCGAAGCTCCCTGAGCCAGGCAAGCGCGCCGAGCAAAACAGGTGCAGCGGCAGATGGCTCGCGCCACACTGCGCATGCCACACACACCCCCGCTCCGTTATTCACTCCGACGAGCACAGCAGATGCTTCCCCACCCATTTCCTGCTTTACCGCCCACAAGAAAGTCAGCAGCGAGATCAAGCGCATAGTTGTCAGCATCCCAATTCTAAGAAGCTTGGCTGATTTGTTGTATTCATGCACGAAAAAACTGTTAGTTTTTTTTAATAGAGTGGGTGGGGGCACCCAGGGCACCTTAGTTCCTTCAGTAGTGGGTCAGGAAGACTGGTTATGTATGTGTGTTTTTGGCAATGCTTGTTTTTCAGGCGAGTACTCTATCCTCCATACACCCCACACTGTAAGCAAAAGTTAGCCTAGATGGGAGTTTCTCCAGCACATGAGGCCATAAAACTCCCCTGCCCCAATTACATACTCCCTGGTAGGGAGTGAACTCGGCACATGTCATCGTAAAACGCGTCTGCTTAATTACAGAGTTTATGAACGACATGACCTTGTTAATCTCCCCAGGGAGTTTCAGGTCCCGTGGTTACAAACTCCCTATAGGAGCTCTAAAAACCCTCTTTGGGCGTGACGTGTGTGTGTGTATGTGTGTGTGTGTGTGTGTGTGTGCATGCGCGCGCGCGCGTGTGTGTGTGTGTGTGTGTGTGTGTGTGTGTGTGTGTACGGGCATATGTTTGCTGGTCGGTGTGAAACACATGTGCTTTGTGTGGCTAACCTTGTAAGCATCTGTCAACAGGCAACGAAATTATAAGTGCAGCGAAGAATAGCAACGACCGGTTGGTATTTACTGGAACCTTTCAATATATTTCGCACCGTTAAACCACGCTGCACACCGGTCCGATTCCTCAACGAAACGTCGTGAATGCCGCGCTTCAAAGGGCCGAGTAACAAAAAACTTCAAGGAATAAATTAATGGTAGCAAAAGTAAGCTGTTACGACCGTCAGCGGCTGCTCCTGGAGTTTCACCGTCAGAAATTTCGAAGTGGTCTGAAGTAGGCTTCGCTCGACTACGGCAGGCTGGCCGGCAACCAGTCTGAGAGGTGCGCCGGCGATGCGTTCGCCCAGTCGCCGCCAATAGTGGCTTCTCGGAGTGTCACCAGTATTTTACCGGCTTTAACATCTAAGTGGTAAGAAGGCTCGCTATGCTGTCGATATCAAGCCGGTATCGTATCAAACTCGCACTGCCCGCCGGCCACCGCGGCAAGCGCTACGAGCTAGCACCGACCACCGGCGAGGCAAAGAATGTGTTTCACAAGAAATGAAGGCTGCTGGGATGTATAACAGTCTTCAGCGCCTTGCGACCACAGCTGTGAATGACTAACTACAAGGCGAGCGCCGAGCGAGGCGGAGTACGATCGTCAGCGATTGCACCGTAAAACTTCGAAGCGGTTCGAAGTAGGCTTCGCTCGACTACGGCCGGCAACCGGTCTGAGAGTTGCGCCGGCGACACGCTCGCCCTGTCTCCGCCGATAGTGGCTTCTCGAAGTGTCACCGGTATTTCACCGGCTGCAACATCTTAGCGGTAGGAAGGCCTCGCTATGGCGTCGGTATCAAGCCGGCATCGTATCGAGCTCGCACTGCGCACCTGCCGCCGTGGCGAGCTCTGCGAGCTATACATGCAATGCATGCGAGCAACAGGAACAGCGACTGCGAACCATCTCATTCGTTTAAGTCTATCGCTCCGTAGCTTAAACTGTGTGGATAGCGGACACCTATTTCTGTGCATGGGAAAAACGAGAAATAAACTGCATATCAGCAAGCATTTTGTGGTCGCCAGCTCTCAATCATCGAATCATGCACCGTGCCGTACTCGTGAGTGAGGCCTGGTCGTCGAACGCGGTAGCGGCGGTCTACCTCGGTTCATCGCTGGAGCTGCTAAATGTGCCTCGTTAATGTGTTCATTCAAGGCCGCGCACACTTTGTGTATGATTCCGTGCATTTTACTTGTCCACAAACAGTACTGCTACTGCAAATTCAGCCCGCACGACAGAGCGTCAACTGATAAAACCTTTTCGCTATAGTAAAAAAATAATAAATATTAGGCAGGGTTGGATTAAAAGGCATGTGTGTTGAAGTACTTACATCAGACCACCGCAAGTTCATACTTACGCCGTGCGTATCTATTGCTTAATTAATAGCGAAAAAAAGGCTTTCACCAGGGCTACATGGGAGGTAAGAATATGATGCATATATATACCCGGTGACTATATGGTAGGTGTGTACTGCGTGTGGCAAGCTGTGGTGAATGCGAGTGTTGTGATATAACGTGAACGTTGTGAGAATGTTTGTGTACTGTAATCATTGTTGTGCGCATTAAATGTTATGTAATTAAAGTTACACTTGTGCATGGTACGGCTGCTGACGTAATTTTTTTCTTTGTCGATGCAAAAAATTTACTTCCATACTGACCTGAAATAGTTCGCCAATGAATGTAAATAAACCCCCCCCCCCCTGGCACCATGCAAAAACCTTCTACTGATCGGGAGTAAATTATTTACTCCCTCCAGACGGTGTTTATAAAACTCCCATCGGGGCTTGCGCTAAAGGAAAAGGTCATTTACTCCCATCTCAGCTTATTTCTGTTTACAGTGCACTGGAACAGCCCCCTGGTCCCGTTGTTGTGTCTGCAGTAAATCTGTGCGCCACCTCATCGCACCGCCGCCGCTGTCTGTTCTTGCTCATGCCACCGCCGCAGTCCCGAGAATGACCCCGGCTCTCCTCCGCTAATCAATTGTAGAACGGTAGCGTTTGTTTTTTATTTTATTGTGATCGAGAAATCTGGTCATATAATCTATCAACTACCGAGGGACCTATACCAGCCACCGCTGGTTGGCGGCAGCTCCAGCAGCAGCCTGCTCTCTCCTTCCCGTTTTTTCTCTTCAGCGCCACTTTGACGTCCAGAAGCTTTCAAAACTCTCGACTCAAATTGTAGGAGCGGAATGCACCTCCACTACAGAGGGAAAAAATTAGGAGAGAACACGCCTAGCATCTATAGGCCAAACTTTTTTGAGCCACTACCTCTTCGAGCCCGTGTCAAAATTCCCAACATGCGCCTGTTACTTTTTTTTCTTTTTAAGTGTGAATGCATTTCTAAGTCGGGCTTTGTCAGGCATCCGGCGTTGTCCGCGGCCTTATCCACACGTCAGCAGAAGTTATCTCTCCGCTATCACTCCCTCTCTCATAGCAACAGCTGCCGCTGCGGGCGCGCGTGCTTATCCTCGCCCCTTGCAACTGGAGCACGTGCATGGTGCGACAGGTTCAGTGCTTCGCTGCATCATCTCTCGCCATTTCTCTCTCTCCTACCTGCGTCCTACTCTCCCATCTACTTGCTTCTTGCTCTCGATCGTTCGATGGCTGAGCGCCTCTCAAGAACATCCGAAAATGTGTGCTCGAGACGCCACTGTGAACCGCGAACGCCCAGCAGAGAAGGCTGGCGCCCCACACTCCTGTCCGCTTGCTCCTCCCTCTCAACCTTTCGCTGGCTGAGCGCCTCCTAAGGCGATGGCAGA
Source organism: Rhipicephalus microplus (assembly GCF_043290135.1). Taxonomy (NCBI): domain Eukaryota; kingdom Metazoa; phylum Arthropoda; class Arachnida; order Ixodida; family Ixodidae; genus Rhipicephalus; species Rhipicephalus microplus. The sequence continues at coordinate 61,017,385 of NC_134700.1, read as the reverse complement.
AGTTGGTGAAGCGAATGTCTGATGGCAACAGTGCCCTCTCTCGGCGCAAGAAATGCATTCACATTTTCTCACGATTTCTTTCGGGGAGATCGGGGCCTTCTTTTGTGGCTAGGATTTTATTCTTAGTGTTTCCCCTCGGAGACTATTCATTTCGGTCCCAGCTGATTAGATGAAATTTTTCGACCGGTGTGCTGCATTTCCGGTCGTACTTCCGGAATGTGATTTTAATGTAACAGAACTTTCAAGACTCTGACACTAATCAGAGGAGCGGAATTTCTTAAACACAGTGAACAGTGCACAGACACCACCTTTTTTGAAATTTATCTCTGAGGCCATAAATATATTCTGCTTGACGGGGCTGCCGGTTGGTACACATTCCCCGGGACACACTCATATGCACACATTCATGTGGACAATACAATATCTGTCAACAACTGGGACACATTCATATGCAAGTTAAAACTTCACCTGCACCTTTTTTGTGATTTACATTTTACTTTAGTCTTATTCGTCTTACGCTTGAAGTGTGCGGACAGATTCGGTGCATAAATATAGGCAAGAGCAAACATCGCGGCTCAGCGCAGTTTCGAGTGACTAACTGCGCTCTGCCAAATTTGAGTCACTAGTGTTCGCAAGTAAACCCGTTACTTTTTTGGTAACTTAGTAACGTGCTTTTTACAGGATCTCAAATGAAACGGGTAACTTATTTTGCATTACAATTGTTGGTAATGTGTGACGTCACGTTACTCGTTACTTTTATTCTTCTGGGTGCAATTTTTCCAGAGCTCGCCTCACAAATTTTCGACACAGAGTCGGACAGTTTTCAACCTGATAGGCATGGCCAAAGATTGCGCTGGCGATCAGTTTTCTTTTTGAAAATTACAGGTGGAAATTTCTAGGCCCGCTGACTCTCTGCGGGAAAGGCTGGGTCATCGCTCCAAAAAGCTTGAAGAAAGCCATGGAATCCGCCTTGAGGGATTCCATGAACATGCTTTTCGTGGACGTGGATTGTAGCAGGTGGAATGCTGGCACCTGGCCTTTCAGAGCCGAAACGAAAGGCTGCTTGAAGGAAAAGCTCATGGGCTTGATATACTCCATACCATGTGTTCAATGGGATAATGCTTCGTTTAAAGAACGAAAGAACGTCTCCGAATGCAACATAAAAATGACGTTCCCAAGTTCTGAGAAAAAAGAGTGCACTCTCCGAATACAGCGGGGTGAACTACCACCGCATCAACTTTCTTAAGTAGCACATCTACCACTTATACTTCTAATATCAGAAGCAACTTTGGGAGGGGGGTGGTGGTGAAGCTCCTCTTAGTTTAACGGTGTTACTGGTCACGAGTAACCGAGTGAAGAAGACACAAGAAAGAAAGGAAGGCAAAAGAAATGGATGACCATTGCTCGTCTCATTTCCTAAGAGACGTTACTCTGCTCCTAGTCTTCGAAGTGCTGCTACACTTCGATTGGCTGCTGTGCGCGCTTTGCCTGAGTTTGCGGACAACAATCGAGTTCTTCTGTCAGCCTCCTGGGTAGTCGCCGTACGTGGCGGATCATTTTTGGGGCATGAACGAAGCAGAGCAGAGGGCGCGTTCAAGATGCTTGCGCTCGGCTTCCTTGGCTCACGTCTCGTTGCTGTTACTGGCGTGCCATCTGCAATCTCAAACGCGATCGAAAGCATGGACGCATGCACGACTGGACGGACAAACGTACGAACGGACGCTTCGTCACACTCACCACCATTTGGTCCAGGGAGATGCTGTGACTTTTCTTGTGGATTGGTGGCCCATCCAGGAGCCAGCCTGTAAGTACAACAGGTTTACAAGTGTGATTCCGATTGATTCTGCCTAAATGGAATTTTGCAAGCTATGGAAAATTGGATCACACCAAGAAAGCAAGAAAAGCCTTAAAAAGAAAAGCAAAAGAATGCTAGTTGGATGTGAAACATCGAATGATTGTTCCAGTACGAAAAAAAACGCCAGGCCTGCGCGGAAGGCGAAGCACAGTCACAACAATAGCTAGAAGAAGGGCCTTTCAGAGCTATTTCTAAACACTCATTTCATAACTGCTGTGAGCACGCCAGCTCAATACCAACTACGGCATTAAATTAAAAATATTTGTGAAGTAATCTAGCATTCGCTATGCTACTTTTCGTCATTCTTCTGAGAAGCGCGGTATCCGGCAGACACTTGCAATTAATTTTGTGCCAATTGTTCATGCACTGGGTGACGACAATGAGGAATAATGGCTGAAGTGGGTATGCGCCACAAATAATAGGGGGACAAAAACAAGCTTTTGTAATAGGTTAGAACATTGGACGACCCACTCGTTACGCTATTCGCATTGTGCGAAGACTGGTTGTTATTTCGGTTTTTTTAAACGTTTTATAAGTCGTATTAACGCGAAGTCTTTCCCGACATCAAATCTGCTCAAGTTTGCCAGCAAGTCCCAAGCACCCGTGTGTTCAGTGGTAGAACACGGGGCTGCCACCCAGTGGACTCGTATTCGAGTCCTGCTGTAATAATGATGCTAAGTTATTTTTCCTAATTTCGTGCGATCTGGTTACGGACACCGGCGGCGATGGCGGCGGACAACTGCGTATGACCCAAGTTGGGATCTGATAACAGCCTTCGCTGCAAAATGTTCGACTCGCGACGTTGATTGGTCTTCCTCTGTTTCAACTAAAGTCAATTAACACCACTGTCACACGAACAGACAACTGCAACCATGGTTATCACTGGAAACTGGATTTTAGGCATTTGCCTATTTTGTTTTTTGTAATCAGGATGTTCGACTTTGATATATGACATGAAGTAGAGGTGAAGAACTTTATACAGGAGGGGCTTCTGTGCAGCCGCAGGAAGATTAAGAAGGAATGCGAAATGGTCGAATGTGAACGTTGATTGTTGATTAACAAAATTTATGTCCACTTGGCATTGTTGTGTTTGTCATTTTCTTCCTAAATGTTGCTTTATACTAGGTCACATAAGAAATTTCACTTATACACTTGAAGTTGCTGCGTCCCCAACAAAATGCTTTGTACCCCTCAATTTTCTTCATTGGTTCATTACAAGCCACAAAAGCATGAGAAGAGGAGTTGAGTTTGAAACCTTCAACGCTAGCCTGCTGTAGCCTTCGCAAGCCAAATTCCTTCCCAGCCCTCTTTGTTATTGGAGCAACTCGGAGCCAGAAGATCACCAAGGAGATGTATCAGCGCAAGGGTACATGAACATAGCATGCGCAAGCCAAGAGGCTGGCAAGAATCATGTATTGGGGATCTGTGTTCGTGTTTTCGGGTGAGCGAAATTTGCTCTGTCATGGTTGTTGGTTCTTTCCATAGTACAACTGGTCTCGTGGGAAACTGTCAGTAATGTCTCGGGTAGACGGACTCGACTGTTTTAAAATTTGCACATGTCTAGTACACGCTTGTCTCGCCGCGGTTCTAAAACAGGGCAAGACTGCCCATTCGCAAGTGTTAAATGTCGCAATGCGTGGAGTTGGCCTCACTGCTCCCGGAGGGTCAAGCTACGTCGGTCTGCTCTCCCACCTCTATACGTCTGTGTGGGGACGAGTTTTTTTGGCTGATTTTTAGGGCACGGTATGCTCTGGCGGCAACATTGTTATTTAGTCCTCCAAGGTGCGCAAGGTAGAGGTCCTCGACAAAGTACCGTAAGCAGCATTGCAGCCATACCGGTAAGCACTCCTGTAACCAGCAGGGTACTCAAACTTTGCCATAGTGTCCTCGAGGGCGTTCACAACAACCGTCACAGGCACGTCGCCTTCTTGCATAGTGGTAGCACTTGGCGCGTGCAAAACGTCCACTCAATCTCCCTCTGTCTGGCTAGATGGATATTGGTCGAAACTGTAGGCGCCGTGACTCATCAGGTGATGCAACCTTCTGTGCGACGTGGGCCAGTGCATCCAAGCGCTCAAGCAATGGCGAGCCAGTGTGCAGCTTCACTAATTGATATAAATTTAAAAAGCTCTTGGCTCCTAGAGCTGATGCTTTCGAATGATACCGAGGCGCTGACAAAGCCCGGCTTCCGTCCGGTGTTGGTACCACGCCCTGCTGCGCGGTGAGCTGCAGCGTGACTTAGCGGCCTCGAGGTGGAGATTATTCTGAGCTGCCTCATCGTTGAAGATCTAGATAGACTCATCGCAGGTATAAAAAAATCCGACCGAAAGCGGAAATCAAAGCAGTACTCCATTCTGCCTAGGCTTGTTGCCTCAAGCCTTTCTACTTGTACCACGCCATGACCCTGTCCTGAAGGCGCTCTACGGCCAAGGACCATTTCTGCACTTCCGTGCAAGCCTCCTGACCAATGGTGCAATGATGGCCGCCACCCAGTATTCGGCGTGATTGTAAAAGGTGCACAACACCAGTACTTGGCAGGTGTCTTTCAATGGTGGAGCCACAGTCGAAAATTCACATAGCACCAACGCGAAACAGTTCTGCTGGTCTGACGGCTGCATGAGGATACCCTGGAGCTATGTGCGTTGCTCAGGTGAGCTCGCCTCGAGAATGTGTGAGGCAGCTACAACTAGCACAGCGTCGATTGCACACAATTTCGGCACAATCGTAGAAAGCAGCGCAGAACTCGGCACTCTTAAGCCCCTGGTCATGCTGCGAAGTCCCGCGATGGTATGCAGCAGCTCCACGGTGCTTACGAATGAAGCGCCGGAGCAGCGCAGGTCCCAGTCCGCAGAGAATGCGGCGCCAACAGTAGTCACGGCGGCCACACGCACCACCTAGGAAGCCTGGCGTCCTTTGGCTGTTCACCCGTTAGAGTTCCGGGCCCGAGTTGCACGCCATGGAGAGCGTGCACGATATTCTCAGATAAGAGCAGCCCATGCGCATTCTGAGAGGAAGGCGTTAGCCTGCCACCTGTCAAGCTGTACCATGGAATCATCTAGGAGACGTGGATGACGTTTGTGGAAGGCATCAGCCGTCACTGCAGAAGCAGTCGTGTTACGGGTTCCATGGTGAAAGAAGCGTGAATGGCGTTCCTTTGATTAAAAAAACGTGTCACGCCGACGGCCGACGTAGACAGAAGGATTCTGTTTCAAAATGCAATTTTAGTTGAAGGCGGTGCCATTGTCATTCAATCAGACAAAGACAGCACCTGAGCCTAGGCAAGCTTGCTTGTTTTACATTAGGTTTTGCACGTTAAACAAGCGGCTAAAACACTAGAGAAACTTTAAAATAATAATGAAGGAAAACTAACAATTCAGACATCTATGAAATAGGAAATTGGGCATTCATAAGGTTTCGTACAAAGCAGGTACCGAACTATTGATTGAAATAATTAAACATGAGAATTACAAAGAACTAGAATTTCATTTGGAATAGCCTGACAGGTACACCTTCTTTCGTGTTGAAGAATTTGGAAACAGCTATGCAGACACTTCCGTTGCTTTGATTCAGACAAGAAGTCTTAAGAGAAGAATACTGCGTAGGCTCAATTCGATGCAGTTGGCAGAGAGCAACCATAACAGACGACGTGACATGCGCAAAAGTGCCACGTCTCCGCCCGAGTGTGACACAGTGCAAATAGTTATTTTTCATAAGATATCCTTCGATGCTAATGAGTCTTAACTTGAATCTGTTTTCAAATATATTTTCTAATTTAAGTATAATGCTAGATTTTTCTAATATATTTTCTCTAGTTTTTGTCCTAATGCTTGTGTGTTTTGTCCTATTGCTTGGTAAGTAAATAGAAACACTTCGATGTTTGCCGGCTCTTGATAGTAAAAGCAAAAGGAAGATGGTACCTCACCAGACCTGTTTAAAAAAAAACTAAGATGTGCACAGTATAATTTTTTACACCCTTATGGGTGTAAAAAGGGTGTTTTGCAGATTTACACCCTTTTTAAATGAATGTAACACCCTTTTCTTTGCTGGTACACCCTCAGAGAAGGGTGTAACTGGCAAAACGGTGTTATTATGCCGTTTGTGAGGGTGTTGAAGAACAGAAGGGTGTACACCTATAATTGTTGGAATAAAAATTGTTCCGTTTAACGTCCCAAAGTTGTCATATAATCATTAGAGACGCTGTACCGAAGGGCTCCGAAAAGTTAAACCACCTGGGGTTACTTAAGGTGCACCTAAGCCTGACTACACAGGTCTAGCACTCTTTCTCGTCCATTAAAAATGTGGCCGCCATGAACTGCCGGGATTCGATCCTGCGACTTGCGGGTCAAAAGTTCAGCACCATAAGCACCAGACCACCGGCGCTGGAGTGCACGTGCAAGAATCGAGCTGCATCCATGGTTGCAAATAAAATACCGCGCATAGCGCAAGGAATGCATGCCTTTCCTAAGATAACAATGTCGTAAGGATGAAAAAAATCAAGGAAATGATTGAGGCATTGACAAATTTTACAGAACATTAAGAATAATTGAGAAAATGTAAAAATGACTAACTTCTCCTCGCACTGTATGATTCGACATGCTTTGCCGCTTTATATCGTCCACATTATATGTGAATAAATTAATGGGCTACTGTCACGATCTACGGACAGCACATATTCATGTGTAGAAGCAATTGAGAAAAAAAGCTTGAATTTATTACAAAAACCCTTGCTCCATCAAAGGCCGTTCGAGTGCAAGTTGTTTTCACAAGATTATCGAAGACGAGACGTGCTTGGTCGAAAAAGAAAACAATGCACTACCTTCTGCAACCATGCGGGAGCACGGGAAGTGGTTCTTTAGGTGAAGAAATAAAGGTCAGAGAATGGCACAGTCAGTGCACGCAGCGCCTTTGCGAAGCGAAGGGGAGAAGGGTACGAGAGGAGGGAGAGACACGCCTCTCGCCCCACGTACACACACACACACACACACACACACACACACACACACACACATATATATATATATATATATATATATATATATATATATTTTACGGCGTGGGTCGCAGTGTCCCACAATATATATATATATATATAAATATACATATATATATGTGACGTAAGAAGGCAGGGATGGTTAGGAGAAGTAGAGAAGGAAGAAGTTAGAACAGAATAAACATGGGGTATGAGCCAGGCCACGTCACCCAGTCATCGTAGCGTCACACAAGTCGACAGGATGGAGACCTGCATGCCCCTTCATCAGTCGCTCATCATGAACGCAGTTCCCCACAAGACACCCTGACCATAAATCATCTACCGATTCATCTTCAACGAGGACACAACGACCAGCACCATGACAGATTCATCGGCCGACCTTGACATCCCCAAGTACACCGGAGCAGCGGACGATGGACCCGTGCAGGACTGGTTCTACCTGTACGAGCTCCATGCTACCGCGGCATCATGGTCGGAACGGGAGATGATCATCAACTTTACCGACTACATCTCCGGTGAGGCTTTCAAATTCTACCTCACTCACATATTTCAAAATGACGAGTCATGGAAAAAGATTAAAGAAGAAATGACCATCCGATTTCAAGAATACAATGACGATTATGACGAAGACTCGCTTATAACCAACCATCCACATGCAATCGCACTCGGTTGTCAATTTCACAAGCAGTCTTCAAGCTCACGAATGCTCAGCATGAATCGACCACTACCACAACAAAAAGTAGAACATGAGTACACTTACAAGCGACCAAGCGTATTTCGGGAAAACCACAGCCATCGCTCGGGCCTCCGTTTTACACGCAAGACGGCACTTCCAAAATCATCGCTTCAGCGTATGACACGAGACGTTGCCCAACCACGCCATGACGACTCGAAAAGGTGTTTTTCATCACAAGACTTTATTTCGATGGCTCAGCCAAGCTCTGGCCCTTCTGTGCAGATGCATGCACCAGAAGAGCATGCATCGTTCGCTGCACAGAAAAACAGCCATTCCCAACTGGAATTTGACCAAACCACGCCTGATGCGGCGTCGCCATTGAAAACAAAGCCATCTGAAAGCCCAAACACAGGAGGCTCGGAAGCGACTCCAACAGGTGCCAGGTGCCAGAAGACTACGTAATCAATGCTGCCGAAGGCGCCTCTGATGTTCCTCCAGCCAAACCTGTCTTACCAACTTCGCTGCCTGAAAAGCTTTGTAACAGCTGCCGACTGAACAATACGTCAAATCGCCAAGAAAAGCATTGTCTAATTGCAAAAAGGCTGCCACCTCATCAACACTTATCGCAACATCAGCAAGGTCAGAACAATGAAATCGCCCAGATTAAGCGTCTTGTTATTCGACACGGACAACTTGAGACGTCGGAAGAACACACATGGTGTCAAGAAAAACGTTTACAAACGACTCAACCGAAACGACAACATATTCAAGATGCCTCACTCGAGACAAAAAAGCATCGAATCCCAGACGTTTTCCCAAAGGACGTCGAGTAAGTTTTCTCAAGCTGAGATCAATACTCAGGCAACATGACATACGACGACAGAAAAGGCGCAAATCAACACCCTGTAGCCCGGAAGGACGCGGAAATCACCGGAACAACCTTGGTCAACAAACATGCAGACGGGTGGCCCTGCATGTGTACCAATCAAGGCAAAGAGCACGACGCCTACGCAAATCAAGCTGCTGGTGCTCCAAAGCCTTCACACTACGTTCATTCCTTGCCAGAGTACAAACAGTTTCATCATCTGCAGTTTCCACGTTAAAGGTGTACTTGTGTTCTATAGTACGCAACAGTCAGCCTCGCCCACCAGAACTCTAGGACTAACCGGACTGCTGTACTCTCCCGTGAAGCTAGTGTGTTTATGGAAACTTCCTGGGACATGGAACAATCTTCCCTTTTTTGACTGTGTTCACTTTTTAGTCCTGCATGTTCAGTTTATAATTTCTGTTAGTCTGACGCAACTTCTTTCGGGGGGAGGGGGAATCCGGTGACGTAAGAAGGCAGGGATGGTTAGGAGAAGTAGAGAAGGAAGAAGTTAGAACAGAATAAACATGGGGTATTAGCCAGGCCACGTCACCCAGTCATCGTAGCGTCACACATATATATATATATATATATATATATATATATATATATATATATATATATATATATATATATATATATATATATATATATTGTGGGAAACTGCGACCCACGCCGTAAAATTTGTATTTGCTATCTATTCTGTTTGACATCCCTTCGGGGGGGGGGATTGGTATATGAGGTGATCAGCAGGGGGCACTGCAACCCCCGTTGAGTTTAAAAACTTACGTCGAGTTATAGCGCCCCCTCTCTATTTCTCTATGTACCTATAGGGATTTACATTGCCCCCTAAGTGACCAAGGGCCGCCCCCGCCCCCCTTCCCCCGTGGTGGGCACGCCTATGCATAGGCACCATCAATCATTGCAATAAAATTTTGTGTGTAAATGTGTGGGTCAACAATAGTACATTTCGAATTCAAGAACATGAGTGTTTTACATGATTATTACCGCTGTTGTTCATTTGTTAAAAATGCATTGTACCTGCAAGCGTTTCAAACTTCGCGCGCTAAAGTCACGTTAATTTCGTTTTTTTGTAAAATTAAAATTATTTTGCCCCCTTCGTTTTTATGCTATATATATTTCTCTTTACTTTTCATACTCAAACGCATTACTAAAGCATTTTATTGCGCCTTTGTACGTCTGCGGAGCTGTAGCCGGAGCTGTAATACATGTTTCGGCGTGTTTGCTCGCTGGTCGGGCGCTGTAGCTTGTCGGTTCTGCATCGTTTTTTCTCGTTTTTTGACGTGTTCTTGCGCGCTGCGTTCGTGTTTTGTGTTCTGCCGGTTCTGCCTATTACGAAGATGAACTCTACTCAAGCGAGGACGTGTGGCGTCGCATTTTGGAACACTCGCCAGGTACGTACCACATTCCTGCTGTCGGCGCTTTGTCAACACCGAGAGCGTGATAACGACGCCATGCTACGTTTTTCGTTACGTGTGGGCGATAAGTGAAGTTTTTTAACGTAGCGAACCTGTTTGTGTGTGTCATTTCATCAGGATGAAGGCGTTTTTTTAGGAAGTCAAGCGTGGGCGAGCTTTTTCTTTCGATTTAAGCATGCTTCGGTGTGTGAAGCACATGGCGCGTGCGTGCGCAGTGGGAATTCGGCGGTGGATTTGTGCGAGTTGTGACGGCGCTCGCCTCTGTCGGCAGTGGTGTTGGCAGGAAGCCCTACTCGAGATGGACCAATATTTTGGTTAAATAATTGTTGGGCGAAGACGGCGTTTGTTAGCTGTAAGCGTTGATTACGCCTAGGGCGCGTATGTTTGGATCTCTTAACTTGAGGATTTTTTTTGCATGCCTGTTCATATTGTGTGCTACAGGAGTCAACGGGTTCATATGTTGTACGTCCAAAGCAGTTTGAAAAGTTTCATATGTTGTACGCCCTTTTTTTAAACTGCTATCAGAAATTGCTTCGGGTAGCCGAACGTATGCCGGTGTATGCATCCACGCCGGCACGCATCTTTGAACTACCGTGTTGTTCGAGTTCGCGTGCAGCATGCTGCCTCGTCTTTGGTACGGCTCGCAAGGCTTGCACGTATGTACGCTTAGGTGTTTATGCAGCCCGTTTAGTCAAATCTGAGCTTACGTTATACACTCGCAACATAGGTTGTCTGATGCGTTCGGAACCCATGAATTTTGAGCCGTTCGTTAAACTTGAACTGTATTTCCGAACAAAATTTTCATGGCTTATTGGGGCCGAATAACTGTAGCTTAACTGTGCGAGCCCTAATTCGATCAGTAGTTGATGCGGTAGAGCACATTTTATTTTATTCAGCTTGTTTTCGCTATGCTTAGATTTCATTAATTTGTGGTGGTTTATTAAATATTGTATGTGCCTCGCCCAAACTTTGTGTTCAAACTTTGCTAAGCAATTTTACTTGTACGAACAGTAAGAACAGTTTAGACCATCACCTCCAATGGCATTTAATAACAGATTACAAGCTTATGCCGATCTGGTCAGAAACAAACATGAAAACATGAAAAACCACACACTGGCCACGAATAAAAGCACAGTCTTTGTCACTTGTGAATAGGGCTTTTGTGTGGGGGCGAAAATGTCATGCTTTCTATTAGGGTCAGCGTGTTGTTTTGTCTTCACATCAGATGACAAGCTTCAGTAAATTCTATAGGCATGCGCTACAGTTATAGAAGAGACCTGTGGTGTTGGAGAAACGAATATATCATTTAACGCTCGAAACTTGCCATAATGTTATACATCATAGTATGCATACATAAGGCATGCACATGTTGCTGTGAAAATGGAAAATTGGACAGTATGTTCATCTGACAATCATGAATATAGACTGCATGTTTCCAAGCTGTTGGCATTGACGCAATTACACAACTTCAGAAATCAGTCTCGTCAAACGTTTATTGTGTATTGCTAAATCGTGACCAATGCCTTCCAGTATTCTTGTTACTAGAGATCGTTGCAGAAGCTTGCATGCTTTATTGGGATGGTATTTAGCTCAAGATGGGTGCGTTGTATTAGAACTTCCACATTTTTTCCCATTATTTATTAGACAGCCTGTAATGAGGGGTATGTTAGGGATGAGTGAGGGGCACTGCCTTTTTAGCCACCTGAAATCATTGAATTAACAGCCATAATTTAGCAGTTGACAATAGTAATTTAGTGAAACCAATTTTCTATGTTATCGGCATAATCATCCTAATGTAGGCAGCCGAAAGAAAGTTACATTAGTTGTGTTCAAACTAAAATTCGTAAATATAACTTTATGTGTTACCTCCAATGGATACTTGAGCAAAGCGCATACCGTCATGTACGCGCTGCCCTATTAATGAATTGGCATGTATACGCACTATGCCAGAGCGCTATTCAAGTATATTTTGTGACACATCTGTTATGTGAAAAATGCACATTCTTTCGTAAGGTTGCAGCTATGTTCGCCAAAAACATTGAGGATGTTTTTGTTGTTGCATATCTGGTTTTCGTACATCCTACTCTTTTAAAACAAAACATTCCAGATCATTTTAAATTGAGTTCCAAATTTTGCTTCGCTAACCGACACATCAGTAATTTTTTTTTGTTTCTCTTGCAGTCTATACATGCTCGTCGTAGGAAGAGAGTGTGGGAGACGTCTGGACTAGCCCATCATCAAGGCTGGCTCGTGGAATATTTGACTGCTGGTGCACATCAGTGGCGCATGGCTTCTGTTTCTTCTGAAAAGCGAGCTGCAGAGAGCCACCTGGTAGCTGTATTCAAGGAGCACAAAGGTTGAGGGTGTTCAAAGTTAACCCTTTTGTTTTTCCTTAAAAAAGAGAAGTCAGCGCTGTAAGTTATGTATGTAAAGCCACCTCTGCTGATAGCTATGTATCCAGGAGGATGCAATGTGAGACAATAATTATCACTGTCAGCGGTGCCATTAAGTTTTATTAATCAACTTAATAGAGACCACAGCAGGAGATCATGTATGTGGTAAATATTTGAGCCAGTCACATTTCTACATATTATCACTTGTAAGAATTCTAGCATGCCTGTGCTCAGATATCCTGCTGGAAATTTAGTTGCAGCTTGCATTATGTGTGCAGGACAATGAGCACTAGCACATACTCTGATTTCATGCATTTAATCTGACCGTCGGTGGAAGGCATGGGCAAACATTAAAATGGTTACTCTTGCTATTCGCTGGCGATAGCAAGAACCGACTGCTCGTGCCGCTATGGAGTGATATTTTGCTGAACCTCACTGCCTTGCATGCGTAATCATGAAAAGTGAAATTAAACTTTCAAACGGGATATCTAGGAGCATAAAATAATCAAAAAAGTTTTCCAAGTGGGACTGTGTAGAAACGCGACTGCCTCCAACTTTTTTATGCAAACATACCTGCTTATTTGCGTTACTAAAATTTCAATATTTTTGGTTGATAGGCCAGATGACAGCATTATTTTATTACTTTGTGCCCCCCTGGACACAATCTGCCAAGGTGTTTTTCTGTTCCTAAGGCTAAAATTCAATGTAACTAGGCAGTGCATTTAAGAATGTGTCAGTGCTGCTTACTGAGCTCTTTATTGGATATTTTGTTTTTTCCAAGATCTACTGAGTGTGTTGCTCGCCAGACTTGCATGTCATGTTAATTGATGCCTTATGTGCAATTGGCCATTTAGAAACATTTTTTGTGTTGTGATAAAAAGTAGCACATTAATGATTTTATCTTCAGTGTACTCTTCACTGAATATTCTATTTTAATATATTTTTGTCACTGTAGTTATTTTATTGCCTTTGGGAAGTTCAATTCATACGTACAATCAAGTGTTTTCCCACTGTCATACTTCATCGTACCGAACTATGCCAATACCAAACCATGTCGGATATTTTACAGTGATACATACTCATGTTTAACATTGTTAATGATAACTGATAGAAGGCATACTAGAATATTGTAACGTGAGTCCTTGGATCGGAGGGTTGAATGGTGAATTTTTTCAACTACATAGTAATATCTGCTTGCTTTATTTCATGTCAAGTGTAATGAGAATAATATTTACCGAGGTTAACGTGTTAAAACCACGATATAATTATCAGGGACACTGGAGTAGAGGGTTTCAGATTTTTTGACCACCTGGGGTTCTTTAAATCCATCCACGTCTAAGCAGACAGGTGTCATGCATTTCCTCCTTAATCGAAATTGCAGCCACCACAGCCATGGTTTGATTTTGTGGCCTTCAGTTTAGCAGTCAAGGGTTACTTGAAGCGTATATTAGTTGTGGGCTGTGGTCCTGCTTCCATGATGCATCTTAAGTACAGCATTTTGGTGCTAACCAGGCATCTCTACTAGTGCACTGGTGTTGTGTTTTTGCATTCATCATTTACTGCAATATTTAACTATTTTATCAAGATGCATTTCTGAGCAGCTCTGCGAAGTGTGTGCTGGTGCTTATTACATTCCTAATTTTTTGTAAGAGGTAATGATTGTTGCATGTATTCTGAGTTAGTTATGAAGTTACGAATTTTCCTTCTTTTATACTCTGTAAGAGTGTAAAGCCCAACAAGTAACTCTGATATACTTTGCATATTGTACATCAGATGGCTAAATTGTGTCTGCAGAGCTTATATAAACAGCCCATAGTGTTTCGAATGCCTTGAAAACTGCCTTAGGATCAGAAAAAACTTGTGAAGAGTGGGATAGTCTGGGTGAACAGTGGAAGTTCCTCAGATAGGCTGGCTGATGTTTCGATAGGAAGACTTATGTTCGTCAAAAGTGCCGTTTTTTTCTCATCCTTGGCATGTTAGCTTTAAGGGGGTTAGTAGAGACGTCATCTCCAGGTGGTGGTGCGTGTCTTTGTTGGCAATTGCTGCCGGAAAAGAAAAAAAACTAGAAAGCAAACAAGTGCAGTCCTCACTTCATTTCAAGTTGACTGGTAGCAATTCACAATGTTCTCGGAGGATAGAGAAAAAAATCCCGCGTTTGCCCATCACAAAGGGTTGCCGACGATAAAAGCCTATGCTGTTCTCGAACATCTATGAATGGGACTCGTAAGAAAGCGGTTACGAAAAGGCGCGAGAGAGAAGCAGGCGGCTACCTTTAAATGCTAAGATTTCAAAGGTAAGCGACACTAGATGTGTTCGGAAGAGAATGTGTTTAATTGGGAAAGTCATTGGTTAAAATATGCTTTCACTATCCCCGTAGGTGGCCCGCTCAACAGAATTGCCTCAAGAATTTGGCGGCATGTTGGCAGAGAAATAGAGAAATTCAGAACGCAAAGGAAATAAGCATCAATGAGAGAAACGCAGAAAGAAAGCAAAAAATTAAAAAAGGCGGGTTGGAGGTAGATGACATGCTAGCGTTAACAGACGAGAAAAGGAAAAAAGAGACGCAGAGAAATTTGTGGCTTGGCAATGACTTAATGGTGCACGGTAGTAGTGTTTTTTGAAGCGACAAAAGAAGAAAGCTGTGGTTGAAAGGTTCTGGCAAATAAAAACTTCGTTGTTGTGTGTATATAGACACATGTATATCTATATTCATAATTTAAAAAAATTTTGAGAGAACATCAATAGTACAACTTGTAGTCTAGGAGTGATTCCATGTAATACCAGTTATGTCTATTTGAAGGTTGAACCTTTCTCATTTCTAAATGCTGTCGTAATTATGCTATGGCTTTCAGCGATTCCGAATGGCGACGTGCTACATTGATTCGTGATCGGTGTAGGGGCTTACATTTGTGTATCAAATATCATTCCATGTATTTCCTCTCTCATGGTGAGCAGAAATTTGTAGAACATAAAGCTTTGCTTGGTCGAAATTGTGGCCCTGTTGGTTGAAGTGACTGGCTACTGCTTTTGGCAAATTGTGTTTTGTGTCTGCACAGTGGGCGTTCAGTCTTACGTGAATTGGCTGCCCAGTTTTGCCTATATATTGTCTGCATGTGGCGCACTTAAGACAGTATATTAGGTTGTTCAAAGTGCAGATGAAGATCGATGGGACCTTGTGAATGTAGTCAAATTCTGTGCTTTTTAAGTTGTTAGCCAGCTATATATTTTTACAGGTGGAGCATCTGGGCCAGCCACAGGGACCAGACGTCCTAGTGTTTGCTTTAAGTTTTGCGGGAATTAGCAATGCGTGGCACGTGGCATTTGCAACGCTAACTTAAAGACATGCTTATTCACGCAAACTTAGACTAGAACGTCTGATCCCTGTGGCCGGCCCAGGTGCTCACCCTGCAAATATATACAGCCGGCTACCAACATAAAAAGCACAGCATCTGACTACATTCACAAGGTCACATAGAGCTTCACCTGCACTTTTAAACAACCTAATATACTTTTCTGAGTGTGCCAGCTGTAGAAAACAATAAATAGGCGAAAGTGGGCCGCCATATCACGTAAGACTGAACGGCCACCGCGCAGACACAAAGCACAATTTACCGAAAGTAGTAGCCGGTCACTTCTACCAACAGGACCACACTTTCTAAAAACAAAGCTTTATGTTCTGCAAAATAATTTCCGGTCACCACGAGAGAATAAATACATGAAATCATAATTTATACACAAATTTATGTCCCTACACCCATCAGGAATCAATGTTCCACGTGGTAATTTGGAATCGCTGAAAGCCATTGCATAATTGCGGCCATATTTAGGGACTAGAAACGTTCAACCTTCAATAAGACATAACTGGTATTACATGGAATCACTCCTAACCTACATATTGTAATAATAATATTCACTCTAAATTTTTAAAACTTTAATTATAGATATACTTGTGTCTATATACACACAACTACGAAGTTTTTATTTTCCAGAACCTTTCAACCACAGCTTCCTTTCCTCTTTTGTCGCTTCAAAAAACACTCCTACCGTGCACCATTAAGTCACTGCCAAGCCACAAATTTCTCTGCGTCTCTTTTTCCTTTCCTCGTTTGTTAACGCTAGCGTGTCGCCTATCACCAATCCGCCTTTTTTTCATTTTTTCTTTTCTTTTGTGTTTCTGTCGTAGTTGCTTATTCCCTTTGCATTCCGAACTTGCCTATTTCTCTGCCAACATGCCGCCAAATTCTTGAGGCAATTCCGTTGAGCGGGACATCTATGGGGATAGTGAAAGCATATTTTAACCAATGACCTTCCCCAATAAACACGTGGTCTTACAAACACATATGGTGTCGCTTACCTTTGAAATCTTGGCATTTAAAAGTAACCGCCTGCTTCTCTCTTGCGCCTTTTTGTAACCTCTTTCTTATGAGTCCCATTCATAGATGTTCAAGAACAGCATAGGCCAATCAGCAACCCTTCGTGATGGCCAAACGCGGGGACAGTCTGCTGGCTTCGAACTTTCAACCTCTTTGCTTTTTTCGTGTCTGTAGCGGCCACCCATTGGCAGCACACCGCTCCTACTTTGGGTGTTTCCTTTTTTTTCTTTTTTTTTCTCCACCCTTTTAGAACATTCTGAATCACTACCACCCAACTTGAAATTAAACAAGGACTGCACTCCTCTGCTTTATAGTTTTTTTTTTCAGGCTACGATTGCCAACAGGGACACATGCCACCACCAGGAGATGACGTCTTTACTAACCCCCTTGAAACTAATATGCCAAGAATGAGAAGGCTAGGCACCTTTGACGAAGATAGGTTCTCCTATCAAAACTTTGGTCAGCCTATCTGAGGCATTTCCACCTGTCGGCTCTCATTTTGATTTTGTTATGAAGAGTGTGTTTTTGAGAAATGTATGCTGTCTCTATTACCTAGAAAGATGCTGAAAAATAAAACTTGAAATTTTAATATGTCGTGAAGCTTCATGGGGTGATCGCTTATCTGTTGATCATCTTTCTTCAGCCACTGACCTTACCTGTTCGAATATTGGTGGCAAGCTGCTCTCACTCTAGTATGTATGAAATATAATAAATGTGTTTGCTTTCAGTTGAGAGAAAACCTGTGTTGTGGTGCATGTACTTAACATTTATCTTACGCCAATATATGTCTACTTTTAGGAAGTGGGAAAAGATATTTATCAATAGGTGGAAACGATGTCTACGAAAGCAGCTTTGTTATTTCTGTATCATCAGAAAGTTTGAAATGAACTAGGTGAGGCTGAACTCGCATGGTTTCGCGATACCAAGGGCAACTGCAAATTAAGTTGCTGAAATATGTATATGTCTGCATCCTGCATGAGACGTGTGCACTGTTATGTTTTCAATATAATGTGTTTGTGTGTCTACACAAACGTATGCATACCAAGCACCCTTGCTGTATCGACTCACTGAGCCACCAATTGATATACCCGAGATGTTTATGCTATTTAACACTAAATATTTGTATTTAATTGTATAACTATAAAAGGCAGTCTAAATTTCTATAGTCGGCTTTACAAAGAAGGCTTTGAGGAATATCGTTGCATTTCAGTAAGCTTGCTTACACACACACACACACACACACACACACACACACACACACACACACACACACACACACACACACACACACACACACACACACACACACACACACACACACACACACACACACACACACACACACACACACACACACACACACACACACACACACACACACACACACACACACACACACACACACACACACACACACACACATATATATATATATATATATATATAATGAGATCAAACAGACAATATTGCCAAGGAAAGTATAGGGGAAGTTATAAGTCCGAATTGTAATGTAAATGGGAAGAAAGAAATGTGGGTGAAAAGATAACTTGCCATGGACAGGAACCGAACCTGCGACCTTCGAATAACGCGTTACTTAAAGGTCGCACACCCTTTCAACACCCTCTAAGAAGGGTGTTGAACACCCTAACATTTTGCTTAACACCCTTCGTGTAGGGTGTTCAGCTAACACCTTTTCAGTAGGGTGTATCTGAAAACACCTATAGGGTGTTGCTCTGGCGACAAGTCAGTTTACACCCTTAAGGGTGTAAAAAAATTTACTGTGTGGAATCCGGCATCGATATTTTGTGAAACATACTTCCTATTCGAAAGAGGGGCACTCTTTATTATCCCAAAGAAAAGAAAGATGACCGCATTCATAAATCAGTAACCTAATATTTACAGAATCCTGAGGTAATTAATATTTGCAAAATCGGAATTCAGTAACAGTAATGGTACAAGGTGCAATGCAAAATATAAGATTATCTAGGGTCTGATCACGTAGTTAGAAAATTATAAAAAGCACAAGAGAAGAGAAGAGACTAGGGAGAAGGGGTTATGTATTACCAACACGTCCAGCTTCATTCTTTCGTCAGCTATATATATCTAGGAAGCACCACGCGAGAGTGACAACCATTTCAATAATAAATGTGCTTCGATGACCTGGCACCCATACGAACCGCATTGTACTCACGTTTTTAGCGAATAAGAAGTGAAAGAATTACGAACACAAGACTCGAAAGAAGAAGCTGATACGGACTCACATACGGGAAGCGAATCAATAGCTATAGGCAATTGGTTACACTGACCAGAGGGAGCGGCGTTTCTCGCACTGCCCCGTCCCGATATCCTGGACATTGGCCGTTAAGGCCTGACGCCACGTGTCCGTCGCATCACGTCGGCGTGTGTCTTTTTGATGAGGTGTTAAGCATAGAGTTTTCGATATACACAAGTGAGAACTTTGGCGCTAGTGTCTATGGGAGCTGCAACGCACGGGTAGTCAACACATTTGTCTAATTTTCGTACTTCTGGCCAGGTTTTGGCTTCTTGTGTGTGTGTGTGTGTGTGTGTGGCTTGTAGCTGTTTTCTCACGAAACGAAAATCAGCGAATGTTCAGCGGTCGTGCTTCACCACCTTATTCTTTTAGACTTACTTTTCCAAATCGTGTCACGAAGTTTAAAAGGCTTGAATCTTTCTTTCAAAGCAAAACCGAAACACAGCAGTAAACGAAGCCGCAAGCACGATTCGCCACCCGCAAGTACGAAGACTAGGCAAATGTGAGTTCTACCCATAATTCCCAAGGTCGCTGCACGATCGCACTGACAGAGTCCCCTCTAGGTAATTTTAGAAAACTTTATGGTGTCGAGCCGTCCTATATATGAAGCGAGACAGTGCCCGGCTTCGCATCGCCGCATGCCCATTCTCTCTATATGCATAAGGCGCGGCGCCGCGTCAAAAAGCCTCGCACCGACGCGCTGCGACGGATAAGTGGCGTCAAGCTTTCAAGAGAGCGCCGAAAACAGACGCGTGCAAGCGTCCCCCATGTAGCCCGGCCACCTTTCACGTGCTGATGCAGAAAGGAAGACGCACGCATCACAATAAATTTTGTCCGACCCCGTATCATTATTATATTTATTTGCAAGGCTTTGTGTTCTGCCGCTGTAGTCACTATGAAAAACTCGACTGACCGGTGGCAGCTGCTCAGTTTTGTAAGGGCTAAAATAATTGCTAAAACTTTGCTACAAATATAGGTGTGTAATCAGGGAGACGTACTTAGAATGACCAAGACCAAGTCTCTGAGAAGATGCATACCCCCACTTTCTCTTCACACATGGGTGCATCCGTAGCAATAACATTAACATTTGCCACTAAATTATATATTTTCTAATAAACTTTTCATACATCTTTATGTGAGTACTTTGGCCTAATAAAAGGGGTATATTACCAAATTCATTTTTTTGCTTTTGCAATGACTCATTTAAAAGGAGGCTGCGTTGGTTAACGTGGAGATTCTTGAAGAAACACATATTGAGGTCATTGATTCTTAGACCAAGGCTCGAAAAATATTCTGAATTCAAAAATGCATGCAAACTGAAAGCGCCTTGTTCTAACTGCCCCCGTACCCTAGTCGAAATGTACGATGCGTAAAGGGTAGTTATATTGTCACGGGGTCGTGACGTGGCCGAAGACAGGAGACTTCGTGTTCAGATTTAACTTTTTATTTGGGCGAACCTGTTACCGGTAAACGGAAGTCCAATTACAGCAGCAGTCTTGCACAGGTAGCAGTCTTGGATACAAAGAGAAGTTTATAAACTTCAAACTCAAAAACTCTTTACATCATTTTATACATACAGCGCTCATTTAAACACCCCTCTTGTGCACTATGGGGCATACAAACTCCATAATCCATAGAGGAAACTAGCGGCGCGCACACAGATATATATATATATATATATATATATATATATGCAAGTTTGTGATAAACTACGCATACATTCGTAAAAAACCGCAAATATATATTTACAATCATATATACATATATTTACAACAGATCGTGAACGTGGGTAGGCATATTCACAATACTTCGACAGGCGCTATACACACACTTGTAACACAATGTTTTGGAGAGAAGGAGTTAGTAGGGGATTATGGGGGTACGGAGTGTCGCACCTCTGACAAAAAAAACTTTGTGCGCCAGCGGTGAAGGAACTGGTCCTCCCCGCCATCTTCCAGTTGCTTGGCCAAGTACTGCACTATTTTCTGCCTGATCATGGCTAATGCTGGTTAGGCCGCTCTCACTGCGGTGTTATTTACCTCAGCAAGGCACCGGTGTTTTGAAATCACAAAGAGCGTGATGGCAACCACCAGCCTTGCGAAGCAGCCCCTATTCCTTTCTAGGGCCGGGGGAGGGTGGATGCTGAAGCACCTCGCAACCAGGCGCCATACCAACTTGGCCGCCCCGCATTCTAACAACGCGTGGGATATCGTTTCCTCAGCGCGGCTATTAAGACACTGGCTATTCGGCGTGATGCAGAAACGGTGCAGGTGATGTCTCGTGGGCAAAATTTGCCACTTGTGCTTCCACTCGAAGTCATGTACTTCGCGCGGTCGGTACATATTGCATTTTTGTTTGCACAGTCCTAGGATTTTGATCTGCTCCTTTTCTTTTTCGGACAACTGGTTTTCTGTTATCGCTTCGACGATTCGGGCGGGTGGGTCCTTGTCAATGTCGCAGTTCGGGACTTCTTTTTCTATGATCTTTGTCGTAGTTGCCACCATCCTGTAAAAGTGTGAGGGCGCTTCCGCGCGTGGGCCAGTGTTTGTGGTTTTCCAGATAGTGCGTGATGATGCTTGTCCAGTAGTTGATTAGATTCTTCCCAACGTAACTCGCTGCGTAATAAAGCATGCGGGTAATCTTGAGGGCCAGTATCTGGCTGGTCATTTGTACGTGTGGGAGGCCGAGGCCACATTTGTCCTCGGGTAGTTGAAGGAGGTGTCGCTTGACTGGTGCCGGTTTCCCTTCCCATAGCAAATCGGTGATCACGGCGTTCAGTTGGCTCGCGGTTTTTCTAAGGATTACCGCTACCCTACTGGCATAGTACGGAAATGCGCAAACGGTGGTCCTTGCTGCCAATGCTTTTTCACGTAACACGAGGTTTAGGAGGCGAAGGCGGTAGGCTGCCTGCTTTGCCCTCTCGAGGGCTCTCTGCCACGTGGCTGGTGCCACCCCTTCACTGGAGAAGTAGATATCAGTACTTTAACGATGGACACCACTTCGATGTTTCCTAGGGCTTCTCTGGGGAAAGTTCCAAATAGCATCGCCTTGCTCTTGTCCGCATTTATCACCGCTCCGGATGCCTGCGCGTATATTGTGAACGTCGCACTGAAGGCTTGGAGGCTGCTTTCATCCCGAACAAACAGGGAAATGTCCGCGTATGCCAGCACTTTCACCTGCTCCTGGCCCATCAGTGGTAAGCCCCGAATGCCTTCATGCGCAATAACGCTTGTGATCAGCGGCTCGCATGACATGACAAAAAAGGTCGGGCCCAATGGGCATGCTTGACTTATGCCTCTGCTATACTTGAATGCCGGCGTTGTGACTCCATTTGTCACAACGGTGCAGGTTACGTCCTCGTACAAAGTTTTTGCCAGTTTTATAAAACTTGCCGGTAAACCAAACCCCTGCATCACGTCGAAGAGGTAATGGTGTCGTACCCTGTCAAAAGCTTTAGCTTGGTCTAGGGAAATAAAAACACCAATGAAGCCTCTTGTTGTCGTGTATTCTAAAGAGTCACGGATCACTGTGAGGTTCGCAAAAGAGGAGCTTCCTGGAATCGCGCACGTTTGGTACGGGATAATGATGTCTGGTAACAGGAGCTTGAGCCTGTTGTTCAGTATAGTGGCTACCAGCTTGTAATCGGTGTTCAAAAGCGTAATTGGACGCCACGCTGTGGGCTCGTTTGGTTGTGCACCCTCTTTCTGTAGTAGAACAATTTTACCCACTCCGACGGAGTCGGGTTTCCTAAAGGACCTGAAGATCGCATTCACTATCGCGAGCAAGGGTTCTTCGAGAACTTAGAGAAAAGTCACATAGAAGGCTGCAGTCAGACCATCAGCGCGTGGGGCAGAATTGGGGGTAAGGCTTCTTATGGCTTCGCGAAGCTCTGCAGGGGAGACTTCAGCACTAAGGGTTGCTGGCTACTCCTCCTCCTTAATTCGCTGCAGATGTTTGCAAAGTTCTTTGACATGGTCGGGTCCCTGATTGGTGTCTATTGGTTCGGTGTTTTGGAACTGTATGCTGAAGTACTCTCTGAAGTTGTTCTCAATTTCTACTGGATCGTCGGTTACAGAACCGTCTAAGCGCTTTGCCTCCGTAATTCGCAAACAGCCATTTCCACGTACTTCCCTCACATCAACTACGGTCGCCGTGCCCAACAGTCCATGCTCACTTGTAGGTCGCCTCATGGTATCTGTCAGGAGTTGGTTGTATTGCTCCTGGAGCGAGGTCAGGTACTCTGTTGTACATGAGGTCAACGTGTCGGCTGCCTTGATGATCTGCATCCGGCGAAGAAGTTCTTTCATCTTTTGTGTATGACGCCTTTTTCTGGCTTTGCCTTCTTTTTGTAACAGGGCCTTCTATTCTTCCTTAAGTTTATCCCACAGAGGGGAGGGGGGGTAATATGTCCGGCATTTTCTACTGATGTGCTGATGGCAGCTTTCAAGTTTTCTACGCAAGTCTCATCCCTCAGCAGCTCAGAGTCTATTCTCCAGCTATTGTTATCAGAGTGCGAGCCGGAGAATCCCTTTACCATCGTGACGAGCGGGGCATGATCCGTCTTTTCTTTCAGATTGGCCGGGAGCGCGAGTACTTCGCATCCTTCAACCAAAGGGAGGAGGAGGTCCGGAAAATGCATCTGGTCTATTCTACTTCCTGCTGATCTAGAGGTACGGGTTGCTACGAAGTGGTCTTTGTAGAGGTGTACCCATGAGTCGGAGAGGTTTAGGTGCCGAAGGGTTTTCACCAACTCTTTTGCATTGTAGGTTGATCTTCCTTGGCTTGGCCCCCTCAGGTCCCGGTTAGAATCTACCACGCAATTAAAATCACCGACCAGTACGTGGAGATTGGGCTCTAGGAGGAGTTGGTGCATCTCTTGAAAGAACTTATTCGTATCTTTTCTTGTCACGGGGGCATAGACGTTCACAATGCGTATCTTTTGGCCTTCGATAAAAATGTCAATCATTATGTACCGACCATTCGCCCCGAAAATACAATGAGATTTTGATCAAAATCTGCCTGATACGAATAATACTGCGACGCCGCATGCTCTCGTGGTCGCCAGAGAGAAAAAGGCGTCGGTCTGATGATCTCGGCGGAAATTAACCCCATCCAGCAGCGCTCGGAAATTCGCCTCTTGAATAAAGAGGAGGTCTATGTTCTGGTTCATAGCGAAACCTAGGATGGCTGCTTGTTTCGCCCTATCTCTAAACCCTCGGATATTCCACGCAGCCAATTTCAGAAAAGGCCATCAAAAAACCTTAAAAAGAAGAAAACAAAACGCGGGAAGTATCGAGGCTAGCAAGCAGTGTGGTCGTCATCCGCTGATTGGGCGCGATGCCAAGCGCTGGAGGGGAGAAGGAAAGAAGGGTGGGCGAATGCACTGAGCAAGATAGGCGACTGCCGCATGCCGCCAGAAAGGGGCGTGGAGGGTGCTGCACCAGACGGATAAGGGAAGGCAAGTGGGACATAGTGCGGCCGGAGCGAACGAGAGGAAGCGAAAAGGGCTGCGAAGCCGACAGGGCAGGCGCGCCGCTTCAGTGCCGTGCGTCTCGGGGCTTGGGGGGCGGTTCCCCTTTGCCTACACCGTCTTTCTCGAGCTTCTGAGCCTTCGCGTGTGGTGGAGCGTCGCTATCACTGCTTTGGCCTGCTGGCCCGGGTGTATGCTGCGGGGCCTCCTTGCTGGCTGCCCTCTCACCCAGATGCCGCTTATCGTCATCAGGGCGTCTTCGTGAGCGCGAGCGAGCTCTCTGCTCTAGCCCAGTGGCCATCTGTCCAGTTTTCGCATCCGATTTCCGGCTTGGGCGTGCCGAATGGTATGCGGGGGAGGAAGTCAGTGCATCATGGTCGCATTCGCTGTCGCCGGGTAGAACGTAATACCCTTTACTTTTTATGGGGGCGTCGTCGCCGGCTGGGTCTTGGGTGCGGGCCTCCAAGGCCAGGCTGGTCACTGGGGCCAGGACGTTGACGGGTGTGTGGGATAAAGCGGGGAGGGTTTCTCCCTGCTCGCGTGACTTGGGGGTCGCTTTAGCCGTGGTCAGCGAATTCCCGCAGTCATCCCGGCTCGCCGAGGGTGGAGGCGGCTTAGGGGGGGGTGACGATTGCGCCGAACCCTTCTCGATATCACTCGACTCGGTTTCGGTCGACCTGGTGGTAGTCTCGTCAAAACTCTCGGGCCTCTCCCCCTCATTGGTGGACGGATCGCCCATGACACTGCCTGAAGTCAGATCGGAGTCTAAATCGCGGTCCCCGGAAAGGGATCCCCTCTCTGTTGTGCGGGATGCGGACCTGGGCGTAAGGACCTGCATACGCGGCGAGTTAGTTGCTCGGGCAGAGGCGGGGACGCTTGACTGAGAGTGCGACGAAGCGGATTCAGATAGCGAGGGGAAGCCGCGGGCGGCCGCAGAGTATGAGCGCTTACGAAAGCACTCGCGTGTTCCGTGGTGACCCCCGCAACGTTTACAGTCTGCCGAGCAGCCCTCAGTATTGTGGCCGAAGGTGCCGCACCTCTTACAGTACGCCGCGGTGCACTTTGTCGCCATATGCCCGACTTCACAATGCGCGCACACCCGGCGCATGCCTCTGTACTCGCACATGACTTTGTGTCCCGCAATAGTGATGAAGTTGGGGACTGGGCGGCACATCTCAATTTTAACCACACGTACCCCGTTTAACTTGGTCTTGCGAGTGGCTAGAGTGGTGAACGAAATGCCCTTCACTTTACCAAACTGGGCTAAGGCGTTGCTAAGGGCCTCGTCTGATAGAAAAGCGCGGTAACGGTAAACGCTCACATACGTAACCAGCGGCCCGACTGCCTCTACTGGCACCCTCGCCCCATTCACTTCAAATCCTTCCGGCATCATTACCCTCGTCGCCCTACCAGCATTGCGGGTGCGTACATAAAATTTTGCGCCCCCCATATGTTGCAGTACTAATACGCTGTCTCACCAGATGTCTCTTCAATTGCGTCAATTAACTCATCGACAGAAATATCACCCTCGAGCGCGGAAAACATGAAACAATTCTCCCTCACCGGGAGTACAAATGGCGTGGCTTTTCTGGTGGGCGGACCCTGCAAACCGCCAGATGGGCGTGGCTCGTGGGTGACTTGTAACGTGTAGTCGAGCTGCACTCTGGTAGGAAGCGGCTCAGCCGAGGCGGGCTCCACGCAGGTCTTGGTGGTACCAGGTGGACCGCAGGGAGACTCCGGGACGGCGGGCGTGAACCGGGGACCTTGCACCTCCTCCTGGCGAGGGGTAGGCGGGCTCTAGGCAGCAAGGCCCGAGACCCAGGGGCGGCGGTGGCGCGTACAAGACGCCGGTGCCGCGTAGACTTCTTTTGTCGACTTGAACCCCTGGGGTCGACGTCAGCGTTACGTGACCCCGGGTCTCGCGCGAGGACTCGAGAAGAGACAGCTAGATCGGCGAACGGAGCGTCGGCCGACGATACAACTGACAAGCGGCGAAGCGCGTCGGCATTTATACTCTTGCCGTCGAATGTTCTTGCGTTATCGCTGGTGGCGGCGTAGGTTCCAGAATACTTTGTAGCGTTCACAGAGTGGGCGTGATTTTATCGAAATGATCTACTACAGTCCGGAAGCTTCTCGAAAACTGCAGGCGTGGTTTGCGCTGAGAATCGTGTAGTGTTTTGGGACGATAACAAAACTTGGGAAATGGAACGTGGCATTTCCCCCCTCTGAAAAGGCATCGTCCCGATACTTTAACTAAAGATGAAGGTACAATATTGCAAGAAAGTACAGTAAATAAATTACGATACAACAATAATAAAAAAAAACACTGTTTCAGTTTGTTAATGCGCAGGAAACGACTTGAGGCGCGCGACATGGACGACTTCAGGTCGCGATCGGCGTCATTGAGAGTTCGTGATGCCGTCGGGGACAACCTCGTATTCAAGTGGGCCGAGACGTCGAACCACCCTGTACGGTCCGAAGTACCGTCACACAAGCTTTTCACTTTGTCCACGTCGGCGTATTGGCGTCCACACCCAAACACGTTCACTGGGCTGGTATTCCACGAAGCGTTGTCGAAGATTGTAACAGCGGCTGTCGGTCTTCTGTTGATTCTTGATACGGAGACGCGCGAGTTGTCGGGCTTCTTTGGCGCGCTGAAGGTACTCACTCACATCGAGGTTTTCATCGTCGGTGACGTTGGGTAACATGGCATCGAGCGTCGTTGCCTGTCTGCTTCCGTAAACCAATTTGTATGGAAATATCTGCGTCGTCTCCTGCACTGCCGTGTTGTATGCGAACGTCACGTACGGAAGAATGGCGTCCCACGTCTTGAATTCAACATCGACGTACATTGACAGCATGTGGGCGATCGCCTTGTTAAGCCGCTCGGTGAGGCCGTTGGTCTGTGGGTGGTACGCTGTCGTCCGGCAGTGGTTTGTCAGGCTGTATGCCAAGATCGCTTGAGTTAAGTCGGCAGTAAATGCCGTTCCTCTGTCGGTGATAAGGACCTCCGGGGCACCATGGCGTAGGACGATATTTTCGACGAAGAACTTAGCTACCTCAGATGTACTGCTTTTTGGCAGGGCTTTTGTCTCGGCGTAGCGGGTGAGGTAGCCGGTAGCTACCACGATCCACTTGTTTCCGAAAGCTGACGTCGGGAACGGCCCCAGAAGGTCCGTATCAATCTGCTAGAAAGGTCGTCAAGGTGGTTCAATTGGCTGCAGAAGTCCCGCTGGCCTTGTCTGTGGTGTCTTGCGTCGCTGACGGTCCCGGCATGTCCTCACATAATGAGTGACGCCTGTGGTAAGGCGTGGCTAATAGTACCTTTCTCGTATCCTCGCGAGCGTGCGAGAAACACCGAGGTGCCCTGCCGTCGGATCGTCGTGCAGGGTCTGCAGGATTTCTGGCCGCAGAGCTGAAGGCACCACAAGGAGGTACTTAGCTCGAAGTGGTGAAAAGTTTTTCTTTTGTAGAAGACTGTTTCGTAGAAAGAACGAAGCAAGTGCGCGCTTGAATACCTTCAGGACTTCGGCGGCCCTGCCTTCGAGGTATTTCATTAGGGCCTTAGGTTCCGGGTCGGCCCGCTGTCGTTCAGCGAAGTCGTCGATAGTTATCGTTCCCAAGAAGTAGTCATCATCCGGGTCGTCGGGTAGTGGTTGGTTGACAGGCGCACGAGAGAGACAGTCGGCGTCGGAGTGTTTTTCGCCGGACTTGTAAATGACAGTAATGTCATATTCTTGAAGTCCCAGGCTCCATCGTGCGAGGCGACCTGAAGGGTCCTTCAAGGTGGCTAGCCAACACAAGGCGTGGCGGTCGCTCACAACTTTTAAGGGCCGGCCGTAGAGGTAGGGGCGAAATTTCGACGTGGCCCAGATGATGGCGAGGCACTCCTTTTCTGTTGTGGAATAATTGGTTTCTACTTTGGATAGCAATCGGCAAGCGTAACTAAAGACCCTTTCAAGTCCGCCAGCCCTCTGCACAAGAACGGCGCCAAGGCCTACGCTGCTTGCGTCAGTGTGTATTTCTGTCTCGGCGAACTCGTCGAAATAGGCAAGTAACGGAGGCGTCTGGAGGCAATGTTTAAGCTCCTGGAAAGTGTGTTTCTGTGGCGTGTCCCACTTGAACTCCACGTCGGCCTTGGTAAGGTTAGTGAGAGGATCAGCGATGCGGGCGAAGTTTTTCCCGAATCGCCTATATTGGCGCACAGGCCCAGAAATCGGCGCACTGCCTTTTTGTCAGTGGGCGGCGGGAAGTCGGCGATGGCGGCTGTTTTCCGTGGGTCGGGATGAACTCCTGACTTGCTGATTACATGCCTCAGAAACAAGAGCTCCTCGTACGCAAATCTGCACTTTTCTGGCTTCACTGCGAGTCTGGACGTCTTGATGGCTTGAAGTACAGCTTCAAGGCGCCGAAGATGCTCGTCGATACTCGAGGAAAGCACGATGACGTCGTCCAAGTACACAAGGCAAGTCTTCCACTTTAATCCTGCCAGTACTGTATCCATTACCAGTACTGTATCCAGCAAAGGCCGAAAGGCATCACCTTAAACTCGAAGAGGCCGTCCGGTGTTATGAACGCCGTCTTCTCTCAGTTTCTTTCGTCGACTTCCGTTTGCCAATAGCCAGTCTTGAGGTCTATTGACGAAAACTACTTGGCGCTATGGAGCCGGTCAAATGCGTCGTCTATTCGTGGGAGAGGATACACGTCCTTTCTCGTGATTTTGTTCAGGCGGCAATAATCGACGCAGAAACGTAGGGTCCCATCTTTTTTCTTCCCTAACACCACGGGGGATGCCCATAGACTCTTGGTTGGCTGGATAATGTCATCCTGCAGCATTTATTAAACTTGTCTCTTCATGGCCTCACGTTCTTGCGTCGAAACCCTGTAAAGGACTCTGACAGAGTGGTCTGGCATTTTCTTCAATTATGATGCGATGTTTCATGATTGGGGTCTGCCGAATTTTCGATGACGACGAAAAGCAATCTTTGTAGTGCAGGAGCAGGGCCTTTAGCTGTTCTTGCTTATCGTTCGGAAGTCTGCGATTGACGTCGAAAGCTATGGGAGGGGCTTGGATCCTCTGAGCAGGTTCCGCCGAATTGACGAGGGTGAAAGCACTGGTGGTTTCGACAATTTCTTCGATGTACTGGACGCCTCCGTCAAGCCGTGTACCCAGCACCTCCACTAGATGTCACGGGGTCATGACGTGGCCGAAGACAGGAGACTTCGTGTTGGGATTTAACTGTTTATTTGGGTGAACCTGTGCCCGGTAAACGGAAAGTCCAATTACAGCCACAGTCTTGCACAGATAGCAGTCTTGAACTGATAGCGGTGAACGGAGCGTCGGCCTTCGATCAACAACTGACAAGTGCCGAAGCGCGTCGGCATTTATACTCTTGCCGTCGTATGTTCGAGCGTTATTGCTGGTGGTGGCGTAGGTTCCAGAATAATCTGTACCGTTCGCAGAGTGGGCGTGATCTTATCGAAATGATCTACTACAGTCCGGAAGCTTTTCGAAAACTGCAGGCGCGGTTTGCGCTGAAAATCGTGTAGTGTTTTGGGACGATAACAAAACTTGGGAAATGGAACGTATATATATATATATATATATATATATATATATATATATATATATATATATATATATATATATATATATATATATATATATATATATACAGTAAACTTTTTACACCATTAAGGGTGTAAAAAGGGTGTTTTCAAGATTTACACCCTTTTTGAGTGAATGTAACACCCTTTTCTTTGCTGGTACACCCTCAGAGAAGGGTGTAACTGGCAAAAGGGTGTTATTATGCCGTTCGTGAGGGTGTTGAAGAACAGAAGGGTGTACACCTATATTGCTGGAATAAAAATTGTTTCGTTTAACGTCCCAAAGTTGTCATATAATCATTAGAGACGCTGTACCGAAGGGCTCTGAAAATTTAAACCACCTGGGGTTACTTAAGGTGTACCTAAGTCTAACTACACAGGTCTCGCACTCTTTCTCGTCCATTAAAAATGTGGCCGCCGTGAACTGCCGGGATTCAATCCTGTGACTTGCGGGTCAACAGTTCAGCACCATAAGCACCAGACCACCGGCGCGGGAGTGCACGTGCAAGAATCGAGCTGCATCCATGCTTGCAAATCAAATACCACGCATAGCGCAAGGAATGCATGCCTTTCCTAAGATAACAATGTCGCAGGGATGAAAAAAATCAAGGAAATGATTGAGGCATTGACAAATTTTACAGAACACTAAGAATAATTGAGAAAATGTAAAAGAGACTAACTTCTTCTCGCACTGTATGATTCGACATGCTTTGCTGCTTTATATCGTCCACATTATATGTGAATAAATGAATGGGCTACTGTCACTATCTACGGACAGCACATATTCATACATAGAAGCAATTGAGAAAAAAAAGCTTGAATTTATTACAAAAAACCCTTGCTCGGTCAAAAGCCGTTCGAGTGCAAGTTGTTTTCACAAGATTATCGAAGACGAGACGTGCTTGGTCGAAAAAAAAACAATGCACTACCTTTAGCAACCATGCGGGAGCACGGGAAGTGGTTCTTTAGGTGAAGAAACAAAGGTCAGAGAATGGCACGGTCAGTGCACGCAGCGCCTTTCCGAAGCGAAGGGGAGAAGGGTACGAGAGGAGGGAGAGACACGCCTCTCGCCCCCCCCCCCCACACATATATATATATATATATATATTGTGGGACACTGCGGCCCACGCAGTAAAATTTGTATTTGCTATCTATTCTGTTTGACATCCCCTCGGAGGGGGGGGTGTATGAGGTGATTAGCAGGGGGCACTGCAACCCCCGTCGAGTTAAAAAACTTACGTTGAGTTACAGTGCCCCCTCTATATTTCTCTATGTACCTATAGGGATTTACAGTGCCCCCTAAGTGACCAAGGGTTGCCCCCGCCCCCCTTCCCCGTGGTGGGCACGCCTATGCATAGGCACCATCAATCATTGCAATAAAATTTTGTGTGTAAATGTGTGCGTCAAAAATACTACATTTAGAATTCAAGAACATGAGTGTTTTAGGTGATTATTACCGCTGTTCTTTATTTGTTAAATGTGCATTGTACCTGCAAGCGCTTCAAACTTCGCGCGCTAAAGTCACGTGTTAATTTTTAATTTCGTTTTTTTTGTGAAGATAAAAGTATTTTGCCCGCTTTGTTTTTATGTTAAATATTTCCGTTTACTCTTTATACTTAAACGTATTACTAAAGCATTTTATTGCGCCA
Organism: Rhipicephalus microplus; assembly: GCF_043290135.1. Classification (NCBI taxonomy): domain Eukaryota; kingdom Metazoa; phylum Arthropoda; class Arachnida; order Ixodida; family Ixodidae; genus Rhipicephalus; species Rhipicephalus microplus. Next base: position 60,985,796 of record NC_134700.1, on the reverse strand, counting down.
TTGTACGTCTGCGGAGCTGTAGCCCCGAACTTGTTTTGGCGTGTTTGCTCGCTGGTCGGGCGTTGCAGCTTGTCGGTTCTGCATCGTTTTTTCTCGTTTTTTGAGGTGTGCTTGCGCGCTGCGTTCGTGTTTTGTGTTCTGCTGGTGCTGCCTATTACGAAGATGAACTCTACTCAAGCGAGGACGTGTGGCGTCGCATTTTGGAACACTCGCCAGGTACGTACCACATTCCTGCTGTCGGCGCTTTGTCAACACCGAGAGCGTGATAACGACGCCATGCTACGTTTTTCGTTACATGTGGGCGATAAGTGAAGTTTTTTAACGTAGCGAACCTGTTTGTGTGTGTCATTTCATCAGGATGAAGGCGTTTTTCTAGGAAGTCAAGCGTGGGCGAGCTTTTTCTTTCGATTCAAGCATGCTTCGGTGTGTGAGCACATGGCGCGTGCGTGCACAGTGGGAATTCGGCGGCGGATTTGTGTGAGTTGTGACGGCGCTCGCCTCTGTCGGCAGTGGTGTTGGCAGGGAGCCCTGCTCGCGATGGACCAATATTTTGGTTAAATAATTGTTGGGCGAAGACGGCGTTTGTTAGCTGTAAGCGTTGATTACGCCTAGGGCGCGTATGTTTGGATATCTTAACTTGAGGATTTATTTTTTTTTTTTTGCATGCCTGTTCATATTATGTGCTACAGGAGTCAACGGGCTCATATGTTGTACGTTTCATATGTTGTACGTCCAAAGCAGTTTGAAAAGTGTCATATGATGTACGCCCTTTTTTTAAACTGCTGTCAGAAATTGCTGCGGGTAGCCGAACGTATGCCGGTGTATGCATCCACGCCGGCACGCATCATTGAACTACCGTGTTACTCAAGTTCGCGTGCAGCATGCTGCCTCGTCTTAGGTACGGCTCGCAAGGCTTGCACGTATGTACGCTTAGGTGTTTATGCAGCCCGTTTAGTCAAATCTGAGCTTACGTTATACACCCTCAACATAGGTTGTCTGATGCGTTCGGAACCCATGAATTTGGAGTCATTCGTTAAACTTGAGCTGTATTTCCGAACAAAATTTTCATGGCTTATTGGGGCCGAATAACTGTAGCTTAACTGTGCGAGCCCTCATTCGATCAGTAGTTAATGCTGTAGAGCACATTTTATTTTATTCAGCTTGTTTTCGCTATGCTTAGATTTCATTATTTTGTGGCGGTTTATTAAATATTGTATGTGCCTCGCCCAAACTTTGTGTTCAAACTTTGCTAAGCAATTTGACTTGCACTAACAGTAAGAACAGTTTAGACCATCACCTCCAATGGCATTTAATAACAGATTACAAGCTTATGCCGATCTGGTCAGAAACACACATGAAAACATTGAAAAACCACACACTGGCCACGAATATAAGCACAGTCTTTGTCACTTGTGAATAGGGCTTTTGTGTGGGGCCAAAACATCATGCTTTCAATTAGGGTCAGCACGTTGTTTTGTCTTCGCATCAGATGACAAGCTTCAGTAAATTCTATAGGCATGCGCTACAGTTATAGAAGGGATCTGTGGTGTTTGGAGAAACGAATATAACATTTAACGCTCAAAACTTGCAATAATGTTATACATCATTGTATGCATACATAAGGCATGCACGTGTTGCTGTGAAAATGGAAAATTGGACAGTATGTTCATCTGACAATCATGAATATAGACTGCATGTTTCCAAGCTTTTGGCATTGACACAATTACACAACTGCAGAAATCAGTGTAATCAAACGTTTATTGTGTATTGCTAAATCGTTACCAATGCCTTCCAGTATTCTTGTTACTAGAGATCATTGCAGAAGCTTGCATGCTTTATTGGGATGGTATTTAGCTCCAGATGGGTGCGTTGTATTAGCATCTCCACATTTTTTTCCCATTATTTATTAGACAGCCTTAATGAGGGGTATGTTAGGGATGAGTGAGAGGCACTGCCTTTCTAGCCACCTGGAATCATTGAATTAACAGCCATAATTTAGCAGTTGACAATAGTAATTTAGTGAAACCAATTTTCTATGTTATCGGCATAATCGTCCTAATGTAGGCAGCCGAAAGAAAGTTACATTAGTTGTGTTCAAACTAAAATTCGTAATATGACTTTATGTGTTACCTCCAATGGATACTTGATCAAAGCGCATACCGTCATGTACGCGCTGCCCTATTAATGAATTGGCATGTATACGCACTATTCCAGAGCGCTATTCAAGTATATTTTGTGAAACATCTGTTATGCGAAAAATGCATATTCTTTCGTAATGTTGCAGCTATGTTCGCCAAAAACATTAAGGATGTTTTTGTTGTAGCATGTCTGGTTTTCGTACATCCTACTCTTTTGAAACAGAACGTTCCAGGTCATTCTAAATTGAGTTCCAAATTCTGCTTCGCTAACACACACATCAGTAAATTGTTTTTTTTTTGTTTCTCTCGCAGTCTATACATGCTCGTCGTAGGAAGAGAGTGTGGGAGACGTCAGGACTAGCCCATCATCAAGGCTGGCTCGTGGAAAATTCGACTGCTGGTGCACATCAATGGCGCATGGCTTCTGTTTCTTCTGAAAAGCGAGCTGCAGAGAGCCACCTGGTAGCTGTATTCAAGGAGCACAAAGGTTCAGGGTGTTCAAAGTTAACCCTTTTGTTTTTTCTTAAAAGAGAAGTCAGCGCTGTAAGTTATGTATGTAAAGCCATTTCTGCTGATAGCTATGTATCCAGGAGGATGCAATGTGAGGCAATAATTATCACTGTCAGCGGTGCCATTAAGTTTTATTAATCAACCTAATAGTGACCACATCAGGAGATCGTGTATGTGTTAAATATTTGAGCCAGTCACATTTCTACATATTATCACTTGTAAGAATTCTAGCATGCCTATGCTCATATATCCTGCTGGAAATTTAGTTGCGGCTTGCATTATGTGCGCAGGACAATGAGCACTAGCACAGACTCTGATTTCATGCATTTAATCTGACCGTCGGTGGAAGGCATGGGCAAACATTAAAATGATTACTCTTGCTATTCGCTGGCGAGAGCAAGAACCGACTGCTCGTGCCGCTATGGAGTGATATTTTGCTGAACCTCACTGCCTTGCATGCGTAATCATGAAAAGCAAAATTAAACTTTCAAACGAAATATCTAGGAGCATAAACATAATCAAAAAAGTTTTCCAAATGGGACTGTGTAGAAACACGACTGCCTCTAACTTTTTAATACAAACATACCTGCTTATTTGCGTTACTAAAATTTCAATATTTTTGGTTGATAGGGCAGATGACAGCCGTATTTTATTACTTTGCGTCCCCCTGGACACAATCTGCCAAGGTGTTTTTCTGTTCTTAAGGCTGAAATTCAATGTAACTAGGCAGTGCATTTAAGAATGTGTCAGTGCTGCTTACTGAGCTCTTTATTGTATATTTTGTTTTTTTCAAGATCTACTGAGTGTGTTGCTCGCCAGACTTGCATGTCATGTTAATTGATGCCTTATGTGCAATTGGCCATTTAAAAACACTTTTTGTGTTGTGATAAAAAGTAGCACATTAATGATTTTATCTTCAGTGTAACCTTCACTGACTATTCTATTTTAATATATTTTTGTCTCTGTAGTTATTTCATTGCCTTTAGGAAGTTCAATTCATAAGTACAATCAAGTGTTTTCCCACTGTCATACTTCATCGTACCTAACTTTGCCAATGCGAAACCATGTCGGATATTTTACAGTGATACATACTCATGTTTAACATTGTTAATGATAACTGATAGAAGGCATACTAGAATATTGTAATGTGAGTCCTTGGATCGTGGGGTTGAATTGTGAATTTTTTCAGCTACATAGTAATATCTGCTTGCTTTATTTCATGTCAAGTGTAATGAGAATAATATTTACCGAGGTTAACGTGTTAAAACCACGATATAATTATCAGGGACACTGGAGTAGAGGGTTTCAGATATTTTGACCACCTGGGGTTCTTTAAATGCATCCACGTCTAAGCAGACAGTTGTCATGCATTTCCTCCTTATACGAAATTGCAGCCACCACAGCCATGGTTTGATTTTGTGGCCTTCAATTTAGCAGTCAAGGGTTACTTGAAGCAAATATTAGTTCTGGGCTGTGGTCTTGCTTCCATGATGCATCTTAAGTACAGCAGTTTGGTGCCAACCAGGCATCTCTACTAGTGCACTGGTGTTGTGTTCTTGCATTCATAATTTACTGCAATATTTACCTATTTTATCAAGATGCATTTCTGAGCAGCTCTGCGAAGTGTGTGCTGGTGCTTATTACATTCCTAATTTTTTGCAAGAGGTAATGATTGTTGCATGTATTCTGAGTTAGATATGAAGTTACGAATTTTCCTTCTTTTATACTCTGTAAGAGTGTAAAGCCCAAGAAGTCACTCTGATATACTTTGCATATTGTACATCAGATGGCTAAATTGTGTGTGCAGAGCTTATATAAGCAGCCCATAGTGTTTCGAATGCCTTGAAAACTGCCTTAGGATCAGAAAAAACTGTTGTGAAGAGTGGGATAGTCTGGGTGAACAGTGGAAGTTCCTCAGATAGGCTGGCTGACGTTTCGATAGGAGGACTTATGTTCGTCAAAAGTGCCTTTTCTTCTCATCCTTGGCATGTTAGCTTTAAGGGGGTTAGTAGAGACGTCATCTCCAGGTGGTGGTGCGTGTCTTTGTTGGCAATTGCTGCCGGAAAAGAAAAAAAACTAGAAAGCAAACAAGTGCAGTCCTCACTTCATTTCAAGTTGACTGGTAGCAATTCACAATGTTCTCGGAGGATAGAGAAAAAAATGGAAGCAATAAAGACGAAACACGCAAAGTAGGAGCGGTGTGCTGCCGCTACAGACGCGAAAAAAGCAAAGAGCTTGAAAGTTCAAAGCCAGCAGACAGTCCCCACGTTTGGCCATCACAAAGGGTTGCCGACGATAAAGGCCTATGCTGTTCTCGAACATCTATGAATGGGACACGTAAGAAAGTGGTTATGAAAAGGCGCGAGAGAGAAGCAGGCGGCTACCTTTAAATGCTAAGATTTCAAAGGTAAGCGACACCAGAAGTGTTCGGAAGAGAAAGTGTTTATTTGGGAAAGTCATTGGTTAAAATATGCTTTCACTATCACCGTAGGTGGCCCGCTCAACAGAATTGCCTCAAGAATTTGGCGGCATGTTGGCAGAGAAATAGAGAAATTCAGAACGCAAAGGAAATAAGCATCAATGAGAGAAACGCAGAAAGAAAGCAAAAAATTAAAAAAGGCGGGTTGGAGGTAGATGACATGCTAGCGTTAACAGACGAGAAAAGGAAAAAAGAGACGCAGAGAAATTTGTGGCTTGGCAATGACTTAATGGTGCACGGTAGTAGTGTTTTTTGAAGCGACAAAAGAAGAAAGCTGTGGTTGAAAGGTTCTGGCAAATAAAAACTTCGTTGTTGTGTGTATATAGACACATGTATATCTATATTCATAATTTAAAAAAATTTTGAGAGAACATCAATAGTACAACTTGTAGTCTAGGAGTGATTCCATGTAATACCAGTTATGTCTATTTGAAGGTTGAACCTTTCTCATTTCTAAATGCTGTCGTAATTATGCTATGGCTTTCAGCGATTCCGAATGGCGACGTGCTACATTGATTCGTGATCGGTGTAGGGGATTACATTTGTGCATCAAATATCATTCCATGTATTTCCTCTCTCATGGTGAGCAGAAATTTGTAGAACATAAAGCTTTGCTTGATCGAAATTGTGGCCCTGTTGGTTGAAGTGACTGGCTACTGCTTTCGGTAAATTGTGTTTTGTGTCTGCACAGTGGCCGTTCAGTCTTACGTGGATTGGCTGCCCAGTTTTGCCTTTATAATGTCTGCAGGTGGCGCACTTAAGACAGTATATTAGGTTGTTCGAAGTGCAGATGAAGATCGATGGGACCTTGTGAATGTAGTCAAATTCTGTGCTTTTTAAGTTGTTAGCCAGCTATATATTTTTACAGGTGGAGCATCTGGGCCGGCCACAGGGACCAGACGTCCTAGTGTTTGCTTTAAGTTTTGCGGGAATTAGCAATGCGTGGCACGTGCCATTGCAACGCTAACTTAGACATGCTTGTTCACGCAAACTTAGACTAGGACGTCTGATCCCTGTGGCCAGCCCAGGGGCTCACCCTGCAAATAAATACAGCCGGCTAGCAACATAAAAAGCACAGCATCTGACTACATTCACAAGGTCACATAGAGCTTCACCTGCACTTTTAAACAACCTAATATACTTTCCCTAGTGTGCCAGCTGTAGAAAACAATATATAGGTGAAAGTGGGCCGCCAATTCACGTACGACTGAACTGCCACCGTGCAGACACAAAGCACAATTTACCGAAAGTAGTAGCCGGACACTTCTACCAACAGGACCACACTTTCTAAAAAGCAAAGCTTTATGTTCTACAAAATAATTTCTGGTCACCACGAGAGAATAAATACATAAAATAATAATTTATACACAAATTTATGTCCCTACACCCATCAGGAATTCATGTTGCACGTGGTAATTTGGAATCGCTGAGAGCCATTGCATATTTGCGGCCATAATTAGCAACTGGAAACGTTCAACCTTCAAATAGACATAACTGGTATTACATGGAATCACTCCTAGCCTACATATTGTAATAATATTATTCACTCTAAATTTTTAAGACTTTAATTATAGATATACCTGTGTCTATATACACACAACTACGAAGTTTTTATTTTCCGGAACCTTTCAACCACAGCTTTCTTTCCTCTTTTGTCGCTTCAAAAAACACTCCTACCGTGCACCATTAAGTCTTTGCCAAGCCACAAATTTCTCTGCGTCTCTTTTTCCTTTCCTCGTTTGTTAACGCTAGCGTGTCGCCTATCACCAATCCGCCTTTTTTTTCTTTTTTTTTCTTTTGTGTTTCTCTCGTAGTTGCTTATTCCCTTTGCATTCCCAACTTGCCAATTTCTATGCCAACATGCCGCCAAATTCTTGAGGCAATTTCGTTGAGCGGGACACCTATGGGGATAGTAAAAGCATATTTTAACCAATGACCTTCCCCAATAATCACGTGGTCTTCCAAACACATCTGGTGTCGCTTACCTTTGAAATCTTGGCATTTAAAAGTAGCCGCCTGCTTCTCTCTTGTGCCTTTTTGTAACCTCTTTCTTATGATTCCCATTCATAGATGTTCGAGAACAGCATAGGCCAATGTCGTCAGCAACCCTTCGTGATGGCCAAACGGGGGGACCGTCTGCTAGCTTCGAACTTTCAAGCTCTTTGCTTTTTTCGTGTCTGTAGCGGCCACCATTGGCAGCACACCACTCCTACTTTGGGTGTTTCCTTTTTTTTTTCTCCACCCTCTGAGAACATTCTGAATCACTACCACCCAACTTGAAATGAAGCAATGACTGCACTCCTCTGCTTTATTTATTTATTTATTTATTTTCATACTCTCAGGGCCCGAGGGCATTACAGAGAGGAGTGGTCTGACAACAATATATCAATAACTGCAATTTTGAAGGCGGCAGATTCTTCGATTGCAGCAATGGAGGCAGGAAGATGGTTCCAGTCACTGCTTGTTTGAGGCAAAAAAGAAGCATGGTAAGTGTTAGTGCGGCATATGGGAACTTTAACTTTAAGATGATGGTCTAACCGTGGTGATACATAATCTGGGGGAAGGAAAAGATCATTTTTAAGTGTTGGATTCGTGTAAAAGATTTTGTGAAATAGGTTGAGACGGAAGTACTTACGGCGTGACTTAAGTGTTGGTAATCCTAGGGTAGCTTTCATTGAAGAAACACTGGCGTAGCGGTTGTAGTTAGAGAGCACAAAACGAGCTGCACGGTTCTGAACGGATTCAAGGGCTGTAGTTAATACGGAGCTAAATGGATCCCAAATAGAACAAGCGTATTCCAATTTCGATCTAACGAGTGTTGTGTACAATTTAAGTTTTAAATCTGAAGGAACGGATGAAAAATGACGGCGGAGAAATCCAAGCATGCGATCAGCGTTATTAATAACATGTTCAACATGCATATTCCAAGAGAGGTTGTGGGTTATATGCACGCCAAGGTAACGGTAACTAGTAACGGGGTTTAAAGAGGAGTTTTTGAGGGTATAGGAAAAATGGTCATTGACTTTATTGTGGTGCATTACTCTCATAACTTTACACTTACTGATGTTTAATTTCATGAGCCACTTGTCGCACCAGTTAGAAACAGCGTCAATGTCGGACTGCAATGTAGAAACGTCATGTTGATTATGAATGACACGATACAGTACGCAATCATCAGCAAAAAGCCTAATGGTAGAATTAATTCCGACAGGCAAATCATTAATATAAATAAGAAAAAGCAATGGACCTAAAACCGAACCCTGTGGTACGCCTGATGTTACAGCAACGGTAGGAGAGTTATAATTATTAGCATGAACATACTGCAGACGGTTTGTTAGAAAACAGTGAATCCAGTCAAGGATGTTAGGATCTATACTTAGCTTGCTCATTTTGAGAAGAAGGAGAGTATGCGAAACAGTGTCGAAGGCTTTAGCGTAATCTAAAAAGATGCAATCGATAATGAAATTATTGTCGAAAGCACGAAAAAGATCGTTAGTAAAAGAAAGTAACTGCGTTTCACAAGAGAAGTGCTTCCTGAAACCGTGTTGCCAAGGGGAAAAAAATGAGTTGGATTCGAGAAAAGATACTAAGTTTGAATAGATGATGTGCTCGAGAAGTTTGCAGGGTACACTGGTTAAAGATATTGGCCTGTAATTGAGGGGAGAGTGGGTGTTACCTGATTTGTGAAGTGGAACCACCTTACCCACCTTCCAATCATCTGGCAAAGTGGAAGACTGCAAAGACTGCGAAAAAAGTTCAGCGAGTATAATGGAAGAATAAAGTTTTGTGTTTTTTAAGAACTTTGAATTGATGCCGTCGTTGCCTGCAGAGCTAGACAATTTCATTTTTTCTATTATACGGCACACTCCAGATGAATCAACAGATATGAAATCCATAGGAAAAAAAGAAAGGTCTTCGACAGAAGGCATAGAAAAGGGTGTTGCCCCAGAAAAACAAGAAACAAATACATCATTCATCACATTGCAGCAGTCACGATTGGAAACAGCATCACCATTGCTATCTAGTAGGTGAAACGTTGTAGATCTGCTGCCACGAACTATATTCCAAAATTGCCGGGGATTATCTTTCAGTAGAGTGGGTAGGGTAATGTTGTGGAATACATTTTTAGCCTGCGCAATGGCGTTTTTGTACTCTTGTTCAGCGACGAAGTACGCGTGCCAACGCTCAGGCGTCATCACCACTTTTGCTCGGCGGAATTTCCTTTTCTTCTTGTTTAGTAAGCGCTTCAAATGGGCGTTAAACCAAGGGGCTTTAGAAGAAGAAAGGATCTGTTTTTTAGGAATGTAGCGGTCAATCAAAACAGCGACCTTTTCTTTAAATATAAACCAATTTTCTTGAATGGTGCGTGTATAAAAACCAGGCATATAGTCTGTGATGAAATTAGCAAGTTCATTATTTATTGCAGCAAAATTGGCGTTTTTATAATCTTTAATAAATTTAACTTGCTTCGTGCAAGGTAAATGTGCATGAATACTACAGTGAATAAAACAGTGATCACTTAGACCGGGCATAAATACTAGGGGTGAGACGAGTTCTGGAGTGGTCGTAAGCAGCAAATCTAGTACATTGGCAGAATGAGGTGAGCAACGAGTAGGCTGAAGTACCAGTTGCTTAAGGTTAAAATCTAAACAAACATTCAAAAATGACGAACATTCTATTGAATTTTCCACAAGACTTGGCGGGTCAGTAGACCAGATTATAGAAGGCAAGTTAAAATCTCCAAAAAGAAATAAAGGACATTTGGGAAACCGCACAGTCAACTTATTTAGGACATCATGTAATTCTTGACAAAATGCTGTTGAAGACTGTGGCGGTTTATAGCACACACTGAAAATGAACTTTCTATGCCCTGTAAATACACATGCGCTAACAAATTCTAAGTTGGTGTCGACCATAATCGCACTAGAGATGAAAGTATCCCGGACAGCTATCAACACACCACCGCCTCGACTACCAGTACGATCCGAACGATAAATTTTGTAGCCCGCTTCGCAGTGCAATATTTCAAAGTCATGAATAGCGGAAGAGAGCCAAGTTTCTGTGAGCAGTACCACATCCGCAGAACACGTGTCGATAACGGAAGATAAGTCGTCGCGCTTGTTACACACACTACGCACATTGGAATACAGCAGGGACACCTGACTGGCTGATTGCGTTCGTGCTAGCTATGTTGCTGGGGCGGGTAAACTGGCAGCAGCTGGAAGAGTGACGGGGGAAGCATTACCAATGTTACTGTTGTTGCGCTCCTCGCGTGTCTCAAGTTCGCACACACGGTCGGTAACATGGCAATACACATAGACAGTCTTGTTAATATACAATTTGTTTACTCGTAGCGAGTACGGCTGTCCAGAGTTTTTACCAAATTCATGTAACTTTTTTCGGCATTGTCGTGTTGCCCTCGAGAAATCTTCACTAACTGACACCTTAGAGGGTTGAAACTTCTTCCTCTGATAAAAAACGTTATCCTTTATTTTTGACGACTGAAATTTAACAATAATAGGCCGGCACTTATTGGGAACATAGGCACCAAGCCTATGCGCACGCTGTATTGCTTCATTTGATAGGTTGAGGTCAAGTTTTTGAGATATAAGGTCAGTGATTATTTTTTCACTCTGCGCCCAACCTTCAGAAACATTGTCAGCAATGCCAAAAAATATCAAATTATCTCTACGAGAGCGATCTTCCAACTCGTCAAGTCGGGAATGAAGAGCAGTCGTTTCGTTTCTTATGACTGTATTTACTGCTTGCGGAAGATCAGGAATATGGTGACCCGAGTCATATGATTCTACCATCGTCTCAACTGTCGCTAGCCTGCTAGAAAGGTTGGTTACTTTCTGTTCTAATAAAGATTGATTGGTTTGAACTTGGTAAAGTACGGCAAGAAGTTCCGCATGACGCGAGTCTACTTTAGCTGAAAGGCTAGCAATAGCTGTCAGCACCTTATCGTCCGGTCCTGGGTTTGATTCAATATCCCCGCACAAAAGTAACTTGAGGACATGAAAGCACTCAGAGACATTGTCATATATAACACTTGGGCCAGGGAAGAGCAGCAGACATGTATCACTGGAGCGCTTTGAGTACAAAGACGGGCGGTTACCAACCTGCACGATGAAGCAGAAAAAATTCACAACCGGTCCCATAGCTGCCGCTCTTTCCTGGCCACTGAAAGGCGCCGACGACGGGCTGACGTTTAAATCAGCAGGATGTGCTGACGTCGACGAAGGAATCGGCTGGTCCAAAAGGTGGAACGGTGCCATCCAAGCGGTTGTAGCACAGGCATCGGGTTGAGCAGCGGGGACAGCGATTAGGATGATCGTTGACGTAGACCCGTTCGTTGACGCCGCAGAAGCAGCGCATGGCCACGTGTAGACAAGAGACGAAATCTGCACGATGAAGCAGAAAAAATTCACAACCGGTCCCATAGCTGCCGCTCTTTCCTGGCCACTGAAAGGCGCCGACGACGGGCTGACGTTTAAATCAGCAGGATGTGCTGACGTCGACGAAGGAATCGGCTGGTCCAAAAGGTGGAACGGTGCCATCCAAGCGGTTGTAGCACAGGCATCGGGTTGAGCAGCGGGGACAGCGATTAGGATGATCGTTGACGTAGACCCGTTCGTTGACGCCGCAGAAGCAGCGCATGGCCACGTGTAGACAAGAGACGAAATCTGCACGATGAAGCAGAAAAAATTCACAACCGGTCCCATAGGTGCCGCTCTTTCCTGGCCACTCATAGTTTTTTTTTTTTAAGGCTACGATTGCCAACAGGGACACATGCAACCGCCAGGAGATGACGTCTTTACTACCCCCCTTGAAACTAATATGCCAAGGATGAGAAGGCTAGGCACCTTTGACGAAGATAGGTTCTCCTATCGAAACTTTGGTCAGCTTATCTGAGGCATTTCCACCTGTCGGCTCTCATTTTGATATTGTTATGAAGAGTGTGTTTTTGAGAAATTGATGCTGTCTCTATTACCTAGAAAGATGCTGAAAAATAAAACTTGAAATTATAATATGTGGTGAAGCTTCATGGGGTGAGGGCTGATCTGTTAATCATCTTTCTTCAGCCACTGCCCTTACCTGTTCCAATATTGGCGGCAAACTGCTCTAACTGTAGTATGTATGAAATATAATAAATGTGTTTGCTTTCAGTTGAGAGAAAACCTGTGTTGTGGTACATGTACTTGACATTTATCTTACGCCAATATATGTCTACTTTAGGAAGTGGGAAAAGATATTTATCAATAAGTGGAAACGATGTCTACCAAAGCAGCTCTGTTATTTTTGTATAATCAGAAAGTTTGAAATGGACTGGGTGAGGCTGAACTCTCATGGTTTCGCGATACCAAGTGCAACTGCAAATTAAGTGTCTGAAATAAGTATATGTCTGCATCCTGCATGAGATGTGTGCACTGTTACAAGTAATATTGTTTTCAATATAATGTGTTTGTGTGTCTACACAAACGTATGCATACCAGGCACCCTTGCTGTATCGACTCACTGAGCCACCAATTGATATACCCGAGATGTTTATGCTATTTAACACTAAATATTTGTATTTAATTGTATAATTATAAAAGGCAGTCTAAATTTCTATAGTCGGCTTTACAAAGAAGGCTTTGAGGAATATCATTGCATTTCAGTAAGCTTGCTTATACACACATACACTCCACACACACACACACACACACACACACACACACACACACACACACACACACACACACACACACACACACACACACACACACACACACATATATATATATATATATATTTATAATGAGATCAAACAGACAATATTGCCAAGGAAAGTATAGGGAAAGTTATAAGTCCGAATTGTAATGTAAATGTGAAGAAAGAAATGTGGGTGAAAAGATAACTTGCCATGGACAGGAACCGAACCTGCGACCTTCGAATAACGCGTTACTCAAAGGTCGCACACCCTTTCAACACCCTCTTAGAAGGGTGTTGAACACCCTAACATTTTGCTGAACACCCTTCGTGTTGTGTGTTCAGCTAACACCCTTTCAGTAGGGTGTATCTGAAAACACCCATAGGGTGTTGCTCTGGCAACAAGCCAGTTTACACCCTTAAGGGTGTAAAAAAATTTACTGTGATAACTATATATATATACATATATATATATATATATATATATATATATATATATATATATATATATATATATATATGGGCAAGAAGTGTACACCTAAGACCTCAATTTTCCGTGTTTTGTCACAATAATAATGAGATCTAACAGACAGTTGTTCCAAGGAATGTATAGGGAAAGTTATTAGAACCAATGTAATGTAATTAAGAAGAAAGAAAAGTGTTTTCCGTGTTTTGACAACATTGTATAAGCCTGTGTGGCGACGCGTAGCACGTGAGCTTATTACGAGTGGGCAGATGGCCAATAGTCACTTGTATACAACCTAATGACACCAAGTCTGCCAGTACGAGTCTCGTACTGGCAGACTTGGTGCCATTAGGTTGTATACGAGGGACTATTGGTAAGCTGCCAGCTCGTATTAAGTTCCCGAGGTACGTGACGCCAAACAGGCTCATATTGAGTGTTCCACACTCGCCGCTTCGCTACAGATGGCGCTTACTGGCACTGCTAAGTTTAAATTCCCATATAAACCCCAAAAAGTGGGTTGGGTGTAAACCTAAGGGCTAGTTTTCCGTGTTTAAACACCATAATAATGAGATCTAACAGACAATATTGCGAAGGAATGTATGGGAAAGTTATTAGAGCAATTGTAATGTAAATGTGACGGAAGAAATGTGGGTGAAACGATAACTTGCCGTGAGCAGGAGCCAAAACTGCTACCTTCGAATAACGCGTTCGATGCTCTATTACTGAGCTACCACGGTGGCTATCCCTCCAGCCACTTTTAGGGTTTTCATGTGAATTCAAACGTTGTAGTGTCAGACAACGCCACCCGTAGCCAAGGAATCGAGTGTGGCACACTCATTATGAGCCTGTTTGGCGTCACGTAGCTCGGGAACTTATTACGAGCTGGCAGCTTACCGGTAGTCCCTCGTATACAACCTAACGGCACCAAGCCTGCCAGTACGAGACCCTGGTTGATGAATAAGAGAAAGAAGGGCATACTTAAGAGGTCGTTGTTCCGTATGTTGACACAATAATATTTATATCTAATATACAGTAATGCCAAGGAATGTATAGGGAAAGTTATTAGACCAACTGCATAATAAATTTGAACAAAGAAAAGTAGATGAATAGATAACTTGCCTTGAACAGGAACCAAACTTGCGACCTTCGAATGACGCTTTCGATGCTCTACCACTGAGCAACCACGGCGGCTATCCTCCCAGTTAATTTATTGGGTTTATATGTGAGTTTAAACGTGGGAGTTTCAGTGAGTGCCACCTGTAGCCATGGAGGTGAATGTGGCAAGCCTATATGAGACTGTTTGGCGTCACGTAGCACGTTCACTTATTACGAGCTGGCAGCTAACCAATAGTCCCTCGTATACAACCTAACGGCACCTAGTCTGTCAGTACGAAACCCTCGTTAATGAATAAGAAACGAAGTGTATACCTAAGGGCTCATTTTTCCGCGTTTTGACACAATATTGCTACATGCATGTTGACATGCATGGTGAAGGTGGAAAGTTCTGTGTCCTCACCACGAAGCTTCACAGTCACCACACCGTCGAGCCTCCAGCCACGGCTTCCTATGATAACAAGCTGTCACCGCCTTCAGCTGGAGCACCAGCTACTACGTACCTTGCGATGTGCCATCCCGTAATCCCGGTACGTTCTCCGCCCAGCCTGGCTTTGACGTCGACTACTTGCTTCGCATATACGAGCGCGTTAGACTGTGTCACCGATGGAACCCTACCATGATGCTCGCCAACGTAATCTTTTACTTGGATGGCACCCCACTTGTATGGTTCGACGCTCAGGAGGCCGAGTTCACCAGCTGGGACATCTTCAAGGAACGACTACGCAACATCTTTGGGGACCCGTTCGGTCGAAAAATGGCCGAACGACAAGAACTCTCCACCCGTGCACAATCAAGGGATTCGCAAGTCTCGTACCTACAAGACGTGCTCGCGTTGTGCCGCAACGTGGACGAGCAAATAATGACTGAGAGCGACAAGAAGGGCCACATGCTCAAGGGCGTCGCGGAAGACGTTTTCACTTGCTCGTGTACAACAACGTCACTTCCGTCGACGTCACAATGAAGGAATGCCGCTGCTTTCAAATGGCCAAAAACTGCTGAGTTCGGCCTCAATTTTTGCGGCTACGTCTACCTGTACCGCCCATCTCTGTTCCGCACCACCCTAGCACGAGAATGTCACACGCATCGTTCGGCATGAGCTTGACGCAACCCGTCTGGCACCGTTTCATCAGCTTCCTTTTGACCAGGGCACCGTGCAAACACCTTCGGCGGTGTCAGTTATTCAGCCAGTCATGCGGCAAGGAATTGCTAACCTTGGTTTTCCTGTCGCCTGCTCCGTCTTCCGTCCGGACAACAGACCGGTGCCAATAAATGCACCAAACCACGTCACATACTCTCTGCCCAGATTCCACAATCCCATGGAATGGAGAACAGCAGACGACAAGCCCATCTGCTTCCACTGTAACCAAGTTGGTTATATCTGCCGCTACTGCCGCAGCACTTAGACGCCCCCCCCCCCATTGGAGCCAATTTTCTTCTTCTCCTTGGCCTTACGTGGACCTCCGTCGGTATTCGCCCAGACGTGAGTATCCTGCTTCCGACGTACCTGACAGCCGCTCTACGACTCGTTCACCATCACCTCAACGCCGCCGTTCTCCGTCGCCCCGACCCGCCGCTATTCTTTGGCGACTATGGAACTAGATTATGCAGCTCCTGGAGGTAGTGCTGCATCAAGTGCGACTGACCCAAAATATCCGTTGACGCTACCTACTAATAAGAACTTGGCCCCGCCGCGGTGGTCTAGTGGCTAAGGTACTCGGCTGCTGACCCGCAGGTCGCGGGTTCAATTCCCGGCTGCGGCGGCTGCATTTCCGATGGAGGTGGAAATGTTGTAGACCCGTGTGCTCAGATTTGGGCGCACGTTAAAGAACCCCAGGTGGTCGAAATTTCCGGAGCCCTCCACTACGGCGTCTCTCATAATCATATGGTGGTTTTGGGACGTTAAACCCCACAAATCAATTATTCTAATAAGAACTTGCTGGCAGTGCATATGGACGGTCTTTCTTTGACGGCTTTTGTTGACACTGTAGCTCAGGTGTCTATAAGGTGTGCTCGTCTCTGTCGCCACCTCAAAAAGTACTCACGCCTACATAACCTACTCACGCCTAACACAAGCCGCCCGTGTCGCCGATGGTAGAACTGTGGCCGTCATTAGAATGTGTAACGCTCCTATTTGCCTTGCCAACTGCCATGTTCTTGTTTTATTTACCGTGCTCGACAATTGTCCTCATGAGCTCATCTTCGGGACGGACTTCTTATCGACACATTCTGCCCCAATCAACTGTTCCACCGGCACTCTCTGTTTAGAACTTCCTCTTCTTCCAGATTCTCGCCCCGAGCTGCCGAAAAGCCTCTGTATCATAGACTTCAGTCGGATATCGCCAAAAGCCCTCAAATTCACTGCATTGGCAACTATTTCACCCGTTGTTGATGGTGATTAAGTCGTCACGCCTATTCCAGATGTTATCCTGGCGCGCGACATCAATGTGCCACACTCCGTCGTTACTATTGCCTCTAAGCGAACCTGTCTGCCCCTTATCAATTTCGGTTTCACGCAGCAAGTACTACCACACGAAACTTCAGTCGCCATGCTTCAACCCTTAATATACGCCCATGTCACCACTTTTGCGGCAGATGCATGCTCCGATCTTCCTTGTCGCCAGCTGGATGCCGCATCACTCGATGTGGCCTTGCGCCCTATGATCGACCGGAAACTCAAACCTGAGCAATCCAAAGCTCTATTCCGCCCTCTGGCTTCCAACCGCGACATATTTGACATCAAAAGAAGTACACTCGGTCAGAATTCCCTCGTGAAGCACTGCATTAATACTGGTGCTTCTCCTCCCATTCACCGCCAGCCATACCGGGTGTCTGCCCCAGAGCGCAAGGTGATTCAAGAAGTCAACAAGATGCTAGCCAAAGGAATTATTCAACCCCTCTCCCCGAGCCCTTTGGCCACGGTGGTCTAGTGGCCAAAGTGCTGTTTGGGCTATGCAACACCCCAGCCACGTTTGAGCGTATGATTAACACGCTATTACGAAGGTTCAAGTGGTCCTCATGCATATGCTACTTGGATGATGTCCTTGTATATTCGCCTACATTTGAGACACTCCTCCAGCGTTTGTCAGCGGTTCTCGACAGCTTCCCCACTGCTGGCCTTTAACTAAACTCGTCAAAATGTCACTTCAGCCGCCAACAGATTACGTTGATGGGCCACCTTGTTGACGCATCAGGTGTGCAGCCTGACCCGGAGAAAATTTGTGCCGTCACAAGCTTTCCTGTACCCCATTCTGTCAAAGACGTCCGGAGCTTTGTGGAACTTTGTTCCTATTTTAAAGGTTTGCGAAAGATTTGGCAACGACTGCTAGACCACTCACCGGCCTACTGAAAAAAGACGTGACTTTTACTTGGGGTTTCACTCAAGCTACCGCTTTTTCTCACCTCAACACCCTCCTCATAACTCCACCTATATTGGCCCACTTTGAACCGTCTGCTTCGACAGAAGTCTGAACCGATGCGATTGGTCACGAGATCGAAGGCTTCCTAGCCCAATGCTAGCAGGGACGCGACCGAGTTATTGCTTACACTAGCCGCCTTTTCCCACCTGCCGAGCGCAACTATTCAATAACAGAGCGTGAATGTCGTGCTCTTGTTTGGGCCGCCAGGAAGTTCTGCCCATATTTATATTGCACGAATTTCTCTATAATAACGGACCACCATGCGCTATGTTGACTTTCGTCACTAAATGCTCCTACTGGCCGGCTCGGGCACTGGGCTCTGAGACTGCAAGAGTGTACCTACACGGTGACGTACAAGTCCGGACGCCTACATCAGGACGCAGAGTGCCTGTCTCACTACCCGGTTGCTGAGTCGAGCACTCTGCCTGACACTGACACCGAGCCTCGCGTCTTTTCGCTTTCGCAAATGGCATGCATCGGTGACGAGCAGTGCCATGATGCATCCTTGCGTGCTATCATTGAGCGCCTTGAATCACCATCTTCCAAATAGTCCCATCGCTCATTCGTGCCACTCGATGGTGTATTATACCGGCGAAGTTTTGAATCGGATGGACCAGCCGTGCTACTTGTCATTCCGAAACACCTTCGCTCGGAATTTCTACATGAACTTCATGACCTTCCGACTGCTGGTAACCTTTGTGTGTGACGAACTTACGACTGATTACGCCGACGCTACTTTGGCCAGGGCTCGCACGCTGGCTCAGAAGATACGTTGCGGCTTGTGAAAAATGCCAGCACCGCAAAACACCTTTGACACTTCCCGCTGGATGCCTTCAATCACTTGAAGTTCTGTCAAAACCGTTTTTCCACGTTGGCTTAGACCTACTTGGCCCTTTCCCTTTGTCTTCCTCGGGTAACAAGTGGATAGCCGTGGCCAAAGACTGCG
This sequence comes from Rhipicephalus microplus, assembly GCF_043290135.1. Lineage (NCBI taxonomy): Eukaryota > Metazoa > Arthropoda > Arachnida > Ixodida > Ixodidae > Rhipicephalus > Rhipicephalus microplus. The sequence continues at coordinate 60,967,033 of NC_134700.1, read as the reverse complement.
CCACGCACTATGCCATCACACGAGCTCTTCCAACAAGCTGCGCCACAGATGTCGCCGACTTCCTCCTCAAGGACGTGATTTCGCAACACAGATCCCCACGGCCTCTGCTTTCAGATCATGGCCACACTTTTTTGTCGAAGGCCATAGCCGACATCTTGAAGTCCTGTCAAACGAGACACAAGCTGATTATGTCATAACACCCGCGAAGCAATGGACTCGCGGAGCCTCTAAATCGAACTGTTACAGACATGCTCGCTAAGTATGCTTCTACCAAACACACCGACTGGGATTTCACGTTGCCGTACGTCACATTTGCCTAAAATTCTTCTCGCCATGACACTGCCGCTTACTCCCAATTTGTTGTGTTGTTCCGCCGAGAACCCACATTAACCCAAGATACAGTCATTCCGTCTACCGCGACACCGACCAGCAAATATGCCTTTGACGGTATCACTCGGGCGGCCCACGCACGCCAAATCGCCCACACTCGCTTTCTGGCCTCCCAAGAGAACCAGCGGCGTTTGTACGATCAGCGGCACCGTGAATTGCACTTTTTACCTGGTTCATTGGTGCTGCTGTAGTGCCCGACCCATCAAGTAGGCTTGTCGGAAAAACTTCATTCTCGCTACACAGCTCCATATTGAGTCCTTCGTGAGGTTAGTCCTGTGACTTACGAAATTGCCCCTGCTGCTTCATCGCCTTCAACTGCCCCAAAGCCGCTGATATCATACATGTGGCACACTTCAAGCCTTACCACTCTCCCGCTGACGTTGACATCTAGTTGCGCTGAGATGGCGTTTTTGCCACCGGCGATTATGCAACACGCATGTTGACAATTTGCAGGACGATGCGCGTGTGTGCCGGATGAAGAGCCTTAAGAGTGGTCTCCGCTCGGTGTCTCGTCTACCGGTCACGCCGCTGCTGTCGGTTTGGAGTATATTTCATCAATAGCCTCGTCGATATGGCGTCTCTTCTCTTCTGGAACATATTATTGAGATCTAACAGACAGTAATGTCAAGGAACACACACACAAACATATATATATATATATATATATATATATATATATATATATATATATATAATAATGAGACCTTACAAACAATAATGCCAACGAAAGTATAGAAGTTATTAGGCCAATTTTAATCAAATGTAAAAAAAGAAAAGCAGGTGATTGATTGATATGTGGGGTTTAACGTCTCAAAACCACCATATGATTATGAGAGACGCCCTAGTGGAGGGGAAAAGCAGGCGAAACGATAACGTACCGCGGGCAGGATCCGAACCTGCGACTTTTAAAGAACGCGTTATTCGATGGTCGCAGGTTCGGTCGCATATAAATAATTATATATATATATATATATATATATATTAAAATAGAGGTGTTGTACGTCGAGAAAGGTTCAGATGTAGCTTGGCAAAATGTCCTTTATCAGGCAGGTCTGGCTAATGGCGAGCGGCGTGCGCGAGCTACTACTGCAGCCACCGATCATCATCGTCTTCTTCGTTGCCAGCAGAGCGTCCGTTACTCAGATTCATTAATTCATTACAATTACTCCCCGCGAAATAAGGAGCCATCCTGGCGACCTATGGACAAGTAAACACGGGAGGGTCGTAGCAGGGCTTAAGTCTCGAGACGTGGACAATTTCCTGGCCACGACGACGTTGGTCAGAAGATGGTTCCAGTGGCTCGATGAGGTAATTCACCGGTGACGTTTTTTGTAGCACACGATATGGGCCGTGATACTTGGGGACCAACTTGGTAGAAAGGCCAGGTGTAGCAGAGGGAACATGCAGCCAGACGAGTGAACCTGGATCGTAGGAAGTGGTGTTATTTGATGCGTCATGGTGGTGCTTTTGGCGTCCTTGGTCTTGGGTTGTGAATGCTCTTGCCAGTTGGCGGCATTCCTCAGCGTATGTAGCAGCTTGAGACAAAGTCGTGGACTCTGAGGAGTCAGGTTTGTACGAAAGATTGGTGTCCATAGTGCAAGAAGGTTCGCGTCCGTAAAGGAGGAAAAAAGGAGAGAACCCAGTAGTGCTTTGAATGGCGGTATTATAAGCGAACGTGATAAACGGGAGCACTCGGTCCCAATTGGAGTGGTCTGACGAGATATACATAGACAGCATGTCACCAAGGGTGCGGTTGAAGCGCTCTGTCATTCCATTGGTCTGGGGATGATAGGCGCTTGTAGTGCGGTGAACGACGTGGCACTCACGCAGCAATGCTGTGATGACGTCTGACAAGAATACGCGACCACGATCGCTCAGTAACTCCCGAGGTGCTCCATGACGTAATACGATGTTGTGAAGAACGAAAGTCGCAACGTCTTTTGCTGTAGACGAGGGAAGGGATGAAGTTTCGGCATACCGCGTGAGATGGTCGACGGCAACTATGATCCAGCGGTTACCGTCAGCAGTTTTGGGAAGGGGACCATAGATATCGATGCCGACGCGGTCGAATGGTCGCGATGGGCATGGTAAGGGTAGCAAGGTACCGCTGGCGTGACAAGGGGGAGTTTTTCGTCTCTGGCACGTCGAGCAGGCCCGAACGTATTGTCGTATAAAACGGTACATGCCATGCCAGTAATATCGGAGACGTATGCGAGAATAAGTCTTCAGGAAACCTGCGTGGCCACATTGGGGGTCGTCATGAAACGTGGAACAAATTTCGGATCGCAGATGACGTGGAATCACGAGTAGCCACTGACGTCCACCGGGTGCGTAGTTGCGTCGGTACAGCACGTCGTCGCGAGTGGCGAAGTGCTCCACTTGCCGACGCAACGTGCGAGAAGGGGGGGAAGCCGTCCGCCCAGCCAGGATGTCTAGAATCGAAGCAACCCAAGGGTCCTTGCGTTGCTCAGATGGCATGTCGGCGATGGTGACGGCAGTGGCATCACAGGTTATACTTTCGCAGCAGTCCGGGTCAGGGGGTAGAGGCGAACGGGATAGGGCGTCTGCGTCCGAATGTTTCCGGCCGGAGCGATAGACCACGCGAATATTATATTCTTGGAGGCGTAATGCCCATCGGGCGAGGCGACCGCTTGGATCCTTCAATGACGACAACCAGCAGAGGGCGTGGTGGTCAGTCACGACGTCAAAAGGGCGCCCGTACACGTAAGGTCGAAATTTTTCTATCGCCCAAATAATGGCGAGGCATTCCTTTTCAGTGACAGAATAGTTGCTTTCGGCTTTGCTAAGAGTTCGGCTTGCGTAGGCAACCACGTACTCTTGGAAGCCGTCTTTCTTCTGAGCAAGAATAGCGCCTAGCCCGACACCACTAGCGTCGGTGTGGATCTCTGTGGGTGCCGATGGGTCGTAGTGTCGCAGAATAGGCGGCGACGTGAGGAGGCGGCGCAGTTCATTGAAAGAGTCGTCACAGGTGGCAGACCAGGCTGAAAGGTCTCTGGAGCCGGCGAGGAGCTTGGTCAAAGGAGCGATGATCGTCGCGAAATTGCGGACGAAGCGCCGGAAGTAAGAGCAAAGGCCTATGAAGCTTCGGAGCTCTTTCATGGTGGTCGGTTTGGGAAACGCTGAAACGGCTGTAAGTTTGGCAGGGTCAGGAAGAATGCCGTCTTTTGAAACAACGTGGCCAAGGATCGTAAGCTTTCGAGCGGCGAAATTGCACTTCTTCAGATTCAGTTGCAGCCCCGCGGCAGAAATACACGCGAGGACTTTCTGAAGGCGGGTTAAATGGGTTGCAAAATCAGTTGAAAAGACGACAATATCATCTAAATAACAAAGGCAAACGTTCCAATTGAGGCCTCGAAGGATAGAGTCCATCATCCGCTCGAAAGTAGCTGGCGCGTTGCAGAGGCCGAAGGGCATCACTGTGAATTCGTAAAGCCCGTCGGGCGTGATGAAAGCAGTTTTTTCACGATCGGCCTCTGCCATGGGTACCTGCCAGTATCCAGAGCGGAGATCTAAAGAAGAGAAAAATTCGGCTCCCTGTAGGCAGTCCAAGGCATCGTCAATGCGTGGCAGCGGATAGACATACTTGCGCGTGATTCGGTTGAGACGCCGGTAGTCCACGCAAAACCTGATGGATCCGTCCTTCTTCTTCACCAACACAACTGGAGAGGCCCAGGGACTGCTTGACGGTTCGATTATGCCACGTGTCAGCATGTCGTCAACCTGTTCATTGATGGCACGGCGTTCGGTAGTTGACACACGATATGGACGCTGCCGTAATGGCGTCTCTTGACCGGTATCTATACGGTGTACAACAGATGACGCTCGACCTAAGGAAGGCTGATTGTGGTCAAACGAGGCTCGAAAACGCTGTAGGAGCTTGATCAGCTGTTTCTGCTGCCCAGGCGTGAGGTTACAATCGATGGACTTGCGGAATACATCCATAGGTTCATTAGCGTCAGTTGCGGGTGTAATGGCACAAGTCGGTAGAAATGGCTTGTCTGGATAGATCGGGTCTTCGAAAATACAATTTAAGGTCTCGAGGCTTCCCAAACACTCACCGCGTAGCAGGATGTACGGGCAAGCAGAAACGTTGCACGCATAAAGTACCGCCGAACCATTGGAAAAGTTGATGACGGCAAACGGGAGGACGATGGTTCGGTGTTGCACACTAGCTATAGTTGGTTGGAACAGGAACGTCGAGTTAGTGGCAGCAGGGGAAAACACAGGCACTAGGACGGCGGACAACGGCGCGATGCGGACGTCAGCTGCGGCAAACTCTTTCGAGGGACTGTGGTGGTCGATATCAAGGCACGGATTCGTCAACGTGAGTTCAGCACGAGCGCAGTCGACGAGAGCCTGATGGGTAGAAAGGAAATCCCATCCTAGTATCACGTCGTAAGATGAACGTGGGAGAACAACAAAGTTGACGGCGTACCAAACATCTTGAATAAGAACACGTGCTGTGCACTGAGCTGTCGGCGCGATGAAATGGGAGGTGGCTGTACGCAGAGCAAGATTCGTAAGCGGCGTTGTAACTTTTCTCAAATCGCGACACAGTTTTTCACTAATTACAGAAACGACGGCGCCTGTGTCGACAAGTGCACGTACAGCAACACCTTCTACTAGCACATCAATTTCGTTGGACGGACAAAGAGGAGGTCTTAGAAAGTTCGACGACGACGCAGTTCTTGCCTGCGGAACTGCGGCTGTCAGTTTTCCTCTCGAGCGGGGCTCGTGCGCCGAAGCATCGGGGAGACAGATCGGCGACGGGGTGGTAATGACCGGCGAGAATCGACGGGGCGTCGTGGGGACAATGAGTCGGTGATAGGAGAAGATGGTCGCTGGGGATTCTGGGCAGCCTGGTAATTTGCAGAATTCCCATGGTCTGGAGGCTGGAAGTTGCGACGGCGACAGTAGCGTGCTATATGTCCCACGAAACCGCATGCGAAACAGATGGGTCGATTATCCAAGGTGCGCCATGGGTTAACGACAGAAGGTGCAGGGGGCGAAACGGGATGGGGTGCCGTGTATGTAGGCAGCGTCGTAGGGTAGGAGGACCCGGTGCCCCGGTATGCGCCAGAGACAGGTGGGGCTGGGGGTCTAGCAACGACGGCAGCGTAGGTCAGCGGCGTAGGGACAGGTGGCGATGGAGGCAGTGCTTGCGTGACCTGTGTCTCAATGACCTGGCGTAGACGTGGGTCTAACGAGGTCACTGGCGTGGATGCTTCGGCCACAAGAGAAAGCTGACGCGCAACTTCCTCACGAATGAATTGTTTGATTTGGGGGAGTAAGACGGTGTGATCAGCAGGGACGTCGTGTACGAGGGCGGAAACTTCAGCCGTATCTTCTGCGGCCCTGCGCGTCGAGACACGCTGCTTACGCAACTCGTCGTACTCCTGACAGAGGTGGACAACATCGGTGACGGTCTGTGGATTCCTAGCGACGAGCATCTGGAAGGTGTCGTCGTCAACTCCTTTGATGATGTGCTTGATTTTGTCGCGTTCGGTTAGAGATTCATCGACGCGCTTGCAAAGGGACAAGACATCTTCAATGTAACTCGTAAAGGTCTCTTCCCTGCGCTGGACTCGACTACGGAGACGCTGTTCCGCGCGAAGCCGGCGCACGGCGGGACGGCCGAAGACCGCGGAGATGGCGGTCTTGAAGGCGGACCAGTTGGTAATTTCGCCTTGGTGGTTCTTGAACCAGAGGCTGGCCACATCAGCGAGGTAAAAGCGCACGTTTGTGAGCTGGTCGCAGGCGTTCCACTTGTTGGAAGCGCTTACGATTTCGTACTCGACGAGCCAGTCCTCGACGTCTTGTTCATCGTTGCCGCGAAAAACTGGTGGGTCGCGTTGCCGAGGCGCGCCAGTACAGTAGAATGTCGTTGGTGAGGCAGCTTGAGAAGGGCCAGGAGCAGTCATGGTGAACGGTGAGGGTAGCGTCCGATTGCGAAGTTCCAGGTTGATGGGAACCCCGGCTCCTCCACCACTTAAAATAGAGGTGTTGTACGTCGAGAAAGGTTCAGACGTAGCTTGGCAAAATGTCCTTTATCAGGCAGGTCTGGCTAATGGCGAGCGGCGTGCGCGAGCTACTACTGCAGCCACCGATCATCATCGTCTTCTTCGTTGCCAGCAGAGCGTGCTTTACTCAGATTCATTAATTCATTACAATATATATATATATATATATATATATATATGTATATATATATAAATAAATAAATCCTATACGTATATATAGGATGTTTAACGTCCCAAAACCACCATATGATTATGAGAGACGCCGTAGTGGAGGGCTCCGGAAATTTCAACCTCCTGGGGTTCTTTAACGTGAACCCAAATCTCAGCACATGGGCCTACAACATTTCCTTCTCCATCGGAAATGAGGCGATGATGTTGAAGACTGAATCAAGAACTACGACGTCGTCAGCAATTGAAACAGGTTGGACAATCCACAGAAGTTGGGCAGCGTCATATTTTACTTTTCCGTTGTTGCGAAAGCTTGGTTCTGGAACCACCACCCGGATCTTCCTGACTGGGAAACTTTCGAGCAGCAAATTTGTCAAATACTTGGTGCCCCTACAGTTCGCACTGAGGCTGCAAAGAAGAAGCTCGCTGAACGCACGCACCTGCCGGGTGTCCTAGACCTCTTAATTGAGGATGTCCTTGAACTATGCAAGCGCATTAACAGCGGCATGTCTCAGAACGACCAAGTACGCCACATTATTAAAGGCATTAACACCGTCGCCTTTAACGCCCTCGCCACGCAAAATCCTGCCACCACCCAGAACGTGATAACCATCTGTCAGTGACTTGACGAGCTTCAGTCTCTTCGCCTCTGCTACGATGCCACCAACATTCGTTTCCCTGCACCCCTCGACTTGCGTGCTCTTATTCGCGACATCGTTCGTGAAGAGCTTCACGGGCGCTGCTCTTCCTGCGCTGCCGAAGTTACTATCCCTTCTGAAAAAGATAGCTTCCGAGACCTGATTTAACAAGAGATCACGTCCGCATCACGTCCGACGTGTTCCAATGGTCCCTGCGTGCGCCTGACACACACGTACGCCGAAAGTTGCCGCGCTCTCTGCCGCACCCCCCGTTTCTGTGCCTACACCAGCAGACCATACGCCTGCGGCTTTGTTGTCACCGCCAGTGCGTGCACCGCCTTACGATGCAAGTCAGCGCCCACCTCGAACAATGTGTTACTACTGCGGCTATCGAGAACATATCGCTCGGTTTTGTCGAAGGCGCCAACAAGACGAGCAACGCGGCTACGCTCCTGAAGAACATTGAAGCTTCCGTCCGACCATGAACTACCTACGACCACCCTCCCGATTGTCCTATTACCGTTCACCGTCTCCTACCTACCATACTGACATGCCTGTGAATTGCCGTACGTCTCGCCGCAGGTCATCTTCGCCAGGTCGCCGTTCAGTGTCACCTCTGCGGCCCGCCTCCCATTCCACGAACGCCCTCGCGGAAAGCTCCCCAATGCAGTTTTAGGTGAGGAAAATGCATCCACCCGACAGCTAACAATTCCTCCAGAGCAGCCATTGAATTTGATGGTAGTGTTTGTAGAAGGTGTAGGCGTTGAAGCTCTTGTAAACATTGGCACTGCCGTTTCGATTATTCGTGCTGATTTGTGATCCCGCCTTCAAAAAGTCACCTCGCCTTTTCGCGGCCCACGTCCCCGGGCGGCGACCAACGCTCTCATTCGTCCACTTGCACAGTGTACCATTCATGTCTGCATCGAAGGCATTCGTCATCACATCGTTTTCGGGATATTTCGTGAGTGCACCCACGCTCTCATTCTGGGGTGGGATTTCTTGTCTTCTGCGTCCGCTTTCATATCTTGTCATCAGCGCCTCCTGCATCTGAATGCCACTGACTCTTCTCCGCTCTGACACGATGAACGCATCCGCCTTGTCACGACGTCGGATTATGAACTTCGGCCATACAATGAAGCAATTATAAGTGTTAATTGCGCCGACATTGTGAATGGTGACTTACTAATTCTCCCTTACGGCCATACCCTACGTAGGGGCATTGTGATCCCACCAGGGCTTATTCGCTTCTTCGATGGGACTATCTACCTAGCCGCCATAAATCAAATATCCGAGTGTGTACTGCTGTCCTGTGGCTCAACAGTATCTTGCGCGGTCTGCAGTGAGCCTGTTGCTATTGTTACTCTTCCGAATAACAACCACAACGATGTACGAAAGTCACAATCACTGCCATTCAATGCCTCTTCCACACCTGTTTCGGGAACCATAAGCACTGACTCAACGACTGATCAAACTGAAGATTTGCTCACTCTGTTGAATAGACACCGTTCTCTATTTGACTTGAAGTCGCCCGTCCTCAGGATGACTACCACCGCTACTCACAGCATCCAGACTTACGGCTCTCGTATTGCGCAACGGCGTCCATATCGCGTGTTTCAAGCAGAACGCAAGATCACCTAGAAAAACGTCTCAGACGTGCTACGACACAACATCATACGTCCTTCCTCGAGTCTCTGGACATCCCCAGATGTACTCGTTCAAAAGAAAGACGGGACAGTGCGTTTCTGCGTCAAATACCATGCGCTAAACAAAATAACACGCAAGGATGTTTATCCTCCCTCTCGTATCGACGAAGCACTGAATTTAAGACAGGGCGCCGAGTATTTTTCTAGCCTCGACCTTAGGTCAGGCTACTGGCAGATACCAACGTCGAAGTCTGATGAAGAGAAGACCGCCTTTTCAACGCCAGATGGGCTGTACGAGTTTATGGGCTGCCTCTCGGACTCTGTATTCAGCCCGCCACCTTCGAACGCATGATAGACGGCGTATTGCGTCGTTTGAAATAGAAAACGTGTCTGTGCTTTTTCGATGACATAGTAGTGTTTTCATCCACGTTCTTGCAGCATCTACAACGTCTTGACGAAGTCCTCACATGCCTTGCAAAAGACGGTCTACAGCTTAACACCAAGAAATGTACCTTTGCTATCAAGACAATCAAGGTTCTCGGCCACCTCGTCAGCAAAGAAAAAATTCGGCCGTACACCGTGAAGCTTGCCGCTGTCCTCGATTTTCAGTAGGGTTGAGAGCTGGGCTAGTTGGTGAGACATCATTTAACCATATGGTGTAGTAGCGCAAATTCGACGGGGACGAAGAGGACAAGAAAACACGACACTTGCTACTCGAGTGTCGTGTTTTCTTGTCCTCTTCGTCCCCGTCGAATCTGCGCTACTACACCATATGGTTAAATGATCCTCAATTTTCCTCGTCTACTACGTGGAAAGGACCTATGCAGCTTCCTTGGGTTATCTTCTTACTTCCGGCGCTTCATACGTGGGTTCGCGGAACTTGCGGCAACGCCCCATCAACTCCTCGCAGGGAATGTCCCCTTCATTTGGTCCGAAGACTGCGAAAGTGCTTTCACAGCATTGAAGCAAGCCCTCACGTCGAATCCGGCGCTGTGCCACTTCGATTGCACCGCACCCACCATTCCTCACACCGATGCAAGTAGTCATGGTCTAGGTGCGGTACTCTTGCAGCGTGACAAAAAGTCACGCGAACGCGTCATTGCTTACGCAAGTCGCGCTCTTACCGCTCCAGAAAAGAACTACACTATCACCGAGCAGAAGTTCCTTGCTGTTGTTTGGGAAGTACAAAGAATCCGACCATATTTTCACGGCCGGCATTTTACCATCGTTACCGACCATAACGCCCTATGTTGGCTTTCATCGCTGAAAAACATATCGGGTCACTTCGGTGGCTGGACGCTTCGCTTGCGGGAGGATGATTTTGATGTCGCCTACAGACTTGAGAAGAAGCATCAAGATGTTGATGCTATATCGCGCTGTCTTTTGCCCAGCGGAAGCCACTCACCATCGATACTCCAAAACGACAGCACCTCTCCAATCGCAGCGTTAAATTCATCACCTGCCATCCTATCCGTCCTTTTTTCAAAACGATGTGTTGACCCATACTGCCGCACCATTGTTGACCGCTTGACCGGCTTTACTACACCTCCAAACACCACACTCCGTCAACAACTTAAACAATTTAGGCTTGTCGATGGTGCTTTATACCGCTACATTTACCACATCGATGGGAACAAGTGGGTACCCATCATTCGACGTTCTCTGAAGCGTAAAGTTCTGGAGGCCTTTAGTGATGATCCAACCGCTGCTCATCTAGGCTATCACAATACTTACGACAAAATACCAATTCGTTGTTTTTGGCCTGGCCTCTCTTCACCCGTCGCTAAGTACGTTGCCTCATGTGTTCGTTGCGAACGGCGAAAACGACCAACAACTGCTCCGGCTGGCTTAATGCAACCTATTCCACAACCCGCCTCACCCTTTGAAGTCGTTGGAATCAACTTGTCTAGCCCTTTTCTTATATCATCTAATGGGAATCGCTGGATTGGCACGGCCGTCGACCACCTTACCCAATACGCAGAAAGTGCTTCTATACCATCTGGGTTGCCGATATCCTTCTTCGCCACGTCTGTTTGCGTCATGAAGCTCAACGCATTCTCCTGAGTGATCGTGACAAAGTCTTTCTCTCTACGACCTTCAAATAATGCGTTCGCTGCACTTTTCTTTCTTGTTTTTTACATTACATTGATTATAATAACTTCCACTATACCCTATACATTTCTTGTTTCTTGGCAATAGTGCCTGTTAGATCTCATATATATATATATATATATATATATATATATATATATATATATATATATATATATATATATATATATATAAGGAACTGAGGCAGTCAGAACTGTTATTTGAGACCAGGTAGGAGCGTAGGCCTATCCAGCGAAATCAGTGACAACGTCCGCGCCGAGCATCTCATGCTTAGCACTGACAATGTGTTTGCCGAGCTTTGCATGACCCAATACTTCATTATATATTTCCCCCTCGCTGAAGACGGAGCCAAGTAAGTGTTCTAAGGTGTCGTGTGGACAAGTGACTCGTGATACGGTTTCAGACGATCCACATGTACGATTACGCGGCCTCGGCGACGCAGGTACACAGTGGCCGTGAGGGGTTCGATGAGGTAGTTGATGAGGTCTATGGTACCTGCTGACGAACTTTGTAGAGGTACAAGGAGCAGCACTGGGAGGCACCCACAGCCAAACGAGAGATTTGGGCGAAAACTAATAGTTGGACCGTCCATCGTCGTGACAAAATTTCTTTAGCCCTTGTTCTTTTGTTGTAAGGGTGCGAGCTGATCGCCGACATTCTTCCGCATACCGAGCTGCTTCGGAAACTGGGCCCGGATTCACAAAACTCACTTACGAAAACATTTTTGCGCAAGAGAAATTTTGTTGCATAAGTCGATTCCCGAAATGAAAAAAACGTCGTAAGAGGCCATCGTTCTCACATCGGCCGCTGCAAATAAAGAGCGCTGTGACTACCCGGGAACATGCCAGCGATGGTGATGCAGTTGCTATATTTGCTTACGTCACCGAAAAGTGCTCGTAAGTGGATTCACGAAGCAAAATTGTGCGTAAAAACAGCATGGCTGAGAGAAAATTCTAAGAGTGGTCCGGACCACTCTTAGGAACAATGTGGCTGCTTAGAAATTGCAGCCGCGGCGGGATACATGGGTGCCGTGGCTGATTTTGAGTTCCCTGATGGCCATGTAAGGCTGCCTGATGATTACTGGTGCATTTTGGTTTATGCCGGTGCTTTCAGTTCATTTGTTGTTTCCCTCGGATGCAATGGACAGAATTGGCAATCAAAATCATCCAATAAGGTTGGCACCGCAGTAATTAAGGAATTCTATTAGGCGTCAGGGGCGTATATTAATACACGCAAAGACAAGTGGTTGGATGAAAACCAAAGTGCGGTGTGAATGGTTGGTGAACTTGAAAGCAGCGCGGTATATGGTCAAAATGTTTTTTTATGTTGTTGTGGTGCGTTCCAAATCTTCCAATAAAATGTACAACTTGTGATGTCTGCCCGATTGGTTGAGATTACCACCAAAGAGTTTGAGAAGAGCACACTACCTTGATGCTATTGGATATCGGAGTGGGAGAAACTTTTATAGTTAGCCATTCATAAAGCCTATTCTGTGGTTGCACTTTCATATACTTTGATTGGATATAACTGTCCAATGATCACGATCTGTGAAATCAGCTGTTTATGCACTTTTAGACGATCTGGAAGGGGTGCGTACTTTGTAAATGAAAGCGTATGAGGGGTGTTCGTGTTGATGCATAAAACTGCAAGCAAATGAAGCTTTTCCGCGTTAACTCTTTGAAAACTGAAGTTGGATGCGTTAGTATGGCAAGCAGTCAGGATAAAACTACCTTAGTAATTTTAAATAACAGCGGAAATGTGCAAAGCCTCACAATTCTCGAGCAAACTTTGGCTGAACTCGTCTCTTTGGCAATAAAAAAAAATCTTTTACCTTCGCGTTAGAATGTCTGTAAAATGTGGTGCCAGACACTGACACATGTTTTGTGCGAATCAGAGACCACTTGTCCTGGAAGCCATTTTGTGACGACGGTGAAACAGCCGAAACTCTCCATGCGTGCTCCCATTGAAGCAGACGACAAACGGGAGCAGACGACAGCTAAGTCGTGAGGCGCAGCTTGTGATTGGTTGACAAGTGGTAGTCTCAACAACAGGCCACTTTATGACGTTACAGAACACTTGTTTCATCAGGCATTCCTGTCCTGTTCGTCATATCTTTCCCCTCTCACATAAAAGCATATTTTGTCTTGGTCGGAAAATCGCGCAAGTGCTTTTTCCAAGTTATTTTAGCGCCTACCCCTGCTGCGCAATTTCTAAGAACAACATGGCGACCTGAACAAGTGCGGGGGGTCATTCCCGCGGGTGCCAGTCGCTGTACTGTGGATTCCGTTGGCCTTCCGGGTTGTGCAGGCCGTGCGAAAACCGACGGCAGTGTCTTTCGGTGAACGGTGAAACGTGAAATGTGTGCCTCAACGTGTTTGTGGTGAGGAAGAAGGCGCCAGCGCTTCGTCGTAGCCGACTTCTTTACGGGGCCTTCCAAGATGCTTCAAAGTGTGTTTCAATATGGCTGACAGCTCGTTCGCATCGCCTTCCGGAGTAATTTGTTCATCTGGCATCGAATTCTTCGGTCACGTAACTTGAGTTATTCTGAAGAGTTGCTGTAACTCATAAGCGAGGCTGTTTATTGCTTTCCGGTTTCAGCAATGCGCTTCTATTGTCGCTGTATTGTGAACTCCGTTGCTTATCGCTGTGTTGGGAATTCCTATGTGTCTTCGGAGCGTCCAAGTTGTGTGAAAACCGACGGCAGTGTCTCTTGGTGAGCGGTGGAGCGTGAAACGCCTGCTTTGGCCTGTTTTTGGAGAGGAAATAGGTGCCAGTGCATCGTCGTAGCCGACTTCTTTACGGAGCTTTCAAGGTGTGTTTGAAGACCGCTGGGCGCACGTACACATCGCCTTCCGGAGTACTTTGTTCAGGTGCAGTGTGATATTTGGCATCGGAATCGCTTGGGCAAGTTCCTTGACTGATCATGAAAAATGGCTGTAACTCCTAAACTACGCTGTTTATTTGATTCCGGCTTCAGCATTGCGCTCCTTTTATTAATTTTTTTGTACTCGTACTCGAAGAAAGCGTTTTTTTCGATAGAGCAGCGAAGCTCAGTGGAACGCTTGTTCTGTACTAACACATCCGAGGCCTGTGCGGAGGCTGTGTGACAGCAGGTCAATAGCTCAACGGTGTTTACGGCTGCGTGTCTTCAGACTAGCGATTGCAGATTTATATTGCTACAAAGTTGCCGAGATGCTTTATGCGAACTACAAGAATTCGACGTAGCTTTTTGTGTCAACTCTTTGCTTCCTGGTTGCTATGGTAATCCCAGCATCGCGATGAGCGGAACCGGATGTCACAAACCTATGCGTTCTGCTATAAATATGGGTGCATCGGCAGCTATTACCCTTGACCTAAGCTATCCGAACAATGGAGTACGTCCTGGCAGCCAACGCTGGTCAGCGGCAACCTTCCCTCCGGAGAGAGCGCACCTTCCACCGGCGCCTAGCCTTGGACGAGGTTCCAGACCAGCACCTCCGTTACTACAGGTTCCCGAGGGAACATATTCGGGCCCTTTGTACGACACTAGAGCCTCGACTGCAGCAGCCTACGGCGCGGTCTCGCGCCTTACCGGTGGATGTGCAAGTGCTGCTCGCTTTGCGCTTTTACGCAAGTGGCAGTTTTCAGTCTATGGTAGGGGACACGGTTGGCGTGAGCCAATCGAGTGCGTCGCGCATTGTGGCACAAGTAACTGACGCCCTGTGCTCGCTGGCTGCGGAGCACATACGCTTCCCGACGACAATAAGGGCTGCTAATGCTACGGCCATCGGTGAGTTGAACTTTGTCAACTAATGTTGTTGCATGACGTGTAGTGTCATAACGACTACAGTGTTTTGTTAGTGTGGCAGATTTAATGTTAACCAGTGCAAATATCTTGAATGCTTCTACTAGGCTACCACGCATCTTGGTACCAGTAATAATTTGCAGAATATTCTGCTACACGAGGGAGAAGTTTCTACAGCTTACATTGTTGAGCAATTTTTTGTTGTTTGCCGTAAGCTTGGTTTTCCCAGTTTAATTGGAACCTTTCTGTTCACTAAGAAGGTCACAGTCTTCGGGAAAGTATTTTATGTAGTTAAAGTTCCTGGACTCACGAAGCTGTTTTTACAAATTATTTTGATTTCAGGTCACTAGTTGCATGCAACGTTATCTCGGTGGCAGCACCAATATGTCACCAGAATGCATGGTCATGCAGCAAAATTTTTATGTCTTTATCACACACTGCCTTGCTCGCCATCTCGAGAACCTAATCATTTGTGAGATGTCTCAGCTCACTTCTTTACGAAACATACCGACATGCAGAGCTTGTGGGGTATTTCACAGTGTTTCAAGGTGCTCAAATGTATAGGTGGCCTTGACGAAATGATGTCATTACCTTACTGGCTAATATGTCTTAGCAGCACTGTCAATTGCTGTTCATTCATGTTTATTTTAGCCTTTTCGCAGATAGCTGGGTTTCCCAAGGTCCTTGGATGCATTAATGGCGCTCATGTGCAAATCAAGCCTCCTAAGGGCCAGGAACACTTGTACAGGAACCGAAAAGGCCTGTACACAATCAATGTACAAGCGATCTGCGATGCTGAGGGTGTCATTACCCAGCTGACATCGAAATGGCCCGGCAGCACCCACGACAGCTTCATCTGGGCCGACTGTGACCTTCGAAGGTGCTTTCAGAGACGGGAATTGCCCCACGGCTGGTTACTAGGTAATTTCTTTGGAAAGATATACTTGCGAAAAAACAGGAAAGCATTTCCTGTGCTTGCCTCCTGGACTTCTTTTAAAATGTTTTAATAGTAACTGTTTGCAGTGTTCTCACACAAGGGTGTTAATTGTACTCTCGTTATCATGTATACAAGACAAGGACAAATGTTTATGCAGTGATTGCTCCCGTTTAATTTAATATGAACAGGAATGGCAAACGTTAGTATTTGAAACTTTACGGTTCCTGTTGTCCTTCGCTGTGCTTGCAAGCCTGTCTCTCTCTCTTTCTCTCTCTCTCTCTCTCTCTCTCTCTCTATATATATATATATATAGTATACAAGTACGATGTGTATACAAATAGAAAAGTAGATGCGCTTTCATATAACAACTGTATATTCAGCCGGCATTTAGACGTGTCGAAACGTTGGCTGAATAAACAGCTATGTGAAAGCACGTCTACTTTCATACTTGTAACCTTGCGGCAATCGAAGTTATTCTTCTGCATGTGCATATATATATATATATTTATATATGTATGTATGTGTGTGTGTGTGTGTGTGTGTGTGGGTGTGTTTGTTTGTGGGGGTGTGCACATACATATGTACATTTTGCTGTTTGCCACTGCTTTGAAGTCAGTTGCAATTCAAACCTGATGCCATTAAAATGAAGTAATAGTGCAATTTGCCTGTGTTCCATAATTCTGCGAACTATTTCCTTTGGCATTTTTGCAGCGTACATGTTTTCAGGCTATATGTGATATCTTTAGGTTTTTGTTCATTTCGGCCCTGTGACATGAGTACACCCTTGCTCCTCTGTTAAGGTGACTCTGGGTATGCTTTAGAGCCATGGCTGCTCACCCCTATAAGGTCTCCGGTTGGCCCTGCCGAGGAGCAGTACAACTCGGCCCACACTCGAACGAGGCAAGTCATTGAGAGGACCTTCGGGGTTCTAAAGGGACGCTTCAGATGCCTGCACCAGTCTGGGGTGCTCTACAGTACAGTCCGCTGATGTGCACCAAAATAGTGGTGGCATGCACCATGCTGCACAACATGTGTGTCCGACATGGCATTGACTTCAGCTTTACTGATGGTAAGTGATTGCTGTGGCTGTAGTAGCTTTATTAACATGTTTTGCAGAACAGCTGCTTGGGTAGAAGAAATATTGAGACAACAGCTGCTCTAGCAATTGCCAAGTGCCGTGCTGTTCGAGAAAGTGGTCTTGCTCAAGCTTCAAAGATGTGCAGAAGTAGATATTTCATTCCTTATAATGAAAAGTTCACTGTCAGTGTGGCCAGCTCCTACTTCACAGCTTGGTTCTTTCAGAAAACATCGAGCTTGCTCTAACTACCGGACATGGTTTGCCAGTTCCTCTGTGTAAATGTTTTGAAGTTTCTACATACCTGAACTCTAAAAACAAATGCTGCGAGTATTACTACCATTAGATAATAGTGAAGGTTTGGAGAAGAATGGTTGTACTGCACATGCATAGTAAATTCAAACGAGAGTGTGGCTGCTAAAACGCGTAGCACAGGAACAGCGGTTCCATGTATCATTGCTTTTTTATACAAGTTTCTTTAGGCTTGTCAGTACGTCAGTGTTGCTCCAAGGAGGAGGGTCCTTCACAAAATTTTCCTGTCCTGGTAGTCGCACTGCATTGAGAGCCACATAGTGGAAGACCGTGTACAGTGTGATGTTGATGCATCCTAAATGAGTGCTGGATGGTAGATTTATCCTGAGCGATGCATTATTGTATATCACATGTTGATATATCTGTCTTGAGATCTTAAACCCTAAATATGATTATGATTAGATTATTATTATTTTATATCAGATTTATAAAAAGGCAAAATTACCAGATGTGACAGTTCCCTAATTTCACGGAAACATGTTCCTATGAGCAGATTATTTTTCATATACTGTTTCCTGTATAAAGCATTGTGATTTTTCACCAAACTCAGGCACACCACTGTGAGCTCCACAATTTCTTAGCTTTGCTAAAAGTATGCAGTTTGAAAGCTTTTGTAGGGGGAAATCTTTGTAATGTTTATTAGGATAAGCAAAATGGTGTCGGTGTCCATGCTGACAATCCATGCTGACAATTACTGTCATAACTTAGTCTGTGAAGGTTGCATTAGTAAATGCATCATTAAAGTATGCACAGAAAACATGCTCGTTTTTTTCGGCACAAAGCTTCTGGAGCACCTTAAAGCGTGATATTAAGATACTAGTTAGAAGACAATGTGCAAGGTTTTGCTTCACAACAAACATGTGTTGCAGTTATGTATAAAATCTGTTAACAGGAATTGTGTTGAGCCGACCAACAAACTTGTCTTCGTCGAAGTTCTGTTTTATCCTTGAGGAAGAGGAGTGAACTTGTGAATTATTAGGTTCGACAGAAACCTCATTTACAGATTTTTTTCATTAAAAGCTTCTATCATCTCCTTCCTGCCATTTTTTTTACATGTTCCGGTAATGAAACAGACGCTTGAAAGTGTTCAGCCATCCATACCTGTACAAATTTTGTAGCTAGCAGTCTTTTGCAAACAGTTGTATGGTCTTTTGCAAAGCACTCCTTATACCAATCTGGTCTGTGAGCAATACGCAAGTAAAATTTTGTACACGAGTTATAAGGTTCACATGAGTGCACTAGTGTGGGTAACAAGAGAAAAACTTCCGCTTGGCTGTGTGTATTTTATTCAATGGTCAGGTCTGAAACACTGGTTGGCTGCAAGCTGAACATTCATGCAGCATTCTCCTTTAGCAAATGTTATTTCATGTATCATTACTTGCGATTATAATGCTTATAGATCCTTGCTGCCTTGCTTTGCAAATGACAAAAAACAATTCATGCTGTGGTGTCTAAAATGATTTCCTTTTTTAAGTATGGGGCGAGCAAGACATGAAACATTTATTTTCTGCACTGCTATCATTTTCAAAACATTCATACTTGGAGCAGTAAATTGTCACTGGAAATTCAGGTGCAAATGTGGACACCGTAATAGTATAGGTTCTATGTAAAAAGGCGTGTCTACAATAGAGCAACTCCACACTTATTTAGATCGGCTGATTGTGCACACTGCAACGACACAAACAGTCCGCCTATGGTCTCACGGAGGCTCCGTTCAGGCCTTGTTATGCCCACAGCCTTTAGTTGGCCAATTCTCAATTGGAGTCACACTGGGGGGCACACGCAGTGACACCTACTAAATTTGCACAAAAAATTTGCGACTGCTTCTCATTTCCAGCCATCCTCCGGGCATTGCCATTGTCCCTTTTGGGGTGAGGGGCCGGGGGGTCGGGAAAGACAAAGACAAAGCGAAGGAATGACTTTTGTGGAGTGCGCAGGATGACCATTAAAGGAGCCCTCCAACACTATTCAACCCCTTATGTTTTATACATGTGTTGTGTACACTGAAGTACACACTAATGCAGCAAGTTATTTGACTTAGAAAATTCAAAATACAAAAACCAGAGTGTAGACCCTCAACTCGATTTTCACAGGGTCACTTGACCGCATTTCATTTACCCGCGTCTTCGGAAGGCTACCCCAACTAAATAAGCTGGAAGCGCCTACTCAGGGGAACTTCGCACCCCACTGTTGCTTGTTTCTTTTTTCTTTTTCAAAGTAATGTTGACCTTATTGCTACCATAATTGATGTCTTGCCTCACGCATAGCTTGCCAGAGCGTGAGTGAGAGCTTCTGTGTCGAACCGAGGCGTTTACTGCTGTTTTTTACGATATCCCAAGTCACTTTCTCCTATTCTAAGAAAGGCACTTGTGGAACCAGGACAGTGAAGTACTGTAGAGCCTTCGCGTGCTGTTAGATTAGCCGCCCAACAAACAATGGTGCACTGCACTTCTTCTACAGTGCATGTGCAGAAACAGATAGCCCGTATACTCAAGAAAGCAAGAAGAGGGAAGAAAGAAAAAGAGGTGCTTCGTATGGACATCTGACCCGCACAACCTTAAAATCCAGTGCCGAAATGGCAGCCAGCATCTCTGTCATGCTTTGTAGTTACCGTGATCTTTTTTATTGTGGTTGCGTCTGTTCAGGGTTTGATGATTGATTGATTGATATGTGGGGTTTAACGTCCCAAAACCACCATATGATTATGAGAGACGCCGTAGTGGAGGGCTCCGGAAATTTCGACCACCTGGGGTTCTTTAACGTGCACCCAAATCTGAGCACACGGGCCTACAACATTTCCGCCTCCATCGGAAATGCAGCCGCCGCAGCCGGGATTCGAACCCGCGACCTGCGGGTCAGCAGCCGAGTACAGGGTTTGATGAAAAAGCACAGAGAAGAAAAATGATACAGATTAGTAACCTCAGTTTGTTCTTAAATCACGATCGCTTCTAGCGTCACATTTATACAATCATATGGCAGCAACCTTCTAGTGTCATTTCCACCCGCAAAGTTCAGGCGAGCGCCGCTACGTGGCAGTAAGGTCGGCAGCGATGTGTAGTTTGTTGCGTAATTAAAGTACTAAATCAAATAATATTGGCACTTAGACCTATGTAAAAATTATTTCCACCTATCGGTCTCTGCAAACCACAAATAAAAATAGCTTGTTCAATAGTGTTGGAGAACACCTTTAAGTAGTGTGTGAGGCCTTCTACCTCTGCCTAAGATCTCTATCTTAGTTGTTAGATCGACCAACACAGGCAAGTTTTTGCTCGACAATCGATCTTCTAACAATCTGTGGGCGACAAGTCTGCTAATACGCTTTGCTGGTGTTTTCGCTCTGCCATCATGTTACACGACGACAACGGGCTGTCTTTCGAAGCGTTGTTGTTTTCGGCTCAGTGTGACCAGATTGTCAGGTGCCATTGTCGGTGGGTAGCTCAGCCGATCGTCTGCGGTGGGGTCGTGTCAGCGTTGGGTCGCTGTAGCGCAAACACGCCCTAAGCAGACCAGTGAGTGCAAGCACATGTGTAAATATAACCATAAATACAGACAACAACGAACATCATGGTCTGCCTCAGCTTGTGCATAGAGATCCCATAGTGTGGGCAGTTGCACTGCAAAATATTTAACATCTCTAACTTCTTGTTACATTTCCTTAATTTGATTGATTGATATGTGGGGTTTAACGTCCCAAAACCACTATATGATTATGAGAGACGCCGTAGTGGAGGGCTCCGGAAATTTAGACCACCTGGGGTTCTTTAACGTGCATCTAAATCTGAGCACACGGGCCTACAACATTTCTGCCTCCATCGGAAATGCAGCCGCCGCAGCCGGGATTTGAACCCGCGCCCTACGGGTCAGCAGCCGAGTACCTTAGCCACTAGACCACCACGGCAGGGCTTGTTACATTTCCTTGAATCATTCTCACAAGGATTGAGCCAAGCGGTAGTTCGGAAACTTTTTCAGGACATTGTTGTGGAAAGCTTCACCTCCTACTTCACTAAAATGAGCTTTTATCATAGCACGAGTATTGTTAAGTTGAAGCAAGATATGCACTTGCCAATTTAGCTATAAAGTTGCACTTTTTGTTTGCTTAGTGTTGTGCACAAGGGAAATGATTGGAAGCATCGCATATCATTGACCCTGCCACACTACTCAGGACAACACTGTAGTTCTGTGCAAAAAAGTTGTGGGTATAATGAATGCTCCTTTTTGTGCACTCAGAATTTCTCTAGCTGTCAGTATCTTTGAATTGGCACTCGAATGCCATGGTGTGCTCAAGTGTACATGAAAAAGCTTTCTCAGCTACTAGTAGCAAGTAGGTGATCTAACATTGAGTAACTTCAGTGCATCTGTGCAGCTGGTGTGAGAAATGAGGCTCTGATGATAGCTGGTGCATTCACACCTATATTTGGAAAACTTTCCCATTGTTCATGAAGCAGGATTTTATTACTTCGCATGTGTGGTCTGTCTACTTTCTCTCGCCATAAATGCTACCAAAAGCATGCCTCTGAACTAATGATTTAGCTGAGCTGCATAAATGACTAATTGGAATTAAAAAAAATTTTCTTCTGTACTAGCAACTTGCTTTTAGCACCGAATCGTTGTACACTCTCAATGAGATTGCTGTTTTCCCGCATGAAGAGTTATCACCTCACTTTCACAGATTCGTTTTGTCATTTTTAGATTTGTTGAATGTGTTTTTTTATGGAAATAAGTTCCTTTTTTCATGCTCCTTCTTGAGACAGGCAGGCAGGCAGGCAGAGAGAGGTAGATAGATAGATAGATAGATAGATAGATAAATAGATAGATAGATAGATAGATAGATAGATAGATAGATAGATTGATCGATGGATAGATAGATAGATAGATAGATAGATAAATAGATAGATAGATAGATAGATAGATAGATAGATAGAAAGATAGATAGATAGATAGATAGATAGATGGATAGATAGATAGATAATGTGTGTGTTTATGTTTTCTTCTTAGATGACCCTTTCTTGGACGAGGAAGGGGATGACCCTGAACTACCGTGTCTGCAAGAAGACACAGCAGCTGGGATTGTTGTGCGACGCCAGGTTATTCAGGCCATCCATTCATTGGCTGAGCAGTTGGTATGGCAGCTGAAGTTTTTCTTCATAGTACAATATGTATACAAAAAACTTTATTTCGTCATGTTGTCTTCATTTTCCAAGTAGCAGTTAATGCCGTAACGTAGGCTAGAAAAGGTAACGTGGTCACAATAGTTTCCTATGCCGAAATATGAACTACTGCTTTGCCAGGCACTTGTTCCGCGCTTGCTGATGCTGACTTCTGTCTCGTCACCTTGTCCATGCTGTTTACAGTTTGTAAGGAAAAGAAACCGTGATAGACATTCCTTGCTGCTTCTTTCCTTCTGCGCTGCATTGCTGAATTAAAGGGATAAGCTGTGTTAAACCTCGTCATTCGATTAGTCGTTTATGTAAAGCAGACGTACAATTAGTACCTCCACAATATGGGGTTGTCGCATCCAAAAGGGCTTGAGAGTAATATATTAAGATACTGTTCTTCAATTTGATGTTAGACAAGCTACCAGGTGTAGCTACATTAGGCACAAAAAATTTGGTGGCCTAATTGCCTCCTTCTTGGCTACTATTCGCCCCTAGATTAGTTTAAGAGTGGTGATGCAGGCACTGGTATTTCATTCAATGGTTCCAAAACATGGCAGCTGAAGAGTACAGTGAGCTCCAAATGTTCAATTTTGATCGTTCATTAGAGTAATTAACTTTATCCAGAAGAATGGTGCAGTGGCCTAATGAAATCTAAAGGTCAGTGTCAGATCGTAGCAAAAAATGAAGACTACAGGTTGATAATGCTACCTAAGCACTCCTGTATTTTTCTCTCTCTCTCTCTAACACACACACGCACGCACATGGGCACAAACACACACACACACACACACACACACACACACACACACACAGGGGTAAATGCTTTGAATGCCTTTTTGGCACTTGTTGAGAACTGTTTGTCGCATTAGGGCTGATCTCGCATATTACCCTTTGCTGAATGTGAATTTAAAGGATAATTGCAAGCTAACACAATTTCGAAACAATCTGCATTCACTGCTCTTGACATTCATCGAGATTAGATATCAAATACTCAACACTTCGGGTGACAACTGAAAGACTAGTGTTCATAAGGCAAAGACTACATAACACCAGCACTCACTAACAGTTTTACGTGTGTACTTGTGGTGCTGCTTTTGCCTTCTGCCTACTGGTTGTTAGTGCTCGCCTTAAAAATTTGTACCAACTTTTACCCTCCAATCAATCCTTCTAGGATATCTCATGAACTGCTTGTATCATTGCTTAGTCCTTGGTATGGACATCAGCTGTAGGTTCATAACTATTAAAAAAATTCTTTGCGAAAGGGGCCTCGTTTTATGTTTCACTGCAGTAAATGAAAGTTTGAGCACCAATTTTATGATAGCAACCTTTAGTCTCTTGAAGGAAAGTAAGAAAGTCACGCAAGACGAGTGAAGAGAAATATACAGCTTAGAACTACGTTGTTATGCATAACGCGGTTGCCAAACTCAAAAATTTGGGCTTCAGTCTCGGTATTGATAATCTCGAATTGGCTATGCAGCACAAATTTACATTTTGGCGAAAGACTGCTGTATTTAGTGATTTAAATGTAAAAAGTAGAAGTGGTTTCCATAGTTTTAGGTGGCAAGTCTGGGCTAGTTTTACTGCCCTAGTCTGCAATAGTGTTTTTTTCAATTTTTTTAGTTAGTTTGCCTGTTCTACATAGCGTGTTTGCTGCTTATGCTACATATCTATAACATAAATCGATTTGGACTTGGACAATACTTTGCAAAAATAAAGAATATGTTAGGACATTATTTCTTAAACCTGTTCATGTGGTCATGGAGTACAGTCGTTAGTTCAAAGTACACTGAGAAAACCTGACAAATAAAGGTAGTTTGTTGCTTGTATTACAGTTAATTAAAACATTTTATTGCAAGATAAGAATTTGCTTTTCCTGTGTACTCTTAATTTTCAGGAATCAAGTTTATGATCTTGGTGAGAAATTGAAGGAAGGTGCTTGCATCTGCTCAGATTATGCCTGTTTACCAACGAGACCGTGCTGATAAATGCTTCAGACTTGTATTCGTTAAAAGAGTTCCTTAGTGTATTACAGTGTAGAGGTGTAATAGAGAAACAACACAGGGCTGGATGGTACGTTCACATTACAATTTCACATGAAAACACAAAATATCTGCCGATGCAGAGCTGGTTTCGGTAATGTTACCTCATTTTTGGTCAGCTTATGAAAGACAGCCAAAACGTTCACTTTAAAAAATTTTAATTGTTTTCACTGTAATTTGGCACTACTCTGTTTCCTTCAAAACGAATTCTGTGCATGTGCAGTTTAACCTGCAAATTTCTTTCCAAAGACCTTGCAGTGCGTTCCAAAGCCCTTGCAGTGCGCTTTTGAGCTCTGAGAATTTTTTTTTTTGATTTTCGAGTATGCGCTCGAAGAGTTCTTGTTCTTCTGAAAATAGAAGAGAAAAAGTTATCACATAATTGTATCACTTGTGCACTTTCATACATGCAACTGCCCTAATTACTACTTGTACGTTTTCCACGTTCCAGTAATGGTACTACCTCCAGCACTTCATCGCCATGTGCTTTCTGGCTCCAGCAAAATTGACAGATAAATATGTGGGATTTTACGTATAAAAACAACGATGTGATCACCTGAGACACCCTAATGGAGGATCATCTCATAATTTTCAACGTGCACGGACATCGCACATTACACAGATCTTTACCATTTCTCCTCCATTGAAATGAGACAGCCGCGGCTGGGATCGCACCCGCGACCTTTGGATAAGCAGCCACCTACTCTAGCCACTGATTTTCCAAGGGGGGCAAAATTTACAGATTAACACGACTATTAGTGATCAGGCCGGGTTGTTCAGTGTACTACTAAGATTGATATGTGCATTGAAATAGCTGGAGGACCTATATTTGTATGCTCACTACTGGTGTATATGCACTTCAAGCTTTGTGCAGTACGCCCTGCTGTAGATCCTTTTTTTTAATATGGAAGTGTGTATTGTTAATTGCATTTTGAAAGCAATGTTCTCGAGTAGCCGTGGATTTAGCGCTTCAGAGTAGTTGTCATTGTCAGCAGTCAAAACTTTAACGCTCGGTGCTACGACCCAGTAACTGCTAAGCCAGCAGAGTGTCATTTTTCGTTTTTTACTTGGTTGCCAAGGAAAACATAAGCACAGCAATAATGATCTTGTGTAAACTCTGGACTGGGTACAAGAGTGAAATAACAATTTGTCTCCACCTTGTGTGCACACTTCTATGCTTTATATCCTATGTAATGATATGCCACTGCCTGCCAGTCTTCTCTTAAAATGGACCTCGATGTACAAACTATGTATTTTCATGTACTGTTCACCCCACTAAACCTCGTTACTATGTAAATAGCTTCTCACTTGTGTAGCTGCGTGGTTGCTGTCGCCGCCGTGGAGTGCTGCTGCTGCGTTGCTGTGGCTCACCTACATTTTAAAATGACATAACATGTTTTGTACCTAATGTTGCACAAAGTTCATATGCCATTTGACAGTCACTAAATGCATGGTTGATGCCTTTAGGAGTACCAAATATTGTTCAAATGGCATCTGCCAAGTGAAATCTACGTTGTGAAACGTGAACATTCCTTATTTCTTTTTAACACAATGATCATGCATAACAGACGGTGTTGTGCCCTAATAATGATGCATGACAGTCTTTGTTGCCCTCCACATAACGGATTTTCCAAGAAAGTGTTTGCGGATGTATTATTGCAGAGGGTATGGTTTTTTTCCTCTCAAGGTAATGCAATTTATTGCTTGGAAGCATTACACATTTATGTTTAAGGTTATCGGCACTTTTCTATATCAACAGGTCATCAAAGTACTATGCCTGAACTAGTGATAAACTGATTTTTTAAAGTTATTACAGCACAAATAAAGAATGCAGCGAACAGTACGGTTGTCAATGTTCTTCGTTCACTGAACCTCCATCTGGAGCTGCCCCACTTTAGAGTTTGCCAGGCCAACGTGCACAAGCTTAGAATGCGTGCTGCATTCATTCCAAGTATCCCAGAGTATTTGCAAATACCGCTGATGCGCTTCTGTGTCTTTTCATTAGGTGAACTGCTGCTTTCACCTTCTTTCAGTCACTCTAAAATTTACAAACTTGTCTAATTTTTTCTCCGATTTGCATTTCTGATAGATATGTGGGGTTTAATGTCCCAAAACAACGGCATGATTATGAGAAACACCGTAGTGGAGGGCTCCAGAAATTTTGACCTTCTGGGGTTCTCTAACGTGCGCCCAATCTTCACACTCGGGCCTACAGCATTTTCACTTCTATCGAAAATGTAGCTGCCGCAGCCGGGATTCGATCATGAGACTTGCAGGTCAGCAGATGAGTACCTTAGCCACTAGACCACCGCAGCAATGCCAGATTTGCATTCCTGCACATGTTAAATTTCTTCAGTATCTTTCTTGGTGCCCAAAAGTTACTTTAACTGTATGCATAAATTATGTACATGATGACTGGATGATTCGTTTTATTCTTTGAAGTTCCAAACAAAAGTGTGCAAACTGTAAAAT
Source organism: Rhipicephalus microplus (assembly GCF_043290135.1). Lineage (NCBI taxonomy): Eukaryota > Metazoa > Arthropoda > Arachnida > Ixodida > Ixodidae > Rhipicephalus > Rhipicephalus microplus. Next base: position 60,940,269 of record NC_134700.1, on the reverse strand, counting down.
CAAAAGGTTTGTGCTAGATTATCTGCTCGTACAATAGACAGACAGTCCACTGTTAAAGGGAACGCTTGCGTGCTCCATGTGTCTGGGTTTCACATTCTTGCATGAGCATCGGGTTTAGATTTGCATGGTATTATCAGTGATTGCGATTTTTAACTACTTTTGACAGCCTAGTGCTATGTATGAGCATTGTTTTTTGCTTTTAAAAGGCCAGAAATATGAACTGGGATCTTTGTTGTGTTCTTTTACAAACAGACCGTAGTGTACATCGCTTTCGCGGAATAGTGAGGTATGGGCACTTCATGCAGATGGCTTGATTGCAACAAGCATGTACACGTCTCAAGGATAGAAAAACAATTCTCCAAACTATTGCTCAAGACTGCATGCACCTGTACATGTGTTTTCTACTACTCCTTAATATTGTATGTGTAAACAGATACGGGCAGGGTGACATATGTTGCAAATCTGAATAAGCAACTTTTCTAGGAAGTTTTGGTTGCTCTACTTTGTGTGTTTTAAAAAGGAAATAAAAATACATGGTTATGTGTGCTTACCTGTTGCACTGTCCCCGTCTTCCTGGCTCAACCTGTCCAGATGCAGAAAAAAACTTGATATACAGAGTACCACATTTTGAATTATTTGAGGCTTACCCGGCACTAGACGGAACATTTCTGATGGCATCGCAGGTGCCTGCAGTATAAAATGCAATAGAGTCAACAATCAGTGAAGAACGAGTTGTTTAAATCTCATATATTTAATTTTCTGTAGGCTGCTGCTTGTGGGGAGGGGGGACATCATTTGTAGTCTTAGTTTTCAGCAATGACAAACAATGTAACGTAAGTTCAATACATAGGTAATCTTGCAGGACGAATGTTCGGAAAAGTGTATTTTCCTTTGTGCGGACAGCTGCAATGAGGGTGGATGAAAAAATCTTCTTGAAAGTTGTGCACCTCTCCCTGCTACATATGCGGTATTTTTAATATGTAAAAATATTTACCTAGGTTAAATATATTCATTGGCCATTTTGATTATTTTAGTTAGTATTACTTTTATTGTGCACCACTATTTTTGTAAAGCTGTTTTCCTTGATGCAACATTACTGCTTGAAAGACTGAAAGAGACAATGATGTGCATAAATTCACCAGACTATCAGCAATTTCTACTTTACATAAACCTTCAGCTGCAACACTGCAACCTGCACCTGTGTGCCAGCCGCAAGATAAGCTGCTGCCCTGACAAGTCATTGTGAAAGGTGGCCTGCAGTGGCGTTGTATGATATTTCATTGGTGCAACTCTTCACTTAGTCTTTCCCTTTATTTAAACCAAAAGTAAAGCATGCTGAACAGTGCAACTCGTCGAGAAGCATCAAACATTCATATATGCACACATCATCAATCGTAAGTCGTCTACCTCTTACTGTTGAACTTGATGAAAAAAATGGTTCAGTGCATACAGGCATTTTTTCGATCTTGCAGAGTAATTGAGTATGAATTTTCGCAATGTTTTATAGATATTGCATAAAATGTGGACCCTCACTTCTTACCTGCTTAAAGTTATTCAACCATGCCAAATAAATAATAATGTCGCTGTGGTTGACAAACATGCAGGACATCTCTTTATTGTTAAGGCTTATCATTGCTTTTGCTATAGTTGTGTCTCACTTTGTTAGTACTATAATTTCTGTGCATTTATTTATGCCTTCTATCACGTGAATGACTAAGTGAAAGATCAAAGAGAAGTATGCTTGCAATACACTGCCGCTTTATTGTGTGTTTTTTGCTCAGAATATTCAGTTATTAGGTGCCAACACACAATTACCTACAGTGCTCATACAAATATTTTCACTAGCAAAACCAGCAAAGGTTGGCAAATGGACCACTAACCTTCTTCGAGTTCTTCATATGCCATGTTGCTGGGTCTGAAAAATTGGGACATCATTTTTATAATACTTGGTATTTCAAACAGTCTTGTAACAGATATTCTCACCCTGGTATTGACAGCTCTACAATGAAGGGATTGTCTCGCGGTTCATCTAACAAGAGAACATAAGTACATCATTGGATTAGGGTCAACTCATGCACAAGCACATTATGCAAAATTAGTTTTCATGCGAGAGCCTTTGTGTGCAACAAGCGTTGCACACAAAGGCTTCATAACTGTATAGTTTCGCTAAACAAGGTCTGTTTCCCCTGTACTCGTCATCAGTTTGTGTCCAGGGTGTCTTCACCTAGTGTACTGCATTACAATGCTTTCAGGCACCCCACGCAGTCGACTTGCTTCACCTTGCCAGAGGTATATGTGCTCTGTTGTTGTTTTTTCGAAACACAAAAATAAAAGTTTAAGTGCTTCTGAACGTGTAACATATGCAAGATAGCTTCTTCCAAGGGTCAAGCCATATGAAACTGTGAGAATAATGTCCATCAGCCTTTCATACCAACAAGAACGAAATGAAATTTTATGTTCTCTCTGGCTACTTCTGTGAATAAGGAATTTTATTGCTTGGTTGCTGACGCAAGAGTCGCGGCTTTGATCCAGTCCTCGACGGTCGTATAAAGGTGGAAGCTTATTGATATCTGTGTAATGTGTGGCGTCCACTAACACTAAAATATCGCGGGTGATAGAAATTTACCTGTCTTTCTGCTGCAGCGTGGCTCATAATGATGCGGTGGTTTGCGGTTGTGTTCATAAGATCATCATAAACCCAATGTCAATGATTGATATCCGTTTTTACCCTTGTTGAGTTCTTGTCAGTGATCGTCTGCATTGCTATAAAATCGTTCTCTCGTCGCTTTTTTTCCCATGTTTTTGTTGGAGTGCACCTTTAGTACTCTTCATTGTGCATATAGGTTCCGTGTCGTCTGAAGGGGGAGAGGAGGGCTTGAAAATGGTCATATTCCCCCCTCATGTTGCGCCAGTACTTATAGCACACCCTAGCAGCATCACTGCTATGTCACCTCCCTCCCCGCTCCACTGCGATGCAACTAGTGTTTCCATCCTGGAAGGCAAAATCCATGCGGCGCCCATGATTGGCTTTCTTTTACGAATACACCCGCTGTTGCACCTAGTTTCAGTGTTCTTTTCACTATTTGTTTGTATGCAATTTATATACTGCTCTTTTGCATGTGTAATTTCTTTGCAAAATTTTCTTGTATAATAGTTATTTGAATTCTTGCTGCAACCGCCTAAAAGTTCGGGCACATTAGAACTTTCTTGACTTGTTTTTAAACATTTTTCAACACGAGCTGCTGCGAGAAGGTTACGAGTATAAAAGAACCATTATTATTTTAATTTTTAGCTATAACGACATACGTTCATCTCCGCATTACTGAGACCGCCGTGCAAGCGCGCTGTCTAGCTGTATATACAGGCACACCTGTTGGCATTCATACCTGCACTCGGGGCACCTATATCCATGCTGCCAGAGATTCCGGAAATCGCTTCCGGGTCCAGCGCGTTCGCCACGAGAGTCTCAAATTCGTTCAGAGGTGGCACGTCTTCTGGACCGCCACCAGTTTTCGCCTGGCTGCAGCGAACTGCAGCAGCTGTTGGAGAGCAGATAATGAATGGTGTACCTGTATCTGCAGCAGTTTTCTGTGGCATACTTGTAAGATTATAAACTGGGGGACGCAATTCGCCCGGATACGCGCCAAGAACTACTGCACGATTTAGTAAACAAAGATATTACAAATTTATTGCGTTAAGTCTCACCATCACCAATGCCTTGAAGTATAGCGAAAGCGTGACACGCGATGTCATTTCTCTTCCACTTAGCATACCGAGCTGAGGTAGGTAGCTCATAAGCATTGATGTCACATTTTTTTTTAAGTGCCTCTCTCCCGGAGCCATGTTGTGGCGCGCAACAAAAGAACACGCGGCCACCTAAAAGTATTTAGGTGCATGGTAAAAATCCTCAGGCGATAAAAGTTCATCCCAATATCGTTACTATGGCATTACATGTAATCTTGTTTAGGCGTGAAACTCTTCAAACGGTTATACCGCTCAAGTACATGCTTGCGGTTGTCGTGGACTAAGAACCAGCGACCAAGCACTCGTTTACACGACGTGATATCTGGTGAGCTGCCGCAGTTGATATGCAGTGACTTTATCGATGTTGCCAGAATTTACATCGGTCATTGCGGACTGATTATTTGCGTGTTTACGTGCGCTTACGCTAATACAAGCTTACATACTTACAACCCTAAAAGAGTGCATATGTTACAGCACGTGTGCGAACAATTACGTAAAGGAGCCTTACCGCGTGCCTTGGTGGCGCTCTTGACGTCGCACCATTTCTTTCGAACCTCGGCGGGCGTTCGAACGATACCCGAGACAGCAAATAATGTTGCCGTGATGTCTTCCCAGGCCCTATGTTTGGCCTGGGACCCGCGGGGACCCTCTCCTCGATTTTCAATTGCCCGCCGGTTCGCCTCGTAGACATCGACGAGAATGGCTAGCTCCTCTTTTGTAAAATTCGGCTGTCGCGCTCGCTTAGGCTGGTTCACCGACATCTTCACGTTGACCAGGAACTGGGCCCTTATCACAACTGGGCCTCATGCGTGAGCGCACTTGCGATAATCGCTGACCAAGTCATCGTCGATTTACCTCCTTTCTCTTTACAGACGCTTATCACTCGACACCCGGCGAAACTTGATCACAGAATCCAGTCATTAAGGAAAGAAAACGCAGGAGGAACTATTTATTGCATGTAGTACGCTGAAGAAAACATTATCTTGGGTTCTCGTTTCTGCTTGGCGATGAGAGCAGGCTTTGGAAACTGTCACCTACTAGGACAATAAAACGAACATTGCAATAATTGACATACGGTATAAAACAGATTAAAATAGTTTTCTTAACTGGGTGGGGTGAAGAAAACGGCTCTTAGGTGCCTGTTTCTGTGTTGAGCGTCGTTCTTTGTTGGACGTCATTTTAGGCGCCTGTATCACATTCCGCTAGCCACGGGACGTTCTCCGTTTGCAGTGATTGTCCGCGTTATTGTGATACCTTCGCCTCCAAACGAAAAAAAAAGGAGGAGGGGAAGAAGAAAAAACACTAAGAAAGATTACCTGGCTTCACGGGTGGCTCCAAGAAGGCCCCCACCCCCAGTAAAAAAAATCCTGGCGCCGCCCCTGCTTAGCACACGCACCTTGAGTCATGGGACTATCTTCTTTTGCCGATTCATAGTCGATTGCTGGGACGCTTATGCAGCCAGAGCAAAATAAAAATAGGTAAAAATAAAGCAAAATGTGAGAAAAAGTGCAAATCAGGTATACGTTAACGATAAAAACATCATAGATGTTATACAGAAATTGACAATTATCGAAAAAACTGAAATAATTAAGTGAACAGAAAGAAGTTGTAACTTTACGTACGAGCAAGGCGCTCCGAAATTCCTTGCTTCAATAAATTCCCTAATAACACCGGTACTCACATTTTTTGATGAGGGGTGCTCTAATCGTCACTACCTATACATTTCACAACGAAAGCTGTTACGACATCGCAACAAGGGTCACGTGGGGCGCCATAGATGTCCGCCGCCGCCAGTGTCTGCAACCACTCTCGCGCGAAATGAAACAAAAAAAATTATGAATGAAGAACATTAAAAAGGCTGCGGGACTCGAACCAGGGTTTTATACGTTTCAGCCCAGTGTTCTACCACTGAGCCATGCCGCTGCTCACAACGCCATCGAAAACTGATCCTAGGAATGCTTGATGTCTGGAAAGGAATCGCGTTAATGTGCGTAATAAAGCGTTTTAGAACAGCAAAGGAACAATCAGGGGTCGCACAATGGGAATTGCGTCACGAATAGGTTGTCGAATATTCCGACTTATTACTTAAGCTTCAGGCATAATTCTTCATCGTCGTGAGTGACAGCATAAAACATTTTCACAAAATTTTTTTGCAAGTTTGTAGCGGGTACCACGCTTCTCCTCCGAAGAATGACGAAAAATCGCATTGTGAATGCCTCCCTACGACAAAAAATTACAATGATTTATGGCTTTGCGGGTATTCTGCAAGCACACTTGCAGAATTTATATATATATATATATATATATATATATATATATATATATATATATATGGCCCACGATGAAATAAAAGCGCGTACGTTTGCGCAGGCCCCAAGGGCGTCCTGCTGGAGCGCGGCCGCGCATAAGCACTGTAGCAGACGCCCGGAACTGGAAGCTCACTTGAAGCGAAAAGATATTGGCCATCATCGTATACTCTCGATGCTAGACGCTCGGCAAGCTGCCTTGTTATTATGACGACGAACTTCTTTCTTTCCTTGTCGTTTCATCGGCTATCGTGTGTCCTCCTCACCCTCTTAAGTGCCGAATAAGTTAAATTCGCAACCGCTCTATAGCAATCCCTCCAGATAAGAGAATTTGTTGGCTAAGGAAATGCGTAGCCAAGAGAAAGCTTTGTGAATTCGGGCCCTGGTGTGCCTTCGGATGGCTCGGGTCAGTAGGGGAGAGTGGTGTCGATTACAGATGATGGTTCTCGACTATAAAGTAAAAAGAAGGAAGAAAAGCCTATCGTGCCTTGAGGTGGCGTGTTGTAAGCGTCCGTTATGTAGGGAAGTATAAGATCCCAGTTGGTGCGGTCGGAGTCGACATACATAGAAAGTATGTCGCCAAGAGTGCGGTTGAAATGTTCGGTCAAGCCATTTGTTTGTGGGCGATATGCGATACTACAGCGGTGATCACATGGCATTCAGAAAGAAGATCTTGAATAACATCCGCGAGAAAGACGCAACCTCGGTCGCTCAAAAGTTCACGTGGAGCGCCATGATGCAGAACGAAACGTTGCAGGAGGAAACGCGCAACTTCACGTGCCATTGCGGCTTTAGGAGCGGCCGTTTTTGCATATCTCGTGAGATGGTCGATCGCTACAATAATCCAGCTATTCGCAGCTGATGTATATGGCAGAGGAACATAAAAGCCTATTCCTACCCGGTCTAATGGTCCCACTGGGCACGGTAATGGCTGCACTGGTGCCGTAGAACGGCTAGGCTCGTGCTTGCCGCGTTCGCACTTTGTGCAAGATTTAATTTTCGTTTGAACACTACTTCACTTCATACACAACACCGGTCTTGCAGCACACATTTAACAAAAATATTATGCCTTAAAGGCAAGTCATTGTCGCAATAAAAAAGTGTACATGCCGCGCCGATAAAACCGAAAACGTAGCGTGGCATAGGTTTTAAACAAACCAGCGTGTGCACCCTGCGGATCGACATGAAAAGCAGCACATATGCTGGCACAGAGATGCCTGGGTATGACGAGTAGGCATTTGCGGCCGTCAGGGTGGTAGTTGCGGCGATAAAGTATTCCGTCACGGATGGCGAAGTGAGAGGCTTGTCGGTGTAGTGCTCGAGATGGCGGGTGGGCGAGTAATTCAGATAGGTAATTTATAAGAGACGCAATTCACGAATCTTTGCGCTGCTCTGCAGCCATGTCGATGTTTCCTGATAGTGGAAGGAAATTTTCTTAGATGGAGACACTCGCAATATCAGTAAAAACATGTGAATGCGTAAGAGCATCGGCATCAGCGTGCTTCTGGCCTGAGTGATAAATGACACCAATGTCGCACTCTTAGAGCCGTAAAGCCCATCGTGCCAAACGTCTGGAGGAATCTTTGAGGGAGGATAACCCGCTGAGCGCGTGGTGGTCACTAACAACATCGAAAGGGCGGCCGTACAGATAAGGCCGAAATTTTGTAATGGCCCAGATAATCACTAGGCATTTTTCTCAGATACCGAATAGTTTGCTTCTGTTCCTTTAAAAGTGCGGCTCGCGTACGCAACAGCATATTCTTGGTAACCAGGCTGTCGTTGGGCGAGTGCAGCGCCAAGGCCGACACCGCTACCATCCGTGTGGATTTCTGTGGGAATGCTTGAATCGAAATGATGCAGTATGGGTGGTGTTTTAAGCACTTCACGGAGCTTCGCAAAGGCACTGTCTCTGGCTGGAGACCACGCAGATAGATTGCGGTATCCCTGAACTAGGTCTGTCAGAGGTGCCATGATCGAGGCGAAATTTCGGACGAAGCGGCTGAAGTATGAGCAAAGCCCAATGAAACTACGCAGCTCCTTGAGAGACGCGGGCCTCGGGAACTCGCGAACAGCACGTAGTTTAGCAGGGTCAGGAAGAACGCCATCCTTCGACACGACGTGTCCAAGAATAGTCAGCTTGCGTGCTCCAAAGGGACACTTCTTCAAGTTTATTTGTAGGCCTGCTGCCGAGAGGCAGTGTAGAACCTGTTCCAAGCGCCAAAGGTGCGTGGAAAAAGTGGGCGAGAATACCACCACTTCATCCAAGTAGCACACACACGTGTTCCGATTGAGGCCTTGTAGGATAGTGTTCATCATGCGCTCAAATGTTACAGGTGCATCGCCTAGGCTGAATGTCATCACGTTAAATTTGTATAAGCCATCTGGTGTAAAAAAGGCAGTTTTTAGCCTATCATTCGGATTCATGGTCCCTTGCCAGTACCCAGAGCGTAGATCAAGACAGGAAAAGAACTCTGCGCTTTGTAAAGAGTCGAGTGCGTCATCGATTTGAGGCGAAGGATAAACATCATTTCATGTTATTTTGTTTAGACGATGATAATCTCGGCACAGCGTATCTTTCCATCCTTTTGTTTATCTAAAACAACCGGTGACGCCAAGGACTGTTTTTTAGTTGAACGACGCCTCGCTTTAGCACGTCACCTACTTGTTCATCGATGACACGGTGTTCAGTCAGAAAAACACGGTATTCATTGATTGATATGTGGGCTTGAACGTCCCGAAACCACCATATGATTATGAGAGACGCCGTAGTAGAGGGCTCCGGAAATTTCGACCACCTGGGGTTCTTTAACCTCCACCCAAATCTGAGCACACGGGCCTACATTATTCCCGCCTCCATCGGAAATGCAGCCGCCGCAGCCGGAATTCGAACCCGCGACCTGGAGGTCAGCAGACGAGTACCTTAGCCACTAGACCACCGCAGCGGAGTGAAACATGGTGTGGTCGCTGCCGGAGTGGTGGGTGATTACCTGTGTCAATTTGGTGGCATACAGTTGATGTTCGACCTAATTAAGCGCTGTGACTGTCAAACGATGGCCGAAACTTGTCAAGGAGGCTAAAAGCTGATTTGATTGATTTGTGGGGTTTAATGTCCCAAAACCACCATATGATTATGAGAGATGCCGTAGTGGAGGGCTCCGGAAATTTTGACCACCTAGGGTTCTTTAACGTGCACCCAAATCTGAGCACACGGGCCTACAACATTTCCGCCTCCATCGGAAATGCAGCCGCCGCAGCCGGGATACGAACCCGCGACCTGCGGGTCAGCAGCCGAGTACCTTAGCCACTAGACCACCGCGGCGGGGCAAGGAGGCTAAAAGCTCACACCTTTGTTGTGGGTATATGCCTTCGTCGATGAAACGATTAAAAATGTTGCTAGTAGAAGGGCCATTCTAGGAACTACAGGAGAGGGCACTGACTTCCGATGATTTATCAGGAACGTCAAGTGTAGCGATGGTTTTAAAAGATTCTATCGAGCCTATACATTCAGCTGAAAGCAGCTTAATTGTGAAAGGGAACGGATTCTCCACAAGCACGTCGGTTGCACTACCTTAAAGGTTAAGGAGAACCATTGGGAGCGATGATAAGTGGCGATAAACGAAAGCAGCAGAAGGATTGAAGGATGGGGAAGCGCTGACGACGGCCAAACACGACACAGGTGCGAAGACAGTAGCGCGTGGAGGGATCTGGGTATCGTCACCAATGACCAACTTCGCGTAGGAAGGGCGATCGTCCACTGGTAGAGCATCACCAAGGGGACAAAGAACGACTTCGGCACGGTCGCAATCAATGACGGCTTGGTGATGGGAGAGAAAATACCAACCAAAAATGACGTCGTAATAACAGTGCGGGAGTACTACGAGCTGCACTGTGTAGGGCACTTCTTGATTTACAATTCTGGCAGTACCCGTGGCCTGCACAGGCTGTGAAGTATTATTTCCATACTCGCTTTTATTATTATTATTTCCATACTCACTTAATGGTGTCACCTTTCGCACAGCAACCCAGTGTAAATATTGAGGGCTTCTAATATCATCTGACCTCAAATGAATGGTGCCTGTGCAACAAGTGACGAAAAAGGCAATGAACAAGATGTTTTTTTTAAAACGGACCCTACGCTACGCTACCACAGATACGAAGCGCTTATACTACATTAACTTTATAAGACCTATGCTAGAATATGCGAATATAGTATGGTTTCCTTCAGCAAATACTGACATAGCTTTGCTCGAGAGCGTGCAGCGCAAGACGGTGAGACTTATCTTTAACCGCTATAAGCGAACGGATTCACCTTTCGAGCTTCTGCTCCGAGCAGATCTACGTACGCTCTGCGATAGAGCAAAAATACATCGGTTGAAGTTCTTTTATCGATTGTTGATCGGCCCCATTAAAACTAATGCTTCCGCCTTCGCAGCTATAAAAGCAAAAAAGGAAGTGCACCAAAAACACGACCTCATCTTCGAAGAATATTTGTGCCATAACAATACCTTCATGTTTTCATTTTTTTTCGCGTAATAAGAGAGTGGAATGCACTTTATTCAGTTACTGAAGCACAGCCAACCACGCAAAAAAATTTTAGAAAGAATTGGAAATCTCATGTCGGTGCCCCCAAGTTCTATGGGCGAACCTAATTGCATACGGGTGAAAGCATCCACAATGTAACAATTTATTTTATTAATTTTATCATTTGGTTGTAGGCAATGTATTGCTGTTCCTGTGTGATGTATATATTAGCAACATGATCGCGACGCTTGCACGTAACGATGTCATTATTCTTATGTTCGTTTTTTATGTACACTTCTTACATTGCCACTTCATTTCCTGGCTTGTAAAAAGTTTGTATCTTTTCCACTCCTGCAATAACACTCAAGGAGGGTTGACAGTATTTTGTAAATAAATAATAAAAAATACTCAGACTTGGAGTACTCACTCACCTTCTAAGCACACCTACTCACACTCGGCCCTACTCATTCACGTTCACACTCACTTCTACTCACACGCATGAGTACTCAATCACGTTCTTACTCAAACCTACTCACACTATGAGTGGCCACTCACGTTCATACTCATTCCTACTCACGCTTTGTGTACCCACTCATCCTCATACTCACTCCTGCTCACACTGACGCCTACTCACCCATGTTCACACTCACTTCTACGCACACTCATGAGTACCCAGTCACGTTCATTTCCACTCCTACTCAAACATATAGTACCCACTAAATTTTGTACTCACTCCTATTCACGCTTACTCCTACTCAGTCACGTCAGTACTGACTTCTCGCACTCATGAGTACTCAGTCAAGTTCGTACTCCCTCCTACTCACTCACGTTCATGCTCACTTCTCCTCACATTCATAAGTACTCAGTCACGTTCATTTTCACTCCTACTCACAGTTTATAACTCACTCACGTTCATAATCACTCCTACTAACACTCACTCCTCACTGACGCTCATGCTCGCTTCTACTCACACATATGAGTACTCACTCACAATCATACTCACTTCTATCCAAACGCATGCATACTAACTTATACTCAGTCACCACGTTAAAATGAATATGAGTGAGTTTAAGTGAGTGAACTCATGAGTGAGTATGCCGAGCTATGCACAGGCACGAATGCAGGACCGAAATGATCGTACCTTAACCGAAGCGAGCTATCAAAATGACGCTGCTCGCCAATATGACGCTGCATACCAAGCAAATATGTACACAACGGTCGCAGACTCGCAAATCACGACCCCTCGCTGGAAGAAGTCATGAGTTGAAAAACCATTCAGTGACAACCAGTTCAGTTTCCCCTATACATTTTTTGGAACTTTTGTAGTTCAGGAGTGATTTGTGCGATGCTGCGGTGCGTGCGGTGTCTCAGGAAAACGTACAAATATTTTATTTATTTTATTTATTTATACTGTCAACCCCGTGCTTGCGTTCATTACAAAGAGGGTGTCCCAAAGTACATAACGTTCGCACAAAAAGGAAAAATTCAAAAGCACATATAAATACGAGATGAATAACCAACAATAACAAAATAAGAAACAAACAAGAGTGACTACAGACATAAAAATCATTGAATAAATGCTGACAACAGAATTTAGCACGCATCACTACAAAGCAAACCGTCCAATGCATTTTCAAAATCCACTGATGTTGTTTGTTGCACAACCGTATTGGGTAAACTATTCCACATATCTATTGTGTCTGGAAAAAATGAGTGGCGGAAAGCATTCGTGCGTGCGAAATAAGGTTGAATTGCTCTACTATTATTAAGATGATCACATCGCCTTCCAGAGGGCTGAATATATAAATCCTTATTTATCTTTGTCTGCCCGCTTATAATCTTAAAAAGAGATTTGAGGCGATGTTTTCGCCTGCGATATTCCAAAGACTCAAGCTCACAGGACTTTAATAAAGCGGTGACTGAGTGCGTGCGTCGGTATCTACCGCATATGAAACGGACTGCTCATTTTTGTATTCTTTCAATTTTGTCCACAACACCTTCTCGTGAGGCGACCATACAATACTAGGGTACCCTAAGACAGGACGTAGGACTGTTTTGTAAGCAGTGCGTTTTACATCTGGTGTGACATGTTGCAGTTTTTTTTAGAAAATACAGTTTTTTGTTTGCCTTAAATTAGGTGTTATCGATATGCGAGTGCCATTTCAATGTGTTCATATTACCAACTCCTAGGTATTTGAAACAATCGGCATTAATTAGAGGGTGACTTCCAATGAGATACATGAATGACGATTCCCGCCCACTAGAGTGAATATGCATAATTGTCGTCTTGCTGTAGTTTATTTCCATGTCTCATAATATACACCACTGATCTAATGCCTGTAAGCACCTGTTCAGAATATTTTGGTCACCTTCGCAAGTAACTGGGGAATAAATCAAGCAGTCATCTGCAAAAAGTCTCATTTTATAGGGAGCCTCAACATATCGCGAGACGTTGATTGTCGTGATGAAAGAGATGTGTCACTAGATATCAGCATGAGTTCATCAAAATATAAGGGTGCTGTAGCTACTCACACCCATATCCATTATATGTCATCGTGAAATGAACATTCAACTACTTCTGTGAAAACACGTTTCCTTTTCGTATTTTATACTGATTCCTATATCAGACGGAACAACCAGACTTATTTGTACATTCGTTCCATGATATAGCACTGACAGACAGAAAGGTGGCGGCTGCGAACAATAGGTAAAATTTTGCACAACTGGACATTCTGTGTCTTTATTGTGACACTAGGGGTGGCCTCTCTCTATGCCAACATCATATAGGTAGATGTCATTCCAGCAGCACTGCAGGCGTTTGAAGACAAAATTGCTAACGAAACCATTGACCACACTGCACTAGCGCTTTCACTAGATCTAATCTTAACGTTCGCAAATATTTTTTTCATAGTGCGTAATGTATAGAGGTTAGTTATACTACAATGGGTACAAAATAGGACAGACCTAGGCAAACATCTGTATGGGACAACTCGAAGATGAATTCTTAGACATGCATACTCAAACAATATGAAAATAGCCTTTATTTTTATGATAAATTATTCATCTAGCAGCATTGGCGAACAGAATGTCTGTCGTTCATTGCAGACTTGAGCAATTCTCAAGTCTGCAATAGTCTATATACGAGAAATATGAGTTGTAAATTGTTTTGTACCCTGCTCTGCATGCATCTGCCACCCGCCATCCTTAATCTTCCTTGTGTCTCGCAGGATTATCATGCACAATGAACTTGTGATTTCACTGCGAGATTTCATTGCGAGTTTGCGATTGCACACGTGGGATTGAAAAGAGTGTAGCCGAGAATTTCAATATCAGATAGGCTCAAAGCTTAGCGCTAGCGTTACGCACACGCTTCAAGAAGACAAAGAAAGATCGACGAGCGGGTAAAAATTGTAGTAATGAGGGTGTACTGTAGTGTAATCCAGAACAAAACCAAAGAAAGGGCTCGGAATTATTGCATTCTTCCTATAGACGAATTCTTTACACCGAAGACAACGCATCTTTTCATAACAGAAGGCAGCGCGCTTTGACAGTTTTTTTACACTTTGTGACTGCCAGAAAATTTATATGGACACACTCTACAGGCTTCACCATCCGTGTGATGTTTTGTATGAAGTCCAAATAGATTACTTTTGTACGCACACAGTATGCTGTTCCCGCGGATATAATCTCGCCAACGCTTTACGCTATAGCGAAGAACACTGCTGAAGCATAGATCAAACAACATGCCTATCTTCGTCACACGGAGCCCCGCCGTGGTGGTCTAGTGGCTAAGGTACTCGGCTGCTGACCCGCAGGTCGCGGGTTCAAATCCCGACTTCGGCGGCTGCATTTCCGATGGAGGCGGAAATGTTGTAGGCCCGTGTGCTCAGATTTGGGTGCACGTTAAAGAACCCCAGGTGGTCAAAATTTCCGGAGTCCTCCACTACGGCGTCTCTCATAATCATATGGTGGTTTTGGGACGTTAAACCCCACAAATAAATTCGTCATACGGAGGGCGCATGCGACAATATCACTCCGCGAGCGATGCTTACCGTCGATTGCTGCTAAACCGAAAAGTAAGCCCTGTCTGTCTTTTGCTGGACAAATAACTATGAAGGTATACAGAGGTGGAGGCTGCGTGGCTCGATTCGCATCTCTTAACTTTGAATATAAGGGCACTGGCGCGAGTGCTTGGACCCACTAGCGCGTTCACTTTTTCAGCAGGTATCAGTGAACGGCTCGTTTACCCTTCTACACGATGTTATATCACTGCGCGAACCCTGTTTTTCACGGGGAGCATCTGTATTCCCATGCACTAGAATACTACAGTTTCGCGAGTTCAGATGAAAAACTGTTTGCTGCAGCCTAAGTTTATTGTGGCGCTGCGAGCTCCTATGGCACGGTGCAAGATTTGAAGTCGTCGAAAGGTTTTTCGACCATAACATTGTTTTGGTTGCCTTAAACTTAACGTGTCATCTCCAAAGACCTGAAAACGAAACTTTTTTGAACTTCATTAAAGTTGATCACACTTCAAACTTGGGCGCTTTAGCCTCATCTTTTTAGGAATTCTAATGTTGTAGCGAACTTTGCAATGCATACGCACTCCTCCTTATGTTTTGTGATAATGTCTATCATAGATTGTTGCACAATTATGTTTTATTAAACTTCAGACATCCATACTACCAAAAAGGTGTAGTTCATCTCACTTGTCACTTAAAGCGCTTTCGCAAGAACCGTCATTTCTTGTGTAATAATAATGCTTATTGAGTTAATGCAGTGAAAAGATAATTGAAGCTAAAATCAAGAGGCTAATAACTACTACTTTAGCTATGTCATCGCTACGCTCACGAAAAAAATCCACCCATGTTCTAGAGGTCAATTACTCCCGCATCATCTATGACCTCATTGTTTACTTTTGATGACCAATCTCACTCCAATCCGCAAGCTATATCAAATACATTCATTGATTACTTCAAATCTGTTTGTCTTTACTACTAATGGCATCACTACTTCATTTTTTGCGTGCAGGTAACTGACTGCTCGCCCTACTCTTGAATTGAGGCTATCTGAAGGGCATAACGCAATGGTCAATTTCATGTTACGTTTGAAAGCAATTTATGTAGCGCCAGGCAAAAAAAAACGAACACAGGAAACATTAGACTGAGAGGACAGAGCGCTACTAGCAACAACATGTTTATTTTCAACCTCCAAGCCGCTTTTAAGCCATAATCGTCAGGCGAGCAAACAGATAAGCACGTGTATTAAGATAAATGCATGACAATGTCATCTACCTACAAGAAAAAACGATAAATAGGACAACAAAAAACCTCCCAGATAAAATCACGTATCAGTGCGTACGCAGGAACGCCAGTTCCTTGGGTGACATGTCAATTGAAGGCTTGCTAATACAAACATCTCCAAGAGCATCAATAAGTTCGGCTTCTATGATCAACCAAGTCATCTCATCCTTATGCCGACCAACTATGATTGTACTCTGGAACAAAGGCCGGCACCCACACGTGTGAATGTGAAGAGCGAGAAAACCTTCTGGCGGCAGTTTATCTGCCTTGTAATTGTGTTCTCTCTGTCGCTCATTCACACACCTAGTGGTTTCGCCGACATATTTTTCCCACATGTGAACAGAATAAGATAAATGACGAACGAAATGCACTCCACAAATTTGTGTGTATGCTTTTTTGTGCACAACACCCTTTCCCCACGTGACGAATTCGTCACCACACACATTTTACCAAGTTTATCACGAACTGAAAACAGCACCCTAATATTGTCCCGAAGTGCCACTTTCTTAAGGTTATGTGACAGCTGGTGAACATATTGAATTATGGCCATGCGTCTTGATTTTGCCGCTGAATCGACATGAACCTTGGGTTGGCTTGATCTTGCATGAATCCTTTTCAACTCTTTTTCCGCAACGAAAACTAAAACATGATTCGAATAGCCCGATTCTTGCAAACGTGTGATCTAATTATGGAAGTTCTGCTTCATAAGGTGCACACATGACTTGTTCAATGCGTTTTTGAGACAAGTCGTCGCGATGGCTCTCTTGGTTAGTTCCTCTTTCAGAGGGCCCCGCCGCGGTGGTCTATTGGCTAAGGTACTCGGCTGCTGACCTGCAGGTCGCGGGTTCGATTCCCGGCTGCGGCGGCTGCATTTCCGATGGAGGCGGAAATGTTGAAGGCCCGTGTACTCAGATTTGGGTGCACGTTAAAGAACCCCAGGTGGTCAAAATTTCCGGAGCCCTCCACTACGGCGTCTCTCATAATCAAATGGTGGTTTTGGGACGTTAAACCCTACAAATCAATCAATCCTCTTTCAGAGGATCCTCTTTCAGACGATCCCTCTTTCAGAGGAAGGCAGTGCCACATTCCTTCAAGTTTCGTTACCGCCCCGCTACACTGTCAGATATTACTGAGCGATAAACGCGCCTACAAAATTTTAGAAGCTTCAAAACTGCAGCAAACTGTTTTGTTAAGATTCGCGACACATTAGAGATCATTCTGCAACTTACGCGGCTGCTAGCGATGAAGCTATATTATTGTATAAATGGCAACGTGGTTCACCCCTTTTCAGTTGATTGACAGCCGACGCACTGTTCGCCCCATCAATGGCAATGGGCACCGTGTAATCTGACCTTCTGTTTACGGGCCACAAATTCAGCCAAACAAAGTTTTATCTTGTGATTACAGCCTGATTCCTTCGTTCATGTCACACCCCCATGGCAATATGGATAAAGCGTAAAGCCTGTTTCACATGAGGGCGGCTAAGCTGCGCTGGTCACGGCGATGAGCGGGGGGAAGACGCGCGGATGCGCGTTCGTTACACATGCGCCGCTGCCTACCGCTGCTGTTGCGTGACGCCCGCCACTCTGGTGGGTAGTGTTTCCGTGAAAGGCGCCTGTTAACTGCTGTTTTCAGTGGTATATCAAGGCCGGGCTTTCTTCCAAGTGTCCTTCCTTTCGCACCCCTCTGCTGCGATGTTCATCAATAGCCGCTCGACTTCCATGCGCCTGTACATTGGTTGAACTAAGTGTAACATGAATATTATAACAAATAAGCAACGGTTGCAGTGGCTTCTAGCGGCGAAGCTCCTTAAGGCGTGGGCTGTGCGTCCCCTGTATGTAGCCACTTCTTGTTTAGTTCATGCAGTGTTCACTAGATAGCGGTACCGTCAAAATCTTTGTATTACATTGTACAGCTTTTCCGGGGTTCAGTCACCAGGTATTTGCTAGTTTGTGCGTGTGTGTTTGTTTCTTTGTGTTTTTTTCTCTTGCCACCCCGCGGGGGAAGTGCACGTACATTTAACACGCAAATGTTTTGTAGTAGAGCTTCGACTCTCTTTTTCGTAAAGCAGGGATACGCAAGTTTTTGAGAAATATTAGAAGGTTAGTTGATAGTGAGAACAAAGTATTTGAGCTTAGGAACTAGCGTAAAAAGCTGGGCTCACTTTCACCATATATATTTTACGGCAGGGGCACAAACTAGATTGATGTTCACTGCCCTGAAGTACAAGAGGTAGGTTAATGAGAATTAACCTAGCAAAGAAAAACGAGTCCTTAAAATATCCAGTTCTTTTCTTCAAGATGTAGGTCTATTTTTACACTTTTTTTAAGAACAGTAAACCTGATCTATGTAAATTATGAAAACATGTAACACTGCCCGAAAGTGCGACTTTTGTACACAGTAATGCTCTGTATGCAAACTAAAAATATTTCATACGAATAACGGCTTTTAAAAGCACTGAATCTAGGGCCTCTTTTACCAGGACCTCTTTATGTTTGTTGGAGCCCCTTTCGTTCAAGCTCTTCCCTTTGATCTCCTCTTCGAGCTCTCTTTGTAGAGGTGCCGCAGCAGATTTCGGGCGAATTTGATTGGCAGCCCATCACAGTTGTTGTGCTTCCGTTCCAAAAGTGTTTTTTCAGGATGCATTCCTTCACCGATCTTAAACTACATAAAACAGCACAAGTTGTAGCTTATTATATCACAGTTGAAGTTTGAGTAACACACAAAGATGTTGATACCATAAAAAAGCAGAAGGAAACGTATTTCGAATATATTGATCAATTCAGAAATACATACTAGCATTGAAGTGGTCACGCCCATTCTAAAGGACTGCCTAAAAATATGAGACAGCCGGAGACTAAATATAGAATATATAGAATACTGCATTGAATGTACACTACTTTCAATAAACGAAACCTGAAGCGACCAGGAAATTGTTCTTCATCTGACAGGAGTTTCGTTTACTGTGGGGAAACAGGGTTGCAGCATTTTAGCTGAATTCAATAATGTATGAGACAGTTTTCTCATATATTCAGCAGTTTCGTTTACCTGATTTTCATTTACTTAGTCCACTGTAGTGGACTCGGTAAATTTTCATCAGATGAATAGTGTTTACAAAAATTACCCTACACGACCACAATTTTGTTGTTTTGGGGAGCAAATATACTCATGCTGCGCTACACCGAAAGCTCATCGTGTACACTGTCGTTCTTTATAAAAGGGAACACCCGAACGCGTGGCCTGTGCTCTTCGGTGGCTCCCAACGGCATCATGAATCGACAAGTGAAGAAAGCACGTGCGCTTTTGACATCGTCCTTGGCCAAGCAAGATAACGAGTCATGGCCGGTACACAAGCGTTGCTCGATTATGTTCTCTCACCGCTGGCGCCGCGAGCAATATCAGGCGATTACTGCAGCCTGCGCCGTGGTCGTATACAAAGTTCGATATGTTGGCAGTGTACTGTGCACTGCAGGCCTGAGCAGAGAGGGAGTGCAATCTAGCAGTGCTTGTATACGGCCACAACTCGTTATTATTTTTTGCAACAGATGACGCTAAAAGCGAGCGTGTTTTCTTTTGCTCCTGGTTGATGGTGCTTTAGGCAGCCGCTGCAAAGCGCAGGTCACTCGATCACGTGTTTTTTTTTCATAAAAGGCGACAGTGTGCATTTATGTCAAAAAATTGTATTCATGCACAATTCCTACGATTTTCCAATGACACTTCAGCATCATGTGGGAAAGTAGCAATCAAAGGCTTATATGTAATGCTTTTTGTGCTGAATATTCCGCATAAATTAAGCCGGGTCTCAATCAAGCTACGTCACAAAAAACTGCCTCTTTATGCCTATTTTGTCACTGCTAATGTATTGTCACGTGATTACGGATGTACCACAACTTCTGTTCACAGGAGCAGCAGCACTAGACGTCGAGCCAAACCGAGCACTAGACCACGAGCACAACAACCAATCTTCTTCTTTGTCACAAAATGGCACACTCGCATTGGCATGGCTCAATCTCGTTTCATACCTGGCATTATCCCCCTTCCAAAAAAGTACGACCCTGATGCTCGATGCTGATTAGAAGCTAAAGTAATCGCGTACACGCACAAAGACGCACGATGAAGCAGTGTCAAGTGGCTCGGGGGCAGTGTGGTTTCATCCATGACACATGAACAATGTCCGCCAGCTGGGAACGTCGAGATTGCCGAGTTGTGTCTTCAAGGACGACTTTGTAATTGACGTCTGTAAGGCGCCGTAATAATCTATAAGGCCCGAATTAGCGGTGAAGTAAATTTTCCGAGCGCGTCTTTGGCGAACGCGGATTCACAGCCACACCAGATCATCAGGTTGGTAATAACATGGCGATGACGACAGTTTACCCCTGCAAGTTAATGCGTTGTTGTTGTTTTCGGATCCGCTCGAGTGCAAGCTGGCGGGCCGCGTTGATGAGCCCGATAAAGTCGTTCGCATCGGTTGGAATATCAGTCATGTCAGGCAAGATAATGGCATTCAGAATCAGTTGGGCCAATGTCCCCACGGTGTCGTTACCTTTCGCAGCTGAGCAACGAGGTCGGCGCTTATCACGGATTAATCGCATCCGTATCTACCAGAGCGGTTGTCAGGTGCTTGTCGACAAGATCGAAGATGCGCGCAGAGACATGTTTGTCGTCGATGGCACACGTCGGTGAAAGGATGTCGTCGTATGTCGACAGGCCGTTCGGGGGAGGATCTTATAACGTTCGATCAACAGCGCCCTCACCCCCAAAGGTTGCTGTTCTTAGTTACCCCGGCGTGGGTTCATGCATCTAGGCGATCTTCCTGCAAGGACGTCCGCAAAAGTCGATTGTTCTCCAGATTATGTAGAGCGCTGTGGGAACGGTGAGCGGGATTGGTGACGCGAAAGGGTTGGGGACTGCTGGCTTGCTGAGTATTCGGTGATCGCACGGGACCGTTCGCTATCTCGGTGTCGATGAGCATCTGGACGAAAGCTAGGAAGACTCATGTGCCTGTATGTGCACTTAAAGTAGATGTGACCTGGTCCACCACAGTGATAACAGAGAGGCCGGTTGTCAGCAGCACGCCACACACTGGATTTCCGTGTAAGTGGTTGGTTGCCGTACTGCGGTGGTTTCGAGTAAAATGACTGCGCTGTCTGCAGGGTGAACGAATGGGACGGATAGTCAATAGCCGGTGCAGGAGTACGTAATGCTTCCGCGTACGTTAATAGCTGAGCTTCGGCTGGACGCGGGGCCATCATGGGTTAGACCTCGGCTGGACGCAGAGTAGTCATGGGTTACACCAGCTGCGGGACCTTTTCATGAACGACATCCCTTAGATCAGCAACATGAGGCTGAGAAGACACTGCGTGCAGTTTTTGCAGTTCTTCGCGCACAATGCTGCGCACAAACTCCGTCAGGTGTTAGCAGGGCCGATGACATTGATGAAAGACTGCCAGGATGCCCATAATGAGATGAAATCTGCCTTAGCATTCGCTCCATCGTCATGGCTTTGCGAAGAAAATCCGCTACTGTGCTGGATGGTTGCGCGTTAGTCCAGCGAACAACTTCTCTTTCACTCCGCGCATCAGTAGGCGCACTTTCTTCCATTCCTTCATTGGGGAGTCAGCTGGCTTAAACAGCTGGGACATGTCCTCAACTAATTTGACAACTTTCTCGTTAAGGCGCTAAATTCGGGAATTCCGGAGCGGTTTCGCTTGCTGCTTTTGGTCAGAGCTTCGTAAGGTATTCCACAACTGGTTTCAAAACTCTTACCAGGTTGTCATACCGGCTTCATGGTTTTTGAACAAAGAGCATGCAGAGTCCTCGAAGTAAAAGTAGACATACTGAAGCTTTCGGTGCTCGTTCAACTCGTTGACACTGGCGCAACAATTGTAGTCGTCAAGCCAGTCGTCGACGTCCTCGTAAGGGTTACCTTAGAACGGCTTTGGGGTGCGCGGGGCGTTGAAGAACCATGGAGGAGGCAGCGTCGATGTCTCTTGGGTTCGCGTTCCCACACTAGTCGTAGTTCTTTCGAGTTGTGGAAGCGGACCAAATTCAGGTGGTAGGTCTAGTTGTCGCCAGCTATGCCGTAGGTCTGCTGGTTGTCCCAAGACGCGACTAGTGTCGGCATCCTGCTGCTGATTTCAGTGCATACAACACTACCTAGCACCTCCACCAGAAAATTTCACGTGATCACTAATAAACCACAACGTCTGCTCACAGGAGCAGCAGCACTGAACGTCGAGCCGAACCGAGCATTAGACCACGAGTACCACAACCAGTTTTCTTTGTCACAAAACGGCACATACTCGCATTGGCATGACTCAATCTTGTGCCATGCCCGTGGTAGTACTTAGCTACCATATTTTGTATGATGTCATAGTTTTTTTGCTCTTTAAAGCCAGAACCCATAGTTGTCTGCTGTTAATGGGGTAAATCTACCTATACAGCGTACTAAACAGTGTTCTGCTTGTTCTTTTATGCTTTTTTATTCTGAATATACATGATTACTACTAAAACTGCATTTCTGAGGTGTTGAGGTCTTCGCCAAACTTCACGTAGATTCAGGAGAAAATGTCTGATAAACAGTGCGCAGCAACTAACTCCTTTCTTCTTGACTCGGGCTATCTTGCGTGAATGTGTCCAAATGGTCTCACTTGCATACCGGCTCATCTGAGGACTGCAAAATTCAGAAGATTTGGAAAGCGTGTAGGATGGAGGCATGACAAGAGAAAATTGGCGCATTTTTATTGTTTCTCGCAACCACAAAAACCCGACAATATCCGGTGGTCTACGTCCAGATACCATGATATTGTTATGAGGGACACCAGGAGGAAGGAGTGTAAAGGAGGGCTCCGGGAACTTTACCTTCATCCAAATGCGGCCAACATCAGCAGCATTGAACATGCTACCTTTGGGTAAGCAGCCGAGCACCGTAACTACTATACCACTACAGTGGATGTGACCGATTGCTCTGAATGAAGTGTTCAGATATTTGCAATCAAGCTGGTACTTGCAATTCAAGTAGCACGTGTAACTATCCTGCAAAACATAACGTGTCATCTTTCGGGCGATAGGCCCTTCCTAATGTTGGTACACCTTCCTCATGACACCAATGTGCAGCTACAAAAGTATGTGAAGTTATATTTGATTACATTTATATAAAAGTGATAAATGTGGTATTAGGAACAGCCTAGCAAAACAGCCTTGAAGCTGGATCATGGAGTTATTCACTTTGCTGTGCGGCGTCTGATTCTTTCTTGTGAATCAAAATTGTTTCTCAGAATAAAGCACCTGTATAATATAAGCGTGCACAGTTTTGTACTGTCTATGAGTCAAAGGATTTGCACGCCGAGATGAGGTGCTGCCTTCGCCTGCATGCATCACAGCTTGACATGTTTCACTAGTGACAGTGGAGTTCACACATGCAAAGTAAATCGCTACGCATAAACTCGAACTGCTCCGAGGCTCACTTCCCGCAGTTTGCAGCATGTTTTGTGCGGGAAGCTTGATATTGCCACAGATAGAAAAATCTCGTTATAAATGTTAGCATTTCATAATACACACTTCAACTGAAGAATTCTTTGTTGAGCTAAAAAGAACGAGAACCATAAAAAGTGGCAGTCAGCCTCTTTAAAAAGCATTCTGCCCCCTGCAGACCAAAGCTAGCAAAATTTGGAACCACATTTGTTGATTGTTTTCTTTTTATTATGTGCTTATAAAGATATTTTGGAAGAGTCATGATCATGCCTGTACAATAAAAAGACTGTTCAAAATTCAGCAGTCCCTGAGCAAATCATCAAGTTTGGTCACTTTCTCGGGAACTCTGTGACAATATCAGTTACCAATTCGACCAAAGTCATTTTGGCGCAGCTTCTGAAGCATGTAAAACCCAACAACTTCAAGCAGAAATTTTTACTATATGAGCTGGAGTGGTTGACCCATGTTTAGGGAGATCAACATGTAGCTGTGTATATTTACTTGAATGTTCCACAATATGAATTATATCTTGGTGTTTTTATAGATATCACAAAGTTTACTTAGTCTCATGACTGCACTTGATGCAAAATTTATCAGCCACTCCTTTAAAATGCATCATATCTATTTGATTCCAATGCGAGGAAAGATTTCGACTGCATCGAAAAAACAAATGAAACAGGGGTATTCAATTGCAATGTGAGGGCTGACCTTGGGTTCCAAATATTGAAAACAAGAAGACCTTATTATAAGTAACTTGGTTAAATCAGGCTTTGTTTGATGCTTTCATTACAGTATTGAAAGCGCAAGCTCTGTAAATTCTGCATGCACTCTGTTAAGCAACTGCTTTTGTGGCCTTATTGCTTTTAGCACAATGTACGTCTTCGCTGTGTGAAGTAATGCCTGCCGTAGGTCGGCAAAAAGAACGTGAAACTTGCTCAAACACACTCAAGAAGTATATATCAGGCTATGACAAATTATTATTTTGTCGAACTTGCTCACTCAATCTCAAGCCTGCCAAACTTTTTCTAAGCCAAACTCACTTGTGCTCACACTTTTTAAGACTTTCTTGAAGCATACTCACTCCGACTAAGCCCCGTATTCATAAGCGCTCCTTAGTTTGAACTGGACTTGCCACCGCCTTCAATGCAACACATTTTAAATACGTCTGTGCGTTTGTGACACCCTGGCATAGCCAACAGCAGCGCATTCCAAACACGCTCATGGTGCATTGAAGGCGACGGCAAGACGAGTTCAAGCCAAGTAGCGTTTATGAATGCGGGGGTAAGGCTCACCAAAATATTACTCCTTGGGACTCCCTGAGACACGCGCCTTCATCTGAATGAGTCGACTCATGAGTTCGCCAACTAGGGTGCCTGCCCTGATAGCTTTGTGGGCAATCTGACAGGGTCCCGATCCTCAGGCATACCAATAAATACAGGTTTTTTAATAAATATATTATGTTTGAGCAAAATGTACCCATAACATTAAGCCAATAAAAAGCTTAGTGTTTATTTTTGACACGTTCTCCAAGATGAATATGTGCCACACTTGAGAAGCAGAACCCAGACACCAGTGTAGTGTGAAACCGTAGTACTTTACGAAACCCCCAGGCTACTGCAACTGTATAACTGGTGACAAATTTAGACCTTCACGCTGTACAATAATAAAGCTATTGTGCCCTGCATGGACTCTTCTGGAGGTCAAAAACAATAAATAGTTCTCATCATTCTGTAAAGCTACCAAACATGATTAAAATTGTCTATTCAAGAACGTTCACTTCAGTTGCAACCACGACTGAGTGATAGACTATCATCCTACAAACGCCTGTAAATATAAACAGATGACTTACACGTAAAAAGTTAATACGTGTTTTTACTCAATCTAAAATACATTCATCTTCATCATAATGATGTATTATCCCAGTTTAGGCAAGTATCAGCCGAAAGCATGATATAGGCATTAGGGTTAGTACTAATTGTTTTTTATGGCATGGATATGCCTTGCGCGTGCAAAATTGTCACAGCTGCCACCCCAAACTTTTAAGCCACAGACAATAAATCCAGTATTTACCGGCTGAACTTTATATAAATAGCCAACTGCTGAAATGAACTTTGTATAGATTTATAGTTTCTACTAAAACATTTCGTTTGTTGTGATGCCTCCCCTATATCTGCAATATCGGCTTTCACCTTCCCTTTCAACCCTCACCACCCAATGCGAGAGCCTCGTCATTTTGTTCAGTACACGCAGGCAGAGCCTTCAGCCTCGATAAAGTTGTGCTACATGTAAGCTCCTATATATTTCACATACCATGAGCTGTTTCTACAAAGCAAGCATTCCACAAGCAGTTCGCTGTAAAGTCTTAGTGCTGCAGTGTACAGCAGAACGCACACTTGAATTTTCAAGTGGCCATTTACAAAACTGCGTGGATGTCTATGCAGCTGCGCAATGTGCTCGCTACAAACAGCATTGCATTTAAATATAAACAGGTGACAACTTGCTCGTTTCACCAGCGAATCAAGAGAGCTGTCATCAGATGAGAACACAGTTATTGGTATTTGAAATATTTTTTAGCTAAACTGAGCCATCTGGTTAAATGACTACAAAAGGCAGTTTTAATTTAAACTAGAAGTTTAAGCACCTGCTGCCTTGTTTTTTTTTTCCGAAACACAACAGACATGACGTCTCAGCACACAGTCAGTGAAAATTGTGCGAGGCTTGCTGCATTATACCAGAATATAGCAGGTTTCCCATTCCAGTGCTGTTAGGCGCAAGTGGCACAGCAATCGTATTACGTCGTTATGTATTTGCACAAAAGATAAGTGCAAGTTCAATGGCTTCAAAAGCCATGTTAGGCATAAACTTATAATTCCAACAAGCTCTGAAGTCAACGTAAGAATAGGGGGCACTATTTGTAGTTTTTTAACTACAAATGAAAAACGATTAGGTAGCCAAAAGCACTTTTCTCGTTGGTGGAGGCCTACAGCAAATGTAGATTCGAGCCCCACCAATCGCAAAAGTGTTGCTTTTTCCACCTAATATATTTCAATCATGTCATTGCTACTGTACAGTTAGAAACAACAAATAATATGTCATATGCTGTTTAGGCTTTTTGGTTTGTTGGCTTTGTTAGGATCTGTCTAAAAAAGAAACAATCCTTTTGAACCATTCTCTTGCTTTCATTCATGTAGTGCCTGTGTAACAGTGGTAAAAATTGATAGTTGACACAACTTTCTACAACTACAAATATGCCTAAACTCTACGTCTATCACTTCTCAATGCAAGCCATTGATTGTACGTGTATTCACAAATGAGCTTCTAAAACCGTACTTACCTTTCTGGCTTCTACAAAAGGCTCCCTTCGCTGTTCTACAAGGCTCTCCAGCCAACGCACCAGTTTTCTGGATATTTTTAGCAAGGTGAGGGAGTGTGACGCAAGCAGAAAACGAAAAAAAGCAAGTTATTTTCCCAGGGAAAAATTGAACTGCCATATTGACTCGCATAATGATTGCACTCCTGAATTTCGTCACCAAAATTTCTCTCGCTCTTTTTTCAACACGTAGTGATCACACCTCGAACTTGGGCACACACAGTTATTTCTGTTATAATGCCATATGTTCAGAGTTTTGGGAGGTGGCCACAGTGCAAAAATGCGAAGTTGCACCTTCCTTTGGACTATTGTGCCATAAATTCAGTATGCAAACCAATCGTGCCTTTGAATACTATTCAGTATGCACTCGAAGACAGAACTGTCCCACATTGTTTCTGCAATAGTGATATTTCATGCACCGGCACGAAGTGACAAAAATGATGGTCTATACCGGCCTTTTTGTGCACTATTCATTCGGGTGCGTAGATGCCGCGCTATCTATAACGCGATTCAAGCAAAGCGAAGTGAATGTATCCTTTCAAAGCAATGATAGGCTTTATTATGCTTAATCCTTTGGTATGTATACGCTAGACATTCTTAGAATTGCGAACTGCAAGATAGAAGGAAAGAAAATAACGCAAACTGCAGCTCTACTTTCAACAATAAAAATTTACCCGTATAATATTTGCACTCTCGAACGTCGGACAATTCTTCAAAAACAAAGAAATATCATTGCACGAGCCAACATGGTGTACTAAATGAGGAATCTCCAGAAAATCTTCACTACACAACTTGCTGTGTGCGTTGGCCTATTTTATGCTATTCTTACACAAGAAACATGATTATCGTGCCAAACTAAATGACCAACAGACCTTAGCTAAAACAAAATTCTAAAGCCATGCATGCATAGGCACCACTGCAGAGATAATAAAAGGCTGTCACCAGCTCAGCTGCAGAACAAATTGCAAATGTGCATACACCCCAGCATCATACTCATTGAATATTTCTTAGTTCTTGAAAACACCTTTTCTTGCGGTAATACTTGGGCGTAGAAAGATTAGTTTAGAGCATGAGGACATCAGAGACCCCTCTAACACGATAATGTCAACACATAGTCAGACCCACAAATTCTAACAACCTGGCATACTCTAACCTACACCTAAATCTGCATTTCACTTTTTACATTTCACTGCTACGGATATGTGATCACTGCCGTTGGGAACAAAACACAATCATTTCCTTACAGAGGGTAAGAAGACAACCACCCGTTTGTAGCACAAAACTAGAAGGACGGGAGCACACTATAGGGGAGGGGTGCGCCACTTGTTCTACCATTATCAAACAGATAACAGGGCAGCAGCCGACCTTCTCACTTTGTAAGCGACATCTGAAAAATTTTTTATTGCACAATGCTTCTTCCAATTCATTATTCTTATTCATGTTTCAGCATTACACAGTATATTTTCACCGAGCCCCGCCACGTGGGTCTAGTGGCTAAGGCACTGAGCTGCTGACCCGCAGGTCGCGGGATCTAATTCCGGCTGCGCCGGCTGCATTACCGATGGAGGCAGAAATGATGTACGCCCGTGTGCTCAGCTTTGGGTGCACGTTAAAGAATCCCAGGTGGTCGCAACTTCCGGAGGCCTCCACTACGGCGTCTCTCATAATCATGTGGTGCTTTTATTCATTTAAGCTCTATTTATTTCAGAAGTGCTGCCAGCCTCACACATGAGGCCTTAGGAAGGGGTGGGTGATATAAAAAAGGAAACAAATATGAAAATACAACAGGAAAGGAAACTTGTCATGCAGAGCTACAGCATTAAGAACTAGTGCATCAAAGTAAAGCGCCAGTACTTACACAATTGTAGTGGTTTACGCGTACACGTACAGAAATAAAGAAGAAAACCTAAAAAACTATGATGACGAACATCTGTTCATACACAACTAAAAAAACAAACATCATATAACGGCTCACAAATCGGCAATATTTCAAAATACAACGCACTGATATAAAAAAAGTGATAGAAATTGGAACATTAGTGCAAGCCTGTTCTAGATGCGTGGTGGAAAAATAGAGGGCGAAGCGCAAAGAAAGATCAAAGTCAAGTGGGTTGCTAATGTTTTAGGTTTTCCCATGAACAACCGAAGGGTTTCAAAGTTCACAAGATCGGCAGAAAGAGCATTCCAGTTAGTGAAAATGCGCGGAAAACATGAGATTTTAAAGGTTTTTGTTTTACAGGAATATTCCTTCAGTTTTTGGATGCTCGGAACGAGTTGATCGGCGGTGAACCGTTGTCAGATACGCATGCTTGTTTATGCGTAGCTTGTCGTGGTAAAGTAGAGACATGTACTTCAATCGATCGTGTTGCCGTCTTGCCTGCAATGTATCCAGGTCAGCTTTTTTGAACAGTTCACTTGGTGATGTAAGAGCAATGTAGCGATTATATACAAATCGCATTGCTTTTCTTTAAATCATTTGAAATGTCTTATTATTTACTTGGCTATGAGGGTCCCAAACCACAGATGAGTACTCGAAGATCGGACGGTTAAAAGTTTTATACGCATTTATTTCGATTTCATGGTAGATTTGCGCAAAGAACGTCTTAGAAATGCTACTTTCTGTAGAGCTTTTTTTAAATGTAGGCAACATGCTCATTCCACCTAAAATCTGCACTTATTACAACCCCCAAATTTTCATAAGTTTTACCAAACGATATTTTTGACTATTGATGGAATATGAGTGTTTCAAAGGAAGCCGCTTGCACGTAACGGTCATAGCTACCGTTTTCTTTTCATTAATTTTCATTTGCCACACTTCACACCAAGAAGATATTTTCGTTAACGCTGCGTTTAAAAGAACCTGGTCGTTTGCACTACGTATCTCCTTATAAAGAATGCAATCATCTGCAAATAACTTAATAGAAACCGGGATACCATGGGCAATGTCGTTTATAAAAATTAAAAAAAAGAAGTGGCCCAACCACTCAGCCCTGAGGGATTCCTGATTTCACCGGTCGTGAATCAGAATGGACATTATCTATAGAAACTATTTTATTTCGATAAAAAGGTAAGCCTCAATCCATAAAATTAATGAATCGTTTTTCAGTATAGGTTTAGGTTTCGCGAGAAGTTTTGGGAGCGACACGCGATCAAGTGCTTTTTGGAAGTCTAGGAAGATCATGTCAATCTGGCCTTGCCCATCTAGAATAGCTGCAATGTCATGAACGGTTTCCTACAGTTGTGTGACGGTTGAGAATCCTTTTCGAAAGCCGTGTTGTCGGTCATTGATTAAATTATTTTCTGGAAGGATTAAGAAGTTATATGGAACATACGGAACATTTCTTATGGAAAATATGGAAAGATACGGAAGTGATGTCGTATATACGAAATATTATTCGAGGAAAATATGAAAAAATGTGGAAATATGAAAAGCTTTATAGAGTATACGGAAACTTTGTTAAGGAAGTAATACGGAGCTTACGGAAAATTTCTTGCGGAAATGTGGTAAAATAAGGAGTGCGAGCAGACTAATAAGACTGAAGATGTTAATGTGACTAGATTCAAATGGCAGTTTGAGCTACGAATACCATTTGATCCGCGGTGGTGCTACACCGCGGCCAGAAAAAGTAATGTCATTGTGATTGTACATGATGTCAATGTCGACAATTCAGAAAGAAGTGGCCGCAAAAAATGAAGAAGGAAAATGTAGAGTGATAAAAAAAGTGAAGATATACAGAAATAATTAGTCCCGTGTCAAAATGACGACCACATAAATGAAAAACAAACGTCGACAGGACGAGTGCTTACTTGCAACATATATTCCTTGAGTTATTCCTCTTAAAACACGCTAATTTGCTAAATAAATACGCATAGAAATTTTATATTGCAGAATAAATGGCCACCATGAACCAAGACGACCCGCTTAACCAGTATACACACAGCCGATAAAATAACCACAAAAAACACGGCGTGCGCGGCGTGACAAAAAAATCTAAACGGCAAAATGAACGTCTCAGGTCTATTCAGGTTTTCTAGAACGCAAAGAAACAGATGAACACCTGGTATCGTGTGGTCCGACCGCACACATGTCGAGCTACTTGGTTATTAGCTTTCATGCAAGTTATCAAGAGAGCAAATTTTAAATTCAGATGCATCAAGCGAAATTGCCTCTCTGCTTTACTTTACGATAGGCAGTGAATCCTCCTACACATGAATAATGCCTCTGTGAAGTACACAGGAAAATAGAATGGAACAGAAAAAAAGAGAGGAAGAATACAGAAGAAAGGCAGGTAGCTCAACCAGGTTGATGATTTGCTGCCCTACAGCGTAAATAGGGGTAAAGGATGGTCAGAAAAATAATTAAGTATGAGAGCACAACTGATATGTACGGACACATATTGGTGCTTATCAGTGATGCACGGATGGCCGTGTATAAAGCTGTGTCATTTTGAGATTTTCAAAAGCATTGTTTCAGCCCACCGGGCAGATTATGCTTCAATTGTAGTGCTATATAAGACACAATTTATAGGCCAGCTTTAATGAATAAGAAGATTATAGATGAAACGAATGCTTTAAAATATATCATGGCTGCATGGACGCATACAAGCAATGTAAAGCGCAATAAAGTGAGGACGCATGAGCTTCTCTTGACGCTTCAGTTATACATGAATGCTTCAACTGAGCTTCAAAGAAATGTAACCAATGTCTGTGTGTGCAACATTGTTCATTTTAAACTATCTATTTGTATACCTAGAATCCCTACTGCGCGTGAAGTTACGTAGCGCGCCATAACTCTTCCTTTTATTAAGGACAATTTTTCAAACAATGAACATTGTTCATTTTCTGTTTTTTTGAGTTCGTGCCCGATATTTTTGGTTTGGCTGGATAACAATTGTGCAGCCCTTATTTTGGAGGAATCAAAAAGCGTCAACCAAAATATATTTTAGAACTGCTTCTCGGTGATATTGCTTTACCTCAACTGCCACAGCTTGCGATGAGTCATAGCAAGTCTCGCGCCAACCTAGGGCCTACCCTTGAAGAAGCTGATCCGGCTGTGAAATGCTCAGTTTTGTCTCAAATAAATTTTTAGTTAGAGTTTTCTCACTTCTCGAGTTCCTTTACAATCAAGCACACCCAATGTTCCCCTTAGTCCTTAATTTTGTTATATTATGAAATAAATAAAAATGTAGTAATGAAAATAAAAATACTAATAACTGTTGTGCAAAAAACACAGTCCCACATACGTACTTGAACGCAATATTGCTTTTATTTTGTTTTAGTAGCTAATGCATTAGAAAAGATAGCAGTGCAAAAAACATTGAAAAAAAAAACAAAAAATGAGACTTAGTGGGATTAGAACCTGCGCCACTGCTTCGTGCTCGCGTACGTGAACTTAGCGCGTTAGCTTGCTAAACCATGCGCGCATGGGTGTACGGGCTTATTTAAGAATATTGTGTGCATATGTTTTGTGATTGTATTTACGTCACATGCTTTTCGCATGTCTGTCAACTATAGATTGCCGCCCCCTCGCGGATAAAAACAAGTATTTTTACGCCCACACACGAGCATGAGCAGTTGAACGTTTTTTTCTCGGGGCTCTCTTGCGATTGAGTCGGCCCCCACAGGAAATTAGAGTGATACGTCATTAATCCCTGCATCTAGCTGCGTTCCACTTAGTAGCTCTCTCGCTCGATGACAAATCGAGTGCGGGGTGCGACGTTAATGAGCATGACTATGCCTCGCGTAGCGGCGACATCAGCTGATTGCGCCGGCCGGCTTGCTTCGATTTGCTTCAGAGCAAAGAAATGTCATACATTGAAAGATCGCGTACTGGACTATATCAAAATGTTACTGCTTTGTAGTCATCCTATGATTTATTGAGATTTGACAACTCTGATACGACTACCATAGAGCTTTGCGTCGGCGACACGCAACGAACGTAAAACAGCGCTACGTCCGTCATAGAAGCAGTAGGAGGTTGTCGTCTGCTAGAACGAAAACAAAACAAAGACATGCGAAAATATTCGTAATTTGTAACTTGTTTCTTGAATAACCGTTTATTACTTTTAAAGTTATTTTAGCAGATAACACACATTTCTTTAGTTTATTGCAGCGACAGATGTTTTTTTTTTCCTCACAGAGATATTCAAGTCAAGTTCATCCTGAGCTAAAGCCACACGTTGCTTGTCTTCTTTGTTTCCGTGGGCACGCCGTTTCGGTGCGTCTCTCATATGTTCACGCTGCTACACACAAGAGCACGAAATATTAAATTTACGCAAGGAAGCGCCGTTCCTCGTTCGTGCGATGTGCAAAGATTGCGCGCTATTCCCGCGGTTTTTCGAGTGCGGATCAAGTGCTAGTTGTCCAAGGAATCGGCGGTTTGTGCGGGCGCTCGAAGGACTCCGAGGTGACGGCTGACGCCCGTGGTCGCTTACCTCAGGGCAGTGTGAAAGAAACTAAAGGTAAGGGGGACACTTTCTTATGTAGACTAAGTATGCCACTCAGTCCAAGTGTGTGTTGCCGCATTCGAACGAGGCGTCGTGAAACGGCCGCCTTACGCGCCTTTGCGAGTGCGGTTACCGATTAGCTTTGACAACGCTAACGCCAGCAGAACCATGGCGCATCGGCGCGGCCTTATTGGAGCTAAGTCGAGACAACTGCGGCAACATGCATGTGTATGGTGATTGATTTTTTTTATATGTGCAATGTAGTGAGGAGGACGCACACGGCGCTTGCTACGTTGTTGATTAAACGAAGCCTGCAGTGCCATTTGATGCAAAGCACCATTTTTTGTTTCGTTCGCGGGCGATACAATTTGTAACTTGGCTCGATTCACCTAGCCAATCGCCTAAGTGGGTTGATTAGCATACGATCACGGTACAGCGTTTTATGCCCCTAAACAGTGGCGTGTGCTTGTTAAGAGATATAATGTGTGTGCCTAGTGTAGAGAGAGAGAGGTGTTCGTGCAATAAGTATGTGTACCTGCAAGACACCTTTGCTTGTAACTAATAATGTACCGGCCAGCACCTGCATTGTACGCCTGACTTTGAAGAAAACTCGCATGCACAATGTGAGATTTTGTAATCTCCCAGAGTTGCTTTTATAAAATAATACACTGCCAGCATGTTCATAATATGTTTCGCTGCTGTGTGGCAGGGGTGCGGTTATCACGCTGTCGTGTAGTTGCTGATGCGAGCACTTATAGTTTCATGCATTAATATTTCTCATCTAACTCATCAAGTGTTTGGCTGTTTCAGCACAAACAAGGCAAAGAGAGAAGGAAGACGGGTAATGACAGGACCAGTGCCGAGTTTTGTTTGCAGGAGAATACCCATGTTGGTGTATTTATTGTGACAGCCTTTCTGTGTTACTTTTTTGCCCAATTTATGCAACGACAAAGTTTTCAGCAATATTAGAGAGAACACTGAAATTAGCTTTTAAAGATCATGGTGACTAAATGCATAGCAATTGAGAGCACAAAGTAAGAACAAAAAAACATCAGTATGATCAATGTGGGACGAGTACAGTCTTGCATCTAAAAAATGTATTGTGCAAAATGTTGCCTAAGTAAGAAACCTCTCTATGTTCGCAAATAGTGTGACATCACTTCGAGTACCGTGCCAGCCATTCCCTCCCTCTGTGCAAGGGCTGGTTGGCAAGGAAGTTGCTGGTGACGTTCCTGATAGACCACTGAGATGTATGCGATTCTAAACCTGTAGCCTAATATATACGTAATTTTTTGTGCAGTTACATCACAGCATCTGACACCTACAACTTATTCGCATATTTACATTGCTCCCTTAGGACCTAACACACAAAGTTGTAGTGTGCATTGTCACTTCATAAATATCGAGCGGTAAAGTTACTGAGTATATGTTAAACAAGAATCTCTGCTTAATACATGAAGCCATATGAGGCCTTCGATAAAACGAGTTATACAATTATTAGGCTTGCGTACTCGTCGGGGCTATTCATACATGCAGCTTCAGCAAAGGGTATCTTCCAGCCCGGTGACCATGCAATTTTTTTCTGCTCACAGCGCAAACACTGAGATGTACCCCCTCGCAGATGGTCGCGTCAAGTGCATACTTACCTTGACTAAAATGTCGAATCATGTTTTTTCAACGACCGGTCCCTGCCACGAGTGCTAACGTTTTCGCAAACAAGACACATTTTAGGGGCGAAGCTCCTTAGGGCGTGGGCTGTGCGTCCCTTGTATGTAGCCACCTCTAGTTTAGTTCTTGCAGTGTTCACTAGATGGCGGTACCTTCCCCTGTATGTAGCCACCTCTAGTTTAGTTCTTGCAGTGTTCACTAGATGGCGGTACCGCCTCCTGTATGTAGCCACCTCTCGTTTAATTCTTGTAGTGTTTACTAGATGGTGGTACTTGTAGCTGATGATGAAAAGATGCAAGATGTTATAAACTAGAAAGCGGTACTTCTAGTTGAAGAAAGACGCGAGGTCTTATAAAGTAGGAATGATGTCACATATGGCGCGTGTCATTTGTTGAAGGCAATCGTTCGATTTAGTGCGGCGACGTACGCTAGGGGGAGCGATGTAATAAAATCGAGTGGGCAAAATGTACAGAGGATTCATGGTTTACCAGGTTTACCTCCGGAGCTTCGCCCACTCATCATCATTCACTTCGTGGATATGGCGGCACTTTTTTTTATTGACACTGCACACACCACACACAATATTCTCAGTTGAACCAATATTCTCAATACCTTTCAATGCACACTACATGCCGCAATCAACAGTGCACATTTTTGAAGACTGCTCCGCTGTTCTTCACACAGGCCACCAAGTGTGTTCACTTCTTCAAGATAGCAGACAGCGTGGCAAATATTTTACCACAGTTTACCACACAGCTAGATGTTTGCTGACACATACTACAGCTAATGTCGACATTGTAACGTGAAGTGTAAGCTTTGAAAAATTGAAACTTGCCCCAGACACCACACGACGGTACCGGGCTGAGCCACCAGCGGGAGTGTTTTTTCAGCCACACCTTTTACGTGTGCTAGTGACATCATGCTGTGACGTACCTCGGTAGGGGCATATCGCTGCATATTTTATGTGAATGAGGGTCCTGTTAGAGAAAGCAGGCATTGTTGATTCCATAACTTGTTCATTTCCAACTGGACCTTCATTTACACGAGTTGTCTGACTGATATTCAGGCGAACTCTTGTGCAATAAATTATACAGTTGGCAGTCTGTGCTTGCCCCATACTGTTGTTACTGGTGTTTCTCGTTTTTACTTTGCACTGTTCGTTACTGCTCACCTACAGAAAGTAGCCTAGCTTGCCGCTGTTTTGGACAAGATGCAGCTGGCAAGTGCGATAGTGTTCATAACTCTAAATGCTCAAGCAAAAGTTATCGTTTAATATTCAGTTAGTTGCATTCATATCAGTACATATAAGTAAGCATTGATTAAACATGAATCCTTGTTCTTTCGAATAATGCTGAGAACTTTTATATCAAATTGAATGGTGTTTATAAAAAACATGGGTTTTAGCTGAAATTCATGCTGTTTTCTAGAACAGCTGACAAAACGCTACTGCATGCTTACTTGCCATGAATTGGATTGTGTTTGAAATACATTGCAATTCTTCACCGAACTGCCAGTACACTTCACATTGGGGGGAAATTTATTAACCATGGATTGATTAATTTTTAAGAACGGAAAGAAAGAAGCGGCAGGCCGGGATACTTACTTGATATTGGCATCCGTTTTGCTACCAAGCGTATTATGATGCAAACTTTCTATAGAGTGGTTATGCGTCTTGCATGTGTGTCTGTAAACCAAGAACTTTGGGTACAACTATATTTGTCTTACAAATGGTTGCAGGACTGTCGAAGCTGTAGGGCTGCTTAGCCAATATAAATGGTGGAATCCCTGATCGTGTGTTCAACCATGCTGCATCAGCTGCAGGGTGTTTTCACGGCATCTTTACAGATGTGTTGGGTGAGTAAAGCAAGCAGGTTTCAACACAGGAAAAAGTATAATATTGTTACGGTAACCTATTTATTTAATTAAATACGATGCACCGTGCTGGGCGAACAAGATGGCGACAGTTCATCAACAACCAACCACCAACGTCATCTTTCTCTTTCTTGCAGCCAGGCTGTGCCGGCTGTTGTGTATCATAACCCCCCGGCGATAGGAGCACCGTCTCGGTGCTTGAGCAACTCGGATGCCATAGAAGGAGGGTGATAAAGTTTGAGTTGAGCTACGTGCACGATGTCACTCGAAAATGACGATGATGACGTTGAATCGGCTGGAACGATCTCGAACGTAACGTCAGTCACCTGGCGAACGACGCGATATGGTCCAGTGTAGCGTGACAGCAGTTTTTCAGAAAGCCCTACACGCCGAGTGGGGGACCAGAGAAGGACAAGGGAACCCGGTGAAAAGTGCACGTTTCGATGATGGGAATCGTAGAGCTGTCTTTGGTGCTCCTTTGAGGCCTGCAGGCGGCTGCGGGCAAGTTGGCGTGCGTGGTCGGCTCGCGCGATGGCTTCGCCGGCATGCTCAGTGACCGAGGGCAGCAAGGTGTCAAATGGTAGGGCGCGTTCTCGGCCGTATAGAAGATAGAATGGTGAATAGCCGGCCGTGTCGTGACCGGACGAAATATATGCGAACGTCATGAATGGCAAATGAATGTCCTAGTCCTGGTGGTTGATCGCTACGTATTTAGAAAGCATGTCGGTTATGGTGCGGTTGAGGCGCTCCGTATGACCGTTAGTTTGCGGATGGTACGAAGTGTCAAATTTGTGCTTGGCTGAGCAAGAGCGCAGGATTTCATCAACGACAGCTGATAGGAAGGTCCGGCCCTGGTCAGTGAGAAGTTGGCGTGGAGCTCTATGTGCTAAAATAATATCATATACCAGAAAGTCCGCCACAGCAGTTGCGCAACTCGTCGGAAGTGCTCGTGTGATAGCGTACCGTGTCGCATAGACAGTGGCGACAGCGATCCATTTGTTGCCTGAGCTAGAGATCTGGAATGGGCCAAGCAAGTTGAGGCCAACTCAAAAAAAGGTTCAATGGGAATGTCGATCGGCTGAAGGAATCCAGCTGGTAGGGAAGATGGCTTTTTGCGGCGCTGGCAGGGCTCACAAGCGGCGACGTAGCGTCAAACAGAGCAGGCAAGACCAGGCCAAAAGAAACGACGACGTACACGGTCGTATGTGCGAGAGACGCCCAAGTGGCCCGCAAAAGGAGCGTCATGAAGTTGGTTGAGAACAGTCACACGAAGATGTGCTGGTATGACGGGGAGCAAGTCATGGCCATATGGATCGAGGTTACGGCGATACAGAATGCCGTCTTTTACCAGGAACATTTGTAGAGTTGCGTCGCGAGGCATTGACTCAAGCTTGTCAATGATGGTTCGCAGGGAAGCATCCCGGTGTTGTTCGTGGCCAAGGTTGAGTAGCTGCGTCACAGACAGAAGGTCTGGAAAGGTGTCAGTATAAGCAGCCTCTTCCACAGGATAGCGGGATAAACAATCCACATCTTTATGTGACCACCCTGTTCAGTGCGATTCGGTGAACGTGTATTCTTGTAATCGTAGGGACCAACGAGCGAGGCGTCCTGTGGGATCCTTGAGTGAGGCCAGCCAGCAAAGCGCGTGGTGGTCGGTGACTACCCGGAATGGACGCCCGTATAAGTATGGGATAAACTTGGCGACTGCCCACACAAGAGCGAGACACTCACACTCCGTGATTGAATAGTTGCGCTCGGCTGTAGATAGCAGTCGGCTTGCATATGCTATAACACGGTCATGTCCGCGTTGGTGTTGCA
Organism: Rhipicephalus microplus; assembly: GCF_043290135.1. Lineage (NCBI taxonomy): Eukaryota > Metazoa > Arthropoda > Arachnida > Ixodida > Ixodidae > Rhipicephalus > Rhipicephalus microplus. Next base: position 60,901,751 of record NC_134700.1, on the reverse strand, counting down.
ATAGCGTTGCCCTGATGCCATGCCCAATAGCGGCAGTTCGAACCTCGGTTGGAGCTAATGGATCGAAATGAGCTAAAATCGGTGGTGTTGTAAGGAGCGTCGTGAGCTTGGAAAAAGATGAGGCTTCATCAGCGCCCCAGAAAAACGGGGTGTTCTTCTTCAGGAGGTTTGTGAGTGGGCGTGCAATGATGGCGAAGTCCTTAACAAACCGTAGAAAGTAGAAGCACAAGCCCACAAAACTGCGAACGTACTTTGTTGACGTCGGAACAGGAAAGTCCGTGACGGCGCGAATTTTCTCGGGATCCGGGCGAACTCCTGCGGCATCGACGATGTGGCCAAGTACGGTTATTTGACGACGAGCAAAGTGGCATTTCGACGAGTTCATTTGAAGTCCGGATCAACGAAAAACTTCAAGAATCGCCGATAAACGCTTGAGATGGGAGTCGAATGTGGGCGAGAAAACGATAACGTTGTCTAAATAACATAAGCAGGTGGACCATTTAAACCCTTGGAGCAATGTCTATCATTTTTTCGAATGTGGCCGGCGCATTACAGAGACCAAAGGGCATAACTTTGAAGGGATAAAGCCCGTCAGGAGTGACGAATGCGGTCTTCTCACGGTCCATCTCGTCCACAGCGATCTGCCAATAGCGAGATCGAAGGTCGATAGTGGAAAAATACGTAGCACCGTAAAGGCAGTCTAGGCCATCGTCGATTCTAGGCAACGGGTAAACGTCTTTCTTTGTAATTTTGTTGAGATGCCTATAATCTACACAAACGCGCCATGTTCCCTTCTTCTTTCTGATCAGGACGACAGGAGAAGCCCAGGGGCTACAAGAGGGCTCGATTATGTCTTTGCAAGCATCTTTTCGACTTCCTGTTGTATGACTGCGCGCTCGGACGCGGAAACACGGTATGGGCGTCAGTGAATGGGACTCGCGTCACCAGTATTGATGCGATGAGTAACAATACTCTTTCGGCTTAAAGCCGTGCTAGCCCGTCAGGAGTGACGAATGCAGTCTTCTCATGGTCCATCTGGTCCACAGCAATCTGCCGAAAGCGAGATCGAAGGTCGATAGTGGAAAAACACGTACCACCGTAAAGGCAGTCTGAGGCATCGTCGATTCTAGGCAACGGGTAAACGTCTTTCTTTGTAATTTTCTTGAGATGCCTATAATCTGCACAAAAGCGCCATGTTCCATCTTTCTTTCTGACCAGGACGACAGGAGAAGCCCAGGAGCTACAAGAGGGCTCGATTATGTCTTTGCAAGCATCTTTTCGACTTCTTGTTGTATGACAGTGCGCTCGGACGCGGAAACACGGTATGGGCGTCGGTGAATGGGACTCGCGTCACCAGTATTGATGCGATGAGTAACAACACTCGTTCGGCTTAAAGCCGTGCTGGTGAAGTCGAAAATGTAACTATAGGACTCCAGGACGTGACGAAGGGCTTCCGCTTGATCAGGAGTGAGGTCTGATGGTACGATGTGGTCAACGTTGACGCCCGATGAACGTGATAGAGTTGGGTCATGATCTGAGGTGCAGCAATTATCCACTCTGAAGGGTTCAACCGTATGGTCTTGTAGAGCAGTAATTTCGGCCAGGGAGATACCTTGTGTAAGAACTTGGGAAGTGAGGGCAAAATTGACAATAGGAATGCATGTGCGATTTTCAACGATTGTCAAAATTGTGTGCGGAACAGCGACACCATGCGTAAGCATCACGGCATGAATTGGGGCCACCAAGTAATCGCCGTCAGGTACAGGTGGTGTAGAGAAGAGGTCGATATGTGTGACACAGTTAGGCGGAAGGCGTGCGAAATAAATGCAGCAAAGGCGACTTTGGGTAGGGTTGGTCAGATCAGAAAGTAGAGGCATTTCAAGGTCAAGACAGCCGGCTGAACAATCTATAAGGGCCGAGTGAGCGGTTAGAAAATCCATGCCTAGAATTACTTCATGAGGGCAATCATATATAACTGTGAAAAGAACAGCAGTGCTTCTATCGGCGATAGTCACACGGGCAGAGCACATGCCAATAATCATGGCAGTTTCCCCGTCAGCGATTCGAATGGCTCAGTTCAAGGCGGGTGTGATAACTTTCTCTAGGCGGCGACGAAGAGCAGCACTCATTATGGATACATGCGCGCCGGTATTGATCAACGCGCGCACAGGTACATTCTCTAAAGTAACGTTCAACAGATTCCGGGTGGTCGGTAATGCTACACGAGGATTTCTTGCAGAGGTCGTCGTCAATGCAGCTTCATCTCCAGAAGGTGCACTGCCTAGTGTTCCGGTCGGGGGCGCTGCGAATAGGTCGGAGAGGCAGGACGGCGTTGTGGGGGCGAACGAGATTGTCGGCGAGCAGGGGATGGTGAGCGGGCGTAGCGAGGTCTCGTCAGAGGTGCGGTAGAATCAGAGGATGTCGTCGGCATAGGGGAATCAAAATCAAATGTCGATGACCACTGGTGGACAGAAGTGGCCTGGGTAGGAGGCCCATAGTGTGCCGGCGGAGCCCAGTGATTGCGGCAGTGGCGAGCAATATGACCGACACGTCGGCAGTTGAAGCATATGGACTTGTCGTCCAGTGTACGCCATTCGGACAAATTGCGCTGTCGAGAGTAGTTGGAACCAACTCGAGGAGCGGAAAGACGACGATAAAACGGCTCGGCGGAGTAGACTGGTTTAATGGGGTGTAGGCCTACGTTCGATAATTCTTGACGAACGACGGCTTGTATGAGTGAGATTGTGGTTGGTGAAGGATCAGGCGTTGGAATTGGAGTAGCTTCTGGTTGGGCTGCCTCGACCTCCCGACGAATGATGCGGGTGAGGTTGTCACATCGGGGAACTGGGCAGACGATGTCATCACAAGAGGCAGTACCAGCTGTGTTGGGCTGGCACGTGATGCCGTGGGTGACGCGACGGGCTTTAGCCTGTTCTAGACGACGGCATTCTGTCAGGATCGTGTCGATGCTCGTGGCATTATTAAAAACCAGCAGGTTGAAGGCATCGTCAGCAATCCCTTTGAGGACGTGATTCACTTTTAGATGCGGAGCATCTTATACTCGCGCCTTGTAGTGCGCCGTCCGCGCCGTCCGCACCGCTTCTCGAACATTCGACAGCTGACGCGCGCGCATGCGCCGTCGCGCCGTCGCCCACTCTTCCACCATCTGTGCATCCCTTCCTCCTCTACACACCGCGCGCGCTTCACTCCTCCACCATCTGTGCACCCTTCCTCCTCTACACACCGCGTTCGACATCTACAATTCTCCTGATTCTCCAGTGGACGCGCATGTGGCGTCGCGCTTCGAGAACATTCAACAGCTGACAGTGCATGCGCCGTCGTGCTGTATATATACTCAAGGTCGGCGCTCGCTCGCTCAGTTGCCGCTCGTCGGTTGGTTTGTACGGCGCGTCGACGTCCAAGGTCGCGGTGAAATGAATTCCAACGAATCCACAAACACAATGATCGACGTCCCTTCGACCAGCGCCGCCATTTCGCATACGTGTGTACGTGTTCACTCATTTAACACCCCCTCCTACAACCACGTTAACCAATTTAGCCATCGACCCAAGTAAGTCGCAATTTAACACCCCATTTCACAACCACGTTAACCAATTTAGCCATCGACCCAAGTAAGTCGCACTTTAACACCCCGTTAACCAATTATATGGTCCGCATCCTCCTCAGTGTTCCCCCGAGGGAAGCTGCGGGCAATTTTTTTCTTCTTCTGACATGCGCTGGTCGACCTTGCTACAAAGCGCCAAAACGTCAAGAATGTATGAGACGTACGATTCAGTAGACGTCTGGGCGCGAGTGGCGAGAGTATTCTTGGCAGCGAGCTGACGACCAGATGAATCACCGAAAAGATCACGGATCTTCATTTTGAAAACATCCCAGCTTGTGATTTCGGCTTCGATCGTTGGTTTCTAATCATGTCCGCGGCGTGCCGTCGAGATAAACACAACATTGGCGAGCATGAGCGTGGGATCCCAGTGGTGGGTAGCACTGACTCGCTCGTACCGGTGCAGCCAGGAGTCAACGTCGATGGTACCGTCAGCGGAGAAAGTTCCAGGATTCCGCAGGGGTGGCAGGGTGACGTAGGTTGTCGACTTGGATCGAGAGACCGGTGGGGATGAGGCACTGGCAGTTGAAGTAGCCGAGGAGTCCCCGGTGTTGCTACCGCTGCGCGTCTCCATCGAGGTACGTGAGTCGTCCACCTCCACCAATAATGTTACGGTAACATATTTAATAAATTAAATACGATGCACCGTGCTCAGCGAACAAGATGGCGACAGTTCATCAACAACCAGCCACCAACGTCGTCTCTCTCTTTCTTGCAGCCAGGCTGTGCCGGCTGTTGTGTATCAATATGGCAGCACCTCTTGTGCGTACCTTACATCCCAAGTATATCAAACATTTATCTTGCACCTTATGGACTTTGATTTTTAAAGAGACACTTCTTTTTGCTTTATATTTGAGTCTTGATGCTTCAACAGCAATGTATTTGTGTTTGACAGCAAGTGTTCTTGAACAAATAACTGATCTCAATAATGACAAAACACCCTTCATACTTGGTCCTTAGCATAAGCTTGCACATATCTATAGCAGATTCAATTCTTCATTTTTTGCTGTGATGATAATGGGCAAGTAACAAAGGCAAGTTCAGATTGGAGTGGTCGGTGACGTCTGTTTAGGCTGTGCCATATTGCTTTGCAACCAGAGTAACTTGTGGCCACATATACAGTGAAGCCATATGACGTGCATTCTAAATGAGGTTACCTTATCACATTTCACTGCATCTTAATATGTATCGAAAAAATACAGATATCTTTAGCTTGCCACTATGAAGGGATCCTAACCAACACAAGGTTGAAATTTAGTCGTGGTGTTCCAGCTGTGTATGACTCTACAATGAATGCATAGCCGTGATAATTTTTTTATATGTTGCCGCAATAGTAATGGTACACACATTGGACGATACAAAAGAGGTCCTCGCATATTTCGCTTTTTTTTCGCTATGCTTCTTTCTTGTCTCTTTTGCCATGTACTCCTCTTCAGGGTCCAAGGAGCAAGAGCAGTGGGCACACAAACACGTATTTAAAAAAATGTTGTAAGGTGAGTACTGAGGGGCTGAACACTTCCAAAAAGCTCAAAGAGGTAAAGGTATTGTTTCTAGCTACTTTTTGGGCACCCATAGCTAGTTGTGCTGCTGCAATTTCATTGTTGATCAGGACACTATTCTGAAGTCGTTGCACACATTTGCTTGAGATGTTAAAAAAATAATTGGAGGTGGTTTGGCACCCTTTTTTGCAGTTACATACAGAACTAGGTTTCAATGCGTAAGCAAAATCTGTTCTCTACAAATCAATCCTAATGATATCTGAAATTCAGGAAATATTCGCAGAGAAGCTCAGGAAAAGGTTAAGTGGTTGCCCCTTGAACGTGAAGCAGATACCCTTCTTCTAAAAGGTCAATAGACAGTCTAGTAGTCTCGATATTACATGCACTATAAAATATTCTGGTGTGGTGCTTTTCATGCATGTCATAATGAGAGGGGTTTTTAATAGGACTGTTCTCACTTTGCCCTGCGTTGCTGAAATTGTTAACATATTTATAATACATGAATCACTTTATGTCTTTTGAATTTATGCAAATTGTTTGCTTACCGAGTCGGTATAACTTGATTTGAATAAAATCATAAATGATCTCAATTTTTTTGACTATACAGCAGGTTTATTTTTAAAATGCGTGACCATAGATGTGAACGCAGTTGGTGGCGTGCTTGATTATTGCTTCACTATCACCATTCTAACTACACCGGCTACAGTGCATAGTGTGGCAAAAATAATGGTACTTAACACTACTCGCAGCATACACTTTTATGTCTCAAATTGTGTTAGAAAGCCTGGTAAAAATGTGTGTACTTTTTGTTTTCGCTCCAACTAAATATTCTGGTCTACTCAAAGCAGCTTCCGCTCTTTTGAGGTTCTCAAACTTTTAGGTGTTCAAAAGAAGTATCAATGCCATGTCCTTTCTTTGTCAGCCTACTCACCACTCAAAAATTAGAATTACCCGACAACATTACCCAGGAAAATATAAGGATCTTATAAAAAGTAATGTCAATTCAATTGTCAAAAAACGACAACCCATTAGTAACTTGTCGCCAAGTTACATTTTCGTTCACTTTTGTTTTCACAATTTTGTTAAAGTTATTTTTGATAACATCCCCTATAGTTTGTTTGGCATAATTGTCTGCTAGTTCTCAGTATAATGTGTTCAATAAAGACAACGAACCCTTAAATTTATAGTTCTTTCCTTTACTCATGAATCTGAAACAGTGAATCTCAGTAATCTTAGCGGTGTGTGACTTGTTTTATTGATCAGTTGTGTGTGTGTTCAAGTACATGCATTTAGGTGAGAGGGCGAACCGGTGCCACCTCCTGTGACTAGCAGATTTTTTGAGAACTAAAAGATGCATAATGCTGTCAAAATCGCAATCGTAATGTAATTGCCAGTAGGCAAAAAAGGGTGTCCCACACTCGCCATAACGGTAACAGGCAGCGCTGACTGACTCTTCCATGATTAAATGCACATATATACCGTAAAAAATGGAAGGGGGATAGCCACCATAGTAGCTCAGTTGATAGAGCATCGGACATGTTAATCGAATTTCGCAGGCTCGGTCCCTGTTCAGGGCAGGTTATCTTTTTTCACTTTACTTTTCTTTCTTCACAATTAAAACACTTCTGTTCTTCTTGCAGATTTTCTGGTGTAAAAAAGGTACCTTACAATCTGAAGAGGCAAACAGAATGTGCCAGTGTACGAGATAGCTCTAGTAGTGGTGGCAAGTAAAATACGTTTTGAACAATAAATCATTCTGCCACTTGCCTAAAGAATGGCTACAGGATATGGTGCTGGATGAACTTTGTTAATTTTGAAGCAAGATATCTTGAATTCTATTTTTATAAATTACATGGGCTACACATGACGGTATCACACATTTTAATGCCACAAAAAATATGCAGCGAACAATGTTATAAATGCGAAATTGCATAAGGATAAGGTGAAAACTGCACCCTGAACGAGAATGTACAGGGAGCACAGGGTACAGGCGTCATTCCTTCTGCCCGTGCTTTTCAAGTGCGAGCTGTTTTCACCTCGTTTTGATCAACTAACTAGATTGAGATGTGTTGTTATAGTGCATAAGGATGCTGCATGGGAAACTAGGTTTGTCTCAAACTCTGTGTGTGTCTTTCAACCTATATGGTGCCCGGTTCAAGAGTTCATGCAGACCAGATCATGTAAAACAGGACACCCGTTTAACATAATAACATGGCTTAAAGCATAAAGCAGTTAATGTGACTGAATATCCGTTTTTATAGTAGCTGTTTTTTTCTGCAATAGAAAGCTTACTGGTCTGAGCGTATAATCATGCAGTGAAAGAAGAGAATTTTCAGGGCTTGTTTGTTTTTGTTTGACATGGCTTTCATGGGTACATTTAGTCGTAACACAGAAAGTGCTGGAAACATTTTAAGAATTTTCGGGTCTCTGACTGCTATGAAGTGTCACACAACACAGGAAGCAAACAGTGGGAGGTCAGCATAACAGCGTTATATATTTGTGCATTGCACTTTGCTGTGAAAGCGTGCATTTTACGTGCGTGTGAATTGCACATATATGGCACTGTTTACCACGATGGCAGTGGTGCTTTTTGAGGGTTGACTCCTCTGCGTAGGCAGCACAGAATAATGTTGGCACAGGTAATACGTATATATGCTGTAACTTTGACCACTAATATTTTTGCATGTTGAAGCATCAAATAATTTGCAGTAAACAAACAGGCTGCATGACATACTGATTTTTAGGCTTTTTAAGTGCAATTTTGAAAGAAATGCCACTCAAGTTGCGAAAAGAATGCAGTTCAATTCACAGATTTTGATTTCCACCTCCAATCACACATTCTGGCGACTTGTCAGTCTTTTTAATAAAGAAATACTAATCAAAATATTTAGCTGAATGGGTTAGTACTGATGTTGAATTTTGTGCATTGCTCATGACTAGAATGATAGATTCGTGCCCTACCCTTCAGTACTGCCTGAAATTGATCAGGCAATCTTTGCATATTTTTAGTATCCTTGGACTAACAGTGTCAGCTTAAGCTATGCCATGAAAGCGGCCCACAGCATCCAGCTAATGTTGTTTCCGTGTGCAACTGTAGTTGTGGTTGTGCTGAATGACCTTTCTTTATCTACACTACATAACAAACTTGCTCCTTTAAAGTCAAGTGCATCTTCGGATCGATTGTAAATGTTTGCATATGCGAGGCCTTAAGTTTTATAAGAAATTCCTCAGTGTGCCACGAGGAAACGTGTGTTCAGCAAAAATTTGTATATCATTAAATACAACTCCCTAAGCCTCGTCTACAACTTTGTGCAGGTTGACTTTGAGCAGAAAACGAGGAGCGGCAGCAGCTCCCAGAAAAGAGCAAGCACCCTGCAAGCTCCCCAAGCTCCCTTCGACAGGAACAGCAAAGTCACTGTGTGGCATTGAACACCGTTGCAAGGAGTGCCTTATCAGTACACTGTGCTGCTCTTTCATCGCAGAAGACGAAGTTGACCATTCCAGAGGAACTTCATGCTGTGTATTGTGAGTGCTTCAGTGGTTTTGTTTTCGTCCATCCAGCAGTCAAGAAATCAAGTGTCAGACTCAGCCGGGTAGGCTAGAGGGAGTCGGGCAGGCATGTTTGGGCATTTGTCTAGCCAAGTAGTGCCAATTTTGGCACTGGTCCTGTTGGAGTTACTGCCACAAATGACAGAAGCTTCGTCACCTCTCTAAATGTACAGATGTTTCGGGGAAGCTTAGCTTCATTAGTTTTTTCTATAACTGATAGCTGCCAACATTCTTCATTGTACAGGAGTTTTGTTCCTCACTTACGGGTGTAAAGCCCTCCACAGAAAAAATGCTACACGTCAACTTACAGAAGGCCCGAAGGCCCTACTTGTAGGTTTTTTGGCTTGTATCATAAGCACCTCGTTAGGGTGTTCATGATTATTTTATAAACATGTACAGCGAAAAATTTGGGTGGCTGATCGTTTTGTCATTATCATGTTTCTCGCAATATTCTTAAGCAAGATGTGCATTACGTAGTCAATCTGGTTCATGTGCATAGAAGACATTACGTAGTTTCAGGCTACTTCAAGCACCGTATTGTAGTATACAAAGCCTGGAAGCAAGCTATCAATAATTTTTTAAACACAGTTGCTTAATCTGATGCGTGATACATCACTAAACGTTCGTGCGTATTCATCAATGTAAGCTCATCTTAGTGTTATTCAAAATGAAGATGCGAGTCGAAAGATGGAAGCATCGAGTGGGGTAATCAGGGTGAACAGTGAAAGTGCCTCAGACTGGCTGGCCGATGTTGCGATTGGAGGACCTATTTTTTAGAAGTCACCTTGTCATCCTTGGCATGTTAGTTTGAATTGGGTTGTAATGACATCATCTTTTGGTGTAGGCGTGTGTGCCTGTTGGAAATGTTTGAAAAAAAACCTATAACGCAGAAGAGTGCAGCCCTTGCTTCCTTTCAAGTTCGGTTGCGGTGATACAAAGTGCTCTCCTGTCGGAGGTTGGGGGTAAAGGACGCAAAAAAGGTAAGAAAAAGAAAAGCAAAAAAATAAAGAAAAGGGAGATGCAAACTAAAAGTGGTATGCTATACTGCTGCTACTTTGCATCACCCTTTTTTTCTTTTTTTCCCTTCTTTTCTTTTCTTACCTTTTTTACATTTGCATTGTCCCATCTAGTGCACGAATCATTGACACATGGCTTTGCTATTGTGAAGATGCCTATGTGGTGTTGGATTGATCAGTGCATTGTACTTCATTCAGTTAATTACAGGCTGATCAGTCTTGCAGTAAGTGCTTCCTGTCTATCACCACACATGATCAGATGAAGAGTTTGCGCTTGGCTCTTAGTTTACTGTGTGGTTATCGAGAGCGCCCTCCTACCTGGCGCCTCATTCCACAGCTGCCGCACGCGTGCCACCTGCGTAGCCCGGGCGCGCATAAGCACCGGCATCCGCCAAGATGGCTGCAAGGGCACCTCTTGGTCTGGGCCAGTCAACCGTCGGCTTCTTCCCGCGCTGGCATGTCCGGGCACGCTACGCTGGTGCGCTGCGCGGGCCTACGTCACAACGCAGCGCCATTTCCCCTTGGGCGCGCGTAACATCCTCCTCTCCTACGAGCTGTGTTGTGCCCGACGATTCGCTCGTCGCGGCACATGCTCTCAGGCTTCCACGAGAGGTTGACGCGCTGCTTAGCAGGTGGCTTCTCGTTCGTGCGTTCGACTTCGGCCCTTGTGCGGGAGTCGTAGCACTCTAGGCAAGCGTACTTGCTCGGTCTTGCGGAGTTCCCTATACGGCGTGCAAGCCCGTGAGTGTCGCACTGTGCTGCATCTTGGGTTATAAACCCGTTGTTGTTGTTATCCTGCCTCGTGCGTGGTTTCTGCGCCGTGCCGGAGAAAACGACGAACCAGGCCGCAACGTCTTCGCACGCAGCGGCAGCGGAGGACGTCGCAACCCTACACGGTTGCGCATAGTAGGTAAGCCTTGTGCAAATCTATATCCACATAACTGGCGCCCAACTTGGTTTCGGCATGTCTTCAGAGCAGACTCCTTCGAGGCGCTCGTTCCTGTTCGGTCCTGTGGCGACGGACTTGATCTCGTTCGAGGCGGACGGCTGCAACAGCACGGGGTACGGCCTTCACGGCGACCATCTGCTTTCGTTCACCGGGAGAGATCCATTTTTCGCGGCCCCCTACGGTGATGCGAGTCGCTTGAACGAGGACCACAGCCCTAGCCAAGCCAGTAACGGGCTGTATCAGCTGTTCGAGACTCACGCGCTTACGGGCCGGTCCCCGGCGCAGTCTCCGCTCACTGGCCTTTCCCCGTCAGCAGCGCGGTTGACAGCAGAAATGGGCGCACCCAGTCCTTCCTACCGGGGGCACTCAGGTGTTGGCGAGAACGCGCTTACTGACCCGTCGTGGTCGCGAGTTCAAAGGGTTGACGATGTCGTTCGTGAGCCTGCTCGCTTAACCGACAACGTCGCTGCGTTCACCGACCCTCGCTGGCCTGAGACTCGCGTGGGCGACGCTTTCGACGGACGTCGGCCACCGTGCTCTGCTGTCGACCCGTTTGCCAGTCGCGTGAGGCCTCAAGCACCAGTCGGAGCGCAAACCCTACCCTCCTCCATGCCGTGTACTGGCCCTTTTCGGTCGGATGCGCATGTTGGGGAACAAGCGCGTGTTTCTGTTACGACCGCGGCCACGTTGGAGCAGTAATCGCTGCAGGCAACTGCGGCGCAGCTCCTAAACGTTCTGTTGGATGCGGTGCGCTCGCAGCCTTTTGTTTTAAAGGGAGACCCCGAGTCCCCTCAGCCAAGCGTTCCGAGTAGCTTAAGGGTACCTCTGCTTGAGTACAGCGGTTATTCGGACCGCATCAGTGCCACAGCGTACCTCGGTGCGCTGCACCGCTATCAGCAGGCTACGCGGCTGAGCGACAGCGTTATGCTTGGCTCTGTTTTGCCCGTGTCGCTGACAGCCCAGGCGGCGAGGTGGTACCGGCTCGTCGGCCACCAAGCTAGCTCGATGGAGGAGTTTAGGGCGCTCTTCCGTAGTGAATTCCTTCCTCCTGATTACGAGCGCCGCATGCGTCGCGAGTCGAGTTAGAGCTTCGCACACAGCATCCCGACGAATCTCTTCTCGAGTACGTTCGGGCTTTGCAGGAGCTCTACCTCCTTGCCGATCCTACGGAATCAGACGCCGAGAAGGTGGAGCGAGTCATACGTCAGGCTCATCCAACCTTCGCCGCTTACCTTCGGAGTGCCCGTTATCGTGACCTAAACGAGCTGGCATCCGATGCGAAGCGTATTCAGGGCGACATTCTGGCGGCGCGAGCCTATCGCCCGCCGCCACCACCGTCCGCATCTCTCGAGCCTCGTTGCGCGTGGGCTGGTCGTGACTCGTCACACTGGGGATCCCCGAATCATGAGGCAGTCTCTGCCGTGAGAGACCGAGAAGCGTTCGACGTGTCGGACCGTGCTCTGGACCCGTACTCGCACACCCGGGTGGCCACCGTTGCCCGGGTGCGTGAACAAGAATGGAAACCCCGTGCTCCAGTGCACGAGGGGATATCCGATTGCGGAGCCCCCACTGCGGCTAGCGAACAGACACCTCGTAGCTCTGAAGGATCGCCAAAATCCCCCCCTGTTGGAGGAAAAGGCGTTGTCTGCTTTTGTTGCCGTGAGCGTGGTCACAGCGCCCGTGAGTGCAACGCGCTCCAACCGACACAAGGGCCTCCTTACCCGTCGGGAAACGGAGTGAGCCGTCGGTGAGCTCCCCCTTGCCGGTGGCTGCAGCAGTAAGAGAGCACGGGAGTGTGACGCAACCTCTGGCACCGATGGCGTGTCGCGCTGGACATGACATTCCATCCACGCCGGCGCCGTTCATCGCCCTTAAGATCGCTGGTCGACAGTTTGTGGCGTTGCTGAATAGCGGGGCTTCTATCTCGCTGTTCGGCGAACAGGTAAGGGCTCATTTGCGAGACCGCTCTGTCCGCATTCGAGCTTGCGACTCTGCCTTCCACCTCGCCAGCGGTACCGCCACCTCGTGCGGCGCTGCGCGGTTGGTTGTGCGTTGGGAGAATCGCGCACGCCGACAGCGCTTTGTGCATCTCTCTGGTCCTTCCGTGCTTGTGATTCTCGGTCACGACTTTCTCGCGCCCACAGGTATCGGGATTGACGTCGCAAGCGGAGGCTACAGGGACGGCCCTTCCGGCGCCCTACGGCCTTTCGCTGCACCTCCCGTGGTCTCGGCTGCCAGTTAGTCGCCGCACGCCACGCGGAAGAAGGAGGAAAGGAGACCAAGCGTTGCCTCCGTGGCCCGCGTCTCCCCTCTGACGCCAAGACTGGTTCCTTGGCCGGCGCGGCGGAAAACGGTCCGTGCGTACAGCTTTCCCTCGAGCATAATGCTGCCACAGTGAACGAGGTCTCGGCTATGCCGGTGACCCCCCCGCTAAGCAGCAACTCAAATGGCTCGCTGCCGCCTTTGCCGGACAGCTTGTCGAAACGTGAGAAAGCACGCCTGTCGTCGCTGTTGACATGTTTCAGCGACACATTCACGGAACGCCCGGGTTGCACCTCTCTGGTGAGGCACCGGATTGACGCAGGCGACGCACAACCGTGGAAATGCAATCCTCGCCCCGTTAGTGCGGCAAAGAGGAAAGCAATTGACCAGGCACTGGATGAGTTGATTGAGACCGGAGTTGTCCAACGCTAAAACAGTCCTTGGGGTTCACCGGTGGTAATGGTCGCCAAAAAAGACGGCTCTCATCGGCTCTGTGTGGACTACCGCCGGCTGAACGAGGTCACGAGGAAGGATGCTTATCCTATGCAAAACGTTGACTCAATCATGGCTGCTCTAGGCGGTGCTTGCTACATGAGCACCTTGTATGCTAGCCGCGGTTACCTACAGGTTCAGATGGAGCTGGCTGTCGTGGAGAAAACAGCGTTCACCTCTCACAGAGGTTTGTACGAGTTTACCCGCATGCCGTTTGGCTGTTCTGGAGCTGCAGCTACGTTCTAGAGATTGATTGACCGCGTTCTAGGGGACGCTAAATGGCAACACGCCATGGCGTACCTCGACGACATCGTCATATTCTCTCGAACGTTCGAGGAACATCTTCACCACTTGGAGGATGTCCTCGGGAGGTTGCGTGCCGCCGGGTTGACTTTGAACCTGAAGAAAGCTCAAATAGCTGAGACTCGAATCTCATTATTAGGATTTACCATTCACAGCGGTCGTGTTCTGCCGTGCGAGGAGAAGGTACATGCCATTGTGGAGTACCCGATGCCGGCAAACATTCAGGGCCTGAGGCGCTTTTTGGGCATGGTGAAATACTATCGACAGTTCATCCCAAACTGTGCAGCCCTCCAAGCGCCCTTGACTGCACTCTTGAAAACGTCGGCACGATGGAGCTGGGGGCCAGAACAAGAGCGAGCCTTCAAGGCGCTTTCCGAAGCTCTAGTGGCCACAGCCGAGTTAAAGCTGCCTGACCTGAACAGAGAGTTCATTGTCTAAGCGGACGCGAGTGACCTGGGTCTCGGCACGGTACTCCTTCAGGAGCACGATGGCGTCCTCCGGCCAGTCACCTTTGCGAGCCGGTCACTTAACGCGGCCGAGCGTAACTATAGCGTCACAGAAAGGGAATTTCTCGCTGTAGTTATCGCTCTCCGGAAGTTCGACTGCTATAATGACGGCGTGCCATTCGTGGTGGAAACGGACCACATGGCACTCACCTGGCTTAAGCGCTTGCGCGAGCCCTCGGGCCGCCTCGTGCGCTGGGCGTTGACCTTGCAGCAGTACAACTTTGTTGTGCGCTACCGAAAAGGGAGTTTGAACGTCGTGGCTGACACCTTGTCGCGTGCCCCCGTTTCGGCCTCCGACACTTGTGTCCGCCACTCCCGAGAGCAATGGCATCAAGTAGACCCCGGGCCCTCTGGCTCCAAAGGGTCGAAAGGCGCGAACTCCGATTGCGAAGTGACTTTCGAGTCGACAGCCTCGGGTGAGGACGCATACCTGGTAGACCCTGTTATGTCAGCCGGTATCGTCTTTAGCAGAAAGGAGCTGCTCAAGGCACAGCAGGACAATCTGTTTTGTCAACACATCGTTGACGAGCTCAAAGAGCTGAGCTCCCAAGCAGAGCGGGGTGGTCGAGCCGCCGGGTGCGAACAGATAGCTGGTATTGCTGTCGGCGCCGAGTGCCGTACGCAGGCTGGTATTGCTGCGGCCACGTTAGACATGAACCTGCTTGATGCCGACGGCGTTCTCCTGTGCTACGTCTCCTCTGAAGAAGCTTCCCAAGACTCTTTCAAGGTGGTGATACCCCGCAGTCTAAGGAAAGCCACCTTAGGTTATTTTCACGGCTCGCCGTTGGCCGGACACGCGAGTGGCCTTAAGACTTTTCAAAAGTTGTGCCGCTGCGCCGCCTTGCCTGGCATGAAGCGCGACGCCCTTCACTACGCCCGCTCATGCCGCGTGTGCCGATGCGTGAAGCCTCGCGGGGGCAAGCCTTCCGGGCTCATGCAGCCGATCGAGAGCCAACAGCCTTGGCAGGTCACGGCCTGTGACATTATGGCACCTTTCCCAAGAAGCCGGAGAGGCCATGTTTTTCTCCTGGCTGTCACAGATCACTTCACGAAGTGGGTTGAACTGTTTTCCCTTCGGAAGTTAACGGCACGCGTAATCTGGAACAAGTTGACCGAGGTCTTTACCCGCTTTGGCTTTCCGGCGGAGTTGATCACGGACAATGCGTCCTATTTCACGGCCAAGGTGTTTGTGGATGCGTGTGCTGCCTTTGGCATTAAGCACCATAAAACAACCACGTATCACCCACAGGCCAACCCGACCGAGCGGATCAACCGGAACCTCAAGCCCTAGCTGACAGCCTTTGCGCAGCAACACAGGAATTAGGATGCTTGTCTTAACGAGATCGGCTTCTCGTTGCGGTCCACGGTCAATCGCTCGACAGGGTACACGCCCGCTTTCCTCAACTTTTGGAAAGAGCTGCCTAACCCCATGGACCACGTCCTACGGGGTGGCGGTGGGGCAAGCGCCGCGAAGGTCAGCCCGTCTGGCTACGCGGCGGAACTGCGCTCACGGATGGACGCGGCCCTGGACCTGGCGCGTTCTAACCTGGCGAAAGCGCGAGCTGGTCAGAAGGCTCAATACGTCCCGTCACATCGAGATGTCCGTTACGATGTCGGCGATCTCGTCCTCAGGCACAATCTCATCTTGAGTGACACCGCCAAAGGCATCTCGGCCTCCCTTTCGGCCAAGTGGTTGGGCCCATACCGGGTGCACACCAAAGTGTCGCCCCTGTTATACAAGCTGGCTGACTTCAAAAGGAGACAAGTCCGCGGTCCAATTAACGTCTCTGACCTCAAACCTTTCGTTGCCCGCAGCAACGACATCGGGGAGGGGGAGGCGGTCACCGAACCACAGGAAAACCGGGATAAGGCTGGTTCCAAACCACGCAACTGGTACAACTTGCGAAAACGTACTTAGACTAATTTTCGCCCCTGGCATGTAGCGGGACGTCATCCCCTCAATGTAAGGAAGCGGAGATTATAGCTGCTGTGCGATTGCCCATCCAACAGCAACAGTAACGGCTACCTGGCGATAATAAAGGTTACAAGTACGCAACAATATGTGTTGAAATTTTGCATTTACCTTTCAATGTGCAGTATGATGCATGCCAGGCAACACCAGAAACAAAAATGAGGCATTGTATAAAAGTTTTTCTCGCCTCCAAGGGAAACAGATTATCGTAATGATAGACGGAAGTTACTAATTCATTCCTTAAAAAATAGGGCACAATTTTGCTCGTTAGAAAAATGCCAGCAATCGATTTGATCTCTGTAATGAAAATCTTTCCCTATCGGGGCTACGGTTCATCAACGCTTGTTTTGCGTGTCGTGCGAGGAGAAACGGCCTTTGAGACGACGCGGTAGCAACACACACCACGTTTATGACATAGCACCAAAGAAAACAACATAGAACACAGAACCAGAAAAACCGTGAAGCCGAATAAGTAACAAAACTGTCTGATTGAACGATAAAACAAATGAACGCGAGTTCAAGGCCCAGAGTTCCAAAACCTCACAATGAGATGCGGGCCCCGATGAACACCGAGGTGCAGGGCAGGAGGCGGCAACAGACGATCGGGCGCAGGGTGCGTCTCTATAAGTGATGCTATGGTGACGGTGACGCTTGGCGGAGTGGGGACGGGGGTACGACTACGGAGAAGTCAGCCCGCATCAGAGACGCGATGCTCCATGCGTGTAAATGGCCAGCCCGTCCAGTGAACAGCTTGCGTCGAGACGTGATGCTCGACGCAACCGTGACCATTAGCCAGGCCACGTACGTCGCTGTGCCGAACGTCTGACCACGGAGACGCCTCATCGAGATCCGCGATGCCCTCGGCAAGGAAGACAACAAGGAAAAGCTACGTCACCCCTGCTGGTGGTTGGACGGCATTAGCGTGGAGAGCCGCGTTCCCTGGCCGGAACCTGGATCGCCTGCGACCGACACTTTGGCCCGCTGTCTCCTGTCTGCCGCTGCTTCGGCTCGTCCCCAGTCACAAAGCTTACCACCGCGTAATGGTCATACGTGGCCCAATCGTGGCACACCACATCTATGGGCCACCACTGGTCATCAGCTGATTGGCTGACCTCACGCTCACATTTGGCTCGAAATCACACGCGCCTTGCCCGCCCTTTCGTAGCTGTCGTCGTGTTCTTCACTCATCACAATGTCATATTATGCTGCTTTCTCTCTTTGTCATTCTCAAATGTGAACTGCTAAATGCCCCGATTGCAAAGCACTGACAAGATGCAACAAAGTAACCACGGGAAACTCTCAACAAGCTGGTTTGCATAAACAGAAATGTCTAAAAAGGTGTTAAATAATAATCAAAGGTCTTTTTAGAACTTCCGCAAGAAGTTTACAAGGCCTCTAATAATATGTTCTAGTAAACGTTTACAAAAGTTTTTTTTCAACTAGAAAGACGTTTTTTAAGAACTCTTGCTAGAAGTTTCTAGCCGTATAGTAGCGTGGCGTTAGCACAGCTATAGGAAGTTTTCAAGCTGCTTAGGTTTAAATAAACTCCCAACAAGGCTTCTTATGTATCTATGGACTATCTTTTTTCGACAATTAAAAGAAGTGTTTTAGCTTTTCTTGTGTTTCGTCGGAGGTTTGTCTCACTATATTGTATGGCTGACGCACACAACTCACCATTTCATTATCCTTGTGATCACTCTCGTTGTAGAGTGAAACCACCTCTTATTCATCAAGACATTCCCACTGACAATTGTTTGATAATTTTTCACCTATAACCCACTCTAAAAGAAGTGGGGATGTAGAATTTAGACCAATAATATTTCTGGGCACTGCCATAATTCAATTGTTATATGCATTTTTGTAGATTTGTTGAGTTAACCTGAGAATGCAGGTTTATAAATGGGCAACTCATATGTGATAAATGATAGTATGTAGCCTTCAGGAGCTCAGAAATTTTTTCTGGGTCACTTTGTCTTCAGCAATGCCGCCAGAACTTCAATAAAATGCCAAGACAAGTGCCATCCCCCACCACGTTCACGTGTGAAAGATAACGCGATATGATTTGGAGGAGCGACCCTTACAAAGTCATGGATGAAAATCTGCCTTTCTCCTCTCCCCCCAAGTTTTTTGTGCTGCCACCTGGTGCTTTGGCAGGGTTTCGGTAGGAGCTGGGACAACCAGTACGGTTAGACGAAAATCTTGCGAGAGTCAACAACGTCATGTGACTGTCTTGTTGGGGAAGGGTGTACGCACCGTGGCATCAAAATATATGCGGTTTCAACGTAGCGCCTATGAAGCACGATCTATAGGCGCTACGTTGAAACCGCATATATTTTGATGCCACGGTGCGTACACCCTTCCCCAACAAGACAGTCACATGACGTTGTTGACTCTCGCAAGATTTTCGTCTAACCGTACTGGTTGTCCCAGCTCCTACCGAAACCCTGCCAAAGCACCAGGTGGCAGCACAAAAAACTTGGGGGGAGAGGAGAAAGGCAGATTTTCATCCATGACTTTGTAAGGGTCGCTCCTCCAAATCATATCGCGTTATCTTTCACACGTGAACGTGGTGGGGGATGGCACTTGTCTTGGCATTTTATTGAAGTTCTGGCGGCATTGCTGAAGACAAAGTGACCCAGAAAAAATTTCTGAGCTCCTGAAGGCTACATACTATCATTTATCACATATGAGTTGCCCATTTATAAACCTGCATTCTCAGGTTAACTCAACAAATCTACAAAAATGCATATAACAATTGAATTATGGCAGTGCCCAGAAATATTATTGGTCTAAATTCTACATCCCCACTTCTTTTAGAGTGGGTTATAGGTGAAAAATTATCAAACAATTGTCCGTGGGAATGTCTTGATGAATAAGAGGTGGTTTCACTCTACAACGAGAGTGATCACAAGGATAATGAAATGGTGAGTTGTGTGCGTCAGCCATACAATATAGTGAGACAAACCTCCGACGAAACACAAGAAAAGCTAAAACACTTCTTTTAATTGTCGAAAAAAGATAGTCCAAAGATACATAAGAAGTCTTGTTGAGAGTTTATTTAAACCTAAGCAGCTTGAAAACTTCCTATAGCTGTGCTAACGCCACGCTACTATACGGCTAGAAACTTCTAGCAAGAGTTCTTAAAAAACGTCTTTCTAGTTGAAAAAAAACTTTTGTAAACGTTTACTAGAACATATTATTAGAGGCCTTGTAAACTTCTTGCGGAAGTTCTAAAAAGACCTTTGATTATTATTTAACACCTTTTTAGACATTTCTGTTTATGCAAACCAGCTTGTTGAGAGTTTCCCGTGGTTACTTTGTTGCATCTTGTCAGTGCTTTGCAATCGGGGCATTTAGCAGTTCACATTTGAGAATGACAAAGAGAGAAAGCAGCATGATATGACATTGTGATGAGTGAAGAACACGACGACAGCTACGAAAGGGCGGGCAAGGCGCGTGTGATTTCGAGCCAAATGTGAGCGTGAGGTCAGCCAATCAGCTGATGACCAATGGTGGCCCATAGATGTGGTGTGCCACGATTGGGCCACGTATGACCATTACGCGGTGGTAAGCTTTGTGACTGGGGACGAGCCGAAGCAGCGGCAGACAGGAGACAGCGGGCCAAAGTGTCGGTCGCAGGCGATCCAGGTTCCGGCCAGGGAACGAGGCTCTCCACGCTAATGCCGTCCAACCACCAGCAGGGGTGACGTAGCTTTTCCTTGTTGTCTTCCTTGCCGAGGGCATCGCGGATCTCGATGAGGCGTCTCCGTGGTCAGACGTTCGGCACAGCGACGTACGTGGCCTGGCTAATGGTCACGGTTGCGTCGAGCATCACGTCTCGACGCAAGCTGTTCACTGGACGGGCTGGCCATTTACACGCATGGAGCATCGCGTCTCTGATGCGGGCTGACTTCTCCGTAGTCGTACCCCCGTCCCCACTCCGCCAAGCGTCACCGTCACCATAGCATCACTTATCGAGACGCACCCTGCGCCCGATCGTCTGTTGCCGCCTCCTGCCCTGCACCTCGGTGTTCATCGGGGCCCGCATCTCATTGTGAGGTTTTGGAACTCTGGGCCTTGAACTCGCGTTCATTTGTTTTATCGTTCGATCAGACAGTTTTGTTACTTATTCGGCTTCACGGTTTTTCTGGTTCTGTGTTCGATGTTGTTTTCTTTGGTGCTATGTCATAAACGTGGTGTGTGTTGCTACCGCGTCGTCTCAAAGGCCGTTTCTCCTCGCACGACACGCAAAACAAGCGTTGATGAACCGTAGCCCCGATAGGGAAAGATTTTCATTACAGAGATCAAATCGATTGCTGGCATTTTTCTAACGAGCAAAATTGTGCCCTATTTTTTAAGGAATGAATTAGTAACTTCCGTCTATCATTACGATAATCTGTTTCCCTTGGAGGCGAGAAAAACTTTTATACAATGCCTCATTTTTGTTTTTGGTGTTGCCTGGCATGCATCATACTGCACATTGAAAGGTAAATGCAAAATTTCAACACATATTGTTGCGTACTTGTAACCTTTATTATACATGACAATGACTACGGACTTCGTCCTAAAAATTGCAAGTTTTATATTAACTATGATATACAAAGCAATTGAGGTGCTCACTAGATACTTGGTCCAAGAACCTGCACACCTACAAAAGGCACAAACTGTTCTCTACGGACCGACTTCTATCAGTGCAACAAAAAATAGGAGGCTAGCTTAGCTAACACATTTTGGCCCAGTAGAAAATATATGAAGGTAGAAAATGTTTTATAGCCAAAAAGCAGCAGTCGAACAATTGATTGTTTCCTCATCCAGTGCACCTAATTATAGGTATGTTAGAACCATAATTAGTCGAAAAAAATGGCTTTCACCACAACTATGTGTCTAAAAATCAAATTGTGATTTTGTAAGCACCCCGAATTTGAATTCCATCCACAAAATACGCATAAAATACACATTGAAGTAAAATGGGATAATATATTTTAGAATGCCTTCTGTCAGTTATCATTATGATTGTTAAACATGGTTAGGCATCACTGTAATATACCACACACGGTTAGTTATTGGCAAATTTAGGTATGTTTAGGTATTACCTTAAAAATCACTTTATTGCACTCAGGCATTGAATTTGAGAAGAAAATGTACTAAGGTTACAAAATCATATTAAAACAAATATTCGGTCAATATTACAGTGAAAATAAAATTACTGATCTGCTACAGCCTTCTTGCAGTACAAAAATTTCAATTTTAAGGAACTAAATGCACATGACACAAAAAATAAACATGACATAAAACCTTAGGAAGCAGCACTGACACATTCAGAGACGTGCTTTGTGCTTGAATTAAAATTCAACCCTAAGAGCAGAAAACCTGCTTTGCCCATAGGTTATCTGTCCATGGGGACACAAAGTTAGACAATGTTGTCAACAGCCCAATCAACTAAGAATAACAAAATTTTGGTGCCTACGATAAGTGGGTATGTTTGCATGAAAAATTTTATGGCGGTCAAGTTTCTAGCTAGTCCCACTTGACAAAATTCTTCAAGCATGTCTGTGCTCTGAGATATTGTACTCGGAAGTTGTGGTTTTCATGATTACGCATGCAAGGCAGTGAGGATCAACAAAATATTAGTCACTGGTAGGACGAGCAGTCAGTGCTTGCTATCACCAGCTGGTAGCAAAAAGGTAATCAATATAACGTTTGTCTATGGCTTCGACCCGTGGTCAGATTATATGCGGCACCTCAGGGAGTAGCAGCTGTGTGCTAGTGCTTACTGTCCTGCATGCATAATGATGCAAGCCACAACTAAACTTTCCAGCGAGATGTCTGAGCACAGGAATGCCAGAATTCTTCGAACCTATGTATAAATGTGGCTGGCTTAAATTTTTATTACTTGCATGGCCGCCTGCTGCAGTCACTAATAAATTCACTGTTGAATCTTATTCAACGGCAACGCTGACGGAGACAAATATTGTTGCACATTGTGTTGCCCTGAACATTTAGCTACCTGTAAAAGTGGTTTTTAAACGCAAAATTTACCGCACCTACTTTTTAAAGAAAAACCGCTTAATTTTGAACATCTTGAACATGCGAGCTACCGCATACAGCAACCACGTGGATCAGTGAAGTTCCTTTTTCATAGGTAACAGAAGCCATGCACAGCTGCTGTGCACTCAGTAGCCAACATTTCCACGAGCCACCATTGACGACAGGCTTGTCCAGAATTCTTTAACACTCAGTTCGTACGAGGTGCATGCATAGAATGCGATGGAAACACCGAAAAACAGTTTACTGACATGTGCCTCTTAGCAAAACTGAATTTTTCAGTCTATTTAAAATTATTAGGAATAATGTGTCTTAAAACAAGCAGAATGTACACAAACCAGAGATGGTTACAAGAAAAACTTTCTTGGTGTTTTTGGCGAACACAGTTGCAACCTTAAGGAAGAAAATGCAATTTTTACAGTGCCGATGTGTCAAAACCATGCTTGAATTGTGCTCGTGCTAGTGCATTGACAGCGAATTCAATGATACCACCACATATGCATGATGGTAGGCACTTGTACCAAGTATCCATTGCAGGTAACCAATATAATTATATATGATTTTGTTTCAAATGCAACTAATGTACCTTTCTTCAGGCTGCTCACACTGAAACGATTTTACCTCTAATGTCAGAAATCGGCGTCACTACCTCTAACATACTATTGTGTGCTGCGAAGCTATGGTCTTCAGTTTCAATAATCCTAGTTAGCTTAAAAGGCAGTACTCCTCACTTAAGCATCACAGGCTGTCTAATGTAAGAAAAAAACGTGGATATACTAAGACATACGAGGCACCCACCTTGAACCACACCACCGCAGCAAAGCATAAAAGCTTCTGCAACGATCTCCAGAAACCATAAACTTGGAAGCAATTGACCGCGATTTAGCAATAACATTTGATGAAACTGATTTCCGAATCTGTATAATTCCTTCAGTGCCATTAGCTTAAAAACTTGCGGTCCATACTTAATGTTCTCAAATCAATTCGGCGTCCAACTTTCCTTTTTATCAGCAAATTGTGCATGAACTATGCATGCTTACCCTGATTAATAAAATTATCGCGAGTTTTAAGTAATAAATACAATATTCATTCTGCACATCTCGTGGATCCCGTTAGCATTTGTAGCGCGTGCCTTGAGAGTTTACTTTATCCATTATACCTTTAAGCTTGCCATTAGTCAGAAAACGTCTTCGGAGATGGTGCTCTAAACAATTCCTAATGTACGAACACGTAAAAGTTTTTTGTAAAGTTTCGACACCAGTGTCCGGCGAGGTGCATAGAATTAAGACACTAAAAAATTTAAACATAGTGGAAATAAGCAGACTAAAATTGATGGTGCTTGAATTCCTGGAATAATGACTGAATTAGTATTCGCACAGTAATGTACAACAATTCGGCCACATTTATTCATGAAATATTTATTTGAAAATATAGTTCAAGGTAAGCAAATGGCTTACAATTCATGGATTTAGGCCGCATCAGGCAACCAATGGTGCTGGTGTATACCATAAGTTCGCATTTTACTAAACGAGCTGCATGAACACTTAAGCGTAAGTGCAACCCTTGCGAGCGATACCTAAGACGTTGTAACACGCTGCACACGAACCCGCATCAACTCGAGGATCGCGCTAGTTTATAAAGACGCGTGCTGCCGTGGATGCCTACACCAACATACATTCGGTTACCCACAGGGAAAAACATCTCTGATAGTAGTCATAACGTATAACGATACTATAGCTGTTAAAAATGGAACGTACAGAAGATGAAAGTGCCTTAGACACGTTCACTTCAATAGCGCACAATATGAACAGGCTTACGCGCTCCCATGAGCGCGTAAGCCTGTTCGTGATCATTACCTACAGCTAACAAACGCCGCAGAATTATTAAACAAACGTAGTCTTCACTCGCGAGCAGAGCCCACTTCCAACACTACTGCTGACAAAGGCGGCTGCCGCCACAACTCTGCTCAAATCTGCCGCCAAATTCCCACTGTGCGTGCATGCTTTACACTCCACACAAAAGTAAAAAACTTGTCCGCGCTTCACTTCACACAAGTTTGCCTTTGTACTGCGGAAATACTACTGAAAACTGTGTGGCCACATAAACAAAAACTCAATTATCGTTCACATGGTAGGTAAAACTTGGACGCCGACAGCAGCAGTGTGGTTCATACCTGGCGAGTGCTCCTCGATACGAAGCCACACATCCTCCCTTGATTATTGCGCATCTTCGTAATCAGCAGCACTGACAGAACACAAAACATGAACACAAAGCGCAAGCCCACTTATTAACACTATAGAAATTGACACTCAAACCAGACTATTTGAGAGGCGATTAAGTGGCTGGTAGCCAGTTCAAACAAGTAAAAATATTCTAGCTGCGAAGACGCACACCTTATTTGCGCATCCTGATTTCTTAATTCTGACTATAGAGCTTTGTTATTACATTTAAATATGTGAAATATATTTAAAAATTCATAATACATAGATACGTAAAGCGAATGATATCTTAATTTTAAAAAAAGAAACCTAGAAAACACCAATATAGACTTCATTCGCGAATTCTACCAAAAGTTCTAGAAACAAACATTCTGCAAACGTTTTGAGAAATACTACTTGTAACGAACGTTTTTTCAACAATTTCTAAAAAGCTTCCTGTAAAAAAAGTTTATTCAACGTCACATAGTATACCTATATGTCCGCATACCTTTGTAGTCATTCCGAGAAGTTTTTACGAGGTTTCGCGTTTCTTGGGCTACCATATTTACGACAAATCTTTTCCGAAAAAATAGGACAATTTGGCATATTGTGTCCAGTCTGTATGGCAAACATACAGAACAAGCTTCTCTCCTAGAAGCAAACAAATCAAATGTTTCTACTTGCAGTAAGAAAAAAAAAGCCGTCCGATTCTTCCCACGGCTTGAGCTTGAGTAATTGCATCCCAGAGTGGGGGGGGGGTGGCTATTGCGTTAATGTTACGTAAAAGAGTACTGTTTGGAAATGCAGAATTGTCTCGTCTTTATTATTTATTGAATGAAAGAGGAAGATTTCATTCAACGAGTGATGGGACGCTGATGTTGAGTTGTCCCCGCTACTAGTTGAAGGTACTGTTGCTTCCATCGCATCTACTCAAGTAAAGCAAAGTCAAGCGAAAGCCAAGTAAAGACGCTATTGACTGAATTCTGAACGCATGCTGCATCGCTTATATAGACCCATTCCATGTTTGTAAACACAGGTAGGCCGACGTTGACATTACGAGTAAAATTATACCGACATCCGCACGAAACTTCCACCATAAGCACTGAGGGCTGTGATGTGCGCCAACAAAACGACGTTGTGAGACGCCATAAGCGTTGTGAAAGCCATAAGCGCTGAGGGCCTCGATGTGCGCCAAAAACAAAACTAAGATTTGAAACCCGACTTGCATTCAACCGCGGCGCCGTTAGTCGGCCCACTGTTTTAAATGCGAAGCATTTCTTAGCAAACTTCGGCGACATTTAGCGTATCTATCTATCTATCTATCTATCTATCTATCTATCTATCTATCTATCTATCTATCTATCTAGCCGCATACAACTTTTAGCTCTCCTGGCCGTTTCGATAATGGTATCGATACCAAACTAGGTATGGCGTAACATGACTGTATGCAGAACATATTTCACTAGTCATAACATAAAAAGTATGATATGTATGTCATGAATGTCATGATTTATAATTTATAGTCCTGCAGCTCTTGCGGTGGTTTCGTTCACATAGCGTGTTGCAAAACTCGCATGGTATGGCATGATTGCATGGCGAACACAAGTGACAGATGCTAACATGAAAACCATGACATGCGAGTCTTGTAACATGATTACAAGCCAAGCTCATGATGCGCTCACGGCCGTTTCGCTAGCGTCACATATACCAAATTCAGTATTGTGGTACATGAATGGATGGCGAAGGTATATGACTGGTGCAAACATAATGAGGTGCGTGTCATGTAAGAACATGAGTACATGCTAGCTCATGATGCCACTCGCGGCCATTAAGCTAGCTTCACATGTAGCAAACTTGGCATTACGCGGCGCGAACATACGACATAGGTATATGACACATCCAAAGATGCTAATCACGAAATGCGTGGCATGTAACAACATGGCTACATGCCACACTGATGATGCGCCCGCGGCCGTTTCGCTAGCTTCACATATGCCAAATTTGGTATTACGTGACGCCAATTGATGACGAAGTTATGTGACTGGTGCAATTCTGATAATTACGAGATGCATGTCATGTGAGGACATGAATGCATACCACAGTCAAGGTGCTAATACATTTCGACGTGACGCGGTGCGCGTGCTCGCCGGCGTTCATTTCGTCGCGTCAAGCCGGCGTTGGTGCACGCCAGGTGCGGGTCCTGCCATATATAAACTCGAAGGCACACTTTCCTATGTGATTTTTAAAGATAAAAAAGAGAAAAGTGAGGCTCGTAACTGTCTGCATCAGAGTGCGACTCTTCAAGGGTAGCTCACAAGAGATGGCAGTAAGGAGGCATTAAATAGATAGGAATAAAGGTAGAAAGAGAGCGAGATGCGCAGGGACAGCGAGCGATGACAGAAGAGAGATAAGAATGCTGAAACACGGTCACAGGAGTCCGAGGACGGGGCACCACGTGCGAGAGCTCTTGTCGGTGATAGGAGATGGCGTAGGGCTAATCCAGTCGGCCAGAGCTGCGCTGTCGTCGTCGTAGTGGACCGGCGCCAGGAGGTGGCGTAGGACCGTCGAGTCGGCCAGAGCTGCTCTGTCGTCGGAGATCGCAAGGGCACAACCGGTTGGCATGGAATCCAGCGAGCGAGTCCACCGCAGGCGTGCGCCGCACTGCGTAGCTTTGACGCATGCGCGCTTCAGCGCGTCCAGCATCCCTCCTTAACAAAAAGAGGGAGACGCAGTGTTGTCTGGGTACCACATCAGCGCGAAATGCACCATGTCGCATTTCGCACCGCTTGCCGTCGGGCTGCACCGACAGACGCTGGTCACACCTTGCGTCAGACTACAAGTGCTCGCGTTTTGCTAAGGTGATGTCGCTGTGCCCAGCGTGCGCGCGCTTCAACGCTACATCGGGGTATATTTTGCCCTTCATGATGCAGTCGCGGCCGTTTTGCTTGCTTCAAATATACCAAAATTGGTGTCACGTGACGTCAATGAGTGACAAAATGTATTACTTGTGGAAACATAATAATCCTGACACGCGTGTCGTGGAAGAACATGACAACATAACCCGCTCCTAGCGTGCTCGCGGCCATTTCGCTAGCTCAACATATACTAAATTTAGTATCGCTTGACGTGAATAGATGACGAATGTAAACGACACAACCAAACATGATAATCATGTCATGGAAGTCGTGTACGGCATCATTTACCTGCACCTCGTAACGTTGCGCTGATTTTAAAGTGACATATGAACATTTCTCATTCGTGCTTCACATATCTTCAATTCCCACTGTACGTAGGATCTGCCAAGATTTTTCTCGTTGCTTGACTGAGAATACCACATGCACCATTGAAAACCTAGCAGAAACTGTGGTAGTAAGAGCGTCTTTCACCTACCAAAACAGCACCACCGCATATTCATGACGTAAGGCCGGTGAAATTTGTCTATACACACCGCCCGCCTTCGAGGAAGAAGAATACGGTGGTAAAAGTCTGCACTCACACTGCGCATGTTTGTATTGCTTACCATTCAGTAGTGTCTTATTCCTTAATGGCTCCTGGAGAGACCATTTCGCAGGTGTCTTCTTGGGCTGGCACGATACGCGAGCAGGCGCAGTGGGGGTGTGAACGGCGTTGCCGACGTCACATCCACGACATCGTGTGACTAAGAAATGCTCCGCATTTAAAATATGGTCGCAAAACTTTTCTTGGGCTGATTCTAAATGACACATAAAACTTTCGCAGATAAACAGTTAACACAGCTTGCAAAACTGTGCAGATGAATGTGGTTTTGGAAAAGAAACACACTGCACCCTCTCTTTAATGTACGTATCGATATGTGACTTACCATAGTTGTTCTTGGCCTCCTGCAGCCTCTGTTCAAGGTCCTGCATGTGGTCTTCCAGGAACTTGACATGATCCGCTGAATGGCAGTGCAATCACTGCCATTCTGAAGCTACAACTTCAAGCTTAGCTTGTCAACACAAGCAAGTCAGTTTGTCAACAGCGTTTTGTCGAAAAACATTTTAAAGTAAACAAATGTAAGGTTTAAAGACCTTGCAAGTCTTTTTAAACACACCGAAAACACTGCTGACCTGTAGTCAACACTCCTTTGAACATGCGATCCAATTATTAGTGCAGTGCATTCAGTAGAGAATTTTATGTTTTGTAACAGACTTCTGAATATTCTCTCTTTTCTCAGCAAACGGTGTAGCAGCTGTTCCTGACATTGGCCACTTCTTCTTGGTCGAAAAATTTACAGCGATACTCCAAATCCATCTCCAACACACAAACAGCCCATATCAGCTGTACGGGTCCCCCTGGACCTACGTTGAGCACCTCCTTGAACACAGACTGCAGTTACACACGCTGCTGCCACAAGGGCCTCTTGCATGACTTTTAGTCTAAGCTCTGCTTTCTCTGCAGGAAATGTGGCTAACCTACTGCAATACTTGGGAAGCAGCACACTAAAGAAACGAACACAAATCTAATGCAATAAGGCAACATGCTCTAATTAGCTCAGCGACAAGCTACGCCAGAAGTACAGGGATATGAAAATCTGACATCTGGTAAAACTTATATAGGCGTGCGCAGAGCGGGGGATCATTGCAGCACTCTCCTCTCATTCGACCCCCTTTCCCCACGCGCACGCTCATGACAACTCAATAGGCATAGGGAAGATAGCAGTTACTAGTCAGCTCTTGCTTTGTCAGGAGATTCCGTTAAAAATGAAGGCACTTTTGATAAGTTGCTGGAATCGTGTTAGCAGTCATTCTTTGGCGCTTTTGATAACTGCTATCTACTAATAAAAATAAAACTGGTCATGAGCTGTAACACATCACAGGTGTTCTTTTGGTTCTTATCACAGCTCTAACACATACTGGTCCTTCAGTAATGAAAAGAAGATAAGCATTACTGGCGAACGACATATGCCCTCGCGTCATTACAGCATTGACTCAAGCCTTGCGAAAGCTGCACAAAAGGCGGTCGCCACGCCGCTGCTAGTGTGATTCTTCTGCATGCTCTCTCACTGCATGCCGTTTGCAAAAGAACCATCAAGCTACACCCCTATCAGTTGTTCAACTGACATTTTGCCATTATGCCACCTTATTATTACTGAACGGTCCTTTCCCCCAAGTTGTTCACTCTTGGCTGAATGCTCATGCTGCCATATGATGCAGGTGGCCCTGTACGGGCGGCTAACTTTACAAGACAGTATAAAACGTAATGTGTAAACCAATCGGTAACAATATTTTCGTCAAGTGCGTGCAACGCAGAATGTTACCTTTCTCTGCGTCTCTGCTGGCCCTTTTTTGTTGCGACTGTTTGCCGTGGCTACGGCAGCCTTCGCAAGTCGGACACGTTCCTACTCCATGACTTTTTGCGAGGCTGCAATTATTTATCGTGTTGACTATCTCAGCATGAACAACTGCTTAAAACTAGACGTTTCCCCACACACAACGCACTTACCAAAATCCAAAAGCTTCGCCTCCACTGGCTGTTGGCTGCCATCTCAGTCAAAAAGTGCCACAGTCCCCCACAATTTCTTTATGCTTTTCGCCTCGGAGAGGAGTCGAATGCTTACGCTGGTAGTCTTTATTGCGCGAACTCAGTACACATTACTCGATTCTTCGGTGATCCCTTTCACTAGAACGTGCGTCACCAATAACTGCTTTAACTGCGTCCGATTGAATACGCATGTGAGCACGTCGCAAATGTTGCGCTAGCAAACAGTTAAACAAAGAAAAATTCTCTTGAACATACGACAATGATGCTGATTGAGCGGTACTGATGTTTTAGAAGATGGTATGGTGTATAAGCATGGCCTTCGAAATGTGTTGAACATTGAAATATTTGTTTGGTTTTTAAATGGAATGCGTGTTTTTAAAGAAAGTATAGTCTTCGAGACTGGTTTTTGTCATTCAACCGAAAATCTGAAATGCGTAGTTAGGCAACTTATATTACCAGTAACCACCAATTTCTTCACGTATTTTTATTTCCATTCGCATCATTTTAAAATCAATGCTGCGCTGTGAACATTGGCGTAAGTCATGAGCGGCGGAGTAAGGGGGTTTAGAGCACCCCGTGTTAAGGCTGGCGAAGTGCCCCCCTTGAGATTAAGCCTAAGAATAGTATATATTTCAGTAAGTACCAAACCCGGACCTCCTTGAGACGCGTTGACTCGGCGCTTTAGCTAGCTCGGAATTCAAACAACAAACTTGGGCCATCCAGAAGGCCTGGGAAGCGGCGAAAAGGCCAAACCTAACCGCGACCACACGAGTGGCCTAGGCCCAGCCGCTAATTTGCAGGTTTTAAATAAAAATTTCTCCATTCGATTCCATTAACAGTTACACGTTCAACTATCTTTAAAGGCTCTTTATTTGTGTGACCTGCAAATACCCTTAAGCTGTGTGAGGTAATGGAAAAGGGAAACGGCAAATAGCAATAGAGCATACAATTACTCAAGCTCAGACACCAAGCTTGATTTGTAAGTTTCATTGCAGAGCATCGTTTCATATACAAAATGGCTGCCATGGACAGATTTCTGTCTATGTCCCCCCTTACGATTTATCTAGGTTAATGTCACTAGCTGCGAGTGCAAAGTCGGTGTTGAAAAGCGTTTTCTCTGAGTAAATGTGATATCTCTTGGTTCTCCTGGAAGCACCTAGACGGACTGCGCCCCCAACAACATTTTACTTCTTGTTGACGTCGAGGCTAGTCAGTCGAAACTTAGTGTTTTCTTCAGGAAATTAACAAAGTATTTCGATTAATTGTCATAGTGGTGTGTCATCTGAAATGGTAAGCTGATCAAGACATAGACTGAACAAAATAGGCCTGCAGAATAAGTACGCAGTACTTGCACGACCGCTGGAGTGGGCTTCGTAGCTATCTCAGATTATATATATATATATATATATATATATATTGTAATAAGCGAGACAGACACCAAACCCGTTCGTTGGGCAAGCTGTTCTATTCTGCCTCAAAACACTTTCGTAGGGCGTTTCCCCGGTAGACGTCTGCAGTGCCGTGTTGATCGCAAAAGCGGCTGACGGAAGGTGGACGTCTCAGTCAGCCTCTCCACTTTTCCCTGCCTTCGCATATGGAGTGAGTCGTGCCTGGATGCTCTGGTTGGTTCTCTCAGTAAGCAGTAAGGCCGTTTGCTTGAGGATGAAACGCGGATGTGCAGTGGTGCTGCACGCCTGCCGTTTAAAGGTACTTTTTCAGTTACCCGCTACGAAACGTTGTAGCCCGATCAGTACCGTCGCCAGAAGACAGGCGTAATTTCTCGCCTGTAGCCGCCAGCGAATTCTGCACGGTTCTGCAGGCCATCGCTACTTCGGCCAGCATGTTGCAGACGCCACCGTCACCTTCTCAGCAGCCTGTGCACGCACCCCGTTGCCTCCTCCGTCTATGGCGGAAATTCCTGACATTACTGGCGTTGCTCCAGGGATGGTACCTGAGGTGAAGTCCAAGGGAGCGTGTACGGCGTCCCTGGGCAAGGAGGCGGTTTGCGAAGCGAAGTCAGTAGAGTCACCTTGCGGTTTGGCAAGGACGCCTGCAGGCAGCGCGCTGGCTTTGGTAAACGCGGCGACCAGGTCGGATGCCATGGCCACGGTAGCAGGAGCTGCAGGCTGCTGGAGAGTGCGTCCGCTCCGTAGGACGGTTTCTTCACGCAGATCATCACACACAGGTTCGTTGAACGGCTGCGCCATTGTAATAAGCGAGACAGACACAACACCCGTTCGTCGGGCAAGCTGTTCTACTCTGCCTCTTCTTCCTCAGTTTCCAGCCCATGGCCCACAGATGCCGCGCCGCTCTTCGTTACAATATATATATATATATATATATATATATATATATATATATATATATATCGACGCTATTCTCAAAAACGGACACAATGATTGTTTTCTTGCAGGCGGGGTGGTATGCACAGTTCAAGCAAGTTAACAGTCTGTGCTCTTGAAAGCTGGCTGGCAGGATTGCCTAGGTAGTCATAACCATAATTAGGTATCAGTCTTCAGCACCCGTAATGAAGAAGGTGAAATAGCGGGAAGGGCGACATGCAAACAAGTGTATACATGTTTATAGTTGAAAACTACAAACTCCTGCAATGTGCTTGCATGCCGTCACAGGTCCCGTTAGTCAGGGAGGTGATCGCTGGGCTAATTCCAAGGGCCGAAGCATTGGCCCCCCGAACTGCTCCACGAAAGCATGGTCAATTTAGAAGTGGTCCTATTTGGCGCGCCAGCGGACGCCAGCTGTGGCCCAAAGAACAAGTCAGATCCGAAGGTTGATAAACAAAGTAAAACTATATTCTCAATAATGGCAGATCAAAACGATACACAAATATGCACACTCGACACTTGTTGAATACTATATGGCACCAATCAAACAACGTACGTCACAGTACAATCAGCCACAGTCGAAACGACGGACACAAACAAAAATACGCACTACAATGCAGTCACATGCATCGAACAACCAAGTCACTTAAAGACAAAAAGTTCAAAAACTTATTCAGTCCAAAGTCCTTGGAACAAAAGTCTGAACGATACTTTTCCGAAAATCACTCACTCAATGTCCAGCGTTGTTGTCATTCCGCTGCGCCCGAAGTTTCTCTTCCAGGAAACCTCGCGTCTTCAATGGGCTGCTCTCCAAGCACCAAACTTCGCCGGTAACACGTCAGCTTCCCATGCGTTGCGATTGCAGGACGCGTCTTCGCTCTCTCGCGGTAGTCTCACACTCTTCTGCTTGTAACACGAGTCTTTATCCTTCAGGTGTAAATCCTCTTCATCTTCTCCTTTGTCACCGAGGATCAAAGGCTTCGCCGACGACACGGCGCAACACCCTACGCATTCTGGCGCACAATTCCTTCTTCTCCTCCGTCACTGAGGACAAGAGGCTTCACTGACAGACACGGCGGAAACACCCTACGCACACTGGCGTGAAATTCCTTCTTCTCCTGATCTCCCATCTCTGCTTCTCGGTTAAATACCCTTCGCGCTAGGTTCCAAAAAATTCTCATCTTTCCGTCGGCGCGATGCGCTGCCGAGACTGGGGAAAGAGCGAGATGTCTCGAGGGCCGCCCGCGACACATGACGCAAGTCTGCATCACCACGCCCCTTTCCCTCGAGAACCTTCCAGGGCTTGCTCGGCCGCCGATGTGAGGAGGTTAGTCGGCGAACTACGCTTCCGAGGGGAAGAGAGACGACGAGCCCAGGGAGTCTTTGGATGCTTGTTTTCTCTTTATCGTTGACCTTGAAGCGGCTTTCTAACGCTTGGTCGCGAGAATTCAATGGCGCGCCCCCTTTTTTTGAGTGCTCGTTGTGACACTGCCCCCCACTTTAAGAATATCATCCCATAATATTCAAAACCACACACACACAAGTGCGAACAGTCACTACACACGTATAGACTCTAACATAGTCCGTCGCTCATGACACGTCACAATCACAATAGATCACTCAATACAATTGTACACATCAATTCAATCTCACAACACATGGAATATAACCACAGATACATGAATACGACACTCCTTCACATACTTTAAGCAATGCGAATTTACAAAGGTCTGCCTTTACAACAATTGTGCAATACTATACATCACATCACCGTAACAAACATTTTCACTCGCTCGACATACAGTTGTGACAGAGGATAACAAAACACAACACAATGAGGCTGAACACAGCCAAACACATTTTGGTTTGACCTCAGCACCTATCTTTAGTACTTCGAGCTGCGCTTGCGCCTTTTCTTGCGGTGCTCTCTCGACCTGTTCTTATTGTTCTTGTTTTCGTTCTGATGAGCGCTTTCCAACAACGGTATCTGATGCGGGGTCTCAGCCATCCTTATCACTTTCGACACCGTTAACGGGTCATAACATTCAACCGATCTTGTCTGCTAATTCACCAGCTTGTTCATGTCACGACATTGGGCCTGGCTGGCAACTCCGTCACCTTTACACTGTCGGTCGGTTTAGGTCGTGCCGACGTAAGTCCAGCTGCTCAGCACGTTCTCTCGTTTAACACGATCATCTCATGATTCACTCTCTCTTGCACCCGGGCTTCACCTTGGGCTCGAGTGAAATCCTTCACGGTATTTTTCTCGGCTGCATCTCGCAGTCCCCGTGTCGGCAGGGCCTCCATCTTTGGGTCCTTCCCCAAACGTTCTGGCTCGTTTGGCATTCGCGCCCCATCGATGTTTCCGGTGACAAGGTCGTACAGGGGGGTCGTCATGCACAGAGCACTAACCTTCCCGCTGAAGTACGGCGTTTCAACCTCAATTTATGCTTTGGGAAGCATCCGAACCGTACTGTCAATTAGGAAAATTGGTTTCGTTTGGCCTGTTAACTCACTTTCGCGCACCAAATTTTTCCGTACGATAACTGTGAATCTACCGGTGTCTCTTAACACCATAATCTTTTTACCCGCAACTTTTCCAGATAGCGTTGGCATTCCCTTCGTAACACCGCTTGACTGTTTTGTGATTACAGCACTCACAATAGGAAGTTTCTCCCCATTTTCAACTCTACGAATCTGTCGGTGACGGCTTCACCATCGGATTTCGGTGCTGCTAGCACACAAGATACCTGGTGAGTTTGACTCGCTTCGTTACGATATGCGTCAGCTTTGTGCCCGGTCTGACCACACTTGAAACATTTAAAGACAGTAGGGCTCGTAACGTTAGTTCAACAGCTGTTAGCGCGATGACCCACTCGATTACACAGAAAACATCGCGGCACGCTTTCCGGTTCACGCTATTTTGTTCATGGGCCCATTTCTTCGAATCTTCGGGACACTCCTTCTTGACTTTGGCCAAATTCGTGCCACCTTACGCTTCCAAGTATTGGTCAGCCAATTTAAGCATGTTTTCAAGTGACACAGCTTTCCTCTCTTTCAAGTACAGTGACAGGCTTGGGTGGCAACTGGTGAGAAATTGTTCTGTAATAAGAAGCTCTCTAAGCTGATCATACTCCTGTCCAGTGCCTGAAAGTTCGATCTATTTGTCAACGTAATGGCTAAGTCGGGCGGTGTACTGCGTAGTCGTCTTCCCATCAGCTGGCTTTCCTGTTTGAAATCTGTCCCGGATACCTTCCACAGCAAATCTAAATCGCTTCAGCAAAGCAGCTTTCACCTTTGCATATTTGGCTGCATCGGTCGGCATCTGCCTACCATACACACTGAGCGCTTCGCCACTCAAGCAGGTACTCAACGAAGCAGCCCATAGATGTTCCGGCCAATTCTGGCTCCTTGAAATTGTCTCAAATCTGTGAAGGTACGTGTCGAGGTCGTCCTTCCTTTCATCAAACGCTACGAGTAGCTTGCTTGAGTTCAAGCGGAAGCCAGGGTCTTCCCGTTTGCTGCTTTCAACTCTGACTTGGACCGGAGTTTCACTTCACGCTTGCAAACGGAGCCGCTAGAGTTCCATCTCGTGCAGCCGCTGCCGTTCCCTTTCCTCTCTTTCTTCTTTCAGCTGTCGCTCCCTTGCCTCTCTATCTTCTTTCGCCCTTTCTGCGCCCAGCCTTTCTTTTTCCAACTCAGCTGCTTTCCTTCTTTGGCCCTCTCTTTTTCTTCTTTTTTTCTTCTGGGTGACGCACTTCCGTATTTCGGCGCCAGAAAGACCCATCTTCTCACCAAGAGCTACTAACTTCTCCAGATCCATGGCGCCGGTGCCTCTCAAATAAAATTCCAGCCGCGTGCACAAGATATCTGCCGACTCAGCCTATTGAAACACTCTCTGCCCACTCGTTAACGAGAACACTGAGCAACACACAAAGATTGTTCCGATAACACTATCAACGACTCAAGGCTCTTTCTCATCACCACTGTGCACCAAAAGGTCCTGTCGCAGACGCCAGATTAATTGTCACAGGTCCCGTTAATTAGGGAGGCGATCTCCGGGCTAATTCTAAGGGCCGAAGTATCGGCTCCAGAACTGCACCACGAAAGCGTAGACAATTTAGAAGTGGTTCCATTTGGTGCACCAGCGGACGCCGGCTGTGGCCCAAGAACAAGTCAGAGTGAAGAGTAGATAAACAAAACAAAACTATATTCTCAATAATGGCAGATTAAAACGATACACATGTATGCACACTCGACACTAGTTGAATACAATACGGCACCAATCAAACAACGTACTACACTGTACAATCAGCCACACTAGGAACAACGGACACAAACAAAAATGTGCACTACAATGCAGTCCCATGCATCGAACAACCAAGACACTCACTTAAAGACTAAAGAGTTTGAAAACTTATTAGTCCAAAGTCCTTGGAACAAAAGTCTGAATGATACTCTTCCGAGAATCACTCACTCAATGTCCCGCGTCGTTGTCGTTCCACTGCCCCCAAAGTTTCTCTTCCAGGAAACCTCGCGTCTTCAATGGGCTGCTCTCCAAGCACCAAACTTTGCCGGTAACACGTCAGCTTCCCATGCGTTGCGATTGCAGGACGCGTCTTCGCTCTCTCGCGGTAGTCTCACACTCTTCTGCTTGTAGCACGAGTCTTTATCCTTCAGGTGTAAATCCTCTTCATCTTCTCCTTTGTCACCGAGGATCAAAGGCTTCGCCGACGACACGGCGCAACACCCTACGCATTCTGGCGCACAATTCCTTCTTCTCCTCCGTCACTGAGGGCAAGAGGCTTCGCTGACAGAGACGGCGGAGACAACCTAGGCACACTGGCGTGAAATGCTTTCTTCTCCTGATCTCTTATCTCTGCTGCTCGGATAAATACCCTTCGCGCTAGGTTCCGAAAAATTCTCATCGTTTCCGTTGGCGCGATGGGCTCCCCAGGCTGGGGAAAGAGCGAGATGTTTCGAGGGCGACACATGATGCAACTCTGCATCACCACGCCCGTTTCCCTCGAGAACCGTCCAGGGCTTGCTGGGCCGCCGTGGTGATGAGGTTAGTCCGCGAACTACGCTGCTGATGGGAAGTGGGACGGCGCGCCCAGAGAGTCTTTGGATGCTTCTTTTCTCTTTATCGTTGACCGTGAGGCGCCTAGGTAATGCTTGGTCGCGAGAATTCGGCGGCGCGCCCTTTTTTCTGAGCGCTCGTTTGTGACACATGCTTAGCAGTCCAATCGTGCTAGTTTTTTTGAAACTTTCAAATAATTTGACTGAAAACAATTATTTTTTCAAGCCTGCGTGAAATAATGCTTTCAGTGGTAAGCACGCATCCAAGAGGTTCACAGGATTTGACAGCTGAATCCATGCGGCATATTGTACAAATCAAACAGTTAGGCTTCTGCATGTGCACCCCAAATTTACATAGGATAACACGTGAATTAAATTACAAGCACTCTAATGTTTACTTTTTTTGAAGCTCTAAAGGCTGGTAACATACAAAAGCACGTGATCACTTTGAGGACTTCTGGTTAACGAGCAACATAACTGAAACAGGATTGGGGTCGTTTACAATGCAACATTGTAAATACATTGGTAAGCATTGGTTGGTTGCTTGCTTATAGTAATAGTCTTGAGAGACATGAGTACCCAGCACGTGGTAACGTGCACAGCATTTTTTTAACTTCCAGGTGCAGTGAATTAGAAGAAGGTCAATCAAGCGTGATGTCATGTCTGCTCAGTTTATTTTTTTTCCTCGTTCAAGTTGTTTTTTATTTTTGGAGGCAAGTGTGACTTTCCTAACTTACATGTACAGAAACACCATGAAATAGAATCAAACGACCACGTGTGTGCGACCAACTCTTTTTCCAACAAGCCGGCGAATGACGCATGCAGTAGTGGTGCAAAGCGCTAACGAAAAGCTTTCAGTAAGCTTTTCTAAAGATCCCGATCCTGTCTCAAGATCTCGACGTCCCATCGCGTTAGACCAGAGCTCGGTTATCTAAAACCTGCAGGCCTTATCTAAAACCTGCAGTTATTTCTATCTACGTACGTGAGCTGTGCGCTGCAGTTCTACACAAATTAACCAATTGTCTTTAGGTAACTTATTTACGATCGGGCTCGACCGTGAACCATACGTGCAACGCTGGTGTAACACCTGAAAAACATCAAGCAATTGCAGGCAGCAAACCAGCCCGTCTATGATATAATCTTTCCGTATGAAATAATTACTGTATCTGCACCAAGGCTGCAACTTGCGCTTTTTAGTGTGATATAGGTTAGTGTAAGGATACACATAAAATATACACCTATAAACAAGAAACGCTCTAGAGCCGATGCGTGCGATGGTAAAAAGTCGGAGCATACATTACTCTATGCTGACAGTTCTACCGCTGTGCTGCCGCACCACGGCAACCACGGCAGTGCATACTTACTTCCCTTATTTCTCTATAATCATGTCCATGTGGTGCGTGTTCAGAATGTGTGGTTTTGCTCAGTGCCCTCAGGGCTGCGAGTTTTATTAGTCATTTTCTAAGGCGCTTACTCTTGTCGCGCTGCGTTAGTTTTCCTTTGACTGGCTACGCTGGCTCCTCTTGCGGCTGTGCAAACACTGGGCCTGAGAAAAGAAGATATAATCAGTATCTCTGAGATGGCAGTGCTCTAATACCCGTTCGCACAAAGTATCGTGTGAGGACAGCCACTGCCGATAATCAGTCGTCCCCGTCGACAGCTTCAGATTAATTCTTATCTGAACAACAAATTTTGTCGGATAAGCGTTTGCTAAACGGCTCCACTGTTAAAGCACCGGTTCTGCAGCTGCAGTTGGTGTCGGAATGCGACCTGCTGAAAGACGTGCTTGTGACAACCGCTATTTGCTTGCCGAAGTATGGTCAAACCCCAGCGACATAGACTGCGACAGCAGCAGCAACAGCACTGAAAGCTACACCAAGGAATACACAAGGGAAAACCTATGAAGAGCCCGTCAACAGATTGCAGCGATGAGCTAGTAAGGTTGTTTTTTGTTTCTCAAACGATTTGTCAACGAATGCTTCAGCTCGTAAATTTCATGCTATGTACTTTTCATGCTACGTATGAACAATTATCAGTGTGGTTCTCCGGCGCTCCGGATATTAGTCTCGTCAATGTTTGTAGTACGTTAACGCGTACTGAAAATCAAGAAGACGGGGAAACACACACGCCAGAGCCAGAATTGGTGCAAAATAACATGACTTCTCGCACGCACGCTATGTGGCCTATGGTTACTGCAAAATAAGCAGTCTGTAAACAAGAATGATTGTGCCAAACGCAAATAGTTCTCTTTCAAAAAAAAGCTACAGTTAATGGTGTAAAAACAATACAAAGTCAAAAATGTCTGCTTTGACAAATTCCCCATTGTCTGCTGCTACTAAATGTTTCATTTAGTTATATTGCAAGCTCCATGCTAAAGGGCACACAAAAAACGCGAGCACCAATGCCAGTGAAACACGTGAATCTGCCAGTAGAACACCCGAAATTGCTTCGAATCTACCAGCGGATGCATATTCTTGGCCGCGGAGAAAGAAAATTTGCTCCCGCCCGACGGGTGGAAATCGACAGAACAGCATTCGCTCAAAATTGTTCAGTCTGCTAATAGAGTAAGTCAAAAGAGTACCACAGATCATGTTATATTTGGGGCACAGTTTATTATAACTACTCAGCATCCTTAGCATTCCATACCCGAGACCCAGGTAATAGTTTGATTTCCAAGAGTACTTGCAACACAATAAATGAAAATGGAAAGGAAGAATTTGCTGTTTGGGTGCACTTATAAACACAACATTTCAACTGTTTATTACAGACAACAGTATAAAGACAAATGTAGAAACATTAAAATAATCAGGGCTGTACCAAGAAACATTTTAGCGGGGGGGAGGGGTTTATTAGTGGTGTGCAAATATTGTTACGGGGAATAAAGTATACACTGGTGAGCAAATGTGTACTGGCGAATATACTGGCGAGCAAATGGGTACAACGCTGCTGCAATCCGAGCACGTTCACATTCAGCACTTCGTCGTCGTTATCCTCAGGCATCTACTTAGCCCGTGACATTACCTGCCGGCGGCAGAATCATCGTCCTGGTGTGATCAATTCTCGGGGCGTGAGTAGTATGGTTTAAGCCGTGAGACGTGCACTATATTGGTCGTGACTGAAGGTGGTACTGACGTAGTATGGAGTGGAGCTATCTCATAGGTCACGCTGGTGACCTTGCGTATGACGCGGTAGGGGCCAACGTAACGAGACATAAGTTTTTCGCAGAGACCAACACGACGTGATGGTAACCACAGCTAGACGAGCGACCCCAGGAAGTACTGTACGTCATGGTGCCGGCGATCGTAAGCACTCTTTTGGTTAAGCTGCGAGGCACATAAACGATACCGGGCGACTTGGCGGGCGATGTCAGCTCGGGCCAAGGCATCACGAGCATAAGCAGTTGTTGAGGGGTTGTCAGATTGGAGCATGGTGTCCATGGGCAAAGGCGGGTCATTACCAAACAGTAGGTAAAAAGGTGAAAATTCAGCTGTATCATAACGTGAACTGTTGTATGCGAAGGTAACGAAAGGTAAGTGCATGTCCCATGCTAGGACTGGTGGATTGGTGAAAATGTCAACGAGCGACGAGAAGGCGTTTGCTTGCTGTTGGCCCCAGGTGAATGCGACATCCGTTTTGAGGAGGCAGGTTAGAGGACGGGCTACTTCAGCAAACTTCTCAACAAAACGACGGAAATAGGAGCACAATCCCAGAAAACTTTGAACGTCCTTGGCTGAGCGGGGTGTGGGGAAGTGGCGAACTGCTCGGACTTTCGCAGAGTCTGGTTGAACGCCCGCAGCGTTAACAAGATGGCCGAGTACGCAGATTTGGCGTTGCCCAAAGCGGCATTTAGACGAGTTAGGTTGCAAGTTGGCAGGTCGGAAAACATCAAGCACTGTGGACAGACGGGTAAGATGGTCGTCGAAAGTAGTCGAAAAAACAATAACGTCGTCAATATAGCAGAGGCAGAAGGTCCACTTGATGCCTCGAAGGAGAGAGTCCATCATGCGCTCAAAAGTCACGGGGGCATTGCGTAATCCAAAAGGCATCATCTTGAACTGATAAAGTTCATCAGGAGTCACGAAGGCCGTCTTCTCTCTGTCTTTGTCGTCCACAGCGATCTGCCAGTAGCTTGAGCGAAGGTCGATTGAAGAGAAAAATTTGGCACCGTGCAAGCAATCGAGTGCATCATCTATGCGCGGTAGGGGATAGACATCTTTCTTGGTAATGTGGTTGAGATGGCGGCAATCAACACAGAATCTCCAGCTATTGTCCTTCTTTTACAAGTACAACGGGTGAGGACCAGGGACTAGATGAGGGT
Source organism: Rhipicephalus microplus (assembly GCF_043290135.1). Lineage (NCBI taxonomy): Eukaryota > Metazoa > Arthropoda > Arachnida > Ixodida > Ixodidae > Rhipicephalus > Rhipicephalus microplus. Next base: position 60,860,097 of record NC_134700.1, on the reverse strand, counting down.
TCGATTATGCCCCTATGAAGCATTCTATCGATTTCTCGCTGTATAATAGCACGCTCCGGGGCTAACACATGGTAGGGTCGTCAGCGAATGGGTCGAGCGTCACCGGTGTCGATGCGATGGGTTACCACGCATGTCTGGCCCAAATTACGGTAGCCGAAGTCAAATATGTCCTGATAAGAAGCAAGTACACGGCAGAAAGCAGAGACTTGTTCAGAGGTGAGCTTGTCAGATAGCATTGGCTTGAAAAGGTCGGAACAGGAACGTGACGACAGCGACGTCGACGAAAAATCGGGTGGTGAATCGGTGGTTAGGGCGGAAACTGTGTGGTCGACCAGTGATGTCAGATGCGCAAGTGACATGCTGCGAGGAATAACTTGCACTGAGAAGCCCAAATTGAGGACGGGAGATGAAGTTCGGTTGTCCTTACCGGTAACCACCGTGTTGGGGAGTGCAACATTACGCGTCATGGTCACGTCAGAAATTGGGGCAGCAACATAATCACCATCGGGTACTGGAGAATATGGCGAGAGTTGGACTTGGACTGCGGCTAGCGGCGGAAGTCTGAGGAAATCGACAGAGCGTAGGCGAGGTGGGCTGGTAGAGACGGTCTCTGAGAAGGATAATAGTTCGAGCCAAAGAAGACCTTTGGAACAGTCAATGAGCACAGCGTGTGAAGTCAGAAAGTCGAGTCCAAGGATGAGGTAATGAGGGCAATTTTCCAGTACAGCGAACAGAACTGAAGTTTGATGCTCAGAAATTGTTGATCGCGCAGTGCACATTCCAAGAACAGCAGGAGTACTCCCATCCACTGTACGAACGGTAGGTGCAATCGCAGGCGTCAGAAATTTTTGGAGGCGGCGGCGGAGGTCTGAGCTCATCACAGATATTTGTGCGCCGGTATCAATAAGAGCAGTTACAGGTAAACCATCAACGAGAATTGTAAGAAGGTTGCACCACTGGTCGGGAATAATCAGAGGATTTGCAGTCCGAGTCGTGTATGCAGCGTCACCTCCGGGGGCTGCACCGGCTAGTTTTCCGAGCGACGGCCGTAGGGAGACCGAAAACGGCGGGGTTGGGGCGAGCGGGACTGACGACGCACGGGCGATGGCGAGCGGCTGGTCCGACGTTCTGGATTATGCTCTGCACCTGTCTCAGTACAGTAGGACGGGGCATAAGGTGCACGTGCGGAGCGAGGTCCCTAATCATAGAAGCTCGGTCGAGCTGATGAGGTCAAATGGCTGCGGCAATGGCGAGCGATGTGTCCTATCCGATGGCACTTGAAACATATGGGCCAATCATCATGAGTGCGCCATTCAGCTGGGTTTCGTCGTGGCGCGAACGTGCGGTTCGGAGTGGCAGCCGCAACGACTGGAGCCGAGCTGGGAGTAGAAGGAGCATTTTGATGAGGTGGCGAAATGCCCATATTCGCGATCTCTTGGCGAACCACAGCCTGTATTATTGAAACAGTATTGAGGTTGTGTCCTGGCGCGCTGACGCTAGACATAGCGGGTGCCATAGCCCCGAGTTCCCGACGGACTATTCAGGTGACGTTTTCCGGCGCTGGTGGTTGATGTAGCATGGGCAAATCTTCGCAAAAGGACGTAGCCGCCGTGTTGGGAAGACGGTCAAATTCGTGAACTATGCACGTACTTTTTGCCTGTTCGAAGCGATGACATGCTTCGATGACCAACTCCACCGTCGAGCAGTCCTTGCACAGGAGAAAATTGAAGGCGTCATCGGCAATTCTTTTCAGGACGTGTCCGACTTTGTCCTTGTCGAGCTTGTCCTTGTCGACCTTGCGGCACAAAGCCAACACGTCCTGAATGTACGCGATGTACGGCTCTGTGGCTGTCTGGGCACGCGTCGCAAGCTCTTTTTTTGCGGCCACTTGACGTCCGATGCGTTTCCCAAATAGATAACGCAATTTATGCTTACAAACGTCCCAGCTAGTCAACTCTTCTTGATGTGTCTCGTACCAGAGTTTTGCCGCGCCATGCAAGTAGAAGATAATGTTCGCCAACATAAGCGTCGGATCCCAATGGTTGCTGGTGCTGACGCGCTCATATAGAACCAGCTAGTCATCGACGTCAATGCCACTTGTGCCGTTGAATGGGCCTGAGTCACGAGGTTGCACCACAACGATCGGTCGCGGGGCTGACGGATCTTGTTGACATTGAGTAGCCTGGTCAGTCATCATGGTAGTTGCAATGCGCCGTCCGCTGCGAAGATCCAGCTTGTTTGGCTTTATAGCGAGTGGTACCCCGCACCTTCCACCAATGATGTTACGGGGAATAAAGTATATATTGGCGAGCAAATGCGTACTGGCGAATATACTGGCGAGCAAATGGATACAACGCTGCTGCAATCCGAGCACGTTCACATTCAGCACTTCATCGTCGTCATCCTCAGGCATCTACTTAGCCCGTGACAATAGTAAAAAGTTTAGATAAAAAAGACAATAGCACTCTATTTCCTAAAGTATTTGAATAAACTATAAAACATGTTCAAAATTATTCAAAAAACTGGATATTTTTAATAACTTTTGATTGATCTGCACCAACGAGAAAACATTAAAACAAAAAAATTGCAACAGCTAAACGTCTTTTGTCTTATTTAGTCCCTAAATTTATGTGCAAGCCGCTCAAGCTTTTGAGAGGCTGCTGACACTATAGTACCTGCCGGATGAACGTGTTTTTTAACTGCACTCTCGATTTTTACTTTGCTGAAGTGATATTATAATATTCGGCTTTAGTCCTGATCTTGCAATAACTGAAGCAGGAGACAACTGTTTGCAACTTCGTGGCAAACAGGTGCACGTGCTTCATTTGCATAAATTGTTCTTGCTAGTTTAGATATAAACACCCAATGTTATCCGTTTTCAGTGCGGAGGTTATGTTATGATGACAGGTTTATCTGCTTCATTACAGCTTCAGCTGAACCCATGCTGTGTTCATTTAACAATCAGTGAGTTTATGTGTCCAATTTGATTAAAATTAGGCAACAATGCCTAGGTTGATAACATACGTGAGAGCTGTATTTTAACCTAATGTTATTAATATCTACGAAAGCTCTAGTTCCTGATGTATGCAGGCTTAGCTTAGTTTTTGTAATTTTACTATTTTTGTCAACTACTCTTCATATTCGATTCACTGTTGCATCGTATCATGCCGAAGAGCGCAAGCCAGCTATCTTGGTATCACTAGACGTGCCTTTCTTTACTATCTACTAAAACCCTACCGCTTTCCTTCGCTTCGAAATAAAATACTGACGACAATTAACACTGGCGTTCACAACTGTCGTGATATGCGTGTTGGTGTGATTGAACGTGGCCCGGCTGATACATGGTGGCAGAAGTGCGGAACTGGAGCCTTGCCTGTTCGACGATGAAGGATGCACTGTAACAAGCGGCTACCTACACCACAGCCTTCAAAACCACCGCCAGCATGGAGTACATGAAATCTCCGGTACCTCTGGGCCTCTCGACCAAAGGAGGAAGAACGTGGAAGCTCTTCCGGATAAATTTAATTTCTTTTTGGCAGCCACGAAGTGCACTGAAAAAACAAGGTCAGTGGCGGCAAAAACAGCTCTTCAGCGTGGCTGGTGACGAGGTGCTTGAAGTGTACAACAACCTTACGTTTCCTGAAGGCGAAGATGAGCAGCACTACGGCATGGTAGTGGCCAATTTCGAGAAATACTACGTCGAGCAGGAGAACACAATTTATGAGCACTACGCTTTTGCTCTCGACTACAGAACGAAGCTGAAAACTTCGAACAGTTTTTCCACGTGCTGAAGAAGCAGGAACACTTTTGCAAGTTTGGAGCGATGATGGACGAGATGGTGCGCGACAAAATTGTGTTCAGTACAAACTCGCCTAAGCTTCGGGAGAAGCTGCTCAGGGACAAGGGCCTTCCGTCAGACAAAGCCGTGGCTTTATGCAAGGTGGCAGAAACATGAGCGTTCGAGAACTCTCGTTGTGGTGGAAGATTGACGGAGACCTTCAGATTCTCGCAGCATCGTCGCGCCGAAACTTCAAAACTGTTCCTGCTGCAGCCGAAACTGTTTCTGCTGCCGCCGGTCCTATACCACATGGTGCTGTCCAGCCTACGGGAAAACTTGCTACTTGTGCAAGAGGCGTAACCATTTGCGTCATGTTGCCAGTCAAGCGGAACCATCTCGAGGTAAAGGACGAGAAGACGACGCCATACCAAAACGATTACTTCGATTTTTTGGACATCATCATCGGAAACATCAGCAGTGACCGGGACAGAATCATGAAATGGAATATTGCAGGCAAGAATATTAACCTCAAGACAGACACAGGGTCCCAAGCAAATTTGATGCCACTGTCACTTTTCTGAAAATTTCAAGCCTGTATAGTGAAAGCAAGCAACGTGGTTCTACGATCCTATAACCGCCTTGTCATCAAACCGCTTGACACATTTTCGTCGCACGTGACCATCGGGGACCGAAGCGTCTACACAGACTTTATTGTGATTAAAAAAGACCACGGCGTCCTTCTGGGTCTGAAAGCTGCGGAGGACCTGTGGCTGATCAAATAGAACTTAGATGTCATAACAAACAATCCTCCCACGATCATAGATGACTTTACACAGTGTTTTCATCGAACAGGTCGCGTACAGCGCTAGTACAGGATAACGCTTCGCGATGGTGCCGTGCCCGTAATTCAACCAGCCAGACGAGTACCTTTGGCGCTGCGAGAATCTCTGCGCGGAACTACAGTGAATAGAAGTGGAAGGCATCAAACAAAGAGTCAGCAGCCCCACAGATTGGGTAAGCCCACTGGTCATTGTGCTTAGAAAAGACAGCAGGTTCCGGGTATGCATGAACTGGAGAAAAAGTAATGAATGTCTTAAAAGAGAACATTATCAGATGCCGTGCCGAGAAGACATAGAAGCAGAGCTGGTTAGAACAAAGTTGTTTTTTTTCGGCGTGACGCTAACACCGGGTTTCATCAAATACTACTGGATAGACCAGTGTTCCAAAATATGCACCTTGGCAAGACTCGTTGGCCGTTATCGGTTTCTTCAACTGCCTTCTGGAATGTCATAGGCAAGCAAAGTTTTTCAAAAAGCGCTCAACGAGATATTCGATGATTTGCCTGGCGTTCGTGTATATGTTGACGACGTGCTCATATGGAGTGCTAACGAGAAATAACACGACTAGAGGCTCAAAAACGCACAGGCTACTATCGGCAGTAAAAGCAGGACTGACATTCAATGCGTCAAAGTGCTTGTTCGGCATTGAAGATATTTTGTTTCTTGGTGACATCATCAGCAGCAGAGGCATACGCACTGACCCCACTTTGGTAAAAGCTCTACTAAAAATACTGGCCCCACGAGACAAACAAGCGGTACAGAGGCTCTTGGGCATCGTCAACTACATTTGCAAATATGCGCCGTCGTTATCCCAACGCACTTCTACTTTGCGTTCGCTGCTGAAGCATCATGTTGCTCTTGACTGGGCAGCAACTCATGAGAGCAAATGGCAGGCTATATGCAGAGAGCATAGTGAGTCGCCACTTCTAGCAATTTTCGAACAAGGCAGAGAAAAGAAAATGGCGACTGATGCCTCGCCGTGCGGTGTCGGTTCGATGTCGATGCAACGTCACGGGAGTGCCTGAAGACCTGTGGCTTACGCTTCAAGAGCTTTTAACAAATCTGAACAACGCTATTCAAAGATATAAAAATAATCTCTGACGTTAGTTTTCGGGGGTGAAACGTTTGATCACTTTGTATATGGACATCCACTCATTCTTGAGAACGACCATCGCCTACTGCTTGACATATCAAAGAAGGCTATTGCTGACATGTCGCCTACAGAACAGCGTTTCTTTTTGCGGCTATTAAAATGTGATTACACCTTGATTTTCGTTCCCGGCGAACAGATGGTTGTACACGACGTGCTCTCCCGGGCACCTGCTTCTGAAGACAACCGCTGCGCCTCCCACAAGTGTCGTCGAAGTTCGTGGAATCGCAGTAGTATAGAAACTCGTGAGTAAAAAAACCTATTTCAAGACTTGTAAGTGATACCGAACGTGACGTATACCTTCAGCAGATACTTCACAAGCTTGCGAATGGGTGCGCTGTGGAAGGTCCGCTGAAGGCGGTTGCTTCTGAACTCTCAGTTGTCAAAGGAGCCCCTTTAAAAGGAACGAAGGTCGTGGTACCAAGTAGCATGTAATTGGACATATTAAAGTGTGTTCATGGAGGACATCTCGGTATTGGAAAATGCAAAGCCAGAGCAAGGCAGTTGGTATACTGGCCCAACCTAAATTCTATTATAGAGAGACTAGTTCACATTTGTTCAGTATGCCATACTTATGCTTATAAGCAGCCGCCAGAACAACCACTCATGCATCCAACACCGACTTAAGCGTGGTATCGCGTGGGTGTCGACTTGTTTCAGTACAGCGGTCGCCATTATCTCTGTGCCTATGACTCAATGTCGAACTTTCCAGAGGTTTAATTATTACCCAGCGCCACAGGCTGTTCCATCATACAAATATTGGGAGACATTCTTTCTCGTTATAGTACCCCAATCGAAGTATGCACAGACAATGGGCCCCAATTCTCAAGTTGTGAGTTGAGGCTATTCGCTCAGCAATCCGATTTCAAGCACATCACATCCATTCCCGAGTACCATCAGTCAAATGGCCTTGCAGAGAAAGGTGTACAGATAATTAGGCGCATCTTGAAAAAGACGAGAGCGGGAAAAGAGAACTTTTGATTTGGCGTCCTGAATTACAGAACAAGTTCACTGTAGGATGGGTGACCACCAGCGGAGCTGCTGCAAGGAAGATGCCTGTGGACCACCATACCAAAATTCAGACCCCTTGTTCCCACGCGAGTAAGGAAGCACCGACAGAGCAACTACAGCAGACGTGTACTTCCCGGCCTCAAAAGAAACTACACATTTCGCATAGAGGGAGAGACGGATGAGAAAAGCCAAGGTTTTTGGACCAACGGGGCCTCGATCACTCTATATGCGAACAGAAAACAGTAACATCCTGCGCCGCGATCGGCGGCACCTCTTGGAAACTAGTGAGCATTTTGAGAACACCTCCAACGAGGAAGATTGCGACGAAAAGCAGGTACCTGCCTTTATATAATCTCCCACGTCCGGCTCCTTCACGGCAGTGGCAAGTTGTCTGACACAACCTTTGCAGCCAGTTATACCGCAGCGAAGGTCGCAACATCAAACACGTCGTCAAGAATGTCTGGGATACTATCAAAGCTTTCAGCAGTCAATTCCACGACGTTGAAGGGGAAGATGTATCCTATGAAGCCCAAAAGCGCAAGCCAGCTACCTCTTTTGCACTATACGTGCCTTTCTTTGCTATCTACTAAACTCCTGGCCCTTTCCCTCGTTTCGCCATGAAAGATTGATGACAATAAAAATATGCGTTTACTACTGCCCTGATATGCGTGTTGGTGCGATTGAACGTGGCCCGCCTGATACAAGAGTCATCACTGATTTGTATTTGATTGATTTATATGTGGGGTTTAACGTACAAAACCACCATATGATTATGAGAGATGCCATAGTGGAGGGCTCCGAAAATTTCGACCACCTGGGGTTCTTTAACGTGCACCTGAAACTCAGCACACAGGCCTACAACATTTCCGCCTCCATCAGAAATGCAGCCACCGCAGCCGAGATTCGAACCCACTGGTTTGTATTTGACTCGGTACCAATATTCACTATTTGGAAGCTACTAGTGTTTATTTGTAGAACGACCAGATTTGGCAACTGCTTTTTGATGTGAAGACTTTGTTATTGTACAAAAACTTTGGTAAACGAAATACTTTGGTGTCGCCCAAAAAGTTAAAGCATGAAAGAATTTCGGCAGGTGTCAAAACCCCGAGAAGTCCCCATAGATACCGTCTTCAAGGAGTCCTATAATACCCTTTGAAGCAATATCCCGATGATTCCCTGTGATAGTTTTTTGCCTTCCGAATCTCTTACTGCTGAACTTTTTGATTTATCCATACTACTGGTGTTTTATTGAGTTTCCCGAGGCTCCAAGTGCCTTCTGTATTCTTTTATCCTGAACAGGGGCGCTACGCAAGATCGGCAGAGTTTGGCGAAAATCTGGATCTTCCCGAGCTCTGGCGACACCCCATTAGGAACGAACCAACAGTACAAAAGAGTAAAATCCACCCCTCAGCGCGCTGCGTTTCATTAGTTACGATGTAACCAGTCTTTGTGTCCAGGACGGTCGACTAATGTGGGTGGTGTTTTCAAGCCAGGGGCATCTGCTTTAATTTGTTCGTCGTTCCACTGAGTGCAGAACTGCATCCTGTCATGACTGGGAACTGGCAGTGCAAGATACGCGGTTTAACTGAGCTCTCTCAAGCGGTGCTCGTCGACGAAAACGATGTCTGAGTTTCACAAGAGCGCGGGAACACTCCCAAATGCACTGCTAAGAACGTGCCCCAGCGTGCCAGAGACACGTAGTCCGCGTCGCACACAAACGTTGTGACGCGCAGTCGGCGTTTCAGGAGAAGTGCGTGCACGGAGAGAGCAAAATAAAAATTGGCAGATACAACGTACAGTGGGAATTGATGATATGCGAAGCACGAATGAGGAAGCTTCAGATTTAACTATAAAATCAGCAAAACGTTTCAAGATGCAGGTACGTTTTGCCGTACATGACTCCTGTGTCATGATTATGACGTTTGAATGTGTCGTTTACGTTCGTCATCTATTCATGTCACGTGATACTAAATTTAGTATATGTGGAGCTACTTCGTCATTAATTTACGTCTAAACCAAGTTTGGTATATGTGGAGCTAGCAAAACGACCACGAGCATATCATGCAGGGCCCAATATAGTACATTGTTGACGCTTGCGCACACTGGGCACCACGACACTGTTGGCAAAATGCGAGCCCTCTACAGTCGGACGCCAAGCGCGACCGGTGCGAGCAGCGTCCGTCGATGCAGCCCGACGGCAACCGGCGTGAAATGCAACATGCTGCATTTCGGAATTTCACTACTATGCGTTACTCAGACAGCACTGCGTCTGCCAGTTTTCGTGATGGAGGGACGCTGGACGCGCTGGAACGCGCATGCGTCAAAGAGCAGCACGGCGTGTGCCTGCGGGTATAAGGCAAGACCGGCGCCTGGCGTGGCAACGCTGGCGTGACGCGACAAAACGAACGCCGGCGTGCACGCGCGCTGGGTCACGTTGAAATGCATTGGCGCCTTGACTGTGGCATGCAGACATGTTCTAACATGACACGCATCTCATGATTATCATGTTTGCACCAATCACGTACCTTCGTCACCAATTCACGTCCCGTAATACTAAATTTGATATAAGTGAATCTAACGAAACGGCCGCCCGTGCATCTTAAGCGTAGCATGTAGTCTTGCAACATGACGCGGATCTCATGTTTATCATGTTTGCACTAGTGTCATGCCTTCGTCATCCATTCACTTCTGGTAATACCGAATTCGGTATAATTGAATCTAGCGAAACAGCCGCAAGCGTATCATGAGCGTAGCATGTAGTCATGGTGTTACATGACACGCATATCATGATTATCATGTTTGCACCAGCCACATACCTTAGTCATCCATTCACCAAATTTTGTATATGTGACGCTAGCAAAACAGCCGCTAGCGCATCATGAGCGTGGCATGTTTTCATGTTGTTACACGACACGCATGTCATGATTTTCATGTTAGGGTCTGTCGCATGTGTTCTCCATGCAATCATGTTACACCGTACCAGTTTTGGAACATAAAATGTGAACAAAACCACCGCAAGACCAGCAGGACCTTGAAATGTAAATCATGACGTTCATGATATACATGTGTACCGAAGCATAGTGGCGCCAGCTCTGTGCCAGCGTGAAAGAAGCGTTGACGTCCGTGTGTGGCTCGTGCTTGTCGGGTTCCTGCCTGTACCAGCTTGTTGCGGCTAACGTATCTGGAATAATAACCTGTGTTTTTACGCAACTTTGCTCGTTGCATTTGGTCGAAACGTGCTGGGTAACGTCCTGGAGCTCCGCAGCCGTAAGCTACCATCTCAGTCCGCGATGACCGAGCGCGTCGATCCCCCACAAGGCTCTTCCACGCTGCCACCTGTCATGTGTTCTGGTGTACTTCGTCTGCGTGACCCACTCTTATACAACGGCACTGAAGATCAAGATGTCGAGGACTGGCTGGCAGAGTACGAGCATGCCAGCGCGATTAACAAGTGGGATGACCCTGCGAAGCTGACTCACGTCATCTTCTACTTGACGGATTTGGCCAACCTATGGTTCACCAACTACCAAGCCGACATCCCCACCTGGTCGGTTTTTAAAGAGGCCGTCACCTTGTTTTTCGGTCGTCCAGCCATGCGTAAGCTTCGTGCTGAATTGGGCCTGCGGGGACAATTTCAGCGAAATGGTGAGAGCTTCATGAGCTACATTGAGGATGTGACCAGCCTCTGTAGGCGAGTTGATGCGAGGATGGCGGAGGCTGACAGAATAAAGAATATATTAAAAGGCATTGATGACGACGCTTTTCATATGCTTGTGGCCAAAGACCCACAGACCGTCACGGCCGTGATTCAGCTATGTCAAAGTTTGGATGAGCTGCGCAAGCAACGAATTTTTACACGTCGCGCTAGTACGCAAACAGCTGATATTTCGGCTTTGGAGTGCAAAAGCAGTGGCCCCGACTACAGCGTGTTAATGCCTCAAATTCAACAGTACATCCGTGAGGAAGTTGCTCGACAGCTCTCTCTTGTCGCCACCATCAACGAGACCCCCACAACACTAGACCACTCACTTCGCCGTGCTATTCAGACGCAAGTTGCCGAGGCTCTCCCTTCGCCCGCGTCCCCATTATCAGTGACTGCACCGCTGACTTATGCAGAAGCCGTCCGCCGACCTCCTGCGCAACCGCCGCTCCCTTCATACAGTCCAGCCGCCAACTACTACAGGTCACCAGTTTCGGTTTATCCGGTAAATCGGTCGTTTCCACCACCTCGAGCACCTGTAAATTCTTAGTGTACTCCAGATAACCGGCCCGTCAGCTACAACTGTGGTATTCCAGGCAGTGTCGCGCGCTACTGTCGTCGTCGTGGATTCTATTTTAATGATGTTCAGCATTCCGGCAACATACCTCGGCAATCGGAATCGCATGTGACACCTGATTCACATGACCCCCGCTCACGTCGACCAGACGTCAGCCGACGTCGATCTCCTTCACCCCGTCTTCGGTCTCCTTCCCCCATGCTTCGCCGTTCCAACCACGCCCAGGAGGAAAACTAACAGTCGCAGTTCCTGAGGCAAGAGCTGCGCCACCGACGAAATTTCCAAGGCCTCATCTTTCGCCCCCTAACGAGATTGCCGTGTTTGTGAACGGCTTCGCCACAACTGCTCTTGTCGACACAGGTGCCGCTAATTGTATAATCAATGAAGTGTTATGCCGCAAACTGAACAAAGTGACGACTCCACTGGTTGAAAATTCTGTACGCACAGCGAGTTCGCAACATGTCCATTCTTCTGCCACATTTACTGCTCGTGTTGTGATTCAAGGATTGCTTTACATCGGTAAATTTGTCGTCCTTCCGCATGCGTCTCATGAAATCATCCTGGGATGGAACTTTCTTTCCGCTAATCATGCGGTTGTCGACTGCGCTCGTGCTCAACTCGTTTTGTTTCCATTCAGCACGACATTCATAGATCTCCCTCACTCACCCAAAAAGGTGGTCGTCACCGCTGACGTCGTAACTTCTGCTTTTTCGGTCGCCGCGGTATCTCTTTGGTGCAACTCCGTTTCCGATTCAACTGCCCTCTTTATGCCGTCACAAGTATGCGCTCGTCGCCGGAATCATGTTGTCCCGTTTGCCGTCATAACACTTGCCGATGGCTCCAGTGCTGTGTATGTGTGCAGTCCGTTCTCTTGTCCCACTACCTTATTGCATAGCGAATGTATTGGGAGTCTTGACACTTATGATGACATCTCTGTGGATGCTGTCAAAGCTGCCACCGCGCCCTAACTACCTGACGTAGACGTTCTGTTGCGCAGCGTAGACACCGGCCTTACGCAAGACCAGCGCAATCAGCTCATTCAACTACTTGACCGTTTTCGCGCCTCCTTCGACCACGGACAACCTCCCTTTGGACGCACGTAAGTTGTCGCTCACCATATCGACACCGGTCATCATACTCCACTTCGTCAGTGCCCCTACCGCGTCTCGCAGGCTGAGCGTGACGTCATCACTCAACACATCGACGAGATGCTGCAACGTGGTGTTATTCAGCACTCACACAGTCCTTGGGCTTCGCCAGTGGTCCTCGTGCAAAAAACGGATGGCTCCCCATCAGGTTTTGCGTGGATTATCGTCGACTAAACAACATCACACGCAAGGATGTTTATCCCCTGCCACGCATTGTTGACGCCTTGAATTGCCTTCAGGGTGCGGAGTTTTCCTCTTAACTGGATCTGCGCTGTGGATACTAGCAATTGCCAATGGCTGAACAAGACCGTCTAAAAACGGCGTTTGTGACTCCTGACGGCTTATATGAATTTAATGTTATGCCCTTCGGTCTTTGCAATGCGCCTAAGACTTTTGAAAGAATGATGGGCAGTGTCCTCAGGTCACTGAAATGACACATCTGTCTTTGCTATTTAGACGACATAGTTGTATTTTTGGCGAATTTCGAAACTCATCTTTCTCGTCTGGAACAAGTTATCAAGTGCCTTACGGCAACCGGGTTGCACCTAAACTTATAGAAATGTCGTTTTGGCGTCCGCAAACTCACAATTCTCGGCCACGTCGTTTCAAAAGAAGGAATATCACCAGACCCTGCCATACTGCGTGCCGTTGCCGAGTACCCCAAGCCTACTACCCTAAAGGAGCTTCGTAGTTTCGTAGGCTTGTGCTCCTATTTTCGGCGTTTCATTCGCAATTTCACCTCTATAATTGCCCCTCTGACTCAGCTTCTCTCCCGTAGCGCGGCTGGAATTCCCACTGCGATGACGCATTCACAGCGCTGCGCCGGCTACTCACGTCTCTGCCAGTTCTCCGCCACTTCGATCCCAATGCACCCACTGAAATTCACACGGATGCAAGCGGTGTCGGCCTCGGTGCCATTCTCGCTCAACGCAAGGATGGCTGCGACAAGTACGTTGTCGCCTAAGCCAGCCGTACCCTAACGAAGGCAGAGTCCAACTATTCCGTCACGGAAAAGGAGTGCTTGGCTATCATTTGGACTATAGGAAAATTTCGCACTTACCTTTACGGACGCCAGTTTGATGTTGTCACAGATCACCTTGCCTTATTCTGGTTAGCGTCCATGAAAGATCCTACTGGCCGCCTCGCTCGTTGGGCTTTACGCCTTCAGGAATACGATATCCGTGTTGTTTATCGCTCATGACGCAGACATTGAGACGCCGATGCACTATCCGGTTCTCCACTGCCTCCTGACCTTGCCTGCTTATCAACTGCCATTTGCGATTCGTCATCGTTGAGCATCACTGACATGCCATCCGAACAGCGCAAGGATCCTTGGATCAATTCTTTGCTCGACGTCCTCTCTCGCAGTTTGTCAGAAACGACTTCACGCTCCCTCTCTCGTCAAGCAAGACACTTTGCTGTCCGTGAAGGCTTGTTGTATCGCCACAATTACGTGACGGACGGCCGTAGGTGGCTCCTTGTCATCCCTCGTCATTTGCGTTCAGACATCTGCGCTGCCTTTCACGATGACCCCCCGTGTGGCCACACTGGAGTATTTAAGAATTACTCTCGCCCTCGTCTAAGATACTACTGGCGCGGCATGTATCAGCACGTTCGCCAGTACGTTCGGTCATGCACCACGTGTCAACGACGCAAGACGCCTTCTCACAGCACTGCTGGCCCTTTGCAACCCTTAACCTGCCCAGCGAGACCATTCGACCGCGTCGAAATTGATATTTATGGTCCTCTACCCAACTCTCTTCGAGGCGACCGATGGATTATCGTCGCCGTCGATCATTTCACACGCTACGCTGAAACATCTGCGCTGCCTGCTACCACTGCGAAAGACGTTGCGTCCTTTTTTCTTCACCATCTCATTTTGCGACACGGTGCACCTCGTGAATTACTGAGTGACCGTGGACGCGTGTTTCTCTCGAACACCGTCGACGAGCTGCTCAAGGCATGTCGCACTGTCCATCGAAAATCCTCGGCATACCATCCTCAAACCAATAGCATGACGGAACGCTTTAACCGTACTCTTGGAGATATGCATGCCATGTACGCCTCTGACGACCACACTAATTGGGACCAAGTGCTCCCTTTTGTCACGTACGCGTACAACTCTGCGCCACAAACAACCACTGGCTTTTCTCCTTTCTTCCTCCTGCACGGACATGAGCCATCATGCTCAATGGACACCATTCTCCCTTACAGGCCTGATGTTTCCGAAGTGACGCCTGTTTCCGAAGCAGCTGCTTATGCCGAAGAGTGTCGTCAACTCGCTCGCTCATTTACCGCACAAGACCAATGGCGCCAGAAAACTGACCACGATTCCTCTGCGTCTACTGTACACTAAAACCCAGGAATGCTGGTTTGGTTCAGGGTCCCGTCTACCCTTCCCGGTCTTTCCCCGAAGCTTTAGTCAAAATACCATGGCCCCTACCGTGTGGTGCGGCAAACATTTCCTGTCAACTATGAAGTTGAGCCCATTGATCCACCTTCGGGCCAACGCTGCCGTGGGCGTGAAACAGTACACATATCACGCCTCAAACCGTGCTATGACCCCCTTGTCGTGTCCTTTCCCTAGGTCGCCAGGTTGGCTCCTTTCTGCGCGGAGAGTAATTGTACCAAAGCATGGTGGCGCCAGCTCTGTGCCAGCGTGAAAGAAGACGTTGACGTCCGTGGGTGGCTTGTGCTTGCCGGGTTCCTGCCAGTACCAGCTTGTTGCGGCTAACGTTTCACGAATAGTAACCTGTGTTTTTACGCAACCTTGCTCGTTGCACATGTCACAATTTTCGTGTTATGACTTGTCAAGTATGATCATCATACAGTCGTGTTATGCCATACAAAGTTTGGTATTCATACCATTATGCAAACAGCAAGGAGAGCTGAAAGTCGCAGGCGCCTAGTTAGATAGATAGATAGATAGATAGATAGATAGATAGATAGATAGATAGATAGATAGATAGATAGATAGATAGATAGATAGATAGATAGATAGATAGATAGATAGATACGCTGGAAGTCTCTGAAGTTCGCTAAAAACGCTTCCCATTTATAAGGACGTCGCAAGTGCGCAGGAGTGCTCTCTTTGTGTGGCCGCGTGGCGTTCACTGCATCAAACGCTTGAGTCACACCGGCACCATCAAAGTCACGAGTTGAACTCGGGCCTTCGCAGAAGTAACGAGCTTGTATCCGAGTTCAGGCGTGCATCACTTTGACGGACGCCGCGGCGAATATCAAATCCGCCAACCACTTTTCCTCATGCTAAAGAGAAGTGCTCACGCCGCAATACCAGCGAGTGCACGGTTCTCCTACCAGCTTAAGAAGCTTTAGAATACCGTTTGCAAGCGCTGCGGGCGTTGCACGTAGCCGGCGCCGTATGAGTATAAGAATGGCGTTTGTCCTGATACAAACGGCAACGTACGATCGCAGCGACACTGTAGCCGTGAAACCATCACTTGCGGGCCACAAGCGGGCCGCGATCACCGCACGCAATATCGGTTTGGCTGCGTGCGGTCCGCAAACGCCGACTCGCGTTACGGCGCATGCACAGTGGCAGCGAGTGCACCGCAAGGGCTCGCGGTGCGCTATTCTAAAACACTTTTTCATCGCGCAGAGTGTGCATACACGCACGCAGAAGTAAAGGTTGTGTTACGCCGTGAGCCCTTGCGGTGCACTCACTGCCACTGCGCATGCGTCATAACGCGAGCCTCCGTTCGCGTTCACGGCCCACCTGCAGAAAATTCGAAATAGAGACTGTGACCGTGGCCTGCGAAGCCCGTGAGTGCTGTGTGTAGCATTCGTGCATTAGTGTTTGCGGTCAGGGAGAAAGTCCCTGCACTTATTTGTAGGGGTGAGCAAACGCCATTCTGAAGCTCATGTGGCACCCGAAAATGCTGCGCGTGCAGCTTTGCTGCCTCCGAGAGTGGAAATTTCCATGCTACACGTGGAACAAAGGAACCTGTGCGAAAGAGAATATAGGCCCACGAATACGCCTGTGAGAGGCGCATGTTGTGTTGGCAAAAATACAGCACGACAATCACCCTGACGTCGGTGCACGATTAAAATGTTGACTGAGGGGCGGCTTTGACGTGTTCTCACGCGGTGTTCTTTTGATAACCGCCACAAATGTCCCGCGTGCGTTTCCAACGTCACACGCATTCCTGTAGCTACTTATATCAAAGCTGCCGTCACGAGCTCCGCACTGTGTTCAGGCCATGGCCACCGCAGTGCAAGCTCGGAACAAACTCGTCTGCTGAGAAGCTCGGCCCATCCTGAATCACATCCCAGGGCTCTGTATTCGTTAATTCCAGCGACTATAGGCGGCACTGCGGTAGGTCGAAATGGCGGATGAGGCCGTGTTGTCGTGAGCGTGCACGTCAGCGTGTCGGAGCTTGAACACGCGTTCATTGGTTCATGACTACTGAGAGACTAAACTGCGTCACAGTTTATCACCGTGTGACAGCTTCGAAGCACAGCTACATGGCGCCGCCTGCGTCGCTGGAATGACCGAATAAGCTACACAGAGTGGGTTGACAAAAAAGTGGCGGGAAGCTGCGTCTATGTGCTTCATTACCTTCAACATTACAGTTGAGCTCCACACTGGCACGTAGGGCCTGTGGTACCTACGCAGTACATGAAGACTGTTGTACTAAAGTGTGGCTGTGCATTGTCAGAATTACTAGTGCACTTCCTTTGACCTGTCATCTTGACTTGACAAATAATAGTTAACTTTCCAAAGCTTGTTCTAGTTTCAAATGTGTTCATTCCAAATAATGTCGGTGAAGGAGTATAGCTCGTGGAACACACAGGAGACATAGCGAATGTGTGCTAGAAAACTTTCTGGGGATTTTAGAAGCCGTGCATCATTGAAAACTGTAATGGTGGGTTCAATATAAGACAAGTGAGTGGCTTCGGCATGTAGTGTTCTAACTAATACAGGTGCAGTATGCTTTGTGACACTTCGTGAACTTAAGAGAAACAAAAAATTCAGATAATGATCATTGATTGGGACCGCAAGTAGGATATAATTTTTTAGTGTTATGAAATAGGGAGACACACATTCCTAATATATATTGAACTGAAGAGAAATATTACTTACGATGTACTTATAATCATAGGTCTTTGCTATACAAAAATGTCGCATAATTTTAGCATTCGTAGCGCTTTGAGTATCATCCTTTATAAAGCAACATTTCCTGATGAATTGATGTACAAGGCAAACCAGAACATCTTGTTCTTTATTCCTGGTCAAGCTTATCAATGCACATCATGGTAATTATATTACAGAAACTTTACTACCTGAAGTTAACATCTTAACGAAAGCAGCATCCTCCTTAAAATTTACAATGGGGCTATCAATGTAACTGCGTTTCTTGTCTCTTGCAGAAGCAACCACTGTATGCTTAATCTAGGGTAACTGTGGCCGATAGCCTTCTTTGAATTTTTGGGCACAACCTCCGCCATGATGCTTCGAGAGAAGCCACAGAAAGCCCACCGAACTTGCTTAATGCTCACCTTCCAAAAGGAACGGCACTGCCGACATCAAAGTACTTGTTCTTCAGGCATTTCAGCTATGTTGACGGTAAGAAGACGAGGCACTTTTATTGCAGCAGCTGCAACAACTATTTGGGGCTTCTAAAGGATGTCGCGAATGTCGTATGTGACAAGTGGAATATTCAATCTCATGTGACCGATATTTCTGGAATGGCATCGTTTTTTTTGTAATTGGCTTAGCTGGACAAATAGGTGATGTGCTATAATCGGGACTTGTTAAACCAGTTGAGCTATCTGATTTCCTTGATGTCAGTGACATAACAAACACCGCTTGGTATAGAAAGCTGCACCTTGGTCCTTACAATAATACTGTGACTTTCAACACTGATGATGTTGCTCGATTTGAGGGCAGTGCATTTGGTATTTGGTCACTTCTTACCCACATTCATGAGCTGAGATATAAAGAACGGGTTCAAGCATAGGTGTGGCTAACGGGAGATTACAGGACAGGTTGTTTCCCGAGCCAATGGACACTGCCGGGCTCATCATGCACCTAAGTCCATACCTAAAATGCACACGCAGAAATCATTCCGTTGGCATGCTTTAAAGGCCAGGACAGATGTTAAAAGAGTATTGTGCGGAGTAAAAGGCACAAGTATTCTTACTCTGACGGCATACTTCAGCTTCTGGTCTTGGTTTGTAGTAGATAATAAGCATGCCGCTTTCTCTGGCTTCGCGAATGCAACGACCCTAATATGGCTGAAATCGAAACGCAACTAAGGCTTTCACCTCCGCCATTGCATTGAGGAAGCTGATTAAAAGCTGAAAAGCATGTGTCCTGTGTTGGAACTGTCAAGGCCGCCACGGTCACTGCGAGATGTGAAGTACTGGAAATCGGCAGACTGGCGGAACTCGTTGTTGTATTCACCAGTTGTGCTGGCAGGCTACATTCTTTCAAGAAACTTGAGGCATTAGTTGACATATGTCGACAGGATGCACTACATGTTGGGTGAGTGCTTTGTACTTGAGAAGATGCATATTCTTAAGGTACGAATGATAAAGTTCCTCAAAGAGTGGAAAGAGTTGTAAGGCATGCACAACATGATTTTAAACTCGCACCTTCTTTTCGCATCAATGACGCAGCGAAGTGTTGGGGTCTTTTATGGGCCTATTCAATGTTTTTATTTGAGTAAATGAATGGGAAGCTTGTGAAAATGGTGGGAGGTGCGCGCCATTTCGAAAACAAATTATCAAAAAGATCTGTCTGATGCAGGCTCTGCCAGCACTATGGGAACGCGTCACGAAAAAAAGAGCTGTTGGCCATCTTGAGAAGCTCTTCAAGGTACTTGTCAAGGGCTAAGAGATGAACAAATGGTTCTTGCAAAACATCATAATCTATGGGATGCCAGTACACAGGGCCGATTGATCATACTATGAAAAGATGGGCATTCACACTTTCATGTTCTGCACTGCCAAGCTTGGTGAGCCTCAGAGAAGTAATTCTTTTATTCTTCTAGATGACCATTTATTTCATATTACCGACATATTTTGGTTTGTGCTGAAGGACATCTGGAATGAAAATGTATGAAAATAGTGTTGTTAACTGTTCAGCTGAAAACGGTATGCCACAAGGTGTTGACAACATTTTGTAGGGATACTTCCCTACAGTTTGTTCAAGCTGTGGACGCAGAAGAACATGATACTATGAGAATGACCCAGTTGACGAAACACTTAGCCCTGAGTTGTGGTGAGAGAACTTATTTGTGCACATTGAACTCCAACTATTGCATTGAAGCCACTCAGTAAGCCGCTCATCTTCAGTAATAAGATGAAGCCCAGCTCAAGACAGTGCCATCATCTGAATGCTTACATTGCAATATGTGGTGCGGTATTTAACATCCAAAAACCATGATAAGAATATGAAAAACGCCGTATACTTTTAAAGTGCAAGGCTTTCAGCAGGTTTTGACCATCTCGTGTTCTTTAATTAATGTGCACTGAAATTGCACAGCATACAGGCCTTTGGCGTTTCGCCTTCATTGATGTGTGACCTTTGCAACCAGGATCGAATCTATGACCTTCGAGTCAGAAGTTGATCACTATAAGAATTGCTCCACAGTGATAGACAATCTGCATTCGTGCTTCCCGAATTCAGCAGATCACTTCCGCAGGAATCTGTGTAGAAGAAACTTCACGAATAAGAAAAATTGCCATCCACCCATTCGCATCATGAAGATAAAAAGACAAATCTTCTTTACAATTGGTCGAGTGACAGAAAGACTTTAGCTCTGTGTTAATAGTGATAACTCAGGATTTTTATGCCAAAACCACGATATGATTATGAGGCATGCCCATAGAGGATTCTCGTAATGTTGACCACTTGCGATTTTAATGTCCACTAAAAGTACACAGCATGCGAGCCTTTCATACAACTATGAACCTTAGACCACATTTGACACAACTGTGTCATACCACCCCACTTATCCGAGTCTGTACGCCCATTTCTGAAACTGTCCACCGCAATAAAAAATGCTGTTGCTTGCACCCGTGTTCAGAACCCTCAACCACTGATAACAAAAATCTCGTTGGCACGATGACCACTGGTTTTCACTTTCTGCTTCATTCTCGTGTGTGCCTTTGGGTCCCAGCTGTTGCTACCGGCTTATCCTCCAAGCTTGTTTCCGAATAGTCTATTGTGACATTGCGCAGACATTATCTGAGATGAAACTGGTTACATCACCTACAAAGCAATTAATATTGTAGTTAAGAGCAATGCCCAGTGCATACCAACCAAGTCTACCGGATTGGCCGGGAGACCCCCCGATTTCGACCGTTTTTTCTGTTTGTACAGTTGTCATGACAATCTTCTGGAAATCGAAATTGTGCGTGGTCTGGCCGCATTGACAAAAAAGAGGTTTAATCCGCTCCAAGCTTTTTGAACCTACCACATTTTATGAAAAAATGAATTTAGGAGGCGTCCATTAAATGTGCAGCAGAATCTCAATGATGCAAAATCGCAGCACATACGACTCATTTGACAAATGTCCCAGCCGAATTGCACTATGTCCATCGCTATGGTGCCTAAAATACGTTGGACCTAAATTTTAATGTTCCGAACACATTGCCTCATCGCGGCGGCTGATACATATTTCATTATGGAAACCATTGAACTAATGCCAAAAGCAGCGTACTAGAGACTTCGGAAGTATGCGTGCGACCGGTGCGTGCACTGTCTTCTACAGTGCGTGTGATTGTCGTCGCCACAACCTCTGTGGACGAAACCGTAGTCGTTCTTGACACTATCATGTATGGCGATGACGTAACTGACAGAACCCCGAAAGTATGCCCGCGTCCAACGCTCAAGCAGTTAAAGCAATGCTGCTTTCTGCAGACTCTGGGGACAAAACCACTGCAGATGAGATCGTAAATTGCAGAAAACAACATAGTTTTAAATGAGCGTGCACAGCCAAACGCACGGAGACCGAAAAAAAGTTTTAATCACCTGAACGGAAGCGCTTTCACTGTCGAGGAAATATTGGGATCATGGTACGCCTAGCACAGTTTCTAAAGGCAATGAAAGCGCTGTTGCGTGTTCTCAAGCATACAGGATTGCCACACCGCGATGTTCTAGTCGCCAAGGTACTCGGCCGCTGACCTGCAGGTCGCGGGATCAAATCCCGGCTGTGGCGGCTGCACTTCGGATGGAGGCAAAATTGCTGTAGGTCCATCTGCTAAGATTTGAGTGCACGTTAAAGAAACTAAGGTGGTCAAAATTTCCGGAGCCCTCGACTACGGCGTTTCTCTTAGTCATATCGTAGTTTTGGTACTTAAATACCACATATCAACCAATCAAAGCATACTGGACTGATTCATCCGCTGTTTGTGCAACCGAACGCGTTTGCCGCAACCGCCACGGTAACGCGATAGCGATCTGAAGCTCCGAAGGAACCCGGCTAGTGCAAGGCTAAATTAAAGGCAATAAATGTGTGAATACATAGCCAGACGCGTTTTATCGCTTCTGACAAAAGAATCTAGCAGTGAGCAAAGCTTTGACCAGCACTCTTACGGCTGCCAGCTGCACTGTCCTGTCTGTTCGCCTGTGTCCCACGAAGACATACGCGAGTTGTTTCGGCACAAATAGATTCTGCTAGTTGTATTGATTCTTTTGGACTCTCACCTTTGTGAAAAACCCTATCCTCGGGTGTTCGGCCACCCCAAGGCGCTATACGACGGCAACGCTCATGTTGGCACTTGGGATTGAGACCCACCCCCGACAACCTCTTGTTTTTCGCGATGTTTTAAAGACGATAGTCCTTATTGGGGAGCTTCGGCGGAAATATTTTTGTCTGCCTATCTGTCTGTCTGTCTGTACATTTCTGTGTTTGTCCTCCCTTAAGGATACCTCAAATCGCACCAAACAACTGTTTGGTGCCGTTTTGTGCCCACCAATATTGCTCAAAATTCAGCGTGCATAGTTGTGTGATCGTCAATTAAAAAGCAATTTTCGCTCATATCTGAGACGCCAAAACAGCACGTTGATGTTTTGTATGTGTGCCTTTATACTATAAGGGGCACACACAACTAACTGTAAGGACTGTAGCGTTTATCGCGCTGTGCTGACATTGCAACGCGATGCTTGTTTCCAACGCTTTGCTACGGTGAGGTGGTGGCAACTGCCCGTCACTTTGTGTTCTGCATCATCTCCGAGACAGGCGCTCATCTTTCTCCGCGGGTGCGCCAGCCCTCGTACTTGAAGATAACTACCAGATGGCGCTCTTGTTTACCGTGCCTTGATGCGCTCGTTCCCCTCCGCTACACGCTCGAGGCACTCTAACGCAGCGCCTCCAGACTACCAGTCACCAATTTTCTTGCGCAGCACATCAAATAAACGGTTCGTTCTCTCTCCCCACACGCAAGACTATTGCATTTCGACGAGATTTCCACAGTAACATGCAGATACTGGGCCATTTTTATGTTTGTTTGTTTGTTTTTTTGTCCTTGAATTTTTGGTGCCGAAAAAGAAATAGGGTAAAAAAATTCAAAGCAATCCCCTGACCCCCCACCCCTACTCCCCGTTTTGAAAATTTCTTTGGAATCCTTGAACTTGGAAGGAATGGCAGTGCTGCCACGACATGGACCAGGCTTTGCAAAGCCCCAGCTTAAAATCTTCATACTCAATCTCTCGTCAAGAGGATTTACGCGGTAGTGTTTTGTAGGAAATTTATTAAAACTGTGTGTGATACTCATTTTATGATCAAGACAGCATATATGAGTTTTGTCATAAGTAAGCTAAGAGTTTTTGAGAGGTACCAATTGTTTTGGAATGAAAGACCACAGCATAAATATGAGCAACAGTTACTCTGCCATTTAACAACAAAGAGTCGTGAAAACTTGGCGCAAGTTCGAAATGTTTTAGTTATGACCGCACATAGAGTGTGTGAATGATGTCAGAACATCATTCACACACATCTTAGTCAGGCAGAGGTAATCTGCCTTTAGTCTCTTGAACCTAGGCAATCATTGTTTTTGTCTAAATAAACAGTGAATGAATGAACATATAAAGCTGCCAAAAACTACTGTGAAGTATATTGCGAATAAAACTTTGGACCAAACAAAATTCGTGCTATATTGGTACCAAGTGTAATGTGTGAAGTGATAAACAAAACTAAGACGTCTCCTGATTTGTCTAAACTTTTTGATTGTGTTGTGACTATCCAAATTTTCTCGACAGTGTGGGCTTGGCAGCATGTGAGCAACGCCTCACACTCACGTGATTCGCTTGCTTTTCGTGCAGGCACTCACCCTGACGTGAATGCCGACATTCTTCCATGGGCCGCCTTGCGTAGTCGATCGAGACCCGATGTTAATGGGCCACCAGCCGCAGCATCCTTCGACTACAGCAGTCTTCGTTCAAACTGATCCTGGCTCCGGAAACGAGGGGCATGCACATGAAGATTTTCGCAGACACACCCCTGCCTACGTCATCGCTCAGCTGCCTCGTGTCCTTTTTTTCTCTGGATGCTTCGCTGCTGCGTCGACCTTTCTGACGTCACAGCAGCACTATATAGGCCTGAAAAAACGTCGCCTCTTTCCAGTGGGCTTGGCCGCATGTCAGCGAGGCCTCACGCGATGCGCTTGCCTTTCGTGCAGGTAATGTTTTCATATTCTCTCTTCACCTCTCGTACCTAATACATGGCATTACTCGTGCTGCCAAACCCACGGTGTTTTATTGCCATGATTTGTGAGTGTACTCGTGTTATTCTTAACCCCTTGCTTCTAGCCGGCCTCATTGAGGGCAACCCCGGTCCTAACACTCGATCCACTTCATTACAGCCATCTGATGACATTATGTCAGTGCTGATTGATATTCAGGTCAGACAAGCAACACTCTTAGAAAAAATGTAAGTAATTCACCTAAAGTTATCCGAAAATGACAAAGCTCTTGATGACATAAAGAAAAGACTAGGGGAAACAGAGGGCGTTTGTTCTTCAGTCGCCTTATTCAAAGAACAAATCAATGAAGTTTGAGGCATGGCATAGCAGAGCACCAAGTTGTTTACAAATTAGGCTATGAGACTGGACGACTCTGAAGATCGAGCTAGACGCTCAAATCTAGCGTTTTGGACCAAAAGACAATGAAAATAAAACATGGGAGCAATTAGAAATGTTAATAATTGATTTCTGCAGCACGAGCCTTGAAACTTCTCTGCAACCAAAAGACATAGAGCGCGCTTACAGGTTGAGCCGATTTCGACCAAATTACAATCGACCCAATATTGTCCGGTTTTCCCATTTCAAAGATAAGGAGGGCGTATTATGAAGAAGCGTGCGACTCGAGGACAACAACTTCAGGATTACAGCTGACTTCTTGCCAGCTACTGGCCTTGCTCGTGAAAAGGTATTGGAATTCGGTAAAAACCAGCGAAAACATTTCAAGCTCCGTTATAATATAAAATTACGCTCGAAAACACTACTTACCTTTATATTTCTACTGAGTAGAAGGTCATTAGACAGCCACGGTAGCAATCACATAACTCTTCTCAGCGAGAATCTTCACGAACAACTCTGTCTTTTGTATACACGAACATAAGAAGTACCATGCCCAAACGCGACTCACTTTCACTCATAGCAGACAACACTGACTGGAGTTTCATAGTTCTTACTGAAACCATTAAATTCATTCGTTTCAAACGCGGAACTACAGTGCTCCTTCACTGATTTTGTCATTTTTTGGCGCGACCAACAAAACAAACGTGGTGGCGGTGTCATGACAGCCACACATAACGGCGTGCAATGCACCATAGTTGATGTACCGTGTTCATTAGTAATCTTGTTTGTGCATCGCCAAGCGTCTAATCCACTTGTTGTAATCGGAGTGTGTTAACGCCCGCCTGATGCAGATGCATCTTTCACAAATCATTTTCAAGATGCCATCTATTCTGTCACAACTGCTTTTCCAAATGCCCCCTTTATTTATTTGACCATTTCGATTTTCCAGGAATAACATGGTCAAATGTAGCACTAACTCCATCAAAACACAACGCTGAAACTGAATTCTTAATCTCTTGTTTATTATTCGGCGTATAAAAACTTATCTGTCAACCTACTCGACAAACACTACACTCATCTACCATTCTAGACCTATTGCTTGCGCCTCATCCTCATAATTTTAGTATTGTGTCACATTTATCTGCCATTAGCGATCACTCTGTTCTTCATTGATTGATTTGTGGGGTTTAACGTCCCAAAACCACCATATGATTATGAGAGACGCCGTAGTGGAGGTCTCCGGAAATTTTGACCACCTGGGGTTCTTTAACGTGCACCCAAATCTGAGCACACGGGCCTCGACATTTCCGCCTCCATCGGAAATGCAGCCGCCGCAGCCGGGATTTGAACCCGCCACCTGCGGGTCAGTAGCCGAGTACCTTAGCTACTAGACCACCGCGGCGGGGCACTCTGTTCTTCATACAACCTTTTAGCACTGCTTACCAAATCCCAAGAAAATAAATCAAACAATAAGATTGTACGATAAGTGCAACTACGCAGCTATAAACGATGAACTCGCAGCTCTGTCTCAATTCCATCTAGCCAATTTTTTATCCGCACTGTCGAAACAAACTGGCACCTATATTGAACTAAACTACAGCAACTTATAAAAGCTTACGTTCCCACTGCCACCTCATCCATAAGGTCAACATTCCCATGGTACAACGCCTCACTAAAACGTCATAAAATAAAAGGAAGCGTCAGTTTCGTTCCGCTAAGCACTCGGACACCCAGTGCGCATAAGAAAAATACAAGGCAACAAGAAGTTTTTTTTTATTCTCTCGCAGCTAAAGGCAAGCGTTCTTTCTATTTTTCTACCTTACCTCATATGCTCCGAAAGAACTGGTAAGCAGTTTTCAAAAACAATTAACCCTTCATCTATTGCCCCTTCATCAAATATTACACTACGAGACGAACATAATGTTTCAATTCCTGAACACTTTACTGCGCAAGTACTGAATGAAACCTTCTGTTCTGTATTCGCCATAGAACCAGACGGTGACCTTCCCCATGCCCTTTCTGTATGCCACCGACCATGTCCAAGTTTATATTTTATGTCAATGGTATTTGCAAAGTCAACGAATCATTAAAGCTCACTTCATCAATGCGTATAGATGGCATTAGCACAAAAATATTGAAGAACACTAAA
The DNA here is from genome assembly GCF_043290135.1 of Rhipicephalus microplus. NCBI lineage: Eukaryota > Metazoa > Arthropoda > Arachnida > Ixodida > Ixodidae > Rhipicephalus > Rhipicephalus microplus. The sequence continues at coordinate 60,833,697 of NC_134700.1, read as the reverse complement.
CTTGTAACATGTTTATTTTATCTCACATTTTTAAGCAACCGCACTCATCTAGAGTTGTGCCTCAAGACTGGAAGGTAGGCAAGCTCAGTCCAATACCAAAGAAAGCTAACTCGCACTCACCCAAAAACTACCGTCCCATTTCACTCACAAGTTTATAGTGTAAAATAATGGAACACGTAATCTATTCCCACATAGTCAACTTTCCAGCACCTCTTGATTCTTTTTTCATAAAAACCAACATGGCTTATAAACATGTGTTTTATGTGAAACTCAACTAGCTCTGTTTACCAATGACGTTAGCTCTAGTATTAATGTATATATACCCACAGACGCACTCTTTTTAGACTTTGAGAAAGCTTTTGACAAAATTGCTGTTAGGCGCTTGTTCTTAGAACTTTCCTGCCCGAACCTTGACCCATTAGTTTTCCATTGGATCTGTGACTTTTTAACTAACCACCAGATAGGTTTTATCTAACCACGCTAATAGATTTTATTCGTTTTTACGTCCCGTTATTTCAGGCGTGCCACAAGGCATGGTTCTAAGACATTTGCTTTTTCTCGTATATAATTACTAACTGCCGATTAATATTCCCTCTAACATCAGACTTTTCGCCGTTGATTTTGTCATTTATCGCCCAATCAACAACATATCAGATGTTCATGAACTTCAATATAACCTTCATGAAACTGGAATCTGGTGCAAAACATGGTTAATGTCTTTTAACGCAAACAAAACGTCCTTATTCTCTTTTCATCGTCGACAGTATTACCCATTTCCCGCATACTTCACAACAAAAACTCATATTTCAGCCCCGCTGCGGTGGTCTAGTGGCTAAGGTACTCGGCTGCTGACCCGCAGGCCGTGGGATCGAATCCCGGCTGTGGCGGCTGCATTTCCAATGGAGACGAAATTGTTGTAGGCCCCTGTGCTCAGATTTGGGCACACAATAAAGAACCCCAGGTAGTCGAAATTTCCGAAGCCCTCTACTACGACGTCTCTCATATTCATATGGTGGTTTTGGGACATTAAACCCCACATATCAATCAACGCTTAAATTTCACGTGTAACTTAATACAAGTATCGTGTCCATTTTTGTTGTGACTTAACATGGTCTTTTCACTTAATGCACATCAATAATGAAGCAAACTATGCTCTTGGCTGCCAGCGCCACAACCTTCATCTAGCTCCCACTTCTGTCAAACTACAAGCTTATCAGACACTAATCAGACAAAAACTTGAATACGCATGCTCTCTTTGGGACTCTCATCAGAGTAACAATACTACAACACTTGAAACAGTGCAAAGCCGGGTGACAAGATTCATTTTTTTTAGATTATCCATATAAGTCAAGCGTAACCGAACTTAAATCTCTTGCTAACCTCGCCACCCATTTGTCGCGCCGCTTTGTTGCTCGTCTGTGCCTCTTTTTCAATTTCTATCATGAATCATCCCGTTCTCCCAACATCAAGCCAGCCCATCGTCATGCAGACCGCATAAATCACGGGAAATCTGTTTACCGGCTAAGTGCTCACACCACTGCGCACCTTTCATCCTTTTTTGTCAAGACCGCACAAGATTGGAATGGCCTTCATCCTCACGTTGTACACCACTCCGGTATCATCAACTTCAAAGCAGCAGTCGAACATTTACCCCTTTAATGCATTGCATTAGCCCACCCTTTTGTGCAAAAATAATTCGTTCGTGCCTTTGAGGTATTGTTAAGAAATATACTTAAATAAATAAATACTCTAAAAACGGATTGTCTGCGTCAGTCGAGAAATCGCTGGATCATGGAGGCACCATCAAGACAATGCCTCGAGATATACTGCCTTTGTTATGGACTTCCTGATGAAATATGGCATAGCACAGTTTTTTCACCCACCCTGTAGCCGAAATGTCGCTCATCCAGACTTGTTCTGTTTCCCCCAACGGAAAGGGCTATCAAAGAACAGCACCACAGCTAGGTCCGAGCCATTCAAGAGGTCATGACGAGGTTGCTAAATAGCATTTCAGTTTCTGTGTTCAAGAAAGCTCCATTGATTGTCAGTCCTTGAAAACTATATTGGCACATGAAGGGCGTTATTTTGAAAACTACTCAGTTGATGTGTCAGAGTAGCGAATATTTTTTTTGTAAATTCGGTGCTACCCTTTGGACAGACCTAGTAGATGCACTCATCAAATGAAGCCAAGTTTTCCGCTTCAATGCATGTCTTGCTCATCACAAGTTTATAATAATTTAGAGAGAGAAGGAATATAAGAAAGGCAGGGAGGCTAACTAGAATCATTTGTATCTATGAAGTTATTGATGCATCTAACTTTTTGACTTTGTCAGGAACTTTTAAGTTGTGAAATTCGCGCCGTAACAGAACTGGGCACTAACAGATAAAAATGAATTCATGCAGCGACTGACTGCAGCTTTCATGACAGAAACTATCGGCATCTTTACACGACATATGTTAGCCTGCACAATGTCGTGCAACTTTATTTTATTTCTTTGTGCAAAGGATGCACTGTTCAGACTTCTGCCATGAACTAATTCCCTATTGCATTTGTTTTTACTGATGTTAGTATTTCTCTTGCACTTGTCAGTGTTTTGAGCTCTGCTTTGGAAGCGGATTCTTATAGCTTTCCATTGCTGTTTATGCGCTTGAGTTGTGTGCATTTATTGCTGTATCTTTTTTCACTATCTTGAGCAGCACACTGTGTTTCCTGTTACTATGAACGGTGTTTTTTATTCTTTTTCCAGCTATTAAAAGCTTTTTAACACTGCCTATAACAATTTTACAAGCACATCCTAATTTCTATGGCTGTTGGCCACACTGTTTTAAGTGACGCTTCTTGCACTCTGAAATGAGTATGAGCACGCTTCTTTTGAATGCTCAGCTTTAGGATTCTTAAAACTAGATCTCATCATTGAATGCTACCGCAAAGAGTCAACTTATTTAGTTTTCAAGTACAAAGTCTATGCACTGGCTGTGGTTAATCTCATTAATGAAAGTGTATGAATAGTTGTGCAAGGACGAAATTTGCAAGTGGTTTAGAGCATCTACAGGCAGTTATATTGAAATTTCCTGCAATAAAAGTAGCCAGAGATTGTGCATTTTCACAGCTACAAAGGTTGACCAAATTATGCTTGACAATAGAACGACCACTATACAGCTTTCTGTATTACAGTTCTTAGGGTTTTCCGAAGCACAACTCATAGTGCTGTAGTGAACAGTAGCAATATTGAAATGTTTGCACAATATCGGTTGCACATACTCTAAGAGAAGATTATAAACGAGTTTATTCTTCGCCACAGTGCAAATGCACAGGACTGTTTGTCCTCTCTTTTAATAAGTGTCAAAACCCATGCATTTCACCTTGCACCTAAAACATAACAGTCTTGCGAGTTCTGGCATCCCTCTTTTGCCTAGCCACAAAAATTGAAACGCTGTGTTTGGTGTGGATAAAATCGTCGCTACAGCCATGACTCTAGAAAATGGTACTTTGGGTCAAATTTATGTCTGCTGGCACAACAAATGCTGATAGATACTGAACAAAACTACATAACTGAAGAACACTAAGTAGCAAAGGTGTAGACAATGTACATGACGCCCTTTCACACACCTTTTGTCAAACTGGCCATCTTCTGCAAATATTTAGTAAAAAACAAAATCACCAACACGCCATATAGTCAGAACTTTTTACCTACCGACTGCCATGTTTTACTTGAATTAAAAGGACATTTGTACGCAGAACAGTTCTGTTCAATTGAAGTGAAATATGAAGTTCAGTGCATTTTCAAGCACATGGCACAAAGCAGATAAAACGCAGGCATTGTAAAACATTCAAAGCATCTACAAAATTGCATCAGACGATACAGCGATTATTTAAAAAAAACAAAGCATTGTTCAGTCTAAATTTAGAACTATTGCAGTTGTAGAGAAGCCTTGGAACCCTGTAATAGATCACCCTTCCAGTGGCTATAGCAGACAATGTTGCCTTTTTTCTGCTCCACCAATTCATATGTCACGGTTGACCCCAGGAGAAGCTCAGTAGTTGAGGTCATGTCTTTTTGTTGAATGTCGCTTCAAGAAACCATTCTCGAAGAGTGCCACACTGTGCACTGCAAGACTAGCGCTTACCACCTGCATACGAATACTTTATTGGAACAGTTAAACTGTACGCTCACGAGGCGGCATGCTCTCTGGTACATTGCTGCAGATCACACAAATGGGATGCCATTCAGCGCTTCATCACCTACGTCTATAATACCACCGCACAGTGCACCACTGGTTTTTCACCAATGTATGGCAAGCACTCGTCGCACACAGTCGACATGAAATTGCTACACAAGCCGTAAACATCTAAGTGCACACTGATATTTGCCGCGCCACACTTGTTGAATGGCATCGGGAGCATGCCAAGGCCTTTACTTTGCATGAAGAAGAGCGTCGGAAGAGTATTTGCGGAGACACCAATACTCCGCCCCTGTTGCCCCTGAGCTCTCGTGCGTTTCTAAGTCCCTATGCCACTAATTGGCCTCTCTTCAAAACTCCCGCCCCAATAGAAAGGCTTCTTCTGCGTCATTACACAAAAACTATGGTTAATAACCTGATTGAAACCATTGAACGATCTTTGAGCCTGTGCTGTTGAGCTTGAAACATTGTCAACAAGAGAGCCTCAAGGTCTACTATGACACGCACATAGTGATAAATAGGTAGTAGGTTACTGAGCATTTCCATTTTTTCATCTAGGGTACTTGTATCGAATCCTTGAAACTCTATTTAATCGTCCTCTTCATCGCCTTCTAGTGGGTTGTCCTCTTCGGCATCTTTTGAGGGAACACCGCTTGTGTGGAGAGTCTGCGCTCAATCTTGACTGTCACCATTGGGGTATATTTCTGAGTGCCACTCGATAAATGCCTTTACAGAGTGAAGGAACCACAGCTTTGTAATGAAAAATATAAAATATATCTTACTTTTGTGGTGTATCTTGTGGACCACTACTTCTTTATGATATAACTTGTAGTAACACTGTCATAATGTATATGTTAGTGTTATTGGTAAGGTATTTATTGTATCATACAGTGACGTCTAATGCTATACTTGATAAAGCGTAAATGTACAAGAACATGAAATTAAGAGGCAATGTTCAGTATTTGTACGTATGGTCAATGTCTGCTTACTGTAAATTTACCTCGTTTACCGTTTACCACGTTCATCGGAATAGAGTGTTGGGCTAGTCAGTGCTGTGTGTCTGTTCTTGTTCTTTGTCCTCATATCTTGTGCTACAAATTATTAGAAGTTGTATGTTAGTTTCCTTTTGTTTTATTTTCCAGTATGTCATTTTTTTGCATCAGAAATATGCCTGTTTGTGAAACTCTATTTTTATCTTTTGTTTTAGCATTAAAACACTGTTTAAAATTGCAGAGCAATGCATTTTCTAGGTTGATTAAAACAGCAAGCAGTAGCTCAGCAACACTATGATGTAAATGTGGGAGGGAAACCCTTCACAATTGTTTGTGTCTATTTCATGTGATGTGTCTTGACATTAGAAAATCGCACTTATAGCTCTATCACCATAAGCCCTCATGTGGATTGTCATTTAGGTCTCTTATGTGCATGGAATGCTAGAAGACATTAGGCAGTTGCATGCATTTGTGAAATCATATTATTAACTGCGTTTGTAAAATTATATTAACTCTCACTGCATTGAATTTAGGCCAAAATGAACTTTTGTGTCATGAACATTCATTGAGACCTTTATGTTTAAGGGTGTACCGACACGAATTTCGAATATTTTAGGCTTGGTGCTCTAGATATAACCAAAGGTGTCAAGAGACCTTAGAAAAGCATCGAATATATTTTCAATACCGCCACCATAAAAAGAAAACAGGTATTTACTTTCGCTATCGAATGAGGGTTTCGCAGTGACGCCTAAACACAAGTCTCACATAGCGAGGAAGCTGCCACTCGTTAAATATTAGTGTCAGCTTTGTCATTTCCTGTTATCGTCGCATACGGTTCACGTAAATGAAGATTACATTTCCATTCAGTGACTTGTGCGACCCAGGCGAAATGTAGATCGCAAACTTCACAAACCCACTCAGCTTAGTTGCCTTAATATAACGGCCATTGTGATCCGGCTGGCGATGGCCTGCACATCCTATAGCCGGCGGTAAAATCAATGTAAATAATTTTATACGTGTTTTACGACTCCGGTGTGTCAAGGGCGTAAATGGGAACGGGCATCATGGAGATGAACAATCTCCCTTTGGGGTGCCCCAAAAGCTAGTCAGTTTTCCTTTAAAGTATTAAATGCGAATCATTTCCTAATGAACTTCGGTGACTTTGAGCGCCTCTATCTGTCTGCCTGTCTGTCTGTCTGTCGGTGTATGTATCTATACATATATATCTATATATATATATATATATATATATATATATATATATGTATATATATATATATATATCAATATACATCAATCTATCCTTCTATCTATCTGCCACCTAGCAATTTTAGCTTTCCAGACGGTTTAGATAAGGCTATCAATATCAAAGTTGGTATGGCATAACATGACTGCATGAAGAACTTATTTCACTAGTCATAACATGAAAATCATGATATGTATGTCATGAATGTCATGGCTTACTTTTCATGATCCTGCAGCTCATGCGGTGATTTCATTCACATGGAAAGTTTCAAAACTGGTATGGCACGGCATGATTGCGTGACAAACACAAGCGACAGACCCTAACATAAAAATCATGACATGCGTGTCATACAACAACATGTCTGCGTTCCATGCTCATGGTCCACTCGCAGCCGTTTTGCTAGCGTCACATATACCAAAGTCGGTATTATGCGAAGCGAACGGACGACATAGTTAAACGACACATCCAAACATGATAATCACGACAAGCGTGTCATGTAAATACATGACTACATGCCACACTGATGATGCGCTGGCGGCTGTTTCGCTAGCTTCACATATGCAAAATATAGTATTACGTGATGCCATTGGATAACGAAGGTATGTGATTGGTGCAAACTTGATAATCATAAGATGCGGGCCATATGAGAACATGACTACATGCCATAGTGAAGTCGCGAATACATTTCGACGTGACACGGGACGCTTGGTCGCCGGCGTTTATTTAGTCGCGTCACACCGGCGTTGCCACGATAGGCGCCGATCCTGCCATATACTCGCAGGTGCGTGCCGCGCTGCATTGCTTTGACGCATGCGCGTTGCAGAGATTCCGGCGTCCTTCCATCATGAAAAGACGGAGACGCAGTGTTTTAACGCACCGGCGCGAAATGCAGCAATTCGAATTCCGCAAGGGTTGCCGTCGAGCCACGCCGACGGATGCAAGGCGAGCCTGAGTCAGACTAAAGAGTACTCGCGTTTTGCTAACGTGGCGGTGCTTTGCCCAGCGTGCCCGGTGTTTCAACGCTACATTGGAGTATATTGGGCCCTTCATGATGCGCTCAGGGCGGTTTCGTTAGCTCCACATAAACCAAATTTGATGTCGGTGTTACGTGACGTCAATGGATAACGAAATATTAGACTGGCGCAAGCATATTCCTGACACGCATGCCATGCAAGAACATGAAAGTATACCACGCTCATGGCGTGCTTGCAGCAGTTTCGCTAGCTCCGCATGTACTAAGTTTGGTATCATGTGACGTGAATAGATTACAAAGGTAAACGACACATCCAAACAAGATGATCATGACACAGAAGACATGTAAAGCGTAATTTACCTCCACTTCGAAACGTTGTGATGATTTTAAAGGGACATATCAACATGTCACGTTCGTGCTTCGTACATCGATTGCCACTGTACGTGGGATCTGCCAATTTTTCGCTTTTTACTTCATGTGATGTGCCTTGACATAGTAAACCGCAACTAAGAGTCTGAGTAGTGCTGTTATCAGAAGTCCTTATGCGCAACGCCACCTTATAGTCTAATGTGCATGCAATTCACAAGAACATTAGCATTTGCAGGTCTAATGTCAATCTAATGACTCATCAGGTGTGCATTAGGTCCGTTTTTGACTCTGAAATTTTATTTCCATAAGATCAAGATTTTTGCCATCTATTTATTTTATTTGCATTGTTCTTAACTTTTTGGTCACGCATTGGAGATGATTTTTTCTCACAACCATCGAGATCGACGCTGACGCCTAGATTTCTGCAAAATGAGCTCTTCTCTGCATCACGTTCATATTTAGCACTTGACAGTTAACCAAAATGTTTAGCATTTAACTGGAATGTCCATCATGTAGAAAAGTTGCGGCCTATTTTCACGCCCCGTTCAAGTTTTTCGTATATCGAGAGTAATTCATAAGCGTCCTCATTTGTCGAAGCGCAAGTGTTTTCATAAAACTCAAAAATGTGGGAACACAGGCTCCTGCGGATGAAGTAGAAGCTATATATAAGGAAGGTCATGATTATGATGTCGATTTGCTTTTGCGCCCTTTAAAACAGGGGTTGGGGTGTACAAGGTATGGGTGTATTGGCACCATTTACCGCATGAGTGCCCGACTACACCTGCGGCACCCCGAGTTAAGAAATTTTTAGTCTCGTCAGACTTCTTCCTCTAATTTCTGCCGCTTTTAGATATACCGGATAAGCAACACACATTGAACCGTAGACATGAGCCCCTAATTTTGCAAGGAATTTAACGTATACACATTGCCCACACTTAGCTTATCTTTTCTTGGTGTCTGCAGAGGATACACCTACTTGCGTGGCCTAGTTTCGCAAGCTCCATAGGAATTGAAGGGGGCACATGCACTGCACACCGCGTGTTTGTCGAAATTCAGAACACGCCGGTCGCTTGGGGCATGTCGAAGCATCTTTGGTGGACAGGCGGCTTCTTTTTCACCGTTCATCTTTTTCTCCCCACCATAGTTGCCACATTTCCTTTCTGCCATACATCTCCTTCTACGATGTCGCTGCTGCTAACAGAAAGCCTGCGACCACCACAACACTTCATTTCCCTGTAAGCAGTGAGGCTTTCGGCAACCGGCGACTGGGCAACCGCTATCCTGCTTCCGGTCGCTGTGAGAGATAGCGCTCAGGACGCCCGATACGCCGTGTTCGAGGAAGAACGTCAAAGACGCCGCCGTCTTGTTCACTTCGGCATTTATTTTGATAGTTATATTGTCAACCCTGAACACCGTCTTGCTTTAATGCTAGAAAATTGCACGCGACACAGACAGAACAGATGAAAAAGGGTAGTGATGCAGAGGCTCAATTGTTCTTGGACTGTTAGATTGCACGCCATGTTGTGGATGACACTGCGCTGAGTGCCAATAAAACCTACAGAGAAATTTTCCCACAAAGACATGACACGCTGAAAGATCGAGGGCCATCACAAGAAGACGTCGAAATAGGCCTCTCAGAGAGGAACAAGGACAGTGACTCGCTTGTTAATGGCTGTGACTCTCTTTGACAGATCCATAGAATTGCGGTGGCTATGACACGGGGGAGAAGTGTGCGGAAATTTACCTTCTTGTTTTGAGCGCAAAAACTGTGTGTTTTGGAGACAGCTGAGGAGTCGACACGACCTCTTCAATTTATGTAACGGTGCCCATCCTGGTGTATTCTTCGAGCAGTAGCTCGAGCATGATTTTTCAAATATTGCACAGCATAATAAATGACGTTTGCAGAAGCCGTGTTACTTTTTCTCAGCAGCCCCTGCACGCATTCAATTTATGTAGAGGCGTAGAAGGGTCATCTATAACCTTATTCTCTCTTATCTATGAACTCCAAAGGTCTGTCACTTTTTTCACTTCATGCACTACGGTAATAAATTCTGCATTAATTTATTTAAAAGAAAATTACGAGTTTGTAGTTAGCACTGTGTACATGAGACAGCCAGGTATGACTGCAAACATAATTTATACTCTGCTGCAGTTATTTCGCAAAACTGTAACCGGCGTTATTACCAAAGGCAAAATTTTCTTACCAGTGAAAGTCGTGACGCTGAATTAAGTTCAAAAACACTCTCTACAATATATATCTCGTTTGAGGCAGGTATCTTTACAGCAACCGAAAAGTGAGTAGTGTCTCATTTTTGTTCAGTGCATAACTGACTGAAACGACTTGGGATATGCCGGGTCCAAACTTGTCGGGCCCGGGCCTGGTATGGACCCTACTCAAGAACACCGGGCAGGGCTCGGACGGAATCGAACATTAAGTTTCCAGGCCTAGCCGGGTCAGGGAAAATTGGCCCGTGCAGTGCTCGATAGTCAGTAGCTACAATGATCTATTTACTTCCGCAAGTCGACGTTGGGAACGGCCCCAGGAGGTCAATGCCAATCTGGTTTTTTGGGCTGGTTTTTTGGGCGGTGTCTTTTGTCGCTGACAGTCTCCGCACGGACTTACGTAGCGAGAGACGTCGGCGGCCAGGCACGGGCAGTAGCACTTTTTTTCTATTCTTGCGAAAGTGCGGGAAAGACCGAGGTGTCAGCTGTCGTGTCGTCATGTAGAGCCTGAAGAATTTTTGGTGGCTATGTCGAATGTACAATGATGAGATAGCTGGCTGGGGCCGGAGAGAACTTTTTAACGAGGAAGTTGTTAACATAAAAAATAACGCCAGTCCTCGCCTGTATACTTGCGGGACGAGAGTAGTCCGGCCCTCTCGGTATTCCACCAGGCCGCTCTGTTCGAAGTCGGCTCGTTGTCGCTCGATGAAGTCGTCGGCACTTATATTTCTTAGGAACCACTCATCATCTTGATCGTTTTGTGGTGATATATTGACGGGGGCACGAGGCAGGCATTCGGCGTCAGAGTGTTCTCAGCCGGACTTGTACACGACGGCAACGATGAATTCTTGAAGTATTAGTCTCCAGCGTTGGAGGTGAACTGAAGGGCTCCTAATGTTATCGAGCCAACAAAGGGTGTGGTGGTCGCTCACAACTTTGAAAGACGCGCCGTAGATGTGAGGGTGAAACTTCGACGCTGCGCTAAAGATGGCAAACCACTCCTTTATTTGTTGTGGAATAAATGGCCTCGGCCTTCGATAGCTATGGGCTAGGGCAACTAATAACCCTTTCCATGCCATCGGTCATTTGCACAACGGTGGCGCTGAGTCCTACGTTGCTTGCATTTGTATGTACTTTTGTTTCGTCACATTCGTTGAAATGCCCTAGTATCGGTGGTGTTTACAGGCTTAGTTTAGGTTTCTGAAAAGCTTCCTATTGTGGCGTTTCCAAGCTGAATTCAACGTCGGTTTTCGTGAGGTGAGTTAGTGGCTTGGCGATCTTTGAGAATCTCTTGACGAAACGCCAGTAATTGTCGCACAGTCTGAGGAATCGGCGTGTTGCCTTCTTGCAGTCGGCGGCGGAAAATAGAAGATGGCGGCTGTTTTGCGCAGGTTGGCACGGACTTCAGACTTGCTAATAACGTTTTTCAGGAACAAAGCTCCTCGTAAGCGAAGCAGCACTCTCCTGGCTTCACGGCAAGTCTAATGGCTGTCATAGCTTGAAGTACTGCTTCAAGAAGCCGGAGATTTCCCCGAAGCTGGAGAAACACAGGACGACGTCCTCCAAGTATACGAGGCAAGTCTGCCATTTTAATCCAGCCTTAACGATGTTCATGACGCACTGGAACGTCACAGGCGCTGAGCAAAGACCAAATAGCATGACCCTGACCTCGAAAAGGCCTTCTGCTGTTATTAAGGCAGTCTTCTCTCCATCTTCCTTGTGAACCTCGATTTGCCATTAACCGGTCTTCAGGCACATCGACTAAAGGACTTCCTGCTGTGGAGTCGATCTAGAGCGTCGTCTATACGTGAAACAGAATACACATCCTTCTTAGTGATTTTGTTCTGGCGACGGTAATCGTCGTTCTTTTTTATTTACATCATGGGTGTTGCTCACGAAATCTCTAACGGCTGAATGATGTCATTGCGTAGCTTTTCGTCGACTTGTTTCTTCCCGGCTTCTCGTTAACGCGTCTAAACGTGGTACGGGCTCTCTCGAAACGGTCCGACACTTTTGCTGTAATGATACGATGTGTCGCGACTACGGTTTGTCAAATTTCTAATGATGACGAGATGCAGCCCTTCCATTGCAGGAGCAGGGCCTTGAGCAGCTCTTTCTCATGCTTCGGAAGGCTCAGGTTGGCGTCGAAATCTGTCTGAATGGGGACGTCGTTTCGCCGAAGCAGCTACGGCAGCCTTGAAAAGGGCGAAGCAAGTACTGGTGTCCACGAATTGGTCGACGTAGGCAACCGTCATACCATCATTTATGTGCCTATATTTGTGGCTGAAGTTTCTTAGCACTACCTCTGTTTTGCCATCACGCAGCTCGGCTATGCCTGTTTCGACGCAAATCTTTTGGTTTGAGAATAGAAGCTGATCGCCCTCGAGGAAGCGTTCAAGGTTTCGGGCTCTATTGTTAGAGATGAAAATGATAACATTAGAGAAATGAGGAAGGATGACCTGCTCTTTTATTACAATCAATGCGCCAACATCGCGTAGGGTGCCAGCTCTTTCTTTCAGGTTAGTGCAGATTCAGACCTGAGGCGTATGACGGCACCTTCGTGCCTTAGGAAGTTCATTCCAAGCATCACGTCTCTGGAACGTTGTTGTAGGATAACAGAACTCGAACAATAGGTACGATTGTTGATTGCGATTCGCGCTGTGCAAGCTCTTACCGGCGTTATCAGGTGGCCTTCAGTGGTCCGGACTTCGGGTCTATCCCAAGCTGTCATCTATTTCTTAATATTGGCGATGAACGGCCAACGGATGACGGAATAATCGGTGCCAGTGTCAACGAGAGCGTTGACATTGTGACCGTAGGCGAGAATGTTGAAGTTGCTAGTTTGTCGCCCGGCGTTGGGTTGCGTGGTGGTGTCGGATCACGGCTATGATGATTTGTACCACTGTTTTGATGTTGCATCACCAGGTCTTTTTCTGGCCGCACAGTCGTGACGTTGGGACAACGTTGAGGTGGCGGCCTGTTCTTGAAGTGTGGTCCCGGCGTCATCATCAGCGTAGGGGGATCTTCGCAGTTCCTCGCACAGCAATCACACCTCCATCGTTGCTTCCCTTAGTTTTCCGAGGGAGGGCTCGAAAATGGCCCCGAGTAGGGCCGGTGTACTGGTGGCGTTGGGGTGGCATGTAGCGGCCTAGCGATGGTGCGCGTTTTGTCGTCAGGGTGTCCACTGTGCTCCAGCGCAGTAGTTGACAATATCTTGAGGTCATTCACCCCGCTGCGGACACGGCGCATTCAGTTCTAAAACCCGTTGCCCCATTTGTCAAGACTGGCAGCGGTGGTAGGTGTGGTGAGCTTACTCGCAGTGGTAACACAGTGGGCGAAGGTCGGGAGCACGCCAAACATGGGTCTGCGTGTATCGCTGGCCGGCTTGTGGGCGGTGTGAAAACGGTGGAGGCGGCGGTATTCCCTGGAGGTAAAACTGCGTCGAAGCGCCGTCTTGGCGTGGGCGTGGAGGAGAACCTTACGGTGGGCTGCTGTCGCATAGCTCATAACCTGCGCCTGTGGCTCTGTAAGCTGAAGAATGACCAGAGACTGCTGGATCTCCTTACGTACCAATCCCGCGACAGAGTCTACTTCAGGTTGTGCTGAAGGTAGCGATTTCCGCAGCTCCTCCTATACAATCACTCAGATGGTCTCACGCAGTCGGTGGTTTCTAGGGCTTAGATGTCGGCGTAACCTGTATCCGATAAGGTGCAGTTGTGTTGCCGTGTCCGCATATCGAGCGTCTTCTCAATTGTGGATGCTTTTGAAGCGAATGAAGCGACCGTGTGGGGTGGCTTCTCAGTCAATCCGACCAAGTGTCTTCGTTTGGCACCCCTTACAAGGGAGCTCACTTTCTTTCATCGGTCATGGCACAGTTGTTGGGACAAAACAGGCACGTCAATTCTTTAGTGAAACTGTGATATTTTCCTCCGGGGGGAGGGGGGGCAACTGCACCCGGATTTGCAGCAAAGCAGCGGCCTCTTTTTCTGGGCGACACTCGTGAATGTTTCCAAAAACGCCCCATGGAAGAGATACCCGGTTTGAAGCGCTGACTGCCCATTTTCGAGCCAGGCTATTGTGACATGTTCTAACTAGAATTACACGTGACCGAGCTTCTCTTCTGTGTCCCAGTGGTTGAGGCTGGCCATACGGTCGTAAGTTGCAAGCCAGGAGTCCAAATCTTTAAACGACGACCCACAAAAAATTGGTGGCTCCTTTGGCTGCTGCATGACGATCGCGAACTGCAGCGTCAATGTTGCCGCAGTCGAGGTCATGGCTTTAGTCTTCCAATTTGTGTCTTATAGAGGCCCGTACTCCGGTGGGAAATTGCTGCCTGCGGCCTGTTCGCTGCTCGTGGCTGGCGTCGGTGTCTTCTCCGCGATGTCGGTTAGTTTTTGGCTTGACTGAGGCGTCCAGTACATGAAAGAAGCAGCACCTCTACCCGATGTCACGGGGTCGCAACGTGGACGCAGGGGGGCAGACTGTAGGTAAGGGATTAAACTGTTTATTTGGCCAAACTGGTGGCTAGGAAAGTGAGGGTTGGACTACTGCAGTACAATCGGCACTGATAGCGGCGAACAGATTGTCGGCAGTTGATCAACTGACAAGCGGTGAAGCGCGTCGACATTTATATACGTGTCGTGGAATATTCAGGCGTTATCGTTAGCGGCCACGCAGATTCCCGACTAATCTGTACTGTTCGCGAACTAGGCGTAATCTTAACGAAATGATCTACTAGAGTTCCAAAGCTTCTCAAACACCACAGCTGTGCTTTTCGCTAATAATTACGTACAGTGTAACTGGGTGATAACGAAACTTGAGAGCGGAACGTGGCAATCTAATGCTTGACCGCTGCCGCTTCTCTTTGGCGCGGCCTCCGAATGCTCTTCTCCGCCTCTAAGAGCACTTGTTTCCTTTTAACACGGTGCATTGGCTATGGCGCTAGCTACTCGCGATGTAGGTGTTTTTCGAAAAGCTCCCTACAGCTACGGTGAGCAATTGGCGCGGATAGTTTTACGTGATCCTTATCATTGTATTCTCACTTTCACTTCGAGATGCTATTATTGGCAGGTTTCAGAACTTAAGCTCGATTAGGGACCGATGACTGAGTGACACATATTGACGCAAGGAATACAAAGAATACAGGAAAAGGACGACCCTGCCCGGGTACTGTGGAGTGTCACAGCACAAAAGAGAACACAAGTTGGTTGAAAATTTCTTAAGCCCTCTACATCGCTGTAGCTCACAATAATATAGTGGTTCTGACAGGCAGTACCCCTGCAATTATTAACGCGACAGGGCTCATTTGCAGAAATGTCTGCGTCAGTGTGCACGTAGTTGATTGTGAGCAAAAATTATCATCTTATGCGTCACAGAAAACTAGAGAACGATGCAAATAAAATAAATTAAGAAATCCAGGAATAGTGTGGGAACCGATCCTGTGTTGTTTAATTCCAAGTAAGGATTGAACCGGGGTCGTTTTCGTGCAAGCAAATGTTCTACCACACGCCCACACCTGTGCTTGTGGAAACACTGAATAAAAACTTCATCTAGTTGGAAACGCAATGAAAGTAGCTTTCATGCTTCACAAACACACCCGTCCAGTAAACATGCTTCATATAGCAACGTGCACTATTTGCAGTAATGCATGGTACAACCATTCAGTGCCAACGGACGTCAGAATATCTGATTAATAAACGACTCCGTGGTTGAAAGCTGGTACCCCACTACGAAAGGCACACACACTACTGCGCCTATTCGCTTAAGAACACGTATGGAGAGCATAGCGAATTCAATTGATTGATTTGTGGGGTTTAACGTCCCAAAACCACCATATGATTATGAGAGACGCCGTAGTGGAGGACTCCGGAAATTTCGACCACCTGGGGTTCTTTAACGTGCACCCAAATCTGAGCACACGGGCCTGCAACATTTTCGCCTCCATCGGAAATGCAGCCGCCGCAGCCGGGCATCGAACCCGCGACCTGCGGGTCAGCAGCCGAGTACCTTAGCCACTAGACCACCGCGGCGGGGCCATAGCGAATTCAAAAAAAAAAATTTCATGCACTACGTGTCTGATGTACGCACTAGGAACCGGATGTCGCTATCACTGTCCGCTTCTAAAAGCGAAGCTTTAGATCTCCTAATTTTTGAATATTACTCTTATGAACGGACACTTTTATTGTATCTCCTTCGTTCATGTGCTGCCTATTTGTTTTTTGCGAGCTATCTCAAGCCCAATGAAATACAAGTTTACTCCTCAATACCGACAATAGTTGGCTCTCTATATGCAGATTTTAACCACGCTATAAGTTTTGAGGTGTTTTAGTGGCATGGAAGCAATAGAGAAAGCATTGTGAGAGTTAGCACAATGTTACATTGTTAGTACAAAAAAATGTTTTTCTCAGTTTCTCTAAAAAGGATTAAAACATGCCCCTACCTCCCCTAAAGGAATTGTGAGGAAATGCGAATGTCTTGCGTAGCTTTCATAACGCCGTTTTGCACGTGATAACTCAGCGTTGGAGGAATAAAGTTTTCTTTTAAATTCGAAGCATTTATTAGCCAATTTCGGCGACTTCAAGCGTATCAATCAATCTATCTATATGTCTATCTATCTATCTATCTATCTATCTATCTATCTATCTATCTATCTATCTATCTATCTATCTATCTATCTATCTATCTATCTAGCCACATACGACTTTCAACTCTCCTGGCCGTTATGATTATGGTATCAATACTAAACAGGGTATGGCATTACGTGACTGCATGACAAGCATACGTGACTAGTCATAACATGAAAGTCATGACATCTATGCCATGAATGCTATTATTTACATTTTATGATCTTGCTGCTCTTGTGGGGGTTTCGTTCACATGAAATGTTGCAAAAGTGGTATGACATGACTGCGTGGCGAACACAAGCAACAGACCCTAACATGAAAAACATGGCATGCGTGTCATATAACAAGATAAATACATGCCACGCTCATGATGTGCTCTTGGCCATTTCATTATTTTTACATGTACCAAATTTGGTAATACGGGACATGAATGAATGACGAAGGTATGTTACTGGTGCAATCATGTTAATCAATAATTGCATGTCCTGTAACAACATGACACGCTCAAGATGCGCACGCGGCCGTTTCGCTAGTTTCACTTATACCAAATTTGGCATTACAGGACATGTATATATGACGAAGGTATGTGACGGGCGCGAACATGATATTCATCAGGTGCGTTTCAAGTAAAAACATGACTGCATGCCGCGCTTATGATGTGCTCGCGGCCGTTTCACTAGCTTCCCATATACCGAGTTGGGTATTACGGGACGTGAATGGGGAACGAAGGTATGTGACCGGCACAAACATGATAATCATTAGATGCATGTCATGTAACAACATGACTACATACTACGCTAATGATGCACTCGCAGTCGTTTTGCTAGCTTCCCATGTACCCAACTTCGTATTCCTTGAAGCGAACGGACAGCATAGATAAATGACACATCCAAACTTGATAATTATGACATGCGTATCATGTAACAACATCACTACATGCCATACGCACGATGCGCTCACGGCCGTTTCGCTAGCTTCACTTATGCCACACTTGGTATTACGTAACGTGACTGGATGACGAAGGTATGTGACAGGTGCAAACATGATAATCATAAGATGCATGTCATGTAACAACATGACTACATACTACGCTAATGATGCACTCGCAGTCGTTTTGCTAGCTTCCCATGTACCCAATTTCGTATTCCGTGAAGCGAACGGACAGCATAGATAAATGACACATCCAAACTTGATAATTATGACATGCGTATCATGTAACAACATCACTACATGCCATACGCACGATGCGCTCACGGCCGTTCCACTAGCTTCACTTATGCCACACTTGGTATTACGTAACGTGACTGGATGACGAAGGTATGTGACAGGTGCAAACATGATAATTATGAAATGCGTGTCATGTAAATACTTGACTACATGAAACACTCAAGGCACCAATACATTATGACGTGACACGGTGCGAGTGCGCGCAGGCGTTCGTTTCGTCACATCATGCACGTGGGCATGTGCGCGGGCGTTGCCATGCCATGAAGCCGATCTGCTTCTGCGCCTGCGTTGCTTTGACACATGCACATTTGAGCGTGCCCGGCGTGCCTCCGTCAGGAAAAGAGGCAGACGCAGTGCTGTCTGGGGAACGTCATGGGCGCGAAATGCAGCATGTCGCATTTCGAGTCGGTTGCCACCGGTCCACGCAGACGCGCTGGTCACGCCAGTCATGCCTGGCGTTAGACTATAAAGTGCTCGCGTTTTGATAGGGTAGCGTCGCTGCAGCCAGTGTGCGCGTGCGTCAACGTTACGACAGAGTCTCTGAGCCCTTCATGATGCATTAGCGGCCGTTCTTCACACATACCAAATTTTTTGTTACGTGACGTCAATGAATGACGAAGGTACAAGACTGGTGAAAACATGATAACCATGCCACGCGTGTCACGTAAGAACATGACAACATACCACGCTCTTGATGAACTCGCGGCCGTTTCGCTAGCTCCGCATTTACCACATTCGTTATCAAGTGACGTGAATAGACGACGAAGGTAAATGACACATACATACAAGATAATCATGCCCCGCAGCGGTGGTCTAGTGGCTGAGGTACTCGGCTGCTGACCCGCAGGTTGCGGGATCAAATGTCGGATGCGGCGGCTGCATTTCCGATGGAAGCAGAAATGTTGTAGGCCTGTTTGCTCAGGTCTGGCTTCACGTTAAAGAACCCCAGCAGGTCGAAACTTCTGGAACCCTCCACTACGGCATCTCTCATAATCATATGGTGGTTTTGGGAGATTAAACTCCACATATCAATCAAACATGATAATCATGATATGCGTGTCATGTACAGCATGACTACATCATACGCTCATAGCGTACTCCCGGCCGTTTCACTAGTTCCACATGTACCAAGTTTGGTATAACGCGACCTGAATAGACGACGAATGCAAATAACAGGTCCAAACATAATATTCATGATATGCGTGTCTGTAAAACATGACTATTTGCTACGCTCATTGCGTGCTCATGGCCGTTTCGCTGGCTCAACATACACTAAAGATGGTATTACGTGACGTGAATAGACGACAAAGGTAGATGACACGTCTATAATAAACATCACTTAAAGGTAATGAACGTACGACATAACTAACCTCCGCCTTGTAACGTTGTGCTTATATTGAAGTGATGTATCAACCTTCCTCGTTCGTGCTTCGCATATCATTGATTCCCAATTTACCTGAGATCTGGCATTTTTTTTTCTTACACTGTGCAGCCAATAGCGCCATTCGCCGCACTTGGCGTTTCTATGTGGCGAGAAACGTGGTATTCGTTTCCAGTTCTAGTAGCTAGCGTGCATGGTTAAGGAATACTAAGAAGTGAACAAAACAAACAGCGTTCTCAGCTTGGCGTTTGTTTCACAGTGGCGCCTCGAGCACACATTTCCAGATATTCTTGAGAGGCGCCCAGCCAGCGAATGGTCGAGAGTGAGGTGCGACCGGACGGGAAAGTAATGCTCAGGACGGAGAGTGAGTGAAGGGCGAAAGAAAGAGTGGTGAAGCACTGCACCAACCTTTTCCTAAACTTTTTCGCACCACATGCTCCGGTTGCTAAAAGCGAGAATAGGGGCATGCGTCCGACACTGTTGCTATAGGAGAGGCGGTGGACGGATCCCGATGGACGCCTGACATAACCCGACAAAGAATGCATTCGCATTTAAAAAATGGTGCGCCGTTATATTGGTGTTGTACAGAAATTAAAGCTTGCGGTATTATGTCAAAGCCAGTTAGGCATACTGACTAGCCTAACAGTTCATCTTTAGAGGTGTATTGTTCACAATTCATGCGCACAATTAAGTGCATGCATAGATTTCAGCAGCCTGACTGAAGGAAGCAGAAAGCGTGAGATCCTTGTCTCACTCTCACTTGAGAACCAGGGGGTGCAGGCAGAAACGTTTTCCGAGAAGAGAGGGACTTTTTTAATGGTTTTTATTCGCACTGTATATCATGACCAAAGAAAATTTCGAGGAGAGCGAGCATGGGCACGGTACTACACCTCTGGTTAGGCCACTGCGTCTGGCAACTCGACATTCCAATAATCAGGTTGGTGCGAATAATTGAAACGTACTTATTAAAAATTCAGCAACTAAATCGCCGAGGTTATTCAGTATTATATTGACGGAGATGCACTGAGAGTATTTATTTGCGCGTCGTGACCTATTTATTTCTGCGACTTACTCTGAATCGGACATTTATCATAATTATTCTTTTTACCAGTAAATACTGAGAGAATTCTTTTCTTGTTGTGAGTACAATTTTCTTCTTGAGACCACATGTATTTCGGTGATGTATATCTAAGTATAATGTGAATCCAACAGTCATCAGTATTGATTCTCTATAAATAGCCTCGCAAACACATAATTTGTTACTCAAGCTTTGAAAAACTTCACAAACAGTGGGTTTAGCGGAAAAGTGGTTCTCAAAAATGCCTTTGTATGTTTTTAGCCAGCTGCTAAGAACTCCAACCATCTAGACAGGAATGAACTCTGTAGCTTCCTGGTAAAGAGGGTGCACTAAAGAGGGTGCACCTAACAAAAGTCAAAAAGAACAAATTACCATCGCATATTGAACGCACGATCGCAGGATAGGACTGTCACAAAATGGGGAGTTTAAGTGCGAATATACTTTCGCGCGACGTAGTGCAAGCAGGTGCAACGGTGGTTAGGGATGGATAGATGAATGGATGCTATGAGCGTCCCCTTTATAACGGGCGGTGACATTTGTGCCACCCATATTGCAAGAAAGAACGAAAAGAAGACTCGTTTTATGTTGACCTAATGCCCCATCTACTTCGAATAGGTTGTTCTTATTATAACAAAAAATTATTAAATTTATGTTTCATCTGTCTAAAACAGGGGAGGGGTGTACAAGGTATGGGTGTATTGGCTCCATTTACCGCATAAATGTCCGTCTGCACCTGCGGCACCCTGAGTTAAGAAATTTTAATCTCGTCAGACTTCTTCTTCTAATTTCTGCTGTTTTTAGATATACCGGATAAGCAACACACATTAAACTGTAGGCATGAGCCCCTAATTTTGCAAGGAATTTTACGAATACGCATTGCCCGCACTTAGCTTATTTTTGTTTGGTGTCTGCACTGGATAAACCTGCTTGCGTGGCCTAGTTTCGCAAGCTCCATAGGACTTGAAGGGGGCACATGCACTGCACACCGCGTGTTTGTCGAAATTCAGAACACGCCTGTCGCTTGGGGCATGTCGAAGCATCTTTGGTGGACAGGCGGCTTCTTTTTCACCGTTCATCTTTTTCTCCCCACCATAGTTGCCACATTCCCTTTCTGCCATACATCTCCTTTTACGATGTCGCTGCTGCTAACAGAAAGCCTGCGACCACCACAACACTTCATTTCCCTGTAAGCAGTGAGGCTTTCGGCAACCGGCGACTGGGCAACCGCTATCCTGCTTCCGGTCGCTGTGAGAGATAGCGCTCAGGACGCCCGATACGCCGTGTTCGAGGAAGAACGTCAAAGACGCCGCCGTCTTGTTCACTTCGGCGTATATTTTGATAGTTATATTGTGAACCCTGAACACCGTCTTGCTTTAATGCTGGAAAATTGCACGCGACACAGACAGAACAGATGAAAAAAGGGTAGTGATGCAGATGCTCGATTGTTCTTGGACTGTTAGAATGCACGCCATGTTGTGGATGGCAATGCGCTGAGCGCCAATAAAAGCTACAGAGAGATTTTCCCACAAAGACATTACACGCTGAAAGATCGAAGGCCGTCACAAGAAGATGACGAAATAGGCCTCTCAGAGAGGAACAAGGGCAGTGACTCGCCTGTTAATGGCTGTGACTCACTTTGACAGATCTATAAAATTGCGGTGGCTATGACACAGGAGAGAAGAGTGCGGAAAAAAAACGTCCCACTATTTCTGCATTTTATCTCTGATTTTGCGCCGCCAATACTGCAACCGTCTCCTATACCCGTGTCACACGTGGCAACCTAACTGCACTCTGAGAGACTACACTTCGCCGAAAGTATAATTTGTGCGCTGCCACACGAGAAGGAGGCGCGGCGAGCATGCGACAGAGCAACAAGTTTGTTTGTTTGTTTGTTTGTTTGTTGTTTATTAAAAAATAGATACATTTTTATTAATAAGTTTTTTGCATGGCGAATGAACAATTGGAGGTCCCAATGTAAAACCTGCCAGGGGGACCTCCTAACAAAAAGTAAAAAGAGGATTAGCTTTTTAGTCAGCAAACAACGACGAAATCAAAGCAGTATTTAAAATAAATTGGTAAAAAAACGTAGGGCCATATGAGCAACAGATACAATTTTGCTTGAAACAAAGAAACTCAAAAGAAAACATTCATGTCATAACTCACTTAACAATAAGACCTTCAAGCGCTTACTAAAGGAGTACATTGAGCATGATTTGAGATCAACAGGCAGCATGTTCCACAGTGTTATGCATGAAAATCTTGCCGTCATTTGACCATAATTGGAACGTAGAAGCACATTACGCTTAGCTGAAAACCTCGTGTTGTTAGTATTTACAAGAGTAACTCCCTAAAAACTGGAATCGTATAATTCATTATCATGGATACGAAACATGCTCATTAGAATTTTGTAGCTGAAGAGTTTATGCAGAAGTAAAGTGTTCATGTTGCTAAAAAGGGGGCCTGATGGTGATGAAAATGGTTTGAAAGTAATGAGTCTCAAAGCTTGCTTCTGTAATTGTTCTAGATGATTTACTTGTGACCAATATGTATTTCCCCATGATGATACGCAGTATGACAGGGGACTATGAATGAATGCGTAATATAAAGATAAAAGGATTTCAGTGAAGTAAGGTTGTGTTTTGATGATCACTTGGTGTGATTCAGACGAAGTGGTAAGTCATTTAAAAATAACAAAAGCAGGAGGGGTCCAGGATTCACCCTTGAGGAACGCCAAAGTTAGTAGTTTTTGGAGATGAAACACTCGGGTTTATCTGAACAACCTGCGTCCGATTACCAAAATAGCTTTTAATGAGCTGAAGGGGTGGTCCGGATATGCCATAACAGTCAAGCTTATGAAATGGGATGGCGTGGTTGATTGGATTGAAAGCTTCAGTAAAACCAATAAACACCACTCCAAATGAAGGCCTTCATCATTTGTCAATTTTATCCTGTCAGTGAAAGTTACTAGTGCAACTTCAGTCGAAAGACATGGACGAAATCCAAATTGGTGATCAAAGAATATGTTGAATTTAGATATGTATTTCAATAAACGGTTGCAAATTAGTTTTTTAATTTCATTTCATTTCATTTTATTACTCTAAAGGTCCCCAGACGACAATACATAAGAGGTGGGGTAACAAAAAACGTACAAAAAAGCCATGAATTAGCTTGAAAACTGGCTTGTGACGCTATGCATAAATGTTGATGGACAGGTGATTGCTGCAGTATGGTGGGGGAGGTCATTCCAGTCATTTGCTGCACGAAGAAAAAATGAGGCAGCAATTATAACGGTGCGGGAACGTTGACGGGCAACTTGAAAGACATGGCCAATGCGATATGACCTGCGAAATGGGGGGGGGGAAATGTAGGGTTCGATTGCAAGTGGACTGTGAAAAAGTTTATGAAACAAGCAAAGGGTGGCAATGCGGTGGCGGGAAGATAGAGGGGACAGGCCAATTTCTTCTTTTAAAGATGATACGCTAATGTGATAGGCATATGGGGAACGAATGAATCTAGTAGCACGGTTTTGAAGTGATTCGAGTGCAGTAATGAGATACGCGTGTTGTGGGTTCCGAATTGACGATGCATATTCAAGCTTGCTTCTTACGAGGGACTGATATGCTAATAATTTTACATGGCGGGGTGCGTTGCGCACATGACGTTTTAGGAAGCCGAGAGTACGATTAGCAGCTGCGATGATAGTCCGGATGTGCTCAGCCCAAGTTAGGTCACTGCACAAAGTTTGGCCAAGGTATTTGTAGGATTGCACAAGTTGAACAGGAGTGTTAGAAATTACGTAGGAAGTGGCGAGCGGGTTATGCGACGCTGAAACGACACAACTTTTTATTCAAGCTTGCTTCTTACGAGGGACTGATATGCTAATAATTTTACATGGCGGGGAGCGTTGCACAGATGACGCTTTAGGAAGCCGAGACTACGATTAGCAGCTGCGATGATAGTCCGGATGTGCTCAGCCCAAGTTAGGTCACTGCACAAAGTTAGGCCAAGGTATTTGTAGGTTTGCACAAGTTGAACAAGAGTGTTAGAGATTACGTAGGAAGTGGTGAGCGGGTTATGGCGACGCTGAAACGACACAAGTTTACATTTGTTATGATTAAGTTCCATTCGCCACCGTTCACACCAACGCTGCACTTGGTTATTGTCACTTTGAAGGCTAATTTGATCAGATACATTCGTTACTGTGCGGTACAAAACGCAGTCATCAGCAAACATGCGTATGTTACAAGTTAAGTTCGTTGGTAGGTCGTTAATATATATTAGAAATAACAAGGGGCCAAGGACGGAACCCTGAGGGACACCTTATGTAACTGGAATAAAGTTGGAGAGCTGATCATTTACAAGGACAGATTGGGAACGGTTATGTAAGAATTCTTGGATCCAGATTAAGACTGCGGGGTGTAAGTTTAAGTGGGAAAGTTTCAGTAACAGGCGTTTATGAGGTACCTTATCAAATGCTTTGGTGAAATGTAGAAATATGGCGTCGGTTTGAAGGTTATTATTGAGATTGGAATGAAGGTCATGAACAAAAAGTGCTAGTTGAGTTTCGCATGAAAACACTTTTCGGAAGCCATGTTGTGCAGGATGAAAAAAATTAACCTTGTCAAGAAAACTGATGATGTGAGTGAATATGACGTGTTCCATGATTTTGCAAGGCACTGAAGTTAATGAAATGGGACGATACTTTAGAGGCGAGTTTTTGTTACCAGGTTTGAAGACTAGAATGACCTTCCCTTTTTTCCTATCGTCGGGCAGTTAGCCTGTGGCAAGTGACTGCGAAAACAATAAACTTATATATTCGGCACAGACATCTACAGTGTTTTTAAGGAAATTGGAGTTAATATTGTTTACACCCGCGGAGGACGACAGCTTTAGGTTGTTAATTATAGATATTATACCAGACACGGAAAATGTGATGGGTGGCATCAAGAGTTCGATAGTGGAAGTCGGCATGTAAATCAAAGGTCACTGATCTAAATGCGCTGTTAAAGATGTTTGCGCAATCAACGTCACTTACAGGTCTGCGGGCATCGTCGGCGAAGTTAGTAGACTGCGTGGGGTGAGGGTTGATTATTTCAAAAAACTTGCGTGGATCACTTTTTAGAATGGTCGGCAAGTTATAGTTATAGAAAGAGTGTTTCGCTTCGCATATTTTTCCTAGGTAGTCATGTTCGTCTACATAGTATTTTTCCCATGCTCATTGGCTTCCCTTCTGTTTGGCTGAACGAAAGAGGCGTTTCTTTTTGTTTTCTAGGCGTTTTAATGTTTTGGTGAACCAGGGCTTTTGAGTGTCGGTCTGGAAATTGAATGTGGGTATATGTTTGCTCACAAGATAATCCACTTTGTCCGCAAATAATTTCCAGCTATCTTGCACTGATTCATTTTGGAAAAATGATTCCAAAAATGGAAAGAAAGAGCGAAGTTCATCAATGAGAGCTGTGTAATTTCCTTTGTCATAAAGACGTATAATTTTTTACTTTTCTGACGAGACACCGGTTTGAACGTAAACTCAGCATGAATTACCTTGTGATCGCTAATTTCTGGAACATATGAAATGGACGAAAGGCTGTCAGGGTGATCTGTTAGTATTAGGTCAAGGGTATTGGCGCACGTTTGAGTTACGCGAGTCGGTTCAGTTACAAGTTGGGTTAAGTTAAAGTTAAGGCACACATCGAGAAAGTCGTGCGCTTCGGGTTCTCCTGACGTCAAAGTAATTGGTTTACCCAGTCAATGAGAGGATGATTAAAATCCCCAAAAAGAAGAATGCGGGCGTTAGGGTATGCAGTAGTTAAATAATTTAACGTGTCGTTTAGTTTATTAGCAAAGACGGGAGTGCTGTGGGGAGGTCTATAACAGGCACCAGTTAAAACAGTTTCAGGAGTGGCATGGCAAAGAAGCCATATAATTTCGAGGTCAGTCTGAATGTTAAGCGCATTACAAGAAATATCTTTGCTGATTGCAATAGCCACGCCCCCGCCTCGCCTGTCTATACGATCATGCGAAACACTGTAAAATTTGGAAGGTCTGTAAGAACTTCATGGTCGCTAATGTCACTGTATAGCCATGTTTCTGATAAAACTAGTATGTTGCTGCTCGACGAGGAAACAAGACTAGAAATGACGTCTCGCTTTGGAAAAAAACTGCGTATATTAGTAAAAATAACTGATAGCGAAAGTAGTGGGCGCGTGGTGGATCTGGGGCCATGACGCGCGTTTGGATTGCGAGTAACTAGCTATAGTAATTCTTTACCGGTTTGTGACGATTGCTCAAATATGTAGCGTTTCTTGCCCATGTGTAGTGTTTTGAAGGTCAACATAAATGGACATGACTGGGACCTAGCGAAAGCGATAAGATGCCTGCGAGCTATTTGAACTGTTGCGGAAAAGTCTTCGCCAACGCTATAACCAGTGTTTTTAAGTTTGTGGCCGTTTGAAAGAATCTTGTCCTTTGTTTTAAAATTAATAAATTTTACAGTTATCGGCCTTTCTTTGCCCACAGCGTGACGGCCAAGACGATGTGCCCTGTCTATATCTTTTGATTCAATATTCAGTTCCATGTGATTAGCACAAAGAGCAATGACTATTTTTTCCGGTTCAATGAAATGTTCGGAAGGGTTAGTGTCGGGAATGCCATAGAATATTAAGTTGTTTCTGCGGGAGCCATTTTCAGAGTCGTCCACTCGGGCTGATACTCGGGTGGGACATCTGAAGTGTGGTAGCCTTTAGGCTGTCAATTTCAACTTTAAGAGATGAAAGGGACTTGAAGTGATTCTCAAGATCTGTTATTCGTTTACCTAAGTCTGTTATTACTTTATCAGTTGATTGCAACTGATTCTTCAACTCTTTTAATTAGGTGAGAACGGTGGATTGACCAGCGGATAATTTTTTTTTAATTCGGTGGCAACTTCTTGAATGGTACTAGGGCCGGGGTTTGTTTCAACGTCACCGGCTTGCACCAACAAGGAATAAATGACACTCGCGCATTCAGCGGCAATGGCAATGCAACACTGTGGGCTCGGTGACTGTACCAAAAAGTAATTACTAGAGTTTTTAGCGAATAGACTGTGTGAATTACTGACCTGCATAGCAAAGGCAAACGGATTAGTGAACTGCGCTGCTGCACAGTCACCGAGCCCACAGAGCGCAGGCGGGCGGTGTTGGTCTTTTATAGGAGAAGCAGTGGCTGTTGTCGGTGGCGATGCTGTTTTCCGCGATGAAACCAAGTATCCGGGAGGGCAGGAAAGGGTGAGGGGTGAATGACTTTACTGAGAAAAGATGAGGAGGAGGAGGAGGAATAAATGAGGAAGGACGCAAGTGGAGTGTGTAACGGCTTGTCTCGTCTCTAGAATGAAACGCCTGGTATCCACTACGTTGCAGTAGGAAATCATTATGAAGAAAGGTAAAATGTAAATTGGGCAATATTTGTTCCAGCATCGCGATCACCTTTCTTAAAGGGGGGGATAATTTTCCCTGCTTTAAGGCCTTTAGGAAACACAGCAGCCGCGAAAAGCTTATTGATTAAATAGGGTAGGATTGGGGAAAGTTTTTTTGATACAAGTTTAATTTTAGAAGAGCAGATTTGATCAAGCCCTGAGCCAGTATTTTTTGATGATGATATGATATTGTTAACCTCGTCTGCTACTGTGGGATACAAAAAGAAAGATTGAGGAGTACGTGGAAGACTTGACAGTGAGAGTTCCGACTGAGCGTTTGTATTAGTACTCACAGGTGTGCTGAAATGAGAGATGAAAACCTCCGCAATCGAATTAGAATCAGTGTATCTGTTTTCGTTAACAAATATAGCAGTTGGGTGCGATTTAGGCTCATTGCTGTTCAGAAATTGTTTATTCACTTGTCACTTGTGCCTTGTGTTGCCACTATTATTTCTAATCTTACTTTGATAGTATTTCCGTTTAGCGCGCTTTAGGACAGCTCCCAGAATATTAGAATAAGGTTTTAGCCGACATTTGAGTGAATGATTGAATGGATCTGCCTAGACCTTTTTGCGAAGATTGTCCTTTTTCCTTATAGAATGAATTAGTGCCATAGTAATCCAAGGATTCCTAGGTGCACGGAACCATTATTTATAGGTCTATTTGTGTCCTTTTGTTGTTGTTTTTTTCGCTTATTGTTTGTTCAAGGTGCTTAGGAATGTATGTGTCTCCAGATGCTTTCCTTACCTCACCTATTGTATATATTACGATGTTTTTAGGTATTTCATTACTATTTACTGTCCTGTTCTTTCTTTATATTTGTGATGGTTACATGTGTGATCAGAATTTGCAAATTGTATCTGTATATAATGATGTTCTCTAATTGCGGCTAAGTTGTGTATGGCATGTTATTTTTAGTTTTTATTTTATTTTATTTTGCCAGACTGTATTTCGGAGCAAAAGCCTTCGTCAGGCTATGTAGCCTTTTGCTTTTGCTTCGTTTTTTTCTGTTGCACGTACAGAAAACTAAAATAAAAATTGAAAAAAATATGGTTTCAGAGCACGACTGACTAATAAATTCTCTTACCTTAGCTGAAAAAAAGTTGAATGCAGTTTCAGTGTTACTTTCGTCATATATTTCGTTCCAATTAGTCTTTCGAATGGTGTCTACAAACGTTTTCGAATCAAAAGTAGTGCGCACGTTATTTTCACTACGGCGAATCTCTTTAGAACCGAGAGAGAGAAGTAAACGTTCATTTTGAAACAGTGTTCCGAGCAATTCCCGATGTCACCCTGAGGTGGGAGGGCTCCTTAGTCCAGGAACCCTCTGGCTTCTACTGCCCTCTTGGCCCTGGCGACGAGTTCTTGTTGGTCTTCCAGGTCCTCGAGGGCGAGCTTCGCCTCCCACGTTTCGGTTAGGTCTTCGTTCGTCCGTCCTGCTTCGTTATCAGTCGTGTGTTGTTGCAGATTACGTCTGGCAATACACTGGCATGCAAGAAGCAAGTGCGCCAGGGTGTCCAGTACGTTGCAAAGCGGACAAATAGAGCTATATCTCGTTGGGTAGAGACGGTGCATTAGGGTCCCATGTGTGTATGTGCTGCTTTGCAGGCGTCTCAGTATTACGCTTACTTCTTTTGTAAGTTTTGGGTGTGGTGGAGGGTATACTCGTCGCTCCAGCCTGTAATGCTGGAGTAACGACGAGTAGGTGTTTAGAACAACTTTAGAACCGAAACACAAAAATATCGAATAATGATCCGTGATAGAAAAATCTAATACTCCTGCTCTAATGTCATCGGTAGACAGACTGACCAAAATGTTACCGATCAGTGTATTGGAATCGTACCAATTTGGAGTACGTATTACTGACGAAAAGCCACAACCAAGAAAACAACGTACGCATTCAGAACAGGAATGGCTCTGTTGATCAGCGATATTAATGTTTATGTCACCACATATAACTACGTTCTTGTTCTCTTCAATTAGTTTGTTTAACAATAGCTCAAGTTCTGCGCAAAAATCTGCATATGATGAAGAAGGGTATCGGTAAAGTGATATAATGATGATGCTATGGTTGGTCATTGACAAATAATGACAGTCGATTTCAATGCAAAGGAATTCGCAAAGTGATGTGCTTAAGGACAAATCAAGTGGCCGCCGGTAAGGCACAGAAGATTCAATCAAAATAGCTTAACTACCTTCACTACCACCGTTACGATTACACTATTCTTATGTGTATTCCATACAGGGCGCCGTCGTGGAAAGTCAACCAAGTTTCTGATAAGCATATGAGTGAAAACGTATGATCGACAACTTAAAAGAAAGCGCTAAGGTCATCGTAGTGTTTATGAAGGCTCCTCGTGTTAAAATGAATCAGGGACAGTGCAGACGTATTGTCCTTGCGAAGTGCTTTGGTGCGTTCGAGTGAAAATATGGTGGCATCCATCTTGAACGGTGACTATAGTATAGTAAAATGGGGCTTACAATCACAAGTTATTTAAATACGGCAAGATCTCCCACGCCAGAGATGCGGTGTACACGACTAGCTTCCGATTTCCTGGCCTTGATAATTCAGTTATCTGTCAAGAGAAATGTTTATCCCATGGCTCTCTTCAGCTCAAGGGCTTGCAGAAAAAGTTGCTTATTCTCTGGTGTCAGGTGGTCATTGACGCAGATTGGTGCAACTGAATTCCCTGAAAGCCCAATAGCTGTTGTATTAAGTCTTGCCTTTTTTGCTTTAGCAGCGAAGTCTGTTTTTTTCGACCTTGAATAGAACCTCGCATTAATATGCGTGTCCTGCCTTCCCGGTACACTGTGCGCTATATCTACATCACTCGGGGCAATCACACAGCCAACTTTTTAGCCAATGGCCTGCACAGCAGCGAGGCAGCTCTCGCCATCTGTCTTTGAAATACCTTTTATTTCGACATTGTTCGCCCGTGGATACTCCTCAACGTCAGAAAGCCGCTGCGAGAACAGCCTGCAGTCATCTTTCAGTGATATGTTTTCTTCCCTGAACTCCTTGTTTTCTTTCGCGAAAGCTTCATTTCTTGCCTTGACTGATTCATAAAGTTCATTGAATACCTCAAGGCTGTTTCGCACGTCTGAAACTTCAGAACGGAGAGCTTCTATTTTCTTTGCCAATTCAGCATTTGTAGGCATAGTGACAAGATGCAATCACAACACAAACTGGCAGCAGCGGCAGTGGCTATGACAGAGCACAAAAAGAGAAAATACTGGCAAAGCACCAACCTGTACAGAATTCAAGTCGATAGCTAGAAGCAGTCACGCTGCCACAACCACTGATGCCAAATGATCACCGTCGTCCAGGAGCACGTCCTTATGTAGGCTCTTGTCCCCGCTAGGCGTCGGAAGTTCAGACTACGCAGGCGCTGAAGTGCACTCTAAGCCCGCCCAGCAAGTCAGCCACGAGAGTGAAGCAGCCAAACACGACACGTGTATTACTTAAATACACGCTAACAGCATACGACGATCAGCCGGAGGCAACAGGTTCAGTAGATCTGTACAGAATTCAAGTCGATAGTTAGAATCAGTCACGCTGCCACAACCACTGCTGCCAAACGTGCGCCGTATCGGCTCCGTCGATTTTCGGCTTGAGCCACGGCTCAATCAGCTGCACTCCGCCAAGCCGGACGTTCATCGACGCAGCAAATCATCTTGACCCCGTTGGAATCAAGTTTGACCCAGCAAGTCCCCGTTTCAAGTTTTTACGGCCAAAGCTCACCCGACCTCGGGGGCAATGCTAATACGCCTAACGGCGACACCGGAACCTGATGGCCTGGAACGCCGACCGTGTCGCACCGGCCACCCGAGTTAACATGGCAGCCACCGCGTCTGCTCTGCGGGGTTTCGATCCCGAAGGCATGGTCTAGGCTACAGGTCCAGCCTCTAAAGATGAGAACTCCGCTGTTAAGATTTTTTGGCACCTATCATTAAATTAAGCGGTCGCGCTTCGTGTGTCTGTTCAAGCAATTACAGCGGCGTCCAACGCTATCCCGGCCTCTGGAACACCGGCTGGGAAACGCAGCCTCCAGTATCGCGCGCTGCAGGAAGCAAGATCAAGGCTATTACAAACCGGAGGCTTCGCCCAATCCCAAAACCATTCCCAGACGACTTCGTGGTTATGCTCAAGCCACGCGAACATATGTCGCTACACCGCGCCTTTTCGGAAAATCACTAGGGAGCCGCCTTTACGGCCTACCTCGGAGGCGAGCTGGTGAAGTCGGTCACGGTTGTGCCGTGTCGTGACCAAAACCTCGTCTTATCTACACCCCGAACTCGGTGGCGGCGGATCTGCTTGTCGGGGAATTTTTAGTGAACACTGAGCGTAGGGTAATCCCGCTTCATAGATACCTGCGACAATACGGCTGCGATGAGTGCCATGGCATCATCGTCGTCAGTAACTCGGGCACCACTGAATCGCTTCGAGAGCAGGCCCCATCGTCCAGGGGAGGAAATTCGAATCCTCTAACAAGGCTCGAGTCACCTTCGCCGGGAAGGAGAAAGCACGTTTTGTGCATTACGAGAACATGCTTATTCCTGTGCGGAAAAGTTACCGAACTATTCCAACCAACGGCTTGTGTTGGTCCGTTGGTCATCGAGCGGATGCATGTTCCTACACGTAGCCCAACACGTGTGGACTCTGCGGCCAAGAAGCTCCGCTTGTGGAGGGGGTGCAGGCCCCTTAAGAGTGTGTTCCGCAGTGCTCAGTGTGTGTGGGGGGGGGGGACATGAGACCAACGTGCGAGAGTGCGCGGCAAAATTCCGTACCCAGGAGGTAGTCGCCAAGGATGGGAACAAAACAAAATCGGCAGCAGAGATGAAGATTCGTCTTCTGGGCGTCCCCGGTAGGCCACCGAGCCGGGGCGATGACAACAATGCGAAGCCGGCACCATCTACTGGCAACGACGGCAAGTGGCCGCCGACGCAGCCACCACCACAAGGCGACAACGGAAAACTGTCGACGACGCCACAACGCAGCGTGACCAGGACGTAGGCCAACATTGCAAAATATGGAACGCAAGTGAGCGGTACGGGCAGGGCCGCCACTTCTTCCCCAATCCCTGCAGCACGCCCTACCGAGCAAACTAAGATAGCAGCTCTCGAGGGCGAAATCGAGATGTTGCTAAAAACTACCGCTCCTAGAAACCAAATTCAAAGAGCTAACTAATCCCTCCTCACTCTCAACTGAGGCTACGGAGGGTGAGCATACAGCCCCGGCGGCAGCCCTGAGCGTGGAAGTTGCACTTGAGGCTCGTCTAGAGGTTCGCATAAACGCCCGTCATAATGCCTGAGAAAATTAAATATCCGAGGCCAGGACCTCTGCTATCGCCAAAATGACCAAAACGATCCTCACAATCATCGCCCAGCACTTGGCACAATCGTCACGTAGTGTCCGGCGATCTGGTGGTCTGAATAAACACAAGTCTGGCCGCTATCTCAGAACCTCGCGTCGCACTTTAGAAAATGTTGTAGATGACGATGACAGCTACACGCTTACAGTAATTGATGACGCCACCGTTGCTGCAAGTGCTGGCTCCGCATCTGCGTCCCTACAACCGCTTTTAGGGGCGAAGCTCCTTAAAGCGGCACCCGTTGGTCCCTCGTAGTAGTAGTAGTAGTAGTAGTCGTAGTATGTAACCAGTCTTAGATTTTGACCTCAAAGGTGTTGCTGGTGGGAGATTTCTTCTGTGCGTTGTTTAACACTAAAAAAATTGCACCGTGCATGTTAACTGAAAGCCGAACTCTCCTGTGTTTCATTACCCCTTAGCAGCCATTGGCATGTACATTGAGCACTCTCTGCCAAGAAAGGGTTGCTACGGTATAATCGCTGAGTGTAACCTCCTTGGTTTTAGAAAGGTTTAGCGAGCGTTGCGCCGCAGTGCCAAGAATACAGTGAACCAGTATATACCATGAACTCGAGGTGGTTAAAGGTGGGAAGCAGACACGAAGCAGAAGCGGCAAGAAAGTGTGCGTGCGCCTTTTCTCGTTCAGTCCTTAAAATGTCTACTGGATGACGGTGCCTCTATCTGAGAAATATATGATGAAAAGGTGCTAGATGGTTGTACTTGGAGTGTTGAATAGGTGGACGAACGGACACACAGACAGATGCATAGACGGACGCACGGATGGCTGCACGGACGGATGGACGCACGCAGGAGCAGATGCATGGACGAACGCAGGGACTGATGCACGAACAGAGGCACGCACCGACGGGCAGATGGATGCACGGGCGGCCACACAGACGCACGCATGGAGGGACGGATGCTTCGCCCCACTCTACGTCATTTACTCTGTGGATATGCTGCCATTTTTCACCCACACGATCATCGCGTTCTTGCGCTTTTTTACTTGAATGACCATGGCGGGCAACCCTCAAGTTAGACACTTTGCATGTTACAGTTAGGCCATCCCCATTCAAGTTACTCAATGGGAATACCGGGGATTCCATTCCCGTGCCAAGCGGGCTCACCTCCGGCTTTTTCTTTCGAATCTCGCTTCACTTTACGCAGTTGTAGCCCTCACTCAAGGAGCCAGGAAATGGCGCTAGCCTTCCAACTTATTTCACGTTCAGACAGGACCCCTCTTCCTGTATATTGTACACAAAACTTATACAGCCAACCAAGTAGATTTGGAGCCCAATTCTGAATATTCCTATGCGATGGTCACTTTCCTTCCGCTCAGGAAACGACATGCAACATTTCACATACTCAACGTCTTCTGTTCTTCAAAACTTGAAAATGTTTCTCTCGCAACAGTCTTCAGTCGCGCCCTGAAGGCTGTGGGCAGGGATCCCCTTGTGATCGGGAGCAATTTCAACGCTCGCAACACACTCTTGGGTTAAGTTCGTGGGCGTAAGCCTGCGGAACTTGCGTCCACGCTGGGCGTCGCCCTTTACACTGACCCTGCATTTCCAACACGAGTGGGTAACTTCGTGACTCGGGACACGTGTCCGGACCTTACCTTCTCCAAAAAGCCTTAGACACGCAGACTGTGCCAGCCCCAAGGAAACCCTCGGAAGCGACCACTGCATACTACACACAACCGTCAATACTAAACCCCACGCCAAGCCCGCCTTCTCGACTGGGAAGTTCCAGATAAACTACACCAATCTGGCCTCGATTCACGAAACAGGTTACCACGCGTGGTCACAAGAATTAGTTACCAACCTCCGTTCGACGGAAACTCAACTTCAACTCTCAGAGGCTATGCCAGGAGTGAACAACCACCTCCTTCACCTCTGGGAGGCGCGGCACAGCCTCGCCCGTAGATGGCGCCACCAAAAACATTCGGAAGCTCAAAATTCGCATTGCCGAGCTCACCCAACGAGCGGTTGAGTACGCGGCCCAGCTCGCCGACTTGAACTGGGTGGAACGATGCAACACGGCTGATAGACAAATGTCCCGCCGGAACACTTGGCGTCTCTTTCGCTCTTTGATTGATCCGACCCAAACCAGAGCCGAGACGCTAAGACATCTCCAATAGGCCATCCATGCCTTCAATGGAGAGACTTCAAAATTACCATGCAAACTACGCGATCAATACCTCTGTGTCCGACGTAAGATACAAGGGCCAGCGTACTCGTATGCAGGTTCCGAGAACACGGAGCTAGATCAGCCGTTCCGACTCTGTGACCTGAAGGCGGCCCTGGCTAAAATGAAGCGAGGAACGGCACCGGGGGGAGAAGAAGTAACAGTGAAATTACTTGCCAATATCCCAGACCACGCATATAACGCACTGCTCGCGTACATAAACAATATCTGGCTTGGTGGGACACGCCTCCCAATCGAATGGAAGACTGTCCTTGTCGATTTCATTACAAAATCCTGCAAAGCCATGAGTGCGGATAACCTTCGCGCAATCTCTCTCACGTCTTTTGCGGGAAAGCTGATGGAGACTATAGAGCTAGATTGGCTATCAGAGGTTTTGGAGAACCGACACGGATTTGCTGACATCATGTTCGCGTTCTGCCCACACCGATCCGCACAGGATGTCTTGCTTCAGTTAGACTGCGAAATTCTGAATTCCTTTAGTTACCCGCTCAATGACAAGGCAGTAGTCGCCCTCGACTTGAAAGAAGCTTTCGACAACGTCACACACGCCATCATTCTGACGCATCTTTCCCAAACCAACTGTGGACACAACACGCTTTGGTAAACTAGACAATTACTTTCTGACCAACAGTCATACATTCGAATACAAAAGGAAGAACACGACCCCTACAAATAGGTACGAAATGTACCACACAGGGAGCGGTCCTCTCACCCCTACTGTTTATTCTGTCTATGATGAACCTGCCGGCTCAGCTGGAGAGTGTTGGAGGCATACAAACACACTTTATGCCGACGACATTACAATATGGGCTAAACACGGACCGCTGGATGACATAAAAGCCAACCTGCAGCAAGCGGCTGAGATTGTGGATACCTACGCCCACCACTGCAGCCTTCAATGCTCCCCGACCAAATCGGAATTTGAGCACATTCGCTCCTCACCAAAGTGCACTACCAAAACTGAACTGTCCTTTCTAAGCGGACCCATCCCAGAGCACGATGAGATCAGAGTACTGGGTCTGTTTATTCACAAACATCGCCGAGTCAATACAACATTGACAAAACTGCGTACGGTGGGGGACCAGGTAGGCAGTATGGTCCGTCAGGTTTTCAACAAGCGCGGGGGTTAAGATGCAGAGACGCCTTGCGGCTGGCGCATGCATTCATAGCCAGTCGAGTCCTCTACCCGGCTCCTTACCTCTACCTGCGCAAGTTTAACGAAAACACCCTTTAGGTGATTCTCAGGAAGATGTACAAGCGTGGCCTCAATCTCTCTATAACCACGTCCAACCAGCGTCATATGGGCCTGGGGATAGTAAACACTTTTGCAGAGTTCCGGGAGGCACACTTGACTAATCAATACACGAGACTTTTTAAGACTAAGTAGGGTCGCTGCCTATTAGCCCAAATACACATCCACCATCCAGAAGAGAGAGAGGAGCACGTACGCATTCCAGAAGTCTGGAGATACGCCCTGCATGTGCACCCTCTTCCGGCCAACATGACACGGGACGACCACAGTGGCAGGCGCCTTGCGCCGGCGGAGGCACTACCTCGCCACTATGGGAATGAGCACGGCATATTTTACGTGAACGCCTCCATAGCTCACCATGGGGGGGGGGGTGGTACACGGCTGCAGTCGTCCCCCAAAACATCGGGGTGAATGGTTTCACATTCAGAGCACAGGACATAACTCGTGCGAAGAAAGTCGCCATCGCGCCAGCTGCCACAGACCTAGATTCACGCTTCATGATTACATACTCGAGATGGGCCTGCAGAAATATTCAACCTGGGTACGTCCCATGCCTGGCGTACCGCATCTTACAAAATGGTAATTATGTCGAGGCCCCCGCGTCTCGTGGCATCATATGGGCTCCAGCTCACACGAGCTTCGAAGGCAATGAAACTGCTGACACTGCCGCCCGCACGCTCACTCTCCGGATAACATCTTCAGACCCTTCTAAAATAGATTTCGAATGCAATCGGCCTGATGTCACAAGTACCGTCAATTAGGGAGGCAATCGCCGGGCTAATTTCAAGAGCCGAAGTATCACCCCCCTGAACTGCACCACGAAAGCACGGACAATTCAGAAGTGGTTCTATTTGGTGCGCTAGTGGACGCCGGCTGTAGTCCAAAGAACGAGTCAGAGCCGAGAGTTGATAAGCAAAACAAAATTATATCCTTAAATATGTCAGATGAAACAATACAAAAATATCCACACTCGACAATAGTTGAATACGATATGTCACCAATCAAACAACGTACTACACATTACAATTAGCCACACTCTAAACAACGGACACACACAAGAATACGTGCTACAATGCAATCACATCGAACAACCAAGACACTTAAAGTATAAAGAGTTCGAAAGCTTATTCAATCCAGAGTCCTTAGAACAAAGTCTGAATGATGCTCTTCCAAGAATCACTCAAAGTCTAGTGCAGGTGTCGTTCCGCTGCCCCTGAAGTTTCTTTTCCAGGAAACCTCGCGTCTTCAATTGGCCGCTCTCCAAGCACGAACTTTTTCGCCGGTAAGACGTCGGCTTCCTACGCGCAGCAGTTGCAACGCGTCTTCACTCGCTGGCGGTAGACACACTGTTCTGCTTGTAGCACGAGTCTTCACCCCTGAGGTGGAAATTCTCTTCATTACCTGCTTTGTCACTGAGGACAGAAGCCTTCGCCTACACGGCGGAATAACCCTACGCACACTTGCGCTAAACTTTCATCTCCTGCTGAGGCACATGGGCACAAACTTTCTTCTTTTTCTCCTGATCTCTCTTCTCCACTGCTCGCTTAAATACCTTTTGCGCTAGATTCTAGAAAATTCTAATCGTTTCGTCGACGCGATGCACAGCCAAGGCTGGGGAAAAAGCGAGACGTTTAGAGGACCGTCCGCGGCATGTGACGCAACTTGATATTCTCACGCCCCTTTCCTTCCAGATCTTTCCAGGGCTTGCTCTGCGGCCGATGTGAGGAGGTTGGTCAGTGAAACTACGCTTCCGAGGGGGAGAGATGGCGCGCCCGGGGAGTCTTTGAATTCTTGTTTTCTTCTTTATCATTGACCTTGAGGCGCTTTTCCGGTGCCCAGCGCCGCCGCCAGAACTCAGTGGCGCGCTCACTTTCTGAACGCTCGTTTGTGATACCTTAAAGTTTCGAGAAATTACTAAATTCTACCGACTCGGCCATTCAATTTATTCTAAACCCTGTAGGGCTTTAGAAAGGCATAGGAGCGTTCACTCCTCCACCTTTACACCAAAACAGTTTTGTGCCAGGCAGTTTTTAAATATTTCGATGCTGCCTGCACAGGAAAATGCCTGCACTGTACGGCGAAGTGATCGGACTTCTTTTACTTAGTGTGGGCATGCCAGTCAACCCCTCGCCTCATCCCAAAACCGAACCGCACCCCGGATAACTGGGAAGGGGCCCTGCTTGGCTGCTGCAACCAGGCGAGCCAGAAGGCCTTGGTCAACCGAGCCCGACTCGCCTTAGACGCCAATGGGCTTCTGTAATGAGGAGCCCTTCTATTGTTTGTGAGCGGTGGCTCGCACCGAGCCACCGCCCACATACTTCTTGTATATAGATGTAAAGTTTTTTTTTTCTCAGACGAATAAGTTTAGTGTCACTCGGTACAAAGCACACTTGCTGGCAGGTGTCTTCCCCAACCACACTTTACTGCGACGAAGTGTGCAGACTGGGTAAGAGCGGCATGTGCAGAGATACGGTGTTGCCTGAAGCGGCGCTTATACTTTTTGAAACCATTATTTTTTGTTATGAGGAATACTGCTATCTATTCTAACAAGTCATTCAAAATAAAAAAAACCTGCTACTTTCACAATCGGGCAGTTTGCGGCTCGCACGCTAGATGACTGCGGCAGCCGATGCTGGGCAATGGCTGCGTCCGTCGCGTTGTTTACATCCAGGTACACTTGCGCATGTGTGAGTTGTTCTCTAGTCATTCAAGATGGCTTGTCCCCAGGTGCTACTTCCACAAAGACAACTTGGCCTGAAGATAAGAAAAAGGCGCAAAAATATTAAATATAAGTTGTACTATGAACCGTCAATCGCCACTGCCATCATTTCCTAAGATCACTTAGCTCTCGTGTAGTGGCGAACCGCCAAATTGACACTTCGTGAGCGTAAGTACTCTCGATCAAAGTGCACTTACGTTGCCACGTGTGACAGTGGTATGACTTGCTTCTACCACGGACGTCTGCAGCTTTCCGTGTTTGTCCCTAAAACTCAAAGCCTCATGCAGGTTTGTACCCACACGTATTACCTGGGTGGACATCACCACATTCAATGAAAATATGTTCCATCGTTTCCTTATCTCTTCCACAGCATGTACGTTGTTATTCCTCTTTCTTGAATCTCTGTTTATGGCTACGTGTTCTAAAGCAACCGGACCTCGCTTCGAACAGCAAAGAGCTTCCCCTTGAATTATCATAAAACCGCTCCCACCTTATTTTCTTTTTGCCCTTTCGGTAGTTACTGAAAGCCAGTTTCTTTTTCATTGCAGTCATCCAATAAATCCTTCTCGTCTCTCTGACTTTATGCCTAATGTTGCCATATCGCCTACATGGCCAGTCATATATTTACTGGTGAGCCTTCTAGTTCTCTTAGATGCGAAGTATCTCATTGACTTGCCTGTGTAACGTTGTTCCTCCGCAGCGGGATGGTGCCAAGTAAGCCACGCCTTCCCTCGCAGTGCGCGTGCATGACGTAACTCTCACCCTAGCTTGTCGCCCCTCACCGCGTATAAACTGCCTCGCTTCACACTCTTCACCACTCGCAACCCCTGAGCCCACTCCTCACGTCGGCTGCATCTCCTCACCCGTCCCACGTCCCTCCATCCGTCGGCGAGAAGCCACGGGTAGGAGCGCTGTGCGCGCTCATGGCCCGTCATCTAACCAGGCTGTGGTTTGGCCGTGCCGGCAATGTTGACAGAGCATCGCCACAGAACACCCACCAGTTTAGCAAACGGAAACTGTCCCTTTGGGCTGTTGCATGAAAATTGCATCAAAATAACATGCAAATACGTAGCGGCGGCGTACTGAACTGCAATACCGTTAGGCCAGATGGCGCTAGTAGTAGTATCATTGTCATCAAGAAAGAGGTGCATTTTTTTGCTGCAGTTGGGGGGCTCACGGCTAATTCACGCTGTTCACTTCCTGTTATTTTTTTGTTGCAAAATCGCGCTTAGTGTCTGTAATTATCGTCAGGCGACCTAGCTGACACTGACTGGCAAAAATAACGCCAATCAAGTAAGTTTTACATTGTTATATCGAGTGTCCAAGCCGGTATAACCAATGTATACGGTCGGATCCTAACAAAACAAGTCACTCATACATATCGAAAGCTTGCAACCCATGTGTAAAGACTCTTGAAAGTTAACAAGCATATGCATATAACATAACATACCATCGAGATCGCTGAATGAACGTCGCTCTCATTGTGTTGCGGCGTTCGAGTTTAATAGCGTGGTTTCCGGACAAGTGTCCGATTCTGCTGTCACATACGGTGCTTGCCGTGTAGTGTTGATCTTAAAGTGAAGTGATGTGGAATTGGGAAGGAAACTTGCACATTGCCGATACATAGCTCGTGCAGTGAGGTCAATGTAGTTTTGAAAATTTCTTAAATGAGCAATTGCGAATGGGTGCAGTTCTGCATTTTCTCGCTCTAAAATGCTACATTGAGTACTTCACAATTGTGCAATGTCGCGTCGTGTCGACAGGGTAGGCACTAGTTTTATTTTTCAGCCATAAGTACATATCATACGTAATATGTATTTAGGGGAGGTGCATAAAGTATTTTTTGTTTGCTACATTTATTGTTAGAGTAAAGGAGCACTGACCTCAAATTTCTTCATGTCAAGATTTTAGCGTCAGCGAGTAGCTATCGACTCCGTAGAAGCGATTAGTGACCTAAAACGCAACTGAGGGATGAATAACTATCACGTTTATTGGTTTGTACTACTGGTATCCAGCACTATTCAAAACGGCCGGCAATCCCGCCACCTTTAGCGCTGGGAGCACCAGAAGTGGCGTTACATTGAGGTCACGCCCAGATCACGCCACAGATGACCACTTCTCCACAGAAAAGGGTGACGTCAGTCTCAGCTGCTCCGCAAACATTTCGTCTGCTAGGCGGACACATTCAGTCATGCCTTGTCACCTGCATTGTTGTCGTCGCCGCACAAAATGTCGATTCGGGTTCCATACGATAGTCTGGAGCTCGGAATTCCCGCGATTCGTGATGTCGCGAATTATTTTTGCTTCCATCGACCTTTCGCGGAACAGTGATGCCGAAATAGATGCCGTTCCAAACAGCACTGCAGAGGTGCCCGAGTATGCATGCTTCAGCCATGTTCACTCGTTTGTCTCGGTTAGCTACATTGGTGTGTTTTGGCGTGCAAAGCATTCAGGTATACGCAGAGGGGTCAATGCATTATAGCTATCGTGAATGAGCATCAGCGGTAAAATGGAATACGTTTCCTGTTTGTCAGGTACTTTTTGGCGCCCCCAGATGGCCCTACCTATACAGCCTCTCGCGGTAAGCACGGTATTGCCACTTTTACATGGACGCAAAATCTACAGATGAACTAAAATTCAATGATGCATGC
This sequence comes from Rhipicephalus microplus, assembly GCF_043290135.1. Classification (NCBI taxonomy): domain Eukaryota; kingdom Metazoa; phylum Arthropoda; class Arachnida; order Ixodida; family Ixodidae; genus Rhipicephalus; species Rhipicephalus microplus. The sequence goes on along the minus strand of NC_134700.1, from coordinate 60,791,760 downwards.
GTGTTACTTGTTAGCTATGATATCTGACTATACGCTATTCCACTTTCGATAGCTTGTGGTCGCCCAGCCGCGGTGGCCTAGTGGCTAAGGTACTCGACTGCTGACCCGCAGGTCGCGGGATCAAATCCCGGCTGTGGCGGCTGCATTTCCGAAGGAGGCGGAAATGTTGTAGGCCCGTTTACTCAGATTTGGGTGCACGTTAAAGAACCCCAGGTAGTCGAAATTTTCGGAGCCCTCCACTACGCCGTCTCTCATAATCATATGGTGGTCTTGGGACGTTAAGCCCCACAAATCAATCTATTTATTTATTTATTTATTTATCGTACCCTCAGAGCCAAAGGCATTGAAGAGGGGAGTGGGTTTACAAAAAATGGATTCAGAAGGTGAGTAAATGGGAGTACAGGATTGAACGTTTACTGAATAATCAATTTTAGCTGATAACAAAGTTAGGACACAAAAGCAGAACAAAAGAGATCTAGTGTACATATTTTAAATATTCTTAGTATACAATTCTAGCTACAAAACACATCAGAACGCGCAAGAACATAAAAAAACGAAAAAGGCACACGTCATGAGTAACCTCAGTTTACACTGTTTGTTAGTGCAGCGCGAAACAGCTGATAATCAGTAATCGCAGCAGTCGCTCCAGGAAGCTGGTTCCAGTCTTTGCTGGTGTGTGGGACAAAAGATTCTGAACACGTTCTTGTTTGGCATATCGGTATACCAACTTTGTGCGCATGATCGATGTGAGAGGACACGTAGGACGGTGAGAGAAAAAGATTAGCACGAAGGTGGGGGCTGTTATGGAAGATTCTATGAAAAAGGCACAGGCGAAAAAACTTACGACGAGAAGAAAGGGAAGTCAGCTGCAACGAGTTTTTTATAGCTGTAACGCTTGCTGTTCGATCATAATCGTGTAGGATAAACCGGGCAGAGTTATTTTGGACCAGTTCGAGGGCTTTAATCAGATAAACCATTCTGGGATCCGAAACTGAAGCAGCATATTCTAATTTACTTCTAACCAAGTTATTATACATCAGTAGTTTTAGAGAGGCAGGTGAAGAAGAAAAATTGTGACGAAGATAGCCTAACATACGGTTTGCACTGTTAATAATGTTGCTTATGTGAACGGACCAGGTCAGGCAAGAAGTAATGTGCACACCTAAGTACCGGTAGGATGAAACACAATCGAGTAGAGCATAATTAAGATGGTACGAGGCGGGAGTGGTTAAAGTTCGACATACGCGTAAAACTTTACACTTTTTATTATTAAGGTTCATTAGCCAAAGACTGCACCAGTTTGAAATAGCGTTAAGGTCGTTTTGTAAAATACTAACATCGCTTGTGTCGTTAATTTCACGAAATATCACACAATCGTCAGCGAACAGGTGTATGTTTCATGAAACGCAATCAGTGAGGTCATTGATGTAAATTAAAAATAAGAGGGGGCCCAGGACTGAGCTTTGGGGTACGCCCGAATTAACAGAACATTCTGGGGAATTATATGAGTTGGCTGCAACAAACTGTGTACGGCCACACAAAAAGTGTTCCAGCCATTTGAACACATCACGATCAAGGTTAAGTTTGCTAAGTTTCAGGAGCAGGAGATTATGGGACACTTTCTCAAAGGCTTTTGCAAAATCTAAAAAAATACAGTCCGCTTTAGAGCGACGGCCAAGAATGCGGTGAAGCTGGTGTGTAAAAGACAGTAATTGGGTTTCACATGAAAATCCCTTTCGAAAACGATGTTGTGCATCCATGAAAAATGAGTTGGATTCGAGAAACATTACGATGCTTGTGTACAAGACATGCTCCAAGACTTTACAAGGAATGCTCGTAAGGGATATAGGGCGGTAATTTAAAGGAGATTCTTTGCTACCTGATTTATGAACGGCGACCACCTTACCGATTTTCCACTGGATGGGTAAGGACCCGCTGTCAATGGATTGTTGAAAAAGTTTGGTAAGAAGAATTGAAGAATACGAGGCCGTACCTTGAAGAAATTTAGAAGTTATAAGATCGACACCAGGGCTTGAAGAGGGCTTAAGTGACTGTATTATTTTAGAAATTCCCCGAGTGTCAATAATAATTGAATTCATGAGTGGATAATCGTGCAGCTTTGGGGAAGGAAGAGATGTACTGGAAGAAACCACAAAATTACTACAAAAAACCTGTTCAGAACAACCGGACACCCATTGTCGGGAATGGATTCGACATTATGGTCCAGCAGTTTAATTGAATCAGTCGTGCTTGGATTAATTACACGCCAAAAGCTTAGGGGATTGTTTAGAAGCAGGCTAGGTAAGGTACTCTGGAAAAAGTTGGATTTTGCATTTTCGACAGCGGATACATAGGAATTGTTAGCTACTTTGTATGCAACCCACCGAGCGTTCGTGGGCAGCAGTTTCGCTTTACAGTAAAGGCGCTTCTTGCGTTTTGATAGACGTTTTAAGTAGGAATTGTACCATGGAGCTCTGGCATGCGAGGAGATTTTGCGAAGCGGGATGTATTTGTTGGTTATCTCGTCGACTTTTCGCAGGAATAAGTTCCAGTTAGCTTCAACTGTACGGTTGTCGAAATTATCTAGAAAAATGTCAAGAAAAGTAGACAGTTCAATGTTAATGGAATCGAAATTTGCTTTCTTATAATCACGAATTTGCTTAATTGTCTTACGTGCTTCTAGAGCTGGTACTTAGATGTCGAAAGAAAGGATTAAATGATAAGATAAACCGGGTAAATATGTCATGCACGAGACAGAGTCGGGGCATGAGGTAAGTACGAGGTCTAGTACCGTTGCTGTGCTGTCTGTTATTCTCGTCGGCTGGGTAACTAGTTGGGTAAGGGTGAAGGTTGAGCAAAGGTTCAGAAAGTCGCTAACTTGTGAGGAACTTGAATTAAACATGGGCGATTCGGAGGACCACATGATTTGAGGGAAATTAAAGTCACCTAATAAGAAAATCGGGGCGTTTGGCAGGCGAGTTACTACGGTATGAAGAACATCGTGTAAGGCGGCAGTAAAAGTTGGCGGGGCGTTAGGGGGGCGATAACATGCCGCAAAAATGAATTTCTGGTGCGCCACCTCAACACACGATAAGATAATTTCAATATCGGTTTCAACAGCAACCTGGTAAGAATCGTGTGCATTCAAAACAGCAAGCATAACGCCACCGCCTTGGCGAAGGTTACGGTCACAACGGTAAATTGTGTAGCGGGATGCGTCGTAAAAAAATTCCGTGTTCCGAATGTTATTATTCAGCCAAGTTTCGGTTAACGCGATAACATTAGGTCTGCACGTGTCTACGATAGAGTTAAAAGAGTCAAGTTTATTAAGCACACTCCTGACGTTCACAAGAAGTACTGATAAGCGTGACAGAGGCGGCAATCGCCCACATCCTCTCGCGTCTTCCTATCGTGTCTCTAGGTTTGCTGTTTGCGTAGCGTCTAGGCCGTTGTTTTGTGATGCTTTTCGTTGATGCGTTTCAGGGTGGGGAAAGTTACTCGTTTCTGTTACAGTATCGGTTAAAGAGTCATATACGTAGCATTGTTGGTTGACATACAGTTTCGTGTAGCGCAATTTGTATTTCGGGGATCCAGGTAGACCCTTAGCGAATTCAGACAGGTTCTTTCGTGCCTCACGAGTCGCAGGCGAAAAGTCTTCGGATACCAAAATACCGGATTCTTTAAGTTTAGCGCGCGCTGATAATACCTTATCTCGGGTTTTAAAGGAACAAAATTTCATTTTAATGGGGCGGGCTTTGGATGCAGATAGCGTCCCTATACGGTGAGCTGTTTCGACCTCTGAGGGGGGTATTTCGACGCCAAGTGCGGAGTGTAACGCGGCAAGTTCTTTCTCCTCCGTATCGTGTCCCCTTTCTTTCGAATCTGATATACCATGAATAACGACGTTATTTTGTCTGGAGCGATCCTCTAAGTCATCCAACCGCGTCTGTAACATCTCTTGTTGGGACGTCAGATGGGCGGTGGAGCTCCTAATTGACACGATATCTTCCTGGAGTGCATTTAGGGTTTTCGATTCATGCTCCAAGGTTTCAAGGCGGGTGAATATATCTGAGAGACTAGTTTTTATAGTCTCCTGGTTGTCTTTTATTGCTTTAACATCCGTGGTTAGATTGGCTTGGCTCTCAGTTAGATGAATTGTTCGTTCATTGATACCTTTGAGTATTTCAAGTATGGCGGCACTATGTACAGGAGTTTGTTCTTCACCTATGTCTGCGCTGGAACTGCGAAGAGTAGGGGGGGGCCAGGGTTAGTTTCTACGTCGCCTGAACAAAGCAACAGCAAACTCGCATCTAAGCATTCTTCCAAGATAATACACAGCTCACGTGGGCATGGGAGCACGACTAAGAAACGATTGTCACTTTTTTTAGCATGCAGTGGAGTATATGTACACACCTGTGGGGCGAAGAAGATCAACATGTTAGCCATGCTTTCGCAGTGGCTGCTCCCATGCCCACTGAAAGCGGGGAAGGATTTCCGGAGCCTTAAGTAGTCTTTGGGTCCAGGGGTCGCTGTGGAGTCGGTGCACTTGTGCGCAGAAGTGAAGGGCAATGACGATGCCTCGATGATTGCGCGCGCAGAATTGTCCGGGAAGGCTGGTACCGTATAGGCGTTGGCACCGAAAAACAGGCACGAGGCAGGGCAGGGTGTTGCAATCAGCAGAGAAGCTGACAAGGTCAAAACAACCTGTGGGGTGAAGAAGATCAACATGTTAGCCATGCTTTTGCAGTGGCTGCTCCCATGCCCACACCGTCAATCAATCAATAGCTTGTGGTCGTGTGTATGTGTAACACAAATGTGATATGAAAAGATACCCTCGTCTCGCTTTTCCGGGCTTCGAACTAGACGACTGGAACTCACGTGCAACTCACAACAATTTTCGACATGTTGGCTGACAAGCACTCGTTTAATCATGCTCTTTTTTTTTGCCGTTTTTCAAAGCTGGTTTTCATCTTGATAATTTTACAAAATTATTCATACCTGAGCGACGAAGACCAGACGCGATGAGCCAGTCCGTTTCTGCGCTTCAGCGCCACGATAAGAACACTCGAATTGTACACGTAATCTCTACTAGGGCATCGTCACTCAGAATGGTATTTGTGGAATGTATCACACCGAATACGTAGCACTAGTGTTGATGTCGCAGTGCAGTCTATTTTCCGTTTTTTTCTCCTTAGCTTTTTTTCGCTGTTTAACATAAAATTAAAATAACTTCCACTCGGCGGATGCCGTTCAAATTTGGCCAAGAAGACGTATGCATACCAAGTGATCGAATCATCAACACATCTCGATCTTGAAATTTGATGTCAGTTCTCGTTTAAGTTACACAGCTACTACAGCTAGAATTTCTCGTCGCAGGTAATGACCGGTCTGCTGAGTATGCAGCGAACATGAAGGCTAAAGGAACAGTTATTAGGTGTGTGTTTACAAATCGAAAAGGACCAATCAAGAAAAAAAAAGCTTTATGCATGCATTGTACAAATTTGCTATTTGTACATCTTTGTAGGTGCTCTTACAATACACTATCTGCTCAGTTCTGAGCCCAATCTCTTTTTTGCATAGACTTATCAATAGAACTTGAGCACTCACTTGCAAGCAAGCACTCCTGAAATCAATTGGTGGTACATGATGTGAATCTGTCCAAATACTGGATCAAAAAAGGTCACATTTATTACACACTTGTTTGTGTGTTTACTTTCTCAGTGTACTTTTGCTTGAAAGCTGCAGCTCTTTTCTCCCTGCTACTTTTACAGGTTAGGACTTGAAATAGGTTCTATCTTCCAGTGTGGCTGTGGATAGTTAAGATTATGTATGTTTTAAATACTTGTGCGATTTTGTAGATTAGTCAAAATCATGTATGTTTTAACTACCTGTGTGATTTCCTAGATTTTTTTTTCATGAAGGTAGTACACAGAATTTCACTTTGTATTGGTAGGCACTCTAGTTATGACAACATATTCTAATTTGAAGCAGATGTGCTCAAAGAAATCTAGGAAGTTTCTCTGCACTATGAAAAAAAAACAATACCACATCCAATGAACACAATCTTGCTCTTCATGACAGCATTCATGTCTTTGAGGAAGCTGTGCTGCAAATGCTTATCCCCTTCATGATTTATTATTTTAGGAGCCTATTAAATATATGTGCAAGGCTAAAGCAATTGAGTGCAGCCTTATGAGCTTTGGCGCATCTTTTTTGTAAACTTGTATGAGCTAAACAGAGGTAATTAAGACAAAACAGTTATGTGTGTTGTTCGTAAAGTGTCACAAGGCACAACTAAATGTCCGAAAGCCTGTTAATGCACCTATCTGCGGGGGTGTTTATTTTGCAATTATTAATTTCTGACGATTCACATGACAACTATTAAGTGATCATGAGTCGTACAATAGTGGGCAAATTTGGACTGATTCTGGCTTCCAGTGGTTCAAACAAATGACATTGCAGCCTTGAAGAAGATGGGACTGCCTGTCAAAACACTTGCTCTGACACCTCATGTTGATTGATTTTTCATATTTTCAAGCTTCCATCTTTCAAGGGTCAGTTTAGTTCACCTACACCAATAAAAACTGGTTCACAGCTGCGCACGAGAAGTTCAGAGCTTGTGCAGCACGAGTTCACCAGTGTGGCATCACAAGTGAATGATAAGGTGCCGACAAGGCGGAATACTTATTTAGGTTCGCTTAATTTGATGACGTGAAAACATCTTGACAAAACACGCCGCGTTTGTAGAGGTTGGTACGGTACCTACGTCTAATGCTATGTTGTTTGTTAACCTATGCGTGCGGCTGCATCAAACCAGCGCTGTCAGAATAAGAGGTACAGGAAAAACATGAAGTAGTTTTGGTGCTGTACCTCTCCTGCGCTTTTTAAAGTAAATGGCACGGTTTAGAAGGTGCCATTGCTGCACCACTGAAACAAATTGCGAGGTGCTCCACTTTGTAAAATGAACCTTATGGTGCAGGTGAATCGAACAAACCCTTAAGCACACAAGCGTCTTAGCGTTTCACCCCCATCGAAATATGGCCACTGTGGCTGGGATCAAACAGTGTGTTGTTGAGCTCAGCAGTGACACACAATCTAACTAATAGTCTTACAGTTTCAACGTGTTTGAAGTGTAGATTCCATGCCACGGTCGACAACCAATGCTTTTGACCAATCTGAAGCACCCCTTCATGATATTCGCGGTAAACAAATCACAAACACAGAATTGCATGTGTGAGGTTTGAGATGACCTGTTGTAGTGGACATTAAGATGTTTCAACCTGCTTGCAGAGTGAACATTTGGGGGAAGTCATCCTCTCGTTGCATGGCAGTCTAGAAAAACAAGTAACATCACCAAATATCAATGCATAAAATTTTCTAAAGTAAACAAAGAAACTCGGTTATCTAGTAAACAAGACTATTTTATACATATATGTAATGGTACCTCATAACACGTCTATCACTCAGGGTTGCTTCTTCACAAGGGATGTCATGTAGCACGTTCCTTGCCCATTGGACACAGCTGCTTCTATGTCAGGTGGGCCAGAAAGCTGTGGCAGAAAAAGAAGTATTCCTGATTTATGTGACGCTTTCTTTTCTTTGTCACGCTATAGCAAAACCACAACCATAATCTAGTGACGTTTCTGAAACGCGACTGCGGTAAACTGTTAACTCGTAAGTTTTTTTCCACTAATATGTGGGCTAGCTACGAAAACACATACGAAGTGTTTAGGGCAAAGTACTTGTAGGGGCGCCCCCGACGAAGGCGCCTTTACAAGAAAGTGCAATATCGCGTGTGGCGAGAGAGGTTTGTAGGTCCACTCAGGGTGTTTGAAACAAAAGTGCGCCGCGGTTGATATTTTCGCATCCTACAGGTGATCACTTGAACGTGAGAGTTTCCGGAGCCTGGCTCCGCTGCTTGCCGAGCGATCACACCGACAGGCGGGACGATGCCGGAGCATGCTCCTCGCTAATGTGCGCGTACCTTTCTCGGCCATCGTCGGCATTGCGGGTAAGTGAAACAGATCGCGTTCTTGAATGGCGACGCCACGCCTAGAGCACCGACGAGGCGCGAGCCAGGGAAGCCGAACGCAAGCGTCAGTAGTGAAAGACAAACGACACCGACGAGGTGCGAGCCGAGAACACCGATCGCGTTCCAGAATAGAGACGGCGCGCGGGTGACCCCCACGCTACACCCCAGTTTCGTTCAATCCGTTCTTCTAGCCCCGGCGTTGACGCCCGTTTCAGCCGGGTACAGGCCTTGCGCACCGCTGCTGCTTCGCATCCCGTCACAGTTCTCTTCGGGGAGATGATCCACAAGATATTTCTCCGCTGTGTGTCCACGCCCTTCTATACAAATAACTGAACACATTTCCGGTCCATCAATTCTCCTTCACCTTATAAGCCTCTCCTAAAATCTCATTTTTTTATCAGCTTCCCTTCGAAGCCTGCCAACCCCATATCCCCCTTTAGAGCATCATTCAACATCTTTCCGTGAGCGCTCAACGCGAGGCGTTCCATAGTCCGTTGATTTACATCTATTCCTGATTGCACCTCCAATTCATGCGCACCACTGCCTTCTTAAAAGTAAGACCTGAAACCATTACGCCCTTCCACAGACTTCGAAGGACTTCGTACCTACTGTATTCCCTTAACGCTCTGTGCTTAAATAATAGAGCATTCGTGTTTCCCTTTGCTGCCGACGTTTTTTTTTCCTCTACCTCTATATAAATATGTCCCTCATTTAACTCTACTCCAAGGTACTTGTACTAGCTAACCCTCGGTATTTCTTGGCCATTTATTGAGGCCGCCTGGTCTTCGGGATCATTGAATACTGTCATTGAAGATTTTGTTGCACTAAAATCCTAATCCTAGAGCCTTGCCTACCCTTCCGCACATATCTGCCAGCCGCTGTATATCGTCTTGACTGTCCGCAAATGGGACATCGTTGCTGTATAATATAAACCAGGAAGCTTAATTCTGCTCAACCATCACGCCAGTTTGTGTGACCAAATAAATCTCTCGCTGATGTGCAGTGCCCTCACCTCACGTAGTGGCCATTCAGTAAAGTTTTGCATTCATGCGTGCTCTTTTGTTTGGGAGGCGACTCGGCAGGCCGTATCAAAGAGAGGAAATCGAGTGGCCGTGGCTAGACGAAACTAAGTTCATGCAAAACTACCTTTATCAGTTTTGCGAACATGGCTGTCGTGGTCTAGAGACCAAACGGCACATACTTGAAATAAAATAGTCTTTCTGCACTAGAAAACGATGTCTGTTTAAATGCGAAGCATTTCTTAGCGAACTTCCGCGACTTTGAGCGTATCTATCTATCTATCTACCTATCTATCTGTCTGTATATCTATCTATCTATCTATCTATCTATCTATCTATCTATCTATCTATCTATCTATCTATCTATCTATCTATCTATCTATCTATCTATCTATCTATCTATCTATCTATCTATCTTTCTAGCCGCCTACAACTATTATCTCTCCTGGCCGTTTTGATAATAGTATCGATACCAAACTTGGTACGGCATAACATGACTATATGCAGAACATATATGACTAGTCATAACATGAAAATCATGATATGTGTGTCATGAATTTGATGATTTACAATTCATAGTCCTGCAGCTTTTGTGGTTTTTTTTCTGATGACATGTTGCAAAACGGGTATGGTACGGCATTATTGCATGTCAAACACAAGCGACAGACACTAACATGAAAATCTTGACAATCGTATCAGGTAACAACATGAGTACATGCCAAGCTCAAGATGCGCTCGCGGTGGTTTCGCTAGCATCACATATACCAAACTTGGTACTACAGTACGTGAATGAATGACGAAAATATGTGATTGGTGCAAACATGATAATCATGAGATGCGTGTCATGTAACAACATAACTACATGGTACGCTCATAATATGCTCGTGGCAGATTCGCTAGCTTCACATGTACCCAAACTTGGTATTACGCAACGCGAACGGACGACCTACGTGAATGACACATCCAAACATGGCATTCATGACATGCGTTTCATGTAACAACATAACTACATGCCACACTAATGATGTGCTCGCGGCCATTTCACAAGCTTCAAGTACGCCAAATTTGGCATTACGTGACGCCAAGGGATGATGAAGGTATGTGACTGGTGCAAACATGATAATCATGATATGCGTGTCATGTGAGAACATGACTACATGCTACAGTCAAGACACCAATACAATTATAACGTGACATGGTGCGCGTGCTCGCCGGTGTTTATTTCGTCGTGTCACATCGGCGTTGACACGCCAGGCGCCAGTCCTGCCATATACTCCCATATGCGCGCCGCGCTGCGTTGCTTTGACACATGCGCGTTTCAGCGCGTCCGGCGTCCGCCCGTCACGAAAAGAGGGAGACGCCGTATTGTCTAGGTAAGGCATGGGCGCAAAATGCAGCATGTCGCATTTCGCGCCGGTTTCCGTCGAGCCGCGCCGACGGGCGCTGGTCGCGCCTAGCGTCAGACTATAGGGTGCTCCTGTTTTGCTGAAGTAGCGTGACTGTGACCGGCGTGCGGGCGCGTCAACGCTACATTGGAGTATATTGGGCCCTTCTTGACGCGCTCGCGGCCGTTTCGCTAGCTCCACATACACCAAGTTTGGTGTTACGTGACGTCAATGGATGATGAATTCTATGACTGGTGCAAACACAGTAATCCTGACACGCGTGTAATGTAAGAACATCACAGCGTCATCACTCTCACATCACTCTCACAGCGTGCTCATGGCTGTTTCATTAGCTCCACATATACGAAATTTGGTGTAATTTGACGTCATTAGATGACAAAGGTAAACGACACATCCAAACATGACAATCGTGACACGGAAGTCATGTACGGCATCATTTACCTCCACCACGTAGCGTTGTGCTGATTTTAAAGTGACTTATATCAACATTTCTCATTCGTCCTTCTTATGTCATCGATTTCCACTGTACGTGGGATGTGCCAATTTTTTCTAATCTATTCTCCATTGCATGCTTCCGTAACGTGCTCATACGTATTTTACTCCTGCTTTAGGAGGCGTCCTTTGGCGAACGCCACAAGACTTCACGCATCTCTTTACTCGATTTTTAGACCTGGCGAGAAGAATCCTTCAGTGATCTTCAGCAGAGTTCTTTGTATGCGCTGGGGGCCGGCCTGCGTGATGTCGTGATACAAATTATGTACCGCTCGTCATAGATCTTTTGGGACGTGGAACTGTAAGGCTGTCCTTCCCGACACAAACTAGCATCTCCTATACAATAATCCACTTTGTCGCTGATAGTCCTCATTAGTCGCTTGCCATTTTCGGGCTTCTGCTCTTTTGTTTTTCAAACCATGCACATATGAATGCATCTTATCTTTGCATTTCTGTATATTTGAGGCGTTGTCGTTAGTACCCTGACTGCAGGCACTTTGAGTACAGCTAACGGCTGCTGTGTCCTACACTGGCATGATCTTGCCACTGCCAAAGATACTGCTTAGACATGTTCTCTATCCTCTATCTTTGCATCGTCTTTCTCGAGTACGCCATGTATTTCGACTCTCTCTGATACAGTGTTACAGCTTGTCACTGTTCCCGTTACATAGATAGGCAATCGGCGGACTAATTTCAAAGGCCCGTGTCAGCCCCCTCAAACTGCATCACGAAAGCACGGATAATCTAGATGTGGTCCTATTTGGCGCGCCAGCGGACACCGGCTGTGGTCTAAAGAACGAATAATAGCCGAGAGTGGATAAACAAAACAAAAAATATAATGTCAAGTGCGGCAGATCCGACAATACACAACCATGCACACTCGGCAGTAGTCCAATACAACATGTCACCACTCAAAGAATGGGCTAAACAATAAAATCGGCTACACTGAGAACAACGTACACAAACAACAACACACGCAGCATTACAGTCACATGCATTAAACAACTAAGACAAAGACTAAATTTCGTCAAATTTAACTAGTCCAAATTTCTTGGAATAAAGCTTTAGTATATCTTTCGAAGAAAACACTCACTCAAACTCCAGCGCAGTTGTCTCTCCACTGCCCCTGAAGCTTCTCTTCCATGAAACCACGCGCCGTCAAATGTCCGCACGCCAAGCACTACACTTCTTCGCCGGTGACACGTCGGCTCTGCACGCGCTGTGGCTGCAAAACATATCTTCGCGCACTGGCGGTAATCACACACCTTTCTTGTGCTTGTAATACAAGGCTTTACCCAAGCTTAGTGCAGAACTTTTTTATTTTCTCTTTTGTCCCTTAAGTCAAAGCCTTCGCTCATCGGCGGAACAACTCTACGCACACTTGCGCTAACTCGTATTTCTTATCCTGATCACCCTTCTCTGCTGCTCGCTTAAATATCCCCGCGCTAGCGTCCAGAAAATTCTTTGGCGTGTTGCACAGCCGAGGCTGAAGAAGGGGCGAGACGTTTCCGAGAACTCTCCCTGACCTATGACGCAACCAGGGAGTGACTCATGCTTTCCTTCTCGATGACTCTGGGAGCCACTCGGTAAGACGTTTCAAGCAACACCCAGTAACGTCAAAGCTGTGGAAAAGGGAAACTTCTCTCTCGTAAGGTGACGCAACTTTCCTTCTGGATTTTACTAGCGTTCTCACGCCGATCCAAGCGAGGAGGTTGATTGCGTAGTAGAGCTTCCGAAGGGAGAGTGAAGGCCCATCGAGGAGTCTTTTGAATTTCGTTTTCTTCCTTTTGGGAGCAACAGTGTGGCACCCGGTATCGTCGTCATCGCCGGAAATCGGCGGCGCGTGCTTTCTTGAGCGCTCCTTTGTGACACAGCTCTTGGAACTGCACTCCTTCCCATTGCATCAGGATCGTAGAGTGGTTCTTCGGCGCACCTGACCGTAATTCATTCACTGTAATAAGACGTTGACACCTGTATATTGGCTTCAGATGAACATTGAACAGAGCAGCTGACTAGTTTTAAAGGCGCTTCACTTGTCAACTTCTCTTCGCGCACCAAGCTGAGTATCGTCGAAGCTCTATTTCTGCCGCTAACACGAAGAACCATGACTTTCATTTCGTGAATATCTCCATAGATGACCAGTAGATATGGCATGTCACCCCTTTGCTAAGAGTTTTTTTTTTTCTTTTTATGGCACTTCCGTTAGACGGAGCTTTCTCGTCGGATTGTATGTGGGATTTCTCCTCGGATTGTAAAAAACAGGTTCAGCCGTTTGAATTGTCGCAAAGCCCAGCTTCAGCGAAGTACTGGTGGGGCTGGGAGGGGACAAAGCAACTGGCGTAACAGGTGCAAGTAACCCCCAGGAGCAGGACGCTCCCGCTAAAAAGTCACAGCATGTGATAATCGCCAAGGACTCGAATTTAAATCGATGCACAGAAGCCATCAAAGAGGTGACAGGAGGGTTGCCGTAGGGGCGTTCCCAGGACGCCAGCTGGAAGCAGTCATGAGGCAAGCAAGCGCGAAACTCAAAACTACAGCTGATAGACGAAACCTCGTGACAATTTCAGGCAGTTTTAACGTTTTCTTGAATGAAGATACCAGGACTAGCAACCACAGTGGCGAAAGGCGTCGATGACATGCGTGCCACTTCTCCTCAAGTACAGGTAGTGATATGAACGATACCGGAAGTACCGGTGCGTGATAGCAACCTGCAAAGAGCTGTTGTCAACGCAAACCAAGAGATGTGGCGGATGAGTCAAGAGAAAGGCTTTGAAGTGGTGGAAATAAACAGAGAGGTGCATAGGTTGAGTGGTTTTCAACGAGACAGAATTCACTTCGATGGGCGGCTAGGTCATGAGGTGGGTTGGCGACTTGCAGGACGCGCAGTAGCTTTTTGGGGGGCAAGTGGGCCCTTCGGGGTGCAGGATAGCTAGTAACGAGGAAAACAACCAGGGAGACTCTTTGACAGGTGGTATGGACAGATACGATTCCAAAGTGGCACCAGTATATAAGATAGGTAAAGTCCAGGGCAAAAATCGACATAGACACGAGCGCCAAGCCAATTCCCACATAGGGTATATTAACATGCAGGGTGGTAGAAACAGGCTGATGTGGGAAGAGATAGAAGAAGAGCTAAGAGAGTAGAGGCCGATGGTATACAGTTTTGTAGAAACACATCTCAGGGACATGAAACAACCTCCCAACAATCCGGACTACGCGTGGGAATATTGTAATGGAACAGAAAGCAGCAGAAAGGGGGTGGTATTGCGAAATTCATTCATAAAAATACAGACTGGCAAAGGGTCGAGCAGGAGTGCAAGAAACATTTATGGCTAAAAGGGAAAGTGGCAGGGCAAACGACACTGCTTGGTTTCGTGTACTTGTGGATGGGAGTAAAGGCCAGAGAGGAAAACCAGGCAATGGTAAAGTGTATATCAAAAAACATTCAGGAGTTAGAAGGAGAGTGCGAAATAATTATACAAGGATATATGAATGCGCACATAGAAGATATAAATGGGTATACCAACCCGACAGGCAAAATGATCATGGATATGTGTGAAAGACTTGATTTGATCATTTGACAAGTACCGAGAAGTGTTAAGGGCAAATAACATGGGAGGTACGAAGGCTGCAGTCGACGATAGATTACGCAGTGACGTCACATAGCATGTATGATAAGCTCAGGGGAATGCACATAGATGAAGGTGGCTCTAGAAGTCTAGGTAGTGATCACAAACGTATCAAGCTTAGTTTTGCAAGAGCAGTGAAAGTGGGATGGAGACAAGATGAGCAACTACAGGAAAATTTTTATTCAGAAAGGCAAATTGAAATAGCCACTAAACAAATTGAGAAAGTAATGACTGAGGATAATAAAACAGTGTTGACATACATGAATCTAATTAGACTGTTTGAGCTAGAGCTTGCTAAGGCACGTGACAAGTCACCCCGGAAAAGAAGACACAAACCCAAAAGCTGGTGGGATATGGAAGTTAAGAGAGCAATAGCGAAACGTCAAGAAGCCTCTAGGAAACACAGAAATGCTAAGCAGTGGGGTGAACCGGCAGATGATGTTGAAAGAAAATGGGGAATCTTTCTAAGCTGTAGAAGGAATGCATCCCTTCTGATCAATGAAAACATTAGAAGAAAGGGAGCTCAGTGGCTGGCAGAAGTACATAAAGAGATAGAAAGGCAGCTGCAAAATTTCTGAACCATCTTAACTCCCTAAGAAATGAAACGAGCCTAGAGAAGAGATTTGTAACTACAGCTCAAGGTGCTAGGCTAGAAGCGGACG
This sequence comes from Rhipicephalus microplus, assembly GCF_043290135.1. Taxonomy (NCBI): domain Eukaryota; kingdom Metazoa; phylum Arthropoda; class Arachnida; order Ixodida; family Ixodidae; genus Rhipicephalus; species Rhipicephalus microplus. The sequence continues at coordinate 60,776,520 of NC_134700.1, read as the reverse complement.
AAGCTTTTGAATATATAAGAGCAAGGGTGTCAGAAAAATTTCTACAAAGAAGTGCTTTATGCACTACACTAGACAAGGATGACTCAAGTGGTGCAATGGCTCCATTTTCACGAGAGTGGGAAAGGGCTGAGAAAAGGGTTCCTAGTAGTACATCAACAGGCCCAGATGGCTTTCCAATTATGCTGATGAAGACGTTAGGTCCGAAGTCTGAGCAGGCTTTGAGAGAGGCAGTGAGCAAAATAATAATCGATGGAGAAGTTCCCTATGGATGGAAACTTAGCAGGATGAGCATGATCTATAAAGAAAAGGGGGACACAGCTGAAATAAACAACTACCGTCCTATAAAAGTGACATCCGTGGTCTACAGGCTGGCGATGCACATTATAAAGGAAAAACTGCAGGCATGGATAGAGAATGAGTGGGTGCTGAGGGAACTGCAGAATGGTTTTCAGAAACACAGGAGGATGGAAGACAATCTGTTTTCACTGACGCAGTGCCCCGAAATAGCAGTTTTAAAAGGAACACAGGCCCCTGTGGCTAGCATTTTTGGATATCAAGGCAGCATACACTAGCGTGGTTCAAGTGGAATTGTGGGGAATACTGGACACACACTAGGCGTGGAAGATGTAGTCACTAATCTCTTAAGGACATCTATAAAGGTAACAAGGTAATTACAAAATGTGAAAAACAGGTATAACAGCTTGCAAATGTAAAACGGGGGCTTAGGCAGGGGTGTCCCCTCTCACCCTTTTTGTTCATGATGTACCTACAAAGATTAGAGGCCTGATTAGAGAAAAGTGAACTGGGCTTCAACCGCTCTTTCGTTAAACAAGGAAAACTCAATGAACAGGCACTACCAACATTGATGTACGCAGATATTATAGTGCTAATGGCTGACTACAAGGAATATTTACAGAGATTGGTGGACATCTGCGGTAAAGAGGGAGATAGGTTAGATTTCAGTTCAGTAAAGAAAAATCAGCAGTCATGATATTTAATGGCAATGAAGGTAGTGAGCTTAGAATACAGGAGGTCACACTAGAGATAACAGATAAATATAAATATCTCAGCGTATGGATAAGTAATTGGGCCCAAAGGGAACACGAAATATACGTGTCGACTAGGTAACAGGAATGCAGCGGTAATCAAAAACAGGGTACTGTGGAACTACCATAGGTATGATGTTGTTAGAGGAATATCGAAAGGGGTCATGGTTCCTGGTCTGACGTTCGGCAATGCGGTCTTGTGCATGAGATCAGAAGTTCAAGCAAGACTAGAAATTAAGCAACGTGCACAAGCTTACCTTAGGAGCTTACGGGAATACATTAAATCAGGAAGTACAAGGTGATATGGGATGGACATCACTTGAGGGCAGGAAAGCTAGCAGCAAGATAAAATTTGAGAAGCGATTGAGAGAAGTGAGCGAGGAGCGTTGCGCTAGGAAGGTATTCAGCTACTTGTAAATTAAGAATGTCGATACAAAATGGAGAAAGTGAACCAGAAAATTGACCGGTAAATACCCGGAAAACAGCAGGGGGCCAAACCCAAAAGAAAAGAAGGTGAAGGAAGCCGAGACCAATATGTGGAGAATCGGCGTGATTAAGAAGTCCGCACTAGAAATCTATCGAACTTTTAAGCAGGAAATTGCCAAGGAAAGGATCTATGAAAATACTCGGGGTAGTTCTCTACTGTTTGAGGCCAGGATGGGAGTATTGCGAACCAAGACAGATCGTGCCAAATACGAAGAAGTAGACACGGTATGCAGTGCGTGTGGAGAGGAAGAAGAAACTGCCGAACTGTCACTGTTCCCGTTAATTCGGGAGGCGATCGCCGGGCTAATTCCAAGGGCCAAAGTATCGGCCCCTCAAACGCACCACGAAAGCGTGGACAATTTAGAAGTGGTCCTATTTGGCGCGGCAGCGTACGCCGGCTGTGGCCCAAAGAACAAGTCAGAGCCGAGAATTGATAAACAAAACAAAATTATATTCTCAATTATGGCAGATCAAAACGATACACAAGTATGCACACTCGACAATAGTTGAATTCAATATGTCACCATTCAAAAAACGTACTACACAGTACAATCAGCCACACTCGAAACAACGGACACAGACAATAATACACACTAGAATGCAGTCGCATGCATTGAACAGCCAAGACACTTAAAGACCAAAGATTTAGAAAACTTATTCTGTCCAAAGTTCTTGGAACAAAAGTCTGCATGATACTCTTCCGAGAATCGCTCACTCAAAGTCCAGCATTGTTGTCGTTCCACTGCCCCCGAAGTTTCACTTCCAGGAAACCTCGCGTCTTCAATTGGCCGCTCTCCAGGCTCCAAAATTCTTCGCCGGAAACACGTAGGCTTCCCACACGCAGCTGTTGCCACGCGTCTTCGCTCGATAGCGGTAGACACACACTCTTGCCTGTAGCTTGAGTCTTCACCCTTCAGGTGGAAATCCTCTTCTTCTCCTCCTTTGTCACGGAAGACAAAAGGCTTCGCCCACAAGGCGGAACGCCCTACACACTCTGGCGCATACTTTCTTCTTCTCCTGCTTTGTCACTAAGAACAATACCTTCACCGACAGACGCGGCGGAATACCCCACGCACACTGGCGCTAACTTCCTTCTTCTCCTGATCTCCCATCTCGGCTGCTCGAATAAATACCTTCCGCGCAAGATTCCACAAAGTTCTCATCATTTCGTCGGCGCGATACGCAGGTAGGCTGGAAAAAGGGCGAGACGGTACGAGGGCCGTCCGCGACGGATGACGCAACCCTGCATCACCACGCCCCTTTTTATCGAGAATGTTCTAGGGCTAGCTCGGCCGCCGATGCGAGGAGGTTTCGTCGGCGCGCCTACGCTTCCGAGGGGAGAGGAACGCGCGCCCGGGGAGTCTTTGGATGCTTGTTTTCTTTTTTTTATCGTTGACCTCTCGGCGCTTCGTTGCGAGAATTTGGCGGCGCGCCCTTTTTCGAGCGCTCGTTTTGTCACACTGCCCCCCACTTTAGGAATATTATCTCATAATATTCAAAACCACACAAACGAGCGCAAACAGTCCCCACACTCTCAGAAACTGTATCATAGTCCGTCGCTCATGACACGTCACATTCAGAATAGATCACGCTATTTAATTGTACATTGTAATTCAATCTCACACACATGAAATATAACCACAGGTACATGCATACAACACTCCATCACATATTCCGGATAATACAAACGTACAAAGTTCTTTTATTACAACAATTGTACAATGCTAAACATCACATCACCATAACAAACATTTTGATTCGCTCGACATACAGTTGTTACACAGGATAACAAAACACAACACAATGAGGCTCAACACAGACAAACGCATTCCTGTTTGACTTCAGCACCTATCCCGTGTACTTCAATCTGCGCTTGCGTCCTTTCTTGCTGTGCTCACTTGATCTCTTCTTGTTTTTCCTGTTTCTGTTCTGATGAGCCCTTTCCAACGACGGTATCTGAGGCGGCGTCTCAGCCATCGTTGTTTCTTTCGACACCGTTAATGGGTCATAACGTTCAACCGATCCTGTCCTGTTGTTCACCCGCTTGTTCATGTCACGACATTGGGCCTGGCTGGCCGACCGCATCACCTTTACACTGCCGGTCGGTTGAGGTCGTGCCGACCCAAGTCCCGCTGCCCAGCACGTGAACTCATTCAACACGATCATCTGCTCATTCACTGTCTCTTGCATCGCGGCTTCACCTTGGGCTCGAGTGAAATCCTTCACGGGATTTTTCCCCGCTGTATCTCGCGGTCCCTATGTCGGCGGGGGCTCCATCTTCGGGTTTTCCCCCAAACGTTGAGGATCATTCGGCCCTCGCGCCCCGTCGATGTTTCCGATGACGAGGTCGTACAGGGGGGTCGTCATGCATAGAGCAGTAACTTTCCCGCTGAAATAGGGGGTTTTCACCTCAATTTCTGCTTCGGGAAGCATCCGAACCGTACTGTCAATTAAGCAAACCGGTTTCGTTTAGCCTGTTAAGTCACTTTCCCGTACCAAACTTCTCCGCACGATAACCGTGGAGCTACCGGTGTCTTTTAGAACCGTAATCTTCTTGGCCGCAACTTTTCCAGGCAGCGTTGGCATTCCCTTCGTAACACCGGTTGGCTGTTTTGTCATTACAGCACCCACAATACGAAGTTTCTCCCCATTTTTCAACTGTACAAATCCGTCGGTGACGGCATCCCCATCAGATTTCCGTGTTAATAGCACACAGGATACCTGGTGAGTTTGACTCACTACGTTACGACAAGCGTCTACTTTGTGCCCAGTCTGACCACACTTGAAACATTTTACTACCGTAGGGCTCGTAAAGTTAGTACGACAGTAGTTCGCGCGATGACCCACTCGGTTACACATAAAACATCGCGGAACACCCTCCGGTGCACGCTTCTTTTGTTCGGGTGCCGATTTCTTCGAACCTTCGGGACACTCCTTCTTCACTCTCGCCGAATTTGTGCCACCTTGCGCTTCCAAGAATTGATCAGCCAATTCAAGCATTCCTTCAAGTGACTCAGTCTTCCTCTCTTTCAAGTACAGTGACAGGCTTGGGTGGCAACTGGTGAGAAACTGCTCTCTAATAAGGAGCTCTCTAAGCTCATCGTACTCCTGCACTGTCCCTGAAAGTTCAATCCATCTGTCGAAATAATGGCTAAGTCGGGCGGCGTACTGCGTAGCCGTCTCACCATGAGCTGGCTCTCCTGCCCGAAATCTCTCCCGGAAACCTTCCACAGTAAATCTAAATCGCTTCAGTAAAGCAGCTTTCACCTATGCATAGTTGGCTGCATCGGTCGGCGTAAGCCTACCGTACACACTGAGCGCTTCACCACTCAAGCAAGTACTCAAAGCAGTTGCCCATTGATGTTCCGGCCAATTCTGGCTCCTTGCAATTGTCTCAAATCTGTCAAGGTACGCATCAAGGTCGTCCTTACTTTTATCAAATGCTACGACCAGCTTGCTTGGGTTCAAGCGGAAGCCGTGGTCCTCCCGTTCGCGGCTTTCAACTCAGCTTGGACAGGAGTTTCACTTCACTGTTGCAAACGGAGCCGCTCGAGTTCCATCTCGTGCTGTCGCTGCCATTCCCTTTCCTCTCTTTCTTCTTTCGCCCTCTCGGCTGCCAGTCTTTCTCTCTCCAGCTCCAACTTCAATTGCTGCTCTCTTTCTTCTCTCGCCCTTTCGGCTGCAAACTTTTCTCTCTCCAGCTCCAACATCGATTGCTGCTCTCTTTCTTCTTTCGCTCTCTCAGCTGCCAACCTCTCTCTCTCCAACTCAGCTGCTTTTTCTTCTTTGGCCCTCTCTTTTTCTTCTTTTTCCTTCTGGGTGATCCACTTCCGTAGTTCGGCGCCAGAAAGACCCATCTTCTCACCAAGAGCTACTAACTTTTCGAGATCCATTGTGTCTCGCAAAATAAAACCTTGCCGCATGAAAAAAATATTTGCCTAAATAAGTATATCGGAACGCTCTCCTGCACTCGTTAACGAGAACACTGAACAACACACATAAGCGTTCCGATAGCACTATAAACAACTCGCGGCTCTTTCTCACTACTTTGGACACACTGTGCACCAAAAGGTCCTGTAGCTGACGCCAGAATAAGTGTCACTGGTCCCGTTAATTCGGGAGGTGATCGCCGGGCTAATTTCACGGGCCGAAGTATCGGCCCCCCGAACCACACCCCCAAAGCGTGGACAATTTAGAAGTGGTCCTCTTTGGCGCGCCAGCGGACGCCGGCTGTGGCCCAAAGAACAAGTCAGAGCCGAGAGTTGATAAACAAAACAAAATTATATTCTCATATATGGAAGATCAAACGATACACAAGTATGCACACTCGACAATAGTTGAATTCAATATGTCACCATTCAAACAACGTACTACACAGTACAATCAGCCACACTCGAAATAATGGACACAGACAACAATACGCACTACAATGCAGTCGCATGCATCGAACAGCCAAGACACTTAAAGGCTAAAGAGTTAGAAAACTTATTCAATCCAAAGTTCTTGAAACAAAAGTCTGGATGATAATCTTCCGAGAATCGCTCACTCAAAGTCCAGCGTTGTAGTTCCGCTGCCCCTGAAGTTTCTCTTCCAGGAAACCTCGCGTCTTCAATTGGCTGCTCTCCAGGCTCCAAACTTCTTCGCCGGAAACACGTCGGCTTCCCACACGCAGCTGTTGTCACGCGTCTTCGCTCGATAGCGGTAGACACACACTCTTGCCTGTAGCTCGAGTCTTCACCCCTCAGGTGGAAATCCTCTTCTTCTCTCCCTTTGTCACGGAAGACAAAAGGCTTCGCCAACAAGGCGGAACACCCTACACACTCTGGCGCATATTTTTCCTTCTCCTGCTTTGTCACTAAGGACAAAACCTTCACCAACAGACACGGCGGAATACCCCACGCACACTGGCGCTACCTTCCTTCTACTGATCTCCCATCTCGGCTGGTCGATTAAATACCTTCCGCGCGAGATTCCAGAAAGTTCTCATCTTTTCGTCGGCGCGATACGCAGCGAAGGCTTGGGAAAGGGTGAGACGGTACGAGGGCCGTCCGGGACGGATGACGCAACCCTGCATCACCACGCCCCTTTCCATCGAGAACGTTCTAGGGCTTGCTCGGCCGCCGATGCGAGGAGGTTTCGTCGGCGTGCCTACGCTTCCGAGGGGAGAGGGACGCGCGCCCGGGGAGTCTTTGGATGCTTGTTTTCTATTATTTATCGTTGACCTCTCGGCGCTTCGTCTCAAGAACTTCGCGGCGCGCCCTTTTTGAGCGCTCATTTTGTGACACGAACACTTGATAATGTTCTGTAAAGAGCTTCACCCTATAGTTCTGGATGATGGCACAAAGTTTTTCAATGCACTGGGGTTTAGGGACAGTGAGGGCAAAATAGACTTTAAGTGGATAGAATTAACTAGAAGGAGGTTAAATGATTGGTGGCTTAAGTCAGGGCACGAGTGAAAATTAAACCCTTCACTGCGAAGTACGAATCCTCAACCCAACTATTTAAAAGGAAAAATCTAGTTTTTGTTTCAGTAAGTATTACGGCTTGGTGGCGCTAGCCACCGCCCGATCTAAAGTGTACAGCCATATCTATCCGTATAATACATGGTGCTACTTTTTTTGCAGAGACGATACCAGCCGCTTGGCTTTTCTTCCATAGTCTACAATCTTCTGTAGAAGCCGCTTTCCGCTTACTGTGTTCGGAAAAGATTGCCATCTTACTGTTGACTCCTCTGAAACGACAGTCCCGGGTAGTATGAACAATAGAGTTACAAAAAATGCCTAAGCATGATTTGGTATCACATCCGCCACAGCTTGATTTGCACCATATTTCACTTTAGGAGTATTTTCATTGAATTTACATAAATTTTTTAGCCTTGCATTTCAATAAATTGATAATCACGCTCAGAATAATCATAAAGCCGTTTCAGCTCTACTTTGAATAGGAAAAAACTAATATCTGCTTTACAAAAATTCAATAAATCGCTCGATTGCCATTTTATCTCGCATGCCTTCACGTCTTTCTTGCGCCCGACCATTCCGACTATCAATCAAAATAGTTTGTTAATCTAGAAAGAAATTGTTTACCTGTCTCCAATCAAAATAGTTTGTTAATCTAGAAAGAAATTGTTTACCTGTCTCTGCATCTTTGTGTTTACATTTCGTAATATTTATCGGAATCACTCAGTTGTTAGCCTGAATCACTGAAGTACAGCCTTTTTGATCTTGTCCTAATCCATAGACTCGGACACGGGCATTCTTGACACACAGTCAATGCTTCACTTACTAAACATAGGCTCAGTGCTGCCAGACAGTTGCTTATCTGCCATCTTTCACACACAGAAATATTTTCAGAAAGATGCAGATAAGCATCTTGATCATCACTTTTGTCACCAAAGGAAGCGATTCGTTTCCGCGCACAATTGTTTTTTGCTCTAAGAAGCTCCAGTTCAAGAGAAATTGTTTATCTTGTGTCATCGTCCATGGCGCAAGACGCGTCTTGTAAGCGTAACTTAAAGATTAATATCTCCTTTTCGGCCTGGCATGCCTAGCAAGCTTACTTTTTCGCGGGCTCGCAGATCGTAGTGGCTCCTTTTGGTTGTGCCTCAGTGCCTTCACAATACCTAACATTTTTTCGTATTCCATGCACCAGTGTCATGAGAGACCAACTAGTTAGAAAAAATGATCCTAGCAGGCTCGCCAATATTTCGTCATGGTCTCTATTGTGGAAAACAGAACAGAAGCACTGAAGACCACCGAAAATTCTTTATGCGGAAAAAGCTTTACTATTATACACAAAAAGTACAAAAACTGACAATAAAACTAAAGTCTCTGGCACAAACGATGTCCAAACACTAAAAAGATGTAAAGAGTTTATTGGCTGGTTGTGGCTTGAATGTGTCGGCTCTGGTGCTGCGACAAAATCTTGTCGTGTCGTTCAAAAAACATGCTTCGTCGTAGTATGACCAATCGCTACATCGCCGAGTCACTGTAGTTGACGGTCACCACCTCGTCAGACCCTCACAGCAGCTATATTACTCGTCCTCAGCTGTACAGTTCACGAAACATAGCTGTAGAACATCTGCGTGTCCTCAGAAGCACGATATCGTTAGACTGAGCTGGCCGCTCTGACAACAGATGCAATCCAACCGCATGCCAAAAGTCTGGTGAAAAGATCGATGTTTCTGCATTCGTTTTCTTTTCCCGTTTCATTCGGCAAATTATATCATGCTATGTATTATATTTATTAAACCACCCCCTATTCACATCATTCAGAAGATTCCTCACATGTTCAACGACTTAATTCATGGGTTTACTTTTTGGGATTCCTACTAAAAATATTTTGCTGCCGCTCATGTCCATTCTTCCCTAATTTTCACAGAGACATCGGTAAAAGAGAATATGTTGCACCTAAACATAACATGAAACGATTACACACGGTTTTCGACAGGATATCGCGCGCGCCTGCTCATTTAAAATCAGACTAAGTTTTCCGTACCAGAGGTCCTGGTTTATTAAAGATGATAGTCTTTTTTGGGGACCTTCAACGCAAAAATGTTGGTCTGCCTGTTTGTCTCTCTGCCTGCCTGCCTGCCTGCCTGCCTGCCTGTCTGTCTGTCTGTCTGTCTGCCTGTCTGTCTGTCTGTCTGTCTGTCTGTCTGTCTGTCTGTCTGTCTGTCTGTCTGTCTCTGCATTTGTCTGTTTGTCCACTCGATACGGCATCTGGTACTTGAAATGGCCGACCTCATCCGCAGTGCCCACCAATGTTGCTCAAGATTGAGCGTTCAGCTTGTGCAATCGTCAATTAAAAAGCAATCATTGCGCATGTCTGCGGCACCATAACAACACCTATATATTGTGCATGTGCGTCTTTTACTAGAAAAAGCATACATTAGTAATTTTAAGGGCCGTAGCGCTTATCACGCTGCGCTGACCATGCAATGCTTGCTTTGCTAAAACGCTTTGCTAGGACGAGATGGTGGTGGCACCTACCGTCACCTTGCGTTCTACACCTTATCACCTCTGAGATGGGCGTGCGCACCCGTCTCCGAGCCACGCGCTTTGTTTTTTTAAGAAAACCGCCAGATGACGCTCATGTCTCACGTGTGACGTGACTTGATGCGCTCGTTCGCCTCCGCTGCACGCTCGAGGCACTCAAACGCAGTGCCTCCAGAATATCACTCACCGACCTTTTTGCGCAGAACACCAAATAAATGTCCTGTTCACTGTCTCCACACGCAAGACTATCGTCTTTCGACGACATTTGCAGAAACATGCAGATACGGGGCCAATTTTTTACAATGGGGGCCCATATATTTCCTCACACTGAAGTATTTCGCATCTATACACAGGTCCCTGATTTATTCAGTGAGTTATATTTAGATCTATGAACATGGATCAGTTCAAATTGAGTGTTTGTAGTATTCGCATTGCCATGGAACTAGGCATGTTTACAATTAACAGGCTAAGCTTACCCTGATGCAGCTGCTGTGCACGCATGCTGCGCCGCAGGACAAGCTTGGCGCACATCCGCTAAGCACGGGTGAACTCTCCCAATTGGTCGCACCAATCTGTGGGCACTTACTGCTCTTTTTTATTTCCTTGATATGCACGCTTGCGCGTCGTACAATATACACGTGAACGATCGTAGACAACACTAGCGCAATGTACCCGTGCCACAAATATAGAGAGTAGTTGACTAATTGCAGCATTGTAATTGACAGTTGTTACTGTCGCGTTACAATGCATTGATAATCGCACATTGGTATGCTCACACAAAAGTTAAGACTTGAAATAAAAGCAAACGTCCTTCATACTTTGTCGGTAAAAAAAGCATAACCCCCGGTTCTCGATGAGTCGCAGAGTGTTATTTAAAAGAAGCTAATAGCAAAGCAGGGGTGTAGCTAAGATTTATGCGTGCAAGAGGATAGAAAGAGGAAAAAAGGGGGCCTGACCCATTTATGTGTACATTTTTGCCTGTGGTTTCATACGTGCGGATCCAAATCGCGAGCATTCTTTTTTTTTGCGACATGGGCCAAATCCTGACACGAAAGTATCTTAAATGACACTCAATTGGCTCATACATACGTTCACCTCTTCTCTAAAACAGTAATATTAAAACAGTATTTATAATTATTACTGTTCTAGAAGAACGTTGATAGCATGTATATGTCAAGGCATCGTTAGTTGAACTTGTTTCGGTTCTAGATTTGCCCCATATTAAATAAAAAAAAGCTTCTCAATGAACATAAAGAAGGGTAGGAGATGTGTCAAATATGAAACAACCTCCTTGCCACCCTTCCCTAACTTAGTACTTATATCTATGTTCCGCAAGTAACAATTTTTGACTCCAAATGTCTAAACAACGCCACAATAACGCCTCACCCGGGAAAAGAAAAATGTACATTACGAAGGCTACGCATTTGCCGCCTGCACACGTCAGTGGAAAAAAAAAAGACTTTAAAGCTCTGCTAGCAATTATATATGTTGTCAAGCATAAAATATTACACTATAGCTTGGAGGCTTGACATAGCTTGGAAATTATAACATTAAACGGTACTGCTATGAATTTAGGTTTCGGTTTTGAGGTCTCGGGGCAATTGGGCATCGCCATCGTCAACAGGCAGACTTTGAATTGGGTGGTAAAATGTCGTGTGCGTGTTTGCTGCAGGCTGACGGCGGTTTATGATTTTACTATTCACTTGCTTTGTCCAGGATGCGTACTCATACGGCTTGCACAGTTTAACTCACGCTTACAGTAGATACAGTACGTGTCACTGCAATCTGTGGCGTGTCGGCAAGTACAGAACAACTTCGGTGCGGCGGAGTGTGTGTCCTCTGTCAACGGCTTTCGTTGAAGCTTGTGCACGCCGCAAGCAGAGTGTTTCCGATCTAGCAATCAACGGAGTGTACGCTGGGAGCTACATGGAGAATGCTTCTGGATTTGGTGCTATTGCTGAAAAGGTAAGCTTTCGTGCACGCGAACAACGAAGTGCAGAAGTGCGTGCCTGACTGCCAACTCCAGATTTGCCCGTGATACTCGTAATTGCAGGAAGCGACCGCCTCTTGGCGCCCGTAGCTTCGCGACCTTCACTCGCTGTGTGCTTATCAGCTGCGATGTCTCAACAGTCGCAGTGTTCGTGAACCTCACTGTGGCACAAGGTTAAAGAAAACGGGGAGATGTGACGCGCGCAGATAAACCTTACAGCATGCGGCAGCGGGTGAGAAAAAAAAGGGGGGGGGGGGAGCGAGCCGAGGTGGGCGAAAGAAATGGAATAATAATAATAATAATAATAATAATAATAATAATAATAATAATAATAAAAACGAAGCAGCTCAACGGTAAAGGAGGCACTAGTTGTCAGTTAGCGGGACTGCAGTGGACAAATGGGGCGCGTTTATTACGCGGGAGGAAAAAAAATCCAGATTTCAATGACTGAAGATAGGGGTGCGTTTTTAATGCGAGTAAATACGCTATGTAAAGCAACAATTCAAAAATAAATAAACTTTGTACCAGCACCCCGTTTATGCCTGCGCTTTGCAGCGGCGTGACATGTGTTTTGTTAAAATCGTGCAGCTAACCAAAGAATTTGTATGTACCTTGTTTGGTCAGTAATTTGCGCTTTTTATGCCTTGTTAGGTTTGTTTACATTTAGTATATCGCAAATAATCAGGATATATAAATACTGATCTGCTTTAATAAGGGATAGAACAGCCACACTCAATTGCACACATCTTTTTGCATTTTTGCACCGTTGTAGTGCGGCACATAGAGTATTGTAGAATAGAATATTTCTGTATATTTTGGTATAGGGTTGTGGCGCTGTGGTTACTTAAGAAAGCTTAGCCAAAGTGTACCAACAAACACCCACATAAAACTTTCAGTTAGACTAATACAGCACAGATGATAATAGTGTAGGCGTAGTTAGCCACCAAAAAACACGCTCGCGAAAAACAAAATGAGGATGGCGACACAGGTGGCTGTAAATGAAAGCAGGCAGACCTGACAGCTCTTGTATGTTTCCTGCATTTTGTCTGTGCAGGTTTCATCCTTACGAATGTAAACACACTGATCCAACTAATAAGCCCTCCATGCATATATTCCTGTTAGCTACTTCTCCTATAAGTCAAGCATTTTTTTAATTATACATACTTATAGTCCAACAGCTCAGAGGTTATTGAGCATATATTTAACTTACTTGTGATACATTATCTGTTGCATGGCTGTTTTTATGAAATAAAAAAAATCAACTGCGAATGCGCTGCTGATGCATGCACTCGAAGAATAACTTTAGCACGTCTTATTTATTTTTTAGAGTAGTCAGTTTTACTCGTGGCCTAAAGTAATGACTTTGTTGACCAATAAGCCACCTGTGAAAGACATACTATAAAATTATCCAGTACACCAAATTTATGTAACTGGAGAAGAAATTTAGAGGTGAGCTTCCACAAATACACAGTGCTGTGTTTCCAGCAGCAGTTGTCATTTTGTAAGTGCTGTTGATCCTTTACGATTGGGGATTGCTCAATGTTTTACACTAATTTCACACAGTATATTGTACATCTGTGATGTGTACATGTCTACACAACGATCGTTCAAAGTAAAGAATAAATATTGCTACTTTTCTGTCTGAATGGGTTAATATAATTTTTTGTATCACTCATTGTAGTGGCCTATTGGTTAGGGTATTCTGGCTAAGCCAGAAAACTTGGCATAAATGGTGAAATTTGAGCATCCCAGTATATTTCAAACTTTTTGGTAGGTGCATGATTCAAGAGAGACGCACTTTTTCACCATCACCATGGTCTAGACTCAAACATGGCACTTGCATTCGTACACTAATATGCACAGATGCTTGTAAATGTGAAAGTGAATAGGGGTAAAGCTGAAAGTGGGCAAGCTGGAGCTTTTTATTATATGACACATCATAATGAGGTTCTGATTGTTCCCAGTATTTTTTAAATGCTTAGTTGAATGTTGTGCATCTCTTACTTGCAGAATGTTGAAAGGAAAGCACACTACGTCTTCTACGATGGACTGGGTGCTGACGATGCAGTGCACTCTTCATGACAACCTGAAATCAGCTGTTCCGGGCTCACGACCTCACTCAAGGGGTTGCAGCAGTGGTGGGCGCTACTCATAGGGTGCACCAAATATCTTGTACATTTTAGGAACATTCCTCTGATGGCAAAAGCTTCATTTCAAGCTATGTGTCCTATATACTTATCTATTTTTCCAACATGAGTATCAGTTTGCCATCAGATTAACAGCAGTGCATGTAGAAAACTGATTACAATGCATAATGTTAAAGTTGTATGATAAACTGGAGACGGCCTAGATGTCTCCTGCTTAAAAGGTTGATTCACTAATGAGTCAATCTACACCAAACGTTTCAGCTATTTTAGCCACCATGTGAAATGTATTCGAAAAAAATTGTGACAATTTACTGCATTCAAAACAGTGAAACAGTAAAATATTTTCGAATGAAAAAAATTTTCGGTCACATAGTTGCCTTTGAACTTACCGGAATGTCTTTTTAGTGTAGTTTGTGGGAAGGTAGTTTAATAGTACTGCTCCTTACTCCTATACCAAAATTTGTCTACATGTTAGGTACAAGTTCATGTGTAAAGTGTTTGAAGCGCAGTAATATTAGTGCAATTTCACTGGCACATATGCCTCCAAGACCAACAAAGTGCTTGATACGACTGGTTGGTACGGTATGGTAGACAAAGAAATTGCTTAACAGCGCAAACGACAAGAAGGGAAAGAAGAAACGAGAACAGAGCCCTGAACAAACAATCAAAAATTATTGCAAACCAACTGCAATATATAGAAAACAGAATCTGCGCATAACCACGCACCATAAGCTGAATCGCACTTACATGCACCATACGGCCTACCTTATCAACAACCAGTCATATAAGTGGACCCCAGCTAACTTACTTCACAGCAGTTAAGAAAAATTGAGGGTACGCTAACACAGCAACCACCAAGTTGTTGAATATAGAAAGCTTCACTAATCTCGTGCTCGCGCCGATTTTTATATCCCCCGTGATCAAACACTTGTCAGGAATTGGCTGACAACAAGACTTATTCCAAAGGTCTGCCAAGTGGCTGGGGAGGAAACCTTTTAGAGAGTTAGCGTGCTCGCTCAACCGATCATTCATGCATTGCCCTGTTTGGCCAACGTAACCATGCCCAAAAGTAAAAAAAAATATCTTGTACAGAATCGCTAAAACACATTCAACATGGCACGTAGCGTGTTTCTTAGTGCATGCTTCTTTCTTAGGTGCTTCGCTGTTGACCCTGCGACATAGCCTAGCGAGTTTATCGGGTGCGTAGAACACAACTCTTACACCTATTTTGCCAGTGATCTTCTTTAGCCTTTGGGAAATTTCGTGCACGTAGAGAATAACAGCCTTGCTAGAATGAGGCTTGTTGAGTTAGCTGTTGCTTTCTCTCTTATTAGGCATTCTTAGTGACGTTAGGGGAGTCTCGGCAATGGAAGTTAGCTCGGGATTAGAAAAGCCTGCTTGTTGAAGACAGTCAACTTGGAGCGAGAAACTGCACTCTATCTGGCGGTGACAAGAGCCAGTTAGAATTACGTTTAGGCAGGATAAAGCGATGCTTCACTTGACTTGCTTAGAATGAGCGGACGTAAAAAGAAGGTTCTTTCTTGAGCATGACTCGTACTGCCAACAAACATGATCAACAAAAAAAAGCATTTCGAATTCTAGCTTGTCGTAGCTTGTCGTCAGAAATAAACTCCGACGTTATTTCTAGTTTCTTCATTTCACACCCGAAAAGGTCAAATATCTCATCAGTGGTTGGCCAAGGCTCAGATTGATTGATGCGGTAAAACACTAAAATGTCGTCAACGTAGCCGAACACTTTAACTGTACACGTGTGATCAAAGTTAGCCATGAGACTTCTTTCATACCGCGCGAGTAAAAAGTCATAAAGAACCGGCGCTAAACATGAGCCAATGCACACATCTGCACCGGTGAGATATCTGACATTTTTCGTCGTGAAATGAAGCAACTGGAATTAAAGTCGGAGTTTAATTCATGACGACAAGTTACGATGCCTAGACTTGGAAATGCTTTTTTTGGTTGACCATGTATACTATCGGTACGAACCTTGCTCAAGGAAAAGCCTTCTTCTTTTTACGTCCACCAATTCTCAGCTGGTCAAGCGAAGCATCGCTTTTTTCTGCCTAAAGGCTATTCTAACCGACTCTTGTCACCGCCAGATAGAGTACAGTTTCTCGTTCTAAGTTCACCACTTTCAACAAGCAGGCTTTTCTAATCCCCTGCTAACTTCTATTGCCGAGACTCCCCTAACGTCACTAAGATTGCCTGATAAGACGCAAAGCCACAGCTAACTCAACAAGCCTCATTCTAGCAAGGCTGTTATTCCCTATGTACACGAAGTTTTCCATAGGCTAAGGAAGGTCGCTGAAAAAATAGGTGGAAGAGTTGCGTTCTGTGCACGCGACAAGCTCGCTGGCCTATGTCGCATGGTCAACAGCGAAGGAGCTAAGAAAGAAGCATGCACTAAGAAACGCGCTACGTGCCATGTTGAATGTGTTTTAGCGATTCTCTACAAGATATTATTTACTTGTGGACATTGGCCAAACAGGGCAATGCATGAATGATCTGTCAAAGAAGCACGCTAACTCTCCAAAAGGTTTCCTTCCCAGCCACTTGGCAGACCATTGTAATAAGTATTGTTGTCAGCCAATTCTTGACAAGTGTTTGATCACGGGGGAAATAAAAATCGGCGCGAGCACAAGATTAGTGAAGCTTTCTATATTCAACAACTTGGTGCTTCCTGTGTTAGCGCACCCTCAATTTTTCTTAACTGCTGGGAAGTTAGTTATCTGGGGTCCATTTATATGACCGGTTGTTGATACGGTAGGCCGTATGGTGCATGTGTGTGCAATTCTGCTTATGGTGTGTGGTTATGCGCAGATTCTGTTTTCTATATATTGCAGTTGGTTTGCAATAAATTTTGGTTGTTTGTTCAGTGCTCTGTTCTCGTCTCTTCCTTTCCTTCTAGTCATTTGCACTGTTAAGCACTTTCTTCGTCTACTACACCTTCAAGAGCTTAGCCAAAATGTGTTATATTGGCATTTTTTCCATTGTAATACTACACTTTCTATGAATGTCTGACTGATGAATATTAACTACACAAAATGTATATCTTGAGGAAATATTATTATGAGACCTCTTAAGTGGCTTAACATTACGAGAAAAAATTACGGATTTCGCAGAATCGTCATTTTCGTTTATATTGAGACGCGATTTGCACTGTGGAGTGGTCCAAATAAATATGACCTTCAAACCTAAATCAAAAAGAAAAAAAGTATTTTCATATGCCAATGGTTATCATTACATTTTTTGTTTTAAGGAAGAAAATAAGTTTTGAACTTTCCCATTGAGGAAAATAGGAAATTTCAAGGCGGCAGTTGTCGTACGAACAAATGGAAAGATAGGTGCCAATGGGAATGTTAAAAAATACTTTCTTTCTTAAAACAAAAAATATAATGATGGTATGTGAAAATGAGTGTTCATTTGCTTTAAATATCTGTATAAAGGTAATTTTTAGTTGAGCCACCACATGGCCTAAATCGCATTTCAATATGGACAAAAATCACGACTTTCTAGAATTCGTGATTATTTCTCATAAAGTTTACCAGCTTGAGAGGTCTCAAATATTTTTTTTCTCCAAGTACACCTTGCGTGGAGTAAATATTCACTACTCAGATATTCATACAAACTGCAGTATTGCAATAAAAAATTGCAAACATAACACATTTTGAATAACTTCTTAGAAGCATATGTGCCAGTATAATTGCAATAATGTTACTGAGCTTCAAACACCTTACACAAGAACCTTTACTCAACATGTAGGCCAAGTTTGGTATAGAACATACTTTTAAAATAAATTTTTTCACAAACACCCAAATAACATTCCGGAAAGTTCCGAAGGCAACCACGTGACCAAGCATTTTTTCTCTCCAAAATAACCTACCGTTTCACTGATTTCAATACAGTTAATCAGCACAATATTTTTCGGATGCATTTGAGATGGTCGCCAAAATGGCTGGGCGAATGGCATGAAATCACCCTAACAGCGTGTCATGAACGCAGAAAAAGGTCCTATGCTTATTAAGCCCTTTATTTACCAAAAAATATATTGAAAGTGCCTCCTCTGAGGCACGGTATAATGCTGCTTTTTTTTCACAGTTCTAAGGCGGCTGCACGTGCTATTGTTGTTTACATGTGCAACAGCGGCATTCATATCCAGTAAAACTGGCTGTGGGGATACTTGGTGCATGTTTGGATTAAATATTAGTCAATTTTTTGCCAAAATGACGACCACACAAACGAAGAAAACACATAAATGGGATGGGCACTCATTTGCAATTGTTTATTTCTTGAGGAAACAGGCTGATATAAACCCACTTTTCGTCAACGCTTGTGCAACCTACTCGGGCCGTCCCTTACCTAATCACGCTATAGGACACATGATTGCTAGATATCGTGCTTCCAGCTCATACATGATGAGTGAAGTTTTGCTAACGCAATTGATACCCCGTTTCTTTTGTTAAAGCCATCTGAAATTACTCTTCGTGTGAATCCACATGAAGTGACATGCGATCTTGAACGGGCACCGTCGTTATTCTTTGCCGTGAGGGCGTGTTTCCTCACTCGATCATTGACGCAGTGCCTCGTCGTCTGGCTAACATGTCTCTTTCTGAACGATAGGGATATTTTGTAAACCACTTTAGTGGCAGACTTCGTGAATGGCCACGCATGCTTCTTTTTACAGCCTTTCAGCTGCTCAGCATGATTTTCAGCGATGCACCGGCGCAACTTTGCTAGTTTGTTAGGCGCACGAACACTATCAGTACTTCATGCCGACTCGCCACCTTTTTAAGGTTGTATGTATGAATATATGGTATATTATGAATATATGATACAGACAGCTGCTAGTGAGCACCCGTCGTGTCCGTGTGTTTTCTTCGTGCGGTCGTCGTTTCGTCGCGAAATTTATTATCCAATTCAGGCATTCATGTCTAATAATAGCACATGTTTAATGTCTGTAGCACAATATTACATGCTAATTTCGTATTCATATTTGCATGTTCAAGAGAACTGCAGCCGCGCCAATTGTGTCAATTGGATACAATTTCCTAATATTGCACAAAACAATTATGAAATGCCCAAGCAGCCTCAATTATTTCTCAGTATTGTTAATTTTATCAAGAAACGTAAAATCCATTATTCAACGTACGTTTGCGCATCACCATCCAATTGATTGATATGTGCAGTTTAATGTCCTAAAGCCACCATTTGATTATAAGGCGCCTTAGAGGAGGGCTCCAAAATTTCGGCCGCCTGGGGTTCTTGTGCACCCAAATCTAAGCAAATGGGCCTACAGTTTTTTCACCTGCATGAAAAATGCAGCTGAGTACCTTGGCGAATAAACCATCGAGGCGGGGTCATCATCATCCAATATAATACAGATGCGCCAACCGTAAATATAACTTTTATTTGACTATATTATAATCTCACAGCAAAAGAAAAGAGTGGAACGGTTTAAAAGAAAGTTCTCCCTCCCTTTCTATGACGTCCATAACGCTTTTTAAGTAGCTTTGGCCAGAGTTTTGCCAGAGCTCTGTGGAAGAGTGCTTTTTGATTTGGAAGTGGCTTTTAATACTCGCTGTCACAGAACACAAAATATTTTTTTGCCTATATTAGTCTGCCATGCAGATGCCATTTAATAACGAGTACTAGTATGAGCGCTGGTCGTCTTGCAGAGTGATTTATGAGGTTTTTGTAGCCTTAAGCGACGATAAAGAAAATCGTATGCCACTTTTTTCTTTTCGCCACCCCCTTGAGTTCCTCCTCCGTCTAGGGGCTATCGTACTCGGCTGCTGACCCCCAGGTCGTGGGATCGAATCATGGCTGTGGTGGCTGCACTTCCGATGGAGGCAGAAACGCTGTAGGCCCGTATGCTCAGATTTGGGTGCACGTTAAAGAACCCCAGGCGGTCAAAATTTCTGGAGCCCTTCACTACAACGTTTTCCATAACCATATGGTGGTTTTGGAACGTTAAAATGCAGATATCAATCAATGCTGCAAATTTGGAATTTCAAGCTCAAAAATGCTGTGTTTGTTTTTCCTGAAACCTGCTCCAAATTTAAATTTTCGCTCTGGAAAAGCAAGATATGATGCTCCAAAATATCACTCCAGATGATAGCTTGGCTGCTCCACCTCTGCTAGCTGTAAGTGGTTACTCTTTCACCCTGCTTTTGTGTGTCCATTTTATGTTCTTTGATCTTGCATTGTTTTAGGGGGACATATTATGTGATGCACTTAATATTTTACATCTTTAAATCAATTAATCTGCATGGTTAGTATCTAGTGACACTGTTAAGCTATTGTAATTTTGCCTATAATTTTCACTCCTGTATTATTGTTTCTCCAGTATTCTGAATGTCTGAACACACAAGGGTTATTGTGAAATGAAAATGCCATTTTAAGACTGTTTTGTCATTACATTCATTAGAATACCACTAGCCTTGCATAATATGCATAAGGCATGCCACAACACATGAAAACTGTGGCGTATCAATGTGGTTTTGTAGTGTGCATAGATATATTATTTCAGTATATTGGAGAAATAAGGCATGCTGCATTGCCCTACTCTTACTGCTGCTTGTATGCTTCACTGCACTGTGCTTTTGTGCTGCATTGAAGCGCGTTAAAATTAGTTCGTCAGATGACTGGGGCATTTTGCCAGGTGGTCTGCTACGGGACTTGCAACAAACGTCTTGTCGCTAACACCACCAGTCTGTATTTCTTACCCCTTGAATGCTTAGTTCCCTTGCTGCATCGCTCTGCCGCCCACGTCACCCCTCGCACACATTCATTGACCTCTTCTTCTAAGTGTTCTTCCGTTATTTCTTTTTCAAGGTACCATCTTGTTCTTTCTTAACCCCTTAAGTGGTCATTTTTTTAAATCCCTGTCAAAAGGTGCCGACATTTTATTGCTGATTTCAAATTTGATTGCACTAAAAAGTAGCAAGTCGGTGTTGAAAAAATACTTTCACCACATATTCAGTCAAAACTGTGGAATAAAGTTTATTTCTGACCAACACATACAACACCATCTACCTGCTGCTAATAAAACTTCAACATAATACAAGCCAACAGTTACAGACGCCATATCTTTCTTCACTTGAGTAGGCTAAGCAACTTGGGGGTCATTAACTCGAGAAGCTTTCGGGCAATGTGGAAAATTTCGAAACGCATAATAACGCAAAGGGGCTTCACTGGCCAGCACTCGCAATGTTTTCGTCCGACACTTTCTTCATCATCACCGAATCAGCTATTCACCGTCATAACTGTCTTCACTTTCTGACACAAGATGAATAGAAATACTGGAATCACCATCACTCCAAGAAGATAACGAGAACGAATAGCTTCTTTTTTGTGCTCACAGGCCAATTATGTAAGCGTGCTGACAGGACGTGGAAGTTGCCGGGTGGGCGCCGGAACACTCTCCCCTACGTCGGTAAGAGACCTCAATAAGAATGCTCTCTTTCTCTCTTTCTATCGGTCATCACCAACGCACGTTATCTTTCCATCAAAAAAAGCGCTCCTGCCGCAGGAGAAAACAAAATTCGCGAGCAAGTGATTCCATCTAGTGGGCGGAGCGCAATGTAAGCCGTAAGTGCGTGCTTCTCCGCCTGAACACTAGAGGGGCGTACCTATTACGCTAGAGTTACTGTATATACTCCATACGGGAGCAGAGTTGCGCATAGATCCACCATTATGTTCAACGGCTAAGCAGTGAAGCCACTCGTCGCGCACGCAGAAGAAAAATACGGCGCGATGGTCCAGTGCGGGCGGCGAGCCACAGACTTATTCGCACACGCTGAGCATGATTGCATGGTTGCAGTGAGGCGCTATATTGCTACAGGTTGCGAAAAAGCTAGAGGTTCGTGCGTTTAGATTTAGGTGCACGTTAAGACCCCAGGTGGTCGAAATTTTCAGAGCCATCCACTGCGACGTACTTATGATAAGGTGGTTTTGAGACGTTAAAGTAAACAATTATTTAAATGAGGTGAAATTGAATGAAAAGGTAACTCATTTGAAATAACGCCTTTGCGCTGTTTTTACAACAAACGTACGATGCACAATCCCTACCAGCAGTGGCCGATAACCGATGATTGAAAACAGCCTGGATTCCTATCTGCTTCCATTATCATTGGCCAATGCCGGTACAGCGTGACAGAAAAGGGCATGGCCTACAAGCAAAATATGGGCGAGATGGTAGCGTAAGCCTCGAATCTTTTTTAAAAAGTATGCGTTTCTCTTAGTTGTTGGCCCTTTTCAATAATGAGAACCAAGCAAATGTTTTGGAAAACACCTGTGATTTGTAACATGGAGGCCAAGGGCTTTCCTGACACATACCATGGTTGCTGGCCAATGCTCACAGGATTTGCCTGGTCATCAAGCATATTTACTTTTGCGTATTATATACTATTCGACAGGAATTTGTGGCAGGTGAATACATACAAGCAGTAAGAAAGAGAAGCGGTTATAGCGGATGTGTCCGTTTCTTTGGTGCAGTTTGTCGTGAAGTCAGACGAACAGCTACCGAATAGCACGACTAACTTTTGCTGTCATTATTTGAGCTTGCACTGCCTCCATTATGGAATACCTTTTTATTTTCATTCAAAGGGCCAGTAGTGTACCAGCAAGAGCACAGTGTGGCGTTTCAATTGCTCACTATTTACAGCGCATGCGCAGTTTGGCCCATGCCCAGCCCTAGTGCGATAAAGAAAAAGAGTTCACCAAAGCATCCAGACAGGCGATTCTCACAAGCTCAGAAACTGACACGGCTGCTAAGTGCTTACGTAATAGTACAAAAACTCAGCAAAAATATTTTACTATATTTAGCTCTAAGCTAGTATACCTGCATGCATCGTTTATGCTCGCTTCCACCGTGTGTATGACTGCGCCGCCTTCTTCGAGCCAGTGTGCGCCTTGTTCGCAAGTTGAATGGGTGTCACTGCTGTCACGGACGCGCAGCGACGAGCTTTTTATTCAAGTTGAAATAGAAGGTGAATAAATATCAGCAGTGCCTGCATTGGCCCTTGTTTTCTCAGTGCCATATGCGAATTGGCGGTCAAGAGTACAGCGGCGGAAATAGCTCATGTGTTAAGAAGCGGGAGCTGCGTAGTCGTAGCTGTGGTCCTAGCTCGTCTTAGTGAGATTACACATGGCGTAGTTTTCTTATGTTACAAAGAAAAAACGAACATATTCGAAACGCGCTTCGTTGCACTGTTCGAGCACCAACTCGATTCGGCGTATTTTTTTTACTGAGTGATACACTGTTTTCGGGGAAAACTTGAAATTAACAGAAGCGGCCCGGTCTAAAGGTCAGGCGCCCAGCCGCCGGTGTATGCTTACGCACGGTGCGCAACCATTTCCTGTTCGCTTCTGGTGGATTGCTTGTCGCTGATGACGAGTGCATCTCGCTAACGCGCCATGCGATTTAGAGTCGACAACAGTGCTTTATCAATTATTTCGAAATTATAAACTTTTGCTCGTGGTCATTCATTAAAGGTAAAATAGATATGAAGGCTGGTGCCGAATGCGAAAAAGTTATGAGATCCATCTACCTTCCGAATTACGCATCGCGTGGTTTCTTTTTTTCTACGTAAAGCTTTGGCGCAATAAGGTTTCTTGGTATTGTTTGGTCTACTTTAGTGGAATTACACTTTTGAAAAACATGTATTATGCGGTAATTTTAGCTTCAGCGACTTCGGGATTTCATTGATCGATATTGAGAAAGTTGTCATTTCAGATGTCGGTTGTTGGGACTCCGGGTCCTGCCAGTCTCGTTTTCGGTAGCTGGCCCCGTCGCAGAATCTATCGTCCGACAATTCAGCGAGAAGAAGCGCCCGAACGAACGACAGAGATTTATTTACATGTTGAGAAGTGATCAACTGATCCAAAGAGAGAAGAGAGAGAGAGATACAAAACGTCTTCGGCATTTTATAGTGCCGCGTTGCCAACACTGGGCGCATGGTCCGCATCGTCAGCGAATACGGTGGCCCCGGCACCTCGGCCACGAAAGAGGGGAAATACACCTCACAACACATGGAGGGGCACAACCTAACACGATGCCCAAATATAGTCACGACGCCCTAAAAAATGCCCAAACATGGTCATGAACGCACAGCAGATTCCGGAATTCTCCTGGCGAGAGGGAGGAGCCTGAATGCCCCGCCGCGGTGGTCTAGTGGCTAAGGTACTCGGCTGCGGACCCGCAGGTCGCGGGTTCAATTCCCGGCTGCGGCGGCTGCATTTCCGATGGAGGCGGAAATGTTGTAGGCCCGTGTACTCAGATTTGGGTGCACGTTAAAGAACCCCAGGTGGTCTAAATTTCCGGAGCCCTCCACTACGGCGTCTCTCATAATCAAATGGTGGTTTTGGGACGTTAAACCCCACAAATCAATCAGGAGCCTGAATGGGGAGGTGGGGGTTGACGACACAGTTGGTCAAGAACCGGTTCTCCCCGCAACTCCTCTTGCTTGGTTCCCTAGCGCAAAACCAGTGCGTTGACCTTTGTTTTCGCTTGGCTGCAAGGCTGTCTCAGGTTCAGGCTATCCCGGGAATGCGTCGACGATCTCCCAGAGGGGTTCGCAAACCTTCGGAGAATCCCAACGCTGGGGCTGGTCGTAACACGGTGCAGTTTGATAGTTGTGGTTGGTCAATAAGTATACGCAAAGCTGGCTAGCCATGCTATTCTGAATGTAATGCATTTCTTTAGAATTTTAATTGTATAATCTGTCCTAAATTATCTATCATCAGCTGAATGTATTATTAGTAACGTATATCTGTTGTATTTTCTAGCATGGAGTGAGTGCGACTCATTAAACTATTTGTCATTTACACAAAAACACGATTTTTTCAGTTGCCAACAGGAACATTACGAAGTTTACGCCAAAAAATGCTGTTTACGATAAATGAATTGGGCCTAAATACTTACTGTGTTTTGTGAATTTTGATAACAATTTTCTGCAACGAAGGCATAGCATTTTCCAGCCCTACAAGTACTGTGTAGATTGTGCAATAAATTTTTTGAAGAACTGATGCTGTTTTTTATAGGCAAGATTGTCTTTCTGTTGGCACCACAACCACTGCATATAGTACATACTTTTTGGAAGCTTTTGAACAGGTGTTCAATTTAGCAACTTTCTAATTTATGTATTACTTTCTTCGTTACAGACCAGTAATTTGTTTATAGAAAATGTCAGCACTGCTGAGTATGCCGCGCTCCATCATATTGTATCTAATGTGCTTTTAAAGAATTACTGCTGGGCCGCTGAGAACAATTTTCTATTTAAAAGCCTGCAAATGGGTTTCTGCTTGTTGAGCATCAACATAAAACAAATAAATTGGTTTCTTGCTTTGGCTTTTATTGGCAACACCCTCATGACTTTTGTTATGTAGACATCTCCATGCTGCGATATTTTGGTTGCCCTTTTTTAGAGATTGTTTACCTAGAACCAGAATATCGCACATGCTGCATCACTAATGTTTGTTTCAAAACTTGACCTACTGATACATTTTTCAGTTTATGAATACTGCCTCTCTGAAAATAACTAACTTCTGCAATCTGAAGCAAGATGGAACATTGAAACAGTTTCAGTGCCACCATATGTTCACCACTTTATTGTTGTATAATCTTATTTTGTGTTCCATCTGCTTGCCGATTTGTGGAAGCTGAGAACAAGAGCGCATAATCAATTTCATCTTCAACTGTCAGCTGCACGGCTAACCAGCAGGACTGCCAACAGTGAGCGTTGAAATAAAATAAAGCATTGAAAACAGAAGCTACACTACAACAAAACCTTCGTAACTTAGGGTGCATTGACTACCTCAGTAACGTTTTAAAGAAATGTACATGAAAAAAAAACAAGCACACTAAACTGTGCTTCTGCGCCAATGCTGCTTCCGTAACGCTATCAGAAAAAAATGCCTTTTTTTCATTTGAGACGATATATGTTCTGGAAAAGGGTGCAATGATAGATGTATTTTTATTGTTTTTTTTCACTTTCGTAGTGATCGGGTGCTTGCATGACTATGCACGCTTCTTCAGTAATAGAAATTTATCATAGTTCTGCAACTCTTAACTTTCTATCAGTGCAGGGGTCGTCATCCGCATAATCATGCAGAACCGATTAGCTTCACAGCAAATGTTCTTGCTGTGTGTTTTGTTGCAAATTGGTGAAAGTGTTTGCCTAAGAGACGGATTATTGAAAAAGAAGACCTCAAGATGTTTTTTTTCGATTTCGCAGATGAGATATACCTTGTTCAACAAAACTGACGCAGCTGTTTTGGACGTAAGAAAAAGGTGGCTCATGTTTGCTTCAGATCAAAAGGGTGCACCTATGCAAAGAAGGCACTCCACTACGATAGATGGCTCCAAGACAAGCCCAAGCAACACTTCAGAATTGCAAAAGTTCGGAAATATTGGATAAATGGTATATTGCCTTCTATATATTATGTGTTAAATAAACCTGAAGGACAAGAAATATTTGCCTTGTTACATATTGTGGAGGGACGGGGGCATGCAGCAATCTACAAAAAAGTAGCAGGGCATCAAATTGTAGCAAAAAAAAACTAAAATGAATATGTCAGAAACTGCATTGTCCAAAATCCTTGGCCCCAATGAGAAGAACTTGTTTGCCTATTGTATGATATTCCAGCACACTACCAACCACGAAAACGGGTGCTTCCAATTATTTTTGAGACACGGCCTTCTTTTGCTTGGCCGACTGTAGGCTTTTCACGCTTTCCAAGCAATCCCGGCTGCGGCGGCTGCATTTGCGATGGAAGCGGAAATGTTGTAGGCCCGTGTGCTCAGATTTCGGTGCACGTTAAAAAACCCCAGGTGGTCGAAATTTCTGGAGCCCTCCACTACAGCGTTTCTCATAATCATATGGTGGTTTTGGGACGTTAAACCCCACATATCAATCAACGCTTTCAAAGCACATACTTCTCTTGGCCTCCAATAAATTTCCGAGCGTGGAAGCCTTGGACACTGATGATTTACCAAGCTTGGCCCAAGGCAATTTTGCTGGTACGGAATGCATCTGCCATAATAATTTTGTGTTTGCCCTGTTGATTTTCACCCCGCTAGATGGCGCCAGCTATCGAGTCTGTCCTGGTCTCACACGTGTGCGGCTTCGATGTTCTGGCCATTCTAGCTTTGGCAATGTGGCTGAAACAACGTAATTGCTATTGCTGCTCGCACTTCTGCATATTTCGGCCGCAGAACACCTACCAGTTTAGAAAACGGAAACTGTACTTTTAGGTTGTATCAAACCAGCATGTAAATTAGTAGCGGCGGCGTACTGAACTGCAACACCGCGAGGACAGATTGCGCTGTTCAAAGAGGAAGCGGAAATAATTTTTTTTACAAAATGGCATCGTGCGTGGATTTTGTGCAGCGTGCTGGGGATGCTTCGACGGCTACG
This sequence comes from Rhipicephalus microplus, assembly GCF_043290135.1. Lineage (NCBI taxonomy): Eukaryota > Metazoa > Arthropoda > Arachnida > Ixodida > Ixodidae > Rhipicephalus > Rhipicephalus microplus. Next base: position 60,749,418 of record NC_134700.1, on the reverse strand, counting down.
TTTCTGCAGGTTCCTTTCTACGCTTGGATGCCAGCACATAATTATTACATGCAAGAAACTGGAGGAGACGACAAAATGTGATCGCTGTTATCGCGATCCTGTAAAAGAATTCCGCCAGAAGGCCTGACAGGGTCTCAACTGGTGAAGGCAAATGCAACGTGGTGGATGAAATTATTTTATTATCCTCGACCACAAGTATACACAAATAAATGGTTTGTCTCAAGCTATAGAAAAACCGAACGAAACAATTAGAAAAGGGGCACAAGTGCCTACAAGTGATGAAATAGATGTAAGCATGAAATAGCACGCTAACAGGTTACTGAATCATAATTTTCTTCAGCTCACGGGCCAGCTTGCTGAGGAAACAAAATCGCATCATATGTTCACAAGGGATTAGCAGGCCAAACGAGGTCCGTGTACTTAGGTCTTAGGCGCACGTTATACAACCGCAGGTGGTCAAAATTTTCGGGGCCCTCCACTACGACGTCTTTCGCACATATCGTGCTTTCGGGACGTAAATGAAAATCAATTATTATAGCGAAAATTCGACCCGGCTGATTCATGGTAAAGCTTATCAAGACGTACCAGCATGAATATGATAGTATTGATCGCGATTGGTTCCTTGCGCATCTACGAAAGAAGCCAATCGCGATAAAAAAATTCCATCGAAATTGACCGGTGTATGAATGATTGTAGTTCAGCTGAGCAAGCAATTGAAAGTTGAGCTGTTTTACACTTGCTGCAGTATATCCTGCTCAGCAAGCTGACTGAAAACGCGTCTCGAGCAATTAAAATTCTGCACACTAGCTGGCGATGGCACTGACTGCAACCAAGTGGGCTTAGAGGAGTTTCAGCAAGCGTGCCTAACGTGCCGCCTGGCAGTACGGCAAGTGCCTAATCACGAATGTATTCCTGTTAGAATTGGTCCTGCACTTGTATTCAGTTGCGAATTTTTCTATATAGATAACACATTTGTGCAAAAGCACAAGTTCTCGCAGAGCAAAATTGCTGTGAGAACAGTGTGTAAGATACTCTATGCATTTGCTGCTGATTGCCATTTGAACAGTACCGTAACAATACTCATATATATTTCTGTAAAAGAAAAAAGAAACAGAAGACAAAGCACTGTGCAAGCAGTTTGCAACAGCACTGAAAATATCACTTGGTGTACTTTTTGTTGGTATTCTAGGGTTCCTGAACTTTTAGCTAAGTTGTCTCTTGCTTTGAGCATTTATAATGCAATGGCGAAGTTACTCCAGTGTTCGAACTCTCAAGTGATGCAACAGGATGATTTTAAAATTAGGGATAGACAGCATGACTGATGGGCACAGTCTCTGTCAGGGAAAGCTCCCGGAGAAGCAGAATGGCACATAGTTCTAACCTACACATGCCAGAAACTGATGAATATTTATGGTGTCAGTGAAAGAACACCACGTGTAGTGGACAAAGTGAATAGCAGTTACAAATTGAACTCAATATTAACCTTTGACAACAAGAAGGTAAAAGAGTTTTACGAACAGGCATGGCGCTTGAAGCGTTTAAGAGCTACTCAGAAAATGAATGCAGCAACACCATGTAACTAATAAGATTACTACAGCTCAATATTCATCGAAGACTTACATACAAGAATAGAAAAAAAGCAAGTAAATGAAGCATTATGTAGCAATGCATTCGTGTTTTAGGTTAGGGAACGTGAAATTTTGAGAAAAGGTAATATGTATGCTATGTAATGAACACCTTCAGAAAGGATGGTAACAGGAAAGAGAACACAATCTCTAGGGGCGTCTGTGCACGCAGGCGTTTGATGTGCACCGACACCACAGACCAGAGCAAAGGGGGGGGGGGGAGGGTATCGACTCCCTCCTACGCCTAGCTGTGCGTGGCTTAGCCGTGTCCGATAAAAGGGGGATCATCGGCGTTGATCCGACGCCGGGTGACTGGACCTTGAAAAGGAAAACTGACATCAAATTTACTCATGCGAAGAGTTTTGCCTCAGCGAGTAGCTATGAACCCCGTAGCAGCAATTCGAGACCTAAAATGCAACTGAGGGATAAATAACTATCACTTTTATTGATTTATATCAATGGGATCTAGCACTGTTCAAAAACGGGCCAGCAGTCCCGCCATTTTAACGCTGGATGAATGGATGGATGGATGGATGGATGGATGGATGGATGGATGGATGGATGGATTGATGGATGGATGGATGGATGGATGGATGGATGGATGGATGGATGTATGGATGGATGGATGGATGGATGGATGAATGGATGGGTGGGTGGGTGGGTGGATGGATGGATGGATGGATGGATGAATGGATGGATGGATTGAAGGATAGATGGATGGATGGATGGACGGATATGGCTGTACCCTTTAGATAGGGCGGTGGCTAGCGCCACTAAGCCGTAATACTTAATGAACCAAAAACTAGATTTATTTTTTCCCTAATTAATGAGGTTGAGGGTTCGTACTTTGCAGTGAAGTGTTTAATTTTCACTCATGTCTTGAATTTAGCCACCAATCAGATAACCTTCTTCTAGGTAATTCTACCCGCTTACAGTCTATTTTGCCCTCCCTGTGCGCACCAGCAGTGGCACTACCTCGCGGTCACCTCCAGATCACGCCACAGCTGACGACTTCTCCACAGAAAAGAGTGACGTCAGGCTCAGCTGCACCGCAAACATTTCGTCTGCTAGGCGGACACATTCAGTCATGCCTTGTCACCTGCATTGCTGTCGTCGCCGTATAAAGTGTCGACTCGGGTTCAATAGTCGGGAGCTTGGAATTCCCGCGGTTCGCGACGTCGCGAATTATTTTTGCTTCGCTCGATCTTTTGTAGAACAGTGATTCTGAAATGGGCGCCGTTCCAAGTAGCACTGCAGATGTGCCCGAGGATGCACGCTTCAGCCATGTTCGCTCGTGTGTCTCAGTTAGCCATATTAGTATGCTTTGCCGTGCAAATTATTCTGGTATACGCAGAGGAGTCAACGCAATATAGCTACTGCGAATGAGCATCAGCAGATAAATAGAATGCTTTTCCTGCTTGTCAGGTTCTTTTTTGCGCCTCCAGATAGCCCCACCTATCCAGCTTCTCGCGGTTATTTACCACTTTTACGTGGATTGGAAAGTCTACAGATGAACTAAACTTCAACGATACCTGCGTGTTACTTGTTGGCGATGATATCTGACTACACGCTCTTCCCAGTTTGACAGCTTCCGGTCGTGTTGAAGTGAAAGACATACGTCATACGAAAAGACACCCCGATCGCGCTTTTTCCGTGCTTCGAACTAGACGCCTGCAACTCACCTGCAACTCACAACGATTTCCCGACATGCTGACCGACAGACACACGTTTAATCATACTCTTTTCTTTCGATATTCTTTTAAAGGTGGTTTTTATCGTGATAATTTCACGTAATCATTCTAACCGGTGCGATGCTGATCAGACGCGATGAGCTACGGCCGGGCTAGACTGCACCTGCACGCTCTAGCCCGGCCGTGGACGAGCGAGTACGTTTCTTCACTTGCCAGTCGGCGCCACGATAAGAACACTCGGATCGTGCACGTCATCGCTACTAGGGCATCGTCACTCAGGATTGTATTTGTGAAATCTATCACACCGAACACGTAGCACTAGTGTCGATGTCGCAGGGCAGTCTAATTTACGTTTTTTCTCGTTAGCTTTTCTACACTGTTTGACATCAAATTAAAATAACTTCCACTTGATAGATGCCGTTCAAATTTGGCCAAGAATACGTATTCATACCAAGTGATCGAATTATGGGCACATCTCGATCTTGAAATTTGATGTCAGTGCTCCTTTAAGGCACCCCAACAGAGGCAACACACCACTTTGGCCTCGGCATCATGCAAAAGGCCCCCTTCGACCAACCGACCCAGGGTAAATCGGTGGTCGCCTTTTCCAATCCACCCTCTTCTACCTTTTTATTTCCTATCTTCTTTCCTTGCTGTCCTGTCTTCTAATTCTTGCAGTTGCTTTCCATATAAGGGGGTTTATTGAATAAAAGAGACTGCCTGGTTCAAGAGGCATCAGTCACTGTCACGAGCTCAGCTCTTCGTCGTAGTCGTCTTTCAGGTGCTCCAACTAGATACTGTCTCTCTCCCTCTTCCCCACTACATTTTCCCCGGTGGTGAAGAGGAGCCATCCTGGCGACTCACGGCGAAGCAAGCACAAGGGGATCATAGTAAGATTTTAAGCGGCTGATGTGGACTGTCTCACGACCATGGCATCGTCTGTCCTCGGCAGGTGTCACTGGTTCGACGACGTAGTTGACCGGTGACGTGCATTGAACGATGCGGTACGGACCATTGTACTTGGGTGCAAACTTTCGGGAGAGGCCGGGGAACTGGAATGGAACCAAAAGCAATACAAATGAGCCTACGGGGAAGCTGTGAGCAGACTTGTCTTGGTCGAGTTGTTCTTTTTGGAGACCTTGTGCGACGGACGTAAATGAACGCGCTAATTGGCGGCACTCTTCAGCACGCTGAACAAGTTCGGAGGCTGGGCGGTAAGTATCGTGTCAAGCGTAGAAGAGGGCTCACGTCCGTACAGTAGAAAAAAAGGTGAAAACCAAGTAGTTGCTTGCGTGGCCCTATTATACGCATACGTCACGAAAGCGAGCACCAAGTCCCAATTAGAATGGTCGGAGGATATGTACATAGAAAGCATATCTCCGAGCACGCGGTTAAAGCGCTCTGTCAAACCGTTTGTCTGTGGGTGATAGCTTGTAGTAGTGCGATGAATAATATTGTACTCACTGAGAAGCTTCTGGACGACTTGCGATAGAAACGCACGCCCACGGTCGCTAAGCAGCTCACGTGGCGCGCCATAGCGAAGGACAAAGCTACGCAAGATGAACAAGGCGACATCACGAGCAGCAGCGGCTGGCAAAGCGGCGGTTTCAGCGTAACGGGTTAGGTGGTGAACGGCCACAATAATCCAGCGATTTCCCGCAGGAGTACAAGGTAGTGGGCCGTAGAGGTCGATGCCGATTCTATCAAACGGCCGAGCTGGACACGGCGATGTTTGCAATTCGCCAGAGGCATGACAAGTTGTTTTCCGTCGCTGACACTCAGTGCAGGAGCGTATGTACTTGCGAATGTACGAGTACATTCCACGCCAGAAAAATCGCTGACGAAGCCGGTCGTATGTTTTCAAAACGCCAGCGTGCGCGTTTTGAGGGTCTGCGTGGAAGTACGCGCACATGTTGGAGCGCAAATGGCGAGGTGTAACAAGAAGCCATTTCCTACCATCCAGCTGATAGTTGCGACGGTACAACATGACATCCCGTATTGCATAATGAGGAATTTGCCGACGTAGTGCACGAGGTAGAAGCTGGCGTGGTGTCACCGAAGACGAGGAGAGAACGTCAATGAGCGAGGCTATCCAAGGGTCCTTGCGTTGTTCCGAAGGCATGTCAGCGATATCGATGCTGCCGATGGTAGCTTCAGTGAAGGAAACAGGTGCAGCGGCTGAAGGAAGGGGCGAACGAGAAAGAGCATCTACGTCGGTGTGCTTGCGGCCTGAGCGGTAAATGACGTGAATATCAAATTCCTGTAAACGTAGCGCCCAACGTCCAAGCCGGCCCGAAGGATTCTTCAATAAAGCGAGCCAACAGAGTGAATGCTGATCTGTAACTACATCGAATGGGCGTCCATATGAGTAAGGACGAAATTTTTGTAATGCCCAAACATTGGCACAACATTCCTTTTCGGAAACCGAGTATTTGTGCTCTGCCTTGGTTAGGGTGCGACTGGCATACGCAACTACATACTCCGAGAAGCAAGGTTTGCGTTGAGCAAGGACAGCGCCAAGCCCTATGCCACTGGCATCCGTGTGCACCTCGGTTGGAGCAGTAGGGTCGAAGTGGCGTAAAATAGGTGGTGAAGTAAGGAGATGGCGTAATGTTGCAAAAGCATTATCGCATGCTGGCGACCGATCAGATAGGTGTCCATCGCCAGAGATCAGCTGTGTCAGTGGTGTGATTATCGAAGCAAAGTTCTTCACAAAGCGGCGAAAGTAAAAGCATAGTCCAACAAAGCTGCGAAGCGCTTTCACAGTCGTAGGCTTCGGGAACTCAGCGACAGCACGAAGCTTCTCTGGGTCTGGGAGGACGCCCTGTTTTGAGACAACGTGACCAAGTATCGTGGGCTTCCGAGCTCCAAAGTGGCACTTCTTGATGTTTAGTTGAAGGCCTGCGCTCGTGAGGCAGCTCAAGACCTCGCTGAGACGTTGGAGATGGCTGTCGAAATCAGGAGAGAAAACATCAGCCAAGTAGCATAGGCATGTCTTCCATTTTAGACCACGCAAGACGCTATCCATCATCCTTTCGAATGTGGCTGGCGCATTACAAAGACCGAAGGGCATTACATTAAATTCGTATAGCCCATCGGGCGTCACAAAAACAGTTTTTGGACGATCTGATAGTGCCATGGGGACCTGCCAATACCCGGACCGTAGGTCTAGTGATGAGAAGAATTCAGCACCTTCAAGCAGTCCACGGCATCATCGATGCGCGGCAAAGGGTATACGTCTTTAATCGTGACTTTGTTTAAACGGCGGTAATCCACGCGAAAGCGAATCGAGCCAGCTTTTTTCCTCACAAGTACCACAGGTGAAGACCAGGGACTGCTGGACGGCCGAATGACGCCACGTTGAAGCATGTCGGCCATTTGCTCGGTGATTACACGACGCTCCACAGGAGATACACGGTAGGGACGCTGTCGCAGAGGCGCTTGGGAGCCGGTGTTATTCTGATGCACAACGGTGTGCGTTCGGCCTAAGGACGTCTGCTGGCAATCGAACGAGCCACGAAACTGGTGAAGAAGTTCTAGAAGCTTTCCGTGGTGTGGTTCTTCAAGTTCGCCATCAATTGAGGGGCCAAACAAATTATTATTTTCGTGGACAATTGAATGGGCAGATGGCGTGAATGCATTAAGCTGCAAATCACTTTCACCGTCAAGGTCGAAGATGGAGGAATTGTCTAAGTCTTGGGATGTTCCAATACGATTCTCCGCGACGCAAGGTTGTGGGAGACGGCAAGGGATTTGTGAGAAACAAATTGGTAGCGCCCGCCGAAATATCTAGAACTGAAAACGGCAACGTGAGGCTCTTGCGACTTTGGAATGTTTGGGAAGGCGTAAAAAACACTGCAGGCTTAGACACATCGGCACAAGATACGGAAAAAAAAGCTGCGCTAGTCGGTGCTTTGTCGATGTCGTCAGCGACAAACAGCTTGTTCAACGGAAATTCTGTAGACGAGGCACACAACGCAGAGAAGGCCACTTCAGCACGAGCACAGTCGATAACCGCATGATTAAGAGACAGAAAATCCCAGCCGAGGATCACATCATGAGAACACGCCTGTAGCACAAGAAATTCAACGGTATACAAAACATCTTGGATGAGAACGCGGGCGGTATAGGCAGCTGATGGTCGAATATGGTGAGCACTGGCAGTACGGAGGGACAACCCCTTTGGCGTCGTGGTAACCTTCCGAAGCAGGCGGCAAAGTTTTAAATCAATTACTGAAACGGCAGCACCAGTGTCCACAAGCGCAAGGGTACGGTAACCATCCCCAAAAACGTCGATGATGTTTGTCAGAGAAATTCGAGGACTTGATTCTTTCGACGACGACGCTGTTCATGCCTCCGGAACTGCGGCATCTAGTTTTCCGCGTCTGAAGGGCAGGGTCGACGGCGCATAGGCAACAGGCAGCGACGTCGGGGTGATGGAGATCGGTGACTGACTGAGGGAGGGCGGTCGGGTGAAGAGGACCCTTGTTGACGTGCCGTGTTGTTAACACTTTGACGCCCAAATTTTGTTTAAATGCACAACATGAAGAAAACTCTGGCATGCATAAAGAAAGGTCACAATATGCCAATTACGGTGTCAGAAAAAAATATGTTTATTTAGGGGTGAGTAATGAGGTGCTGCTCCTGAGCAACATTGGGCACTTCAGGCACTACTTCACGTGGAATGCCTTGAAGCAGTTGCGGCTTGGAAGGAGGCACAAGTGCATGTTGCACTTAGCGCAGTACAGAAACGTGTAGCCGAACTTGCAGAACTTGCATCGGTTCTTTTTTTCGCCGTACTGTGGCCAGTGGTTCATGCCATTGTACCTCACGTTCACTGTGGGCCTCGGTGTCATCGGAGAATAAATCAAGTGTTTGGCGGGTACGATTCCAGCTTCAGCAGCCATACCTGACCTTCTTTTCAAAGGATTTGACTTCAGATGTGCAAGGGTTTGGGCAATCTGCATTCGAAAAGCTAGCAGAGACAACCTTCTTTTGATAGATAGCTGGGCACAGTGGCATTTATACAGGAGCCACCCATTGACAACAGAAAAATCCATCATCCAGTAAAAAATGCACACGTCTTTTGTTGACCATTTTCTGCGAACGCTTTCTTTCATCTTTCTGCGCTACGCGGCCGTGTGGCGGGATGTTCCCGGAACAGCTTGTCTTGTCTTGTCTTGTCTTGTCTCCTAGGAGATCTTGGCTCATACCCACATGGGGGATCGACCACACTGTACCTCATAATAGATCATTTTTTACAACGCTTGCTAAAAATAATAAAGAGAAATTAGATAGGAACAATAATAATGTTCCTTTGAAAAATCGTGAAAAAATTGCAGAAGAATGCGATAAACCAGAATATATAAAACAAATTAACAAAATGAGGAAGGGGAGAAAGAATTGGATATATCTGGCAGTACCACTAGCAGCGTATCCTTCCGGTTGCCTGAATGACTTTATGTAGCGCTGACAGAATAGCACTGTGGCCCACACCCAACTGACTGGCTCCAAACAATAATAGGGTGGATGTATTGACTGGCAATCCGAGCATACCAATCGGTCTTTCAAGGATTATTCGACGCAGTGAGGCGAAGCGGCAGCATGTGAGAAGAAAGTGATCTATTGTTTCCGGTGCATTGCAAACTACACATAGGTTAGTTAATGAAAATCCTGATTTGTTGAGATAAAAATTTAACAGAAGAATTCTACAGCGAAAGCTTGTGAGGGTCACCTCACATTGACGGGAAAGGCATTTTGCGGTGTTCCATGTGAATTGCAAGTGCTGAAATTCTTCAGATTGTAGAAGCGACGTTTCGTTCATTTTTAAGATTAACAGGCGTTTGAATCGTTCGGCAGTAATAAAAGGAAACTATGGAGCTACTAGCACCACCGGGAAATTTAAAGATGCCGAAGCGAGCGAATCAGCAATTTCATTTAGTTAAATTCCAGCATGCCCGGGGACCCAAATAAACCGAACTTCTGATAGGCTATGCGGTCAGCTTCAACAGGGCTGCTCCGTCGTCGTCTTCTCGCGGATATTGATCGCGAAGATTTATCACAACTTCGAGCGGACAGGAATCAATCAATTCTTTTATCGACTCTAGGTTCATATTCGGGATCATCTGGGTCGCTGTCAAAATCAACATCGGATAATTCACCATCCACAAGGAAGTTTAGTTCCTGTATTTCTTCATCTGTCAGCCATTTCTTTTCGTTTGACATCGCCATCTATACATGAAAGACAAAAGAATATTGCCCAATAACTATCACTTATCGTATTTCGTAGAAATAAGATTATGTTATTGCCTGGTTTTGCGTTCAGTCAAGCAGAGATACGCAACAATCGTCCAACCCTGCATCGGCTTGCACCTCCGCAAATGCCCGACGTTGCTCGTGAGCAAAAGCGTTTTTTGAGGGAAGATTTCTAACGCGTAAAATGCGGCCACACCATTCAGCCTGTTCATAAGTGTTCTACAACGCCTTATGCGCAATTTTGAGTATAACATAGCTCGCGGTAGCGTCCCGTTCCGCTGTAGTAGGATAAATTTACTCACGTGTGCGGAGCTTGCGTTGCCACCTCTCAAACGCTCGAACAAAGTACTAGAAAAAGGCGATGCTGCTATCTGTGTGTACTTCTTTGAAGCTTAGGACGCTTGGTAGACTTTGTCTCTTTCCACAGATGGTGCTAGCAGTATCACACAACAACATGCTTTTGCGAAAAAAATTATTTTTGGGGTTGTTGCCCGAGAGTAACAGTGGGCATCAAAGGGTTAAAGCACCGAAAGTCGTGCGACGATCTTTGCATGTTGTCGCTCTGAACGAGAGGGCAGCGGAGGCACAAGCGAGCCACATGTCTTGCGTAACCACAAGAATAGCCAATTGAGCGGTTGTCTGCGGTGCGCCACGGATTCGGAAACGCTGCAATCGGCCGGCTGAACGGAACTGGTGATGGCCGAACAGGGATCGGTGAGGTAGCATAAGTTGGCTGTCGAGGTGCTCTGGCTGCAACGAGTTGCGCATATGTCAAGGGTGCGGCCTCCAGAGGTGGTGAACGAGCGAAAGGCAAAGCGTCCGCTACCTCATCTTGTATGACGTGCCTAATGGCCGGGGCCAGATGACCTGGGGCCAAAGGATGCGTTTGAGCTGGCTCGGGCGCGCTCGATAAAATGGAGAGCTGCCGAGCGACCTCCTCACGCATGAACTGCTTTATGCGAGCCAACATGTCGTTCTGGTCTCCGAGAGTCAAGGCCGCGATCGAATCACGTTGTTCCAGAGAGCGCCGTGTTTGGGCGGGTTGCTTGTGCTATTCGTCAAAACTCTGGCACAAGCTGACGAGTTCGCAATGGTTTGTGGGTCCTTGGCTAACAAAATTTGAATTGCGTCATCGCATATGCCCTTGAGGATTTGTTTGATTTTGTCAGCTTCGAGCATCGCTGGGTTTACCCGCTTGCTCAAGTCAACAACGTCTTCAATGTAGCTGGTAAAGGTCTCTCCTGGCTGTTGAGCACGCTCACGAAGTCGTTGTTCTGCGCGGAGTTTTCGCACAGCAGGGCGGTCGAAGACTTGCGAAAAGGAGGCCTTGAATGAATCCCAGCTGGCAATGTCGGCTTCGTGATTGCGCAACCAGAGACTAGCGACGCCGGACAAGTAAAAGCTTACATAGGTCAGCTTAGCCGCATCGTCCCACTTGTTCGCTGCGCTCACCTTGTTGTAAGTAGCCAGCCACTCCTCAACGTCTTGGCCGTCAGTGCCGCTGAAGATCGGTGGGTGCCGCAGTGGCCACACGCCGGGACATGTAGAGGCGGGAACTTGCGAGGTACCTTGGGTGGAGGGTTCTTCCGGCATTGCTGGCACTGCAGGTAAGGTGCGACTTCGTAGTTCCAGCTTCGAAGACTACCCAGCACTTCCACCAGATTATAAGGGGGTTTACTGAACAAAACCAACTGCCTGGTTCAAGAGGCGTCAGTCACTGTCACGAGCTCAGCTCTTCGTCGTAGTCGTCTTTCAGATGCTTCAACTAGATACTGTCTCTCTCCCTCTTCCCCACTACACCCAGTTTTCATAGGTGGCATGGAATAACCTTGTGTTCTATATCCTTGGATGTATATATTGGGTAATAGTAGCTATGTATAGCTGGCGTCTACAAGTGTTACCCAAGCATTGTAGCGTCCCCTTGTCGGACTCGATGGTGGGTGGCTATCGTAGCTGCTGAATCACAAAACACTTCATGGTTACTACCTTCCCTCCACTTTCTGATCGCTCTCTCAAAAGACTGCCACCGAAGTGACATCGAAATTTTTTGCATCGAACAAAGACAATTTCCCCCGGTATCATGTAATCCACAGCGAGCAAACCAACAAGCCAGTGAGAGGTGTCTCACCTTTCCTTTTTGCCAAACGCCTCCAAGTAAAAAATTATGACGAGGATATAAGATAAGTAAAATGCCAAGAGGAGATATTCCTTAGCTTTTTTGTAAGTCGCAACATGAGAACTTTGCCAGCACTGAGGACTTCGGAGATATGCTTATAACTGTGACAGCGCACAAATTGATGAATATGGTTCGTGGTGTAGTGACTGACAATGACCTGATTACACTGACTGAGGCAGAAGTATTGTACGGATAGAAAGAGCAAAATGTGATTGATGTTAAGAGAATAAATATACGCAGGGATAAGAAATGAATACCAACCAAGCACCTTATCTTTAAATTCGACCCGAGCAGGCTCCCAGAACTTATTGAAACATGGTATAAATGTTCGTGTCAAAGCGTACATATCTAATTCCAAACGGCGTTTTCAGTGCCAGAGTTATGGCGGTGGATCTTTTAGTCACCGAGGATGGGCAACGTGTGCAGAATTTGGTGGGTATGAACACTCATCTGATGACTGTCACAACACACCGAACTGTGCGAACTTCTATGGTAAACACCCTTCTTACTCCCGATCATGCTTTACATGGAAAAAGAAACAAAAACACTATAACTTTCAAATTAGAGAAATATATCGTTCAAGAAAAAACGAAACGGTTCTCACTAGTACTTGCACTACATATGTTGACGTGACACGCGAGGGGGCATTGTCACAACGGCCAGTGGCTTCCGCTCAGACCTCACGCATGAATGTAGCGGCTAATCCACCAGCCCCCAAGGCGGATGCAGTACCTGCTGCTGCTGTACCTTCAGCTAAAAACCAACAGCGTAGCGGCTCAGTGGCCTCCGTGGCCTCTTCTCGCGAGTCGACGCTGAAACAACAGTCTGCGCACACAGTGCGTTCATCCAGCGTTTCCTGCGAGGCGATGAATCAATCACCAGTCACCTCGACACCGGCAGTTTTGCAGGAGCGGCACCGCTCCCTTGAGCGTGCTGCTAGAAACAAACAACGTATAAGAGCTCCTCCAAAAGAAGGTCTGCCGTGAAACATATCCTGATATACAGAGCACTTTCCTTTTTTCAGAAATAATGGCTGCAGAGATCCTGCAGTGGATTGTTAGACGCGGAAACACACCTACAGCCAAAAAAAACCACAAGATTTTTAAATTATTATGTCACTTTTCGTAAGAACCACACCAACCGCCTTGCCTTGTCAGGTGGGGTAGCTATCATGACAGTAATGTCCATTGCAAGCAAGCTTCCCTGGAGGTAGTGGCTATTCGCGCCATCGTACTTAATAGAACCTTATTTATCTGCTCTCTATATATCCCCCCGGATCAAGTGCTTAGCAGGGCTGAATTTGAAGGCCTTGTTAACCAGGTTCCAGGGCCAATATTTTAACTTGTGATTTCCATGCAAACGATTCTGTCTGGGGAGACTCTCGGTGTGATGCACGGCGCTGCTGGATAGAGCGGCATCTCTTGAACTCTGACACATACCTTCTCAACAAAAAACAACCAACATATTACAGCACATTACAGAACATTTATCCTGCGATAGACTTAACAATGTGCTCAGACACTCTTTTACGCTGTCTAGATCGGGAGGTGGTTGAAAACCCCTACGGCAGTGACGACTTCCCTATTTACCTCAAGACCACACAGGAGCATTCTATACCACATAACCCTCAATGGAAATTAGCATGTGCAGATTGGGAAAAGTTCTCTCATATAACTTGTATACCTAGGAATACTTTTATTCAATTTAACATAAACGATGCTATTGCACATCTTATCGCTTTTCTAGTTGATGCTGCGCTAGAGTGTATTCCCATGACAAACGAGGCCGAAAAAAGCGTGTTCCATGGTAGAACGACCAGTGCAGAAATGCACGGGAAAAGCAAAATAAGGCATGGCGTTTGCTGCACCAGCGTCCGCCATCAGAAAATCTTGAAATCTTTAAACAAGTAAAAACCGGGGGCAGGCGCACTCGTCGTAGTGCTAAAAGAGATTGCTGGGTGAACTATCTCTCGAGTATAAACTTATACACACAATATTTAAAAGTGTGGAAGAGGCTAAGAAAACTATCAGATAAGCAGTTCAACGCTCTAACTTTTGTTGGCAATCAAGGCAACAGCCTTGAAAACCAGGCAAGTGCGCTTGGTTAACATTTCAAGCACGTGTCTAGCTCTTTAAACTACAAAGCAAGTTCCTGTAAATACAAGGAAGCAGCAGAAAGGAAACCACTGAGCCTTAAGGCTAGTATAAATGAACAGTACAATTGTCCCTCTTGCATGGCTGAGTTTATGGTTTCTTTGAACTCTTGTCCCAACTCTTCTCTAGGTACCAATAAGATAAAGTACATAATCTTAAAACATCTGCATCCCCATGCGCAAATGGTGCTTTTGAGTGTCTATAACAAGATCTGTACCGCGGGGTGTATTCCTTTACCATGGAAAGAGGCTAGTGTAATCCCCGTTCTAAAACAGGGCGAAGAACCATTTTGTGCAGCAAGTTACCGGCCCATAGCCCTGACAAGCAGTCTTTGTAAGCTATTCAAAAAAATGATAAGCCGCCGGCTCTTGTCCTTTCTCGAAACTGATGGACCACTTGATATGTATCAGTGCGGTTTCAGACAGGGCCGTTCCGCAACCAAGCATCTCGTGCTTATAGAGGCCTTCATTCGGGATGCCTACATCTACAAGCAATTTTTTCTGTGTGTTTCTTAACATGGAGAACGCATATGACACTACTTGGTGATTAGAAATGTTGCGAGACTTCTCAGAATTTGGTATTCAAGGCAACATGTTAAGCGTAATAGAAAGCTACCTATATGATCGCACCTTCCGCGTCAGAATAGGCAATGCTCTGTCTAAACAATTTATGCAAGAGACTGATCTACCACAGGGCGGAGTACTAAGCTGTGCCCTTTTCTTAGGAAAAATTACCTCTCTACGGTGATCTCTTCCAAGAAACACGTTTTATTGAGTGTACGTTGATGATGTTTTGATAGGCTTTAGATCCTGCAATATTTCATTATGTGAGCGGCAAATGCAGTCAGGCCTCAATGAGCTGTTAACCTGGGTCAATAAAAATAGATTCAAAGTAAACCACCAGAAAAGCTTCTGCGTTCTTTTTTCAAAAAAGAGAGGCCCATTTCGTATCCTTGATGTTCAAATACAAGGCCAGTACATTTCCTAGAACAAAGACAAAAATTTTAGGTGTGATCTTATAGTCAAAGCTGGTTTTTGTTTTCCCCATAAAATACCTGAAAAACAAACGTCCTAAATTCATGAATATTCTTTAAATACTGTCACACAGGACACGAGGCAGCGATAAAGAATGCCTAATAAAACTTTACAAAAGCCTCATTTCACACGCTTAGACTATAGCTTTGTGACTTACGATTCTGCCGCTCCAAGTGCATTGAGAATGCTCGATCCAGTTCACAATCTTGGTATCCGGCTGGCTACTGGAGCATTCAGAACAAGTCCAGTAGAGAGCCTCTACGTGGAATGTGACGAATGGTCGCTCCACTTGCACAGGTCATATTTAGGCCTTATGTACTTGCTTAAAAAAACTATCCGATCCACAGCATCCCACTTACACCACTCAAATTGACGTGTGCTCAGCCACACTGTATGTACACCGACTTGCAGTGCAACAGCCGTTTTCATTACGTGTGAGAAACCTAAGCGAAGAAATGAATGACCCCTTTCAGCATAGTTTACTGCCCCCTTGCGAGGCTGTTGCCACCATAACAGTGGCAGGTATTAGAGTGTGACACGTATTTTGTGGAGGTAACTAAGTACGCCCCAGAAACACACATGCAAATGCACTACCGAGAACTAAAGTTTATGTACTCATGCCCCGAATTTTCCACCAACGCATCAAAATACAATGCGGGCGTGTCCTATGCCGCTGTGGGTCCGTCGTTATCCGAATGACAGACGTTGCACCCACAGACGAGTATTTTTATAGCTGATGCATATGAAATCTTTTCTGCCGTTATTATGAGGCTCCAAAAGGCAGTTGTGTATTAAGACTCGCTAAGTGTTGTCAAAGCTTTCAAATCACTAACAACAGACAAAAGTCCAATTCTTGTCGAACTCTTTTCAGCTCTGTGCAAAGCGTACCTAGCAGAACAACATGTAATAATATGCTAGGTTCCTGGCATAGGGGCATTGAAGGCAATGTGATTGCTGGCAGAATGGCTACTACCAAAGGAACGGAATCTAGAAACCTTTTTATAGGCCTTTCTGCCTTAGATCTTAAAACATTTGCGCATAAAAAGGTGAGAAAATACTGGCAGTGATTGCGGGATACTAGGGCTTCGAACAAACTTCACCTAATCAAACTAGAGATAGAAAAATGGCCTCCTTGTAGTAAAGTGCGATGCACTGAGGTCACGCTCAGCCGACTACGAATAGGCCAGACATACGATACGCACACCAACCTGCTCCTTGGTAATAAAGCTCCTATCTGTGGTGAGTGTGGCGAGACACTAACAGTCCTTCACACATTATTGGAATGCCGGAGACTTGATACACTAAAGAAAGTACTTTCCGCTGGCGTATAAACAGAATATACCACGACCCTCAGTGTTATTCCCTGGGTCAGACCCATAATTCAGAACAGGCTTAATTTAGGCTTTTTAAATGAATCTCAAACATTGCGTGTTATTGCCCCAACAGTGCTTAGCTCAACCTCTCAGGAGAGGCTGCTGCTGCAGTAGGTTTAAGAGGTGCACATCTCCAAGCCCTGGAGGTAAAGCAAGGGCCCTCTTGAGGCATTAGTGCGATTTTCACGAAACCCCATTGCAATTTTTAATCTCTTGTCAACTACCTCTAATCTATTTTAAACTCCTACCGCTTCGTAATGTAGCTCATCGCCCACCCCAGTACATGCACCGAACTTCCATTTGTGTTATATGTCTCTTTAAGGTCTTTTTACAGCCACGATATCCTTAACGCAATATTACTCTTGATTCATTGACCTTACAACATAAATTGACATGGCGCTTTTTGGTCAGTCTTGGTTAAGAAGAATAAGAGCACACTGAATACAAATACATAAAGAAAGGACACACACACACACGTGTGTGTGTGGGTGTGTCCTTTCTTTCTGTATTCGTATTCAGTGTGCTCTTACCCTTCTTAAACATGGAATACCAACATGCCCACATTTCCACCTTGGTGCCAGCCTTGGCCCTGGCGCCACAAAATCCCAATAAATCACCAAAGAAGACACGGAAAAGCGTTAGTGAACAGACGAAAGCTGAGATTGACTTGTGTTATGCCGGAATTCCAGCATGATGCAAACTATAGAGGTAGTGGGCACAGGTTAGAAAGGTCAAAGACTGCACGCAACCTGAAGAGAACATGAACGAAAAAAAAAACTAGGCACTCTCAATACAGTTTGCATAAAAATAGGAATGCAGGAGGTGCACTAAGAACAAAATATGATACATCAAAAGAAAAATTGTCCGGAAAAAAAACATTGTGAAACAGCCAAGCAATGAAATCTTGCTGCTAGTAGGTGTATTCGTCACAATGAAAGAGTGGACAACGTGCTAAGCTATATAAAGACAAGAGCACACAACAAGAAAAGGTGCAAAATTTCTGCAACCATTGAAGCAGTTTCGGAAGTATATAGCACTAATGTGAAAAATAAGTAGGCTTTTTTCGAACCACTGACGACAGCAATAACAGAATAAAGTACTGTACCTCAAGAGATAAAGAAACGATGCACCAAAAAGGGATGAACCAAAATGCATACAGGAAAGGGTAAGAGGGCAACTGAATTATATGTAGTGAAGTTGGCACCTAACATTTACTAAAATCCAAGCCAATGCACTTATTAAAGTCCTGGTCACCTAAATCTTTTAACAGTCTTCTCTGCGCATTGAAGTGGAGGGGGTAATTGTAGTAAATGTCCCCCTTCCCCACCTGAAAGGAAAGATTGTACATGCCTGTGCACACAAAGATCAGCTGGAGCTGAATTGGATACCAAGACGTTTGATGTCAATTAATTGCACATTTTGACCTCTAATTGCTATACTGATTATGGCTGGGGCTAAGTGCCGTGTCAGTGTAATAAGCTTCAGATTTGCAGCAACTGTGCAGAGACACAGCCGCGCCTGTGTAAGACAAAATAAGCAGTTGTTTACTCGTAAATAACAGTAGTTAATGGTTTCAGTGCATGCACTGGCACCAGCATTGTCGTAGCACAAAGCAAGCAGTGTAAAAAAAGCAGCACCCATACCAAGTAGGCTTCACTTTGCAAAGCGAATACTTAAGGAGGACTCCACAAAAGCTTAAATAACATTGTGTACCTGATATCTCAGATTTTCTTTTTCTGCCTATGTAATGCCTGGGTAACCGAATAGCTAAAAATTAGAATTATTTTTCTAATATTTTTTTTAAACCAAGAAGATATAGAGAATCATTGCCAGGTGACGATGGCCATTTCACAAAAAGTGCACTTTCGTAAATTTATGATGATGCTAACAGTGATGGAAGCTATGATAAAAATATTGTGTTATTAGCAAAAAAAATAATGAAGAGATCGATGAACAAAACTTGATCAAATAAATTTCTGGACAATCAAAGGAAGTACTTTTTAACATTCTCGAAAAACGCCATGTTTATAAAACTCGCTCGTTTTGGGTGCACAAATTCAGCTTTTTTGAACTTCATAACTAGATCATGTTTACAGCGCTGGTAGTGCCTATTTGGTGTAATTGTCATCTGCATTTTCATTTGTCCAATTATTTTCAAAGGAGTGAAAAAAACTCACTCTCAATTATGTTCGAACTTTTTTGAACTGCACTAACATATTCTAGAAAAGCATGTTGCATCATTCTGACCAGAACAAATCTACAAACTTTCAAACATTGTGTTTCCATAGCGTCTAGCATGAGTCACGTCTTTTTAGGAATAAAAATACAATAATGCATTTTTGCTCCGATTTTACAAAGTAGCAGCAGAGAGGTATTTGCTGTGAGTAAAGTGTTCCTTAAAAACGACTTTTTGAATGAAATGCAATTTGTGTGGTTCGTGGCTTGGCTTGCGCTCGCTACCAATGAGTCCAAAGGAAGCCCGTGCAGGCATGCCCTCCTTTCTTTCCTGTTGTTCGGCTTGAACCAACTTTATACCTTGGCTTTTCTAATGTATGGGACCTGCCTTTGTAATTGTGTAAGAAAGATGATCTTCGCGATAGATAGCTTGCATCGCTGACACCATGCCCATTTTTCATAAATTGGCACTGGTCAGCTGACGATGCTTCAATTTTTCGTTTGTTGGCAAAATTGTTGGCTTGAAAACAAAATGCGCCTTTGAGCTGTTCGTTCAACGGGCATAATATAAAAAATACACAAAAAAACTGAAATTACTTTACCACAATTTTCTATCTTTCATGGAATTGCACTTGAAGAACTGAGTGCATTTATAGTTTTCCGGATTCTGCAAAGTGAAGCATTGCTTATTGTCACCTGACCAGGTGGTATACCCATTCGTTTTTGTATTGCTGCAATTGAGAAGCCAATTTCACCGAAACGTGCTAGTCGCTCCGCCACAGTCAGCACAGCAAGTTTTAGTCATAAAGCACAATTCAAATGACTATGAATGAGTGCTCATTTGAAAAGTATAACTTGAAGTACGGAGGAAGATTATTTTCAGCAATGCAGCTATGAACCGTGAGAAACCGCTCACTCTTCCGACATACAGCCTGTCTTTTTTCTGGTCACGCGACACATGCAGCCAGTGCCTTAGAAACAAAAAATGGGATACATTTAGGTATGGCCACCAGAAGGCCTTCAGAATTTGTAGTCTTTTCATTCTGGTGATCTTGGTTGTCTTAGATTACCACACAACACTCCAGCCTCCTACGATAAAACAACAAAATGACAGGGATTCAGCACTATACAAAGGTCAACTCTGCATTTTGCCTATTCTGTAGTGAATAAAAAATCCACTAGAGGCTCACAAAAGCAAGTCACTGTGAAGGTAGTCCGACCCAGACAATGTCCGACTCAGACATTGTCCGACCCAGACAATGAGTGAAACATTCATTGTGTGATACTGTAAGTGCATTATGTATATGGACAACTGATGCACATAAGGAGCCGAGCAAAATGAATGCCTGGAAGGTGAGCAAATGATAAGAAAAGATGCACAATATAAAAAATAATGAAGCCACCTACTTCAAACACACTAGAATTTGATAGGACATCTCACTTTCCCACCTATGGCTGTGAACTGGTGATACTGTAAATGCATTCTATATCGGTACTACAGAAGCACATAAGAACCCCAACAAAATGCAACCATGACAGAAGAAGCAAATGCTACTATGGTTGTCCCACAAGTTTTTGAAGTTTTCTTTTCACAGCTGATTTTAATGCCTTAGCTCTGCTTAACTCTCTCTTTCAGGAACCACAGTATCCTAATTCATACATATATTTGCAGAAGGAGTTTATTGCAGTCTCCCCTGCAAAATGGCCCTTCGGCGATCTCCAGTGCCAGTTCAAGAAGTTTGCGAGATACTCCTGCAAGGTGTGCAAGAGCACCTATTTGTACATTGAATAAGTCATCCAGTTTATGAACAAAAGAGAGTGCAGCCTGAGTGGACACAGTGAGATGTCCTAGTGGCTCGCCCTTAATCTCCACAGCACGAAACATGTATACCTGACCCTCCGAGGAGTGTTCTTGGCTGCTATCCTTCAGCAGTACTGTACCTTTATCACATGCCTTTCTATTTAGGAAGGTGTGTACCAAACAGCCTGACACATAACAAACTATATTTCCCTCAAGTACATCAACTGATTAATCTCCAGACAAAGGGGCTGTAATGTCTTCAAGGCTTTCTGCTGTGTTCTGCAAGAGATCTTGTTGCACAGATCTGGATAGCGCACAATATGATCGATATAGCGACAGATTTGTCAGCTCACTTAGAAGAGCTGCTTTGTTCTCCTCGCAATTACTGTGGTCTCAAAGTTTGAAAAGTTTTCCCAAGATAATATGCTTCAGGCCAGCAGCAAACTGATATATGTTAGGAGTTTCACTGCACCCATGCTGCTGGCGAACAATGCCAAACATATTTTCTAAGACTTCCTGGTTAAAACGCCGTGTTAACAAGAATTCAAAAGTAAATGATTCATGAAGGTTTGACCAGAGCATTATTACAGCCTTGATCGTTGCTTGTCAGCCCTGTTTGGTTCGTGGTTGCTGGAGTGCATTGATTTTGCATGAATTTATCCCCAAAAGACAGTTTTTGAGGAAATTAATATGCTCAGTTTGTTTACCGATAGAACGCCTCAACTTCCTTTTTTCGATTTTGACACACGAGCTATTCAAGTAGTCGAATATATGGTCCATTCTTTCGACGAATTCTGCAGTTTTCGTGGCCTGTGGTGGAAGAACTGTAAAAGCTGCAAAGGTTCCACAGCTAAACAAACGCCGTTGCCCGAAACTTGTGCAATGAACTTCACTTCCATATTCCCAAATGGGCTCTC
The DNA here is from genome assembly GCF_043290135.1 of Rhipicephalus microplus. NCBI lineage: Eukaryota > Metazoa > Arthropoda > Arachnida > Ixodida > Ixodidae > Rhipicephalus > Rhipicephalus microplus. The sequence goes on along the minus strand of NC_134700.1, from coordinate 60,728,218 downwards.
GTATATAAGTTTATCAGTCAACTTTGGGACATACTTCAACCTCAAGTGGTGGCTAGATTCATATAATGTTCTTACGTGCTTCCAAGATATATAATCTTCACCCATTTTAATGTCGTGTTTGCACGCGTTATTTCTAGTGCATATTAGCAAGTGAGGTACATCAAAAATAAAGTACACTTTCGTGTTATCCCCATTAAAATGGCCTATCGGGACTCACACTAAGTGTATTTCCTACCACACGATTGCTCCCCCTTTGGTCACATATCACTGCTTTTACAGAGAGGTTGCATGATTTTATGTTGCTGATTAGCTGCTTGAGCAAGAGAAGAGGTCCCGAACAAACTGTCCCATCCCCATTTGAAAAAGCTACTGGTTGAACCTACTTTTCGACTATTCCTCGAACCAGCACGAGCAGAGCAGTATTTGCTACACAACCCTCCCTCTCTCTTCGATTGTCAACGTACCCATGGTTAACATTTTCTTTGGAGTCATACTGCAAGTTCCTTTTCAATGAAATTTTATCGAATAATTGCAACAAGCTCTTTCGATTAACGGCCAGTTTTTAGTTTATTGATTAATTATATTGAGTATAGCAAACAACAAACCAGGTTTAATAGTAACGGCTGATAGCTATGTCCTCAGCGTTCTCACAGTATGAAGGCTTAAAAATTTGGAAAGACATCTATGTGCCTGCGGACTTTAGAAGTTGGAATTAAGGACAAACTTCCTAAATAGGAAGGGGGAACGCCTTTCATGTTTATGAGGGGTCCAAAGTTCACTTGCGCTTTTTGGAGCTCTAAGATGACCTTGCTAAGGTATTTTCAGCTTCAGCAATGAACTGTGTATGCGAGACAGTAGGCTTCACAGGCCTTTTTGTTCTGGAGATAACTCGACGAAGCCTCATGATTATGTTGCGGTAGTTCTGTAGCTTGTGCTTCGTACGTGGGGTCCGCGTTTTCCGGACTCTGATTCTGGCTGCTCTTGGTGTGCCTAGAAAATAGATGGCAAAAGCAGTGTACTGCAAATGCAAAAAATAGCAGACTTATTATTATATCTGTTCTGTGTCAGCACGGAAAGTGGAAAGTTACTCTCTATGGGTGTGGTGCCCACAAACTGCTGTCCTGTAGGTTCTCGGGAGGCTGTTTCAAACGACGTTCATGCCTCGGATAGCACTACAAGGAGAGAGCCAGTAGATTATAATTGGCATTTACTCAAGCAAGAGCAAGATTCTCAGCCCCGCAGGGGTGTCTGCGCCTACAGGCGTTTGGTGTGTAGTGACATCACGGACCCGAGCTAACTAACGGCGGGGTTTCGACTCCCTCCCACGCCTAGCTGTGCGTGGCATTGCCGTGTACAGGGAAAAAGGAATCCTGGGGGCTGAGTCGGCGCCGGTTGATCGGACCTCTAAAGTCCTCCGGCAGAGGCAACACATCCCTTTGGCCCCGGCTTCACGTAGATGGCACCCCTGAGCTGACGACCCACCCAGGGGAAATTGGCAGTCGCCTTTTCCTATCTCTGCCTCCCTACATATTCGTCTTTATCTCCCACTTTTTATCTGTCCTTTCGTTTCTCTTTTCCATTTACTTCCACATTTCCTGGCGGCAATGGTTAACCTTGTGTGCTTTTCCAACCAAGGATAAACCATATTAGGTTATAGTGACGGCGTACTGCTGGCGTTGCGCAGACGTGTTCCCACGCTCTGCCACTTCCCCTAGTTGATTGATTTATGGGGTGTAACGTCCCGAAACCACCATATGATTATGAGAGACGCCGTAGTGGAGCGCTCCGGAAATTTCGACCACCTGGGGTTCTTTAACGTGCACCCAAATCTGAGCACACGGGCGTAAATCATTTCCGCCTCCATCGGAAATGCAGCTGCCGCAGCCGGGATTTGAACCCGCGACCTGCGGGTCAGTAGCCGAGTACCTTAGCCACCGGCGGGGCCACGTCGCCTAGTTGGGATCCGTGGTGAGTGGTAGGCGCCGTTGCCGAACACTTTTTTTCATGAGATCACCAAACCTCTACCTAAGTGATAGCCCCCAGAAAAGGGGGCGCACTGAAACAGCCTCACAGTTTTTATTTGGTCCTTGCGAAACAAGACACCGCTGATCATCATCATCACAGTGTGTAATGAAGAAGCAAGACTTGTTCCCACAATATCATGTCATGCATTGTGAAACCACAGGAAAAATGCAACAAACATATCACTATTTCTAGTTTCAAGATGCCTCACTGATACCATTGGCGCTGGCTACGAAGCCACCAAGATGGCCAGTGGGGACCTGCTAATCGAAGTCAAAGACAAAATCCAGTATCAGAAACCAAGCATACTTGTTGCATTTGGGGACAAACCTCTCACCGTTACCACTCACCGGACATTGAACACAGTGAAAGGTGTCGTATCAGATGAAGTTCTTGTAGAGCTCACCGACGAAGAACGTCTGGACGGCTAGAAAGACGAGAATATCATACATGTGCAGCGCATTAAAATCAGGCGAAATAATGCAGAATACACATTGTACTGACGTTTGGAGCAAACACACTCCCAGAAAAAGTCGCTACAGGCTATCTCATGCTCCATGTTCGACCATATTTGCCAAACCCGAGACGTTGTTTTAAGTGCCAACGATTTGGCCATGCTTCCCAAAGCTGTCGACGGCAGCTCATATGCTCAAGGTGCGCCACCACAGGGCACTCTGCTAGTGACTGTAAGTCAGAGGCTGAGGCCCATTGCGCGAACTGTGATGGTGAACATCCCGCTCATTCTCGCTTGTGCGCAGCCTGGAAAAAAGAAAAAAATGCTCACAATTAAATTTCTAGAAAATCTAAGTTTCAGGGAAGCCTGACAGCAGGCAACGCACACTTTTCTACGGAAGTCGTTCCAAAGGGGGGTCAGCACCACTACGGTTTTCGGCGAAGCCCTGGACGATGTCTGGCGTGGCGAGGCAACCGCAAGCAGACCCTACTGAAGAATCAGCCCTGGCTGCTCCGCCCTCTTTGAACACGGCCTTACCAAAGGCCCCTGTGAACCCTGGCAGCAGCCAGGGCAACACACAAACTAAAGAGGTCCCCTTGACCTCTGGTCCGTTGGTGGCGAAGTCTTTGTCCGCGAAGACAAAGCCTACCCCACGCACATGACTGTCTCACGCCTCTCCAGAGGCGATGGAAACCACTGACCCACCAGCGCAGGCTGTGCTGAAGGAGTGGTGAGAGCCCCTTGACCGCTCCAAAAAAAGAAAAAAAAACAATTACAGGGCCCCTAAAGACTCTGTAAACTAAGTAACTTCCAATCCGTACACAGCACTACTTTACACCCTATATAAGAACACAAATTATACGATGGAACGTCAGAGGACTGCTTAGAAACTTCAACGATGTCCAAGAACTTTTACACAAACACTCACCAAAAGTGCTGTGTGTACAAGAAACACACTTGAAACCAAAACACACGGATTTCCTTAGGGGCCACATCATCTTCCGCATAGGTCGAGATGATGGAATCGCATCATCAGGTGGCGCTGCTATTATATTAAACAAATGCATAGCGTGTCAAGATTTGCAGATACATACGGCCCTCGAAGCAGTGGCCATTCGTGCTGTTTTCTTAGGGCAACTTGTTGCCATTTGCTCAGTGTACGTATCTCCTCATTATCAGGTGCAGAAACAAGAACTTCAGTCTTTTATGGATCAACTATCTGAACCATATATCGTCCTTGGCGATTTCAATGCCCACAGCCCTTTGTGGGGCGTCTCGAGGAGTGATGCGAGAGGCCGCTTGATTGAGAACTTTATTCGTTCCACAGATGTATGCATTTTAAATAAATAAGAACCAACATTTTTAGCCTGGCAAACAAAAAGTATTCATGCATTGATCTTAACATTGTTTTTCCTACGCTTTTACCTGATTTTACTTGGTATGTATTAAAAACACCTATGGGAGTGAACAATTTCCCATATAACTGAAGACGCCAAGAGAAAATGAATTTCTGCTTCAGGCTCCAACTTAAAAGGTAGACAGAGCAGATTGGGAGAAGTACCAGAGTCTTAGTACTATATCGTTGGCCGAGATTTCCTCTCTTGAAATCGACTCTTCTGCTATGTATTTCACTGCTTTTAATATTGACGCTGCTTCAATATGTATCCCCTAGATAAGTTGTGGTCCCTGCAGACGTCGTGTCCTGTGGTGAAACGACGACTGCACGAATGCTCGCAAAAAGCGGAATAAAGCGTGGGGGCTATTGCGTGACTATTCAACTGCAGAAAATCTGATCAATTTCAAACAAGTAAACCACAAGGGCGAAGGAAGTGCCAAAAGGCTAAGAGAGAAAGCTAGCAGAAGTTTTTGTCAGGCATTATATTTCTATGCTGATGAAGTTAAGGTCTGGAACAGAGTGAATAGCATAAGAGGCTGAAAGACACACTCACTCCCTCTAGTAGACACAAAGGGTAACAGTCTTGACGATCAAGCAGACTACCTGGGACCAGACTTTGAACACGTGTCCAGCTCATCATATTATTCTGATACATTCAAACGATAATAAGAGAAAGTAGAAAGGCAAAAACGTGAACGTAAATGTGGAAAAAAGGAGTCAAACAAGTAAACCACAAGGGCGAAGGAAGCGCCAAAAGGCTAAGAGAGAAAGCTAGCAGAAGTTTTTGTCAGGCATTATATTTCTATGCTGATGAAGTCAAGGTCTGGAACAGAGTGAATAGCATAAGAGGCTGAAAGACACACTCACTCCCTCTAGTAGACACAAAGGGTAACAGTCTTGACGATCAAGCAGACTACCTGGGACCAGACTTTGAACACGTGTCCAGCTCATCATATTATTCTGATACATTCAAACGATAATAAGAGAGAGTAGAAAGGCAAAAACTTCAACGTAAATGTGGAAAAAAGGAGTCAAACAACAGACCTTCCCGCTTGGCAGTTGATTTGTTGCAGCGCTAAACTGCGGCAACAAATCAGCCCCAGGCTCTGATCGTGTTATATATCAGATGCTGAAACACTTCAAGAAACACATAAAACTCTCCTCTGCATGTATAACTTGATATGGCCTTCTGGCGAGATTTCCTCTGCGTGGAAAGAGGCCATAGTAATACCTATTCTTAAACAGGGCAAAGATTCATCTTCCGTATCGAGTTACAGACCTATTGCTTTGACTAGCTGCCCCCGCAAATTATTTGAAAAGATGATAAATTGCCGATTATTACAATTTTTTTGGAATCAAACAAACTCCTCGACCAATATCAGTGGAGATTCTGAGAAAGTCAGTTCACCACAGACCATTTCATCCGCATAGAGGCGCAAATGCGCGAAGCTTTCATTTATAAGCAGTTTTTCCTATCTCTCTTCTTTTGCATGGACCAGGCATATGATACAACTTGGCGTTTTGAAATATTGAGATACCTCACACATTTAGGTATACGAGGTAATATGCTTAGTGTAATCGAAAACTGTCTGTCCAATCGCACATTTCGTGTTCGAGTGGGCAATGCGTTGTCAAGACCGTTCGTGCAAGAAACGGGAGTACCCCAAGGTTGTGTCCTAGGTTGTACTCCCTTTGGAGTCAAAATGAACTCCCTGCGATGGCGCATCCCGCGTAACATCTTTTATTCAGCATTCGTTGATGATCTACAAATAGGTTTTAAATCCTGTTATCTCTCGCCATGAGAGCGACAGGTTCAGCTCTGTGTTAACAAGGTCTGTAAATGGGCAGATGAGAACGGTTTCAGTCTGAATCCACTAAAGAGCTCTTGTGTTTTGTTTTCTAGGAAGAGAAGCCTTTACCCTGATCCCCATATTGAGTTGCAGGGTGAGCTTGTAGCTGCCATGAGTGAAAAAAAAATTACGCAAAATTCTAGACACGAAGCTCACGTTTATACGACACATTAAGTACAGTAAGGAGAAATGCATGAAAACAATGAACATCCTAAAGGTGTTGTCCCGCACAACTTAGGGCAGCGGCAGAAAATGTCTGATGAGCCTCTATAAAAGCCTTATCCGCACGCGTCTAGACTATGGGGCGATAGTGTACCAGTACGCACCACCAAAGGTATTGAAAATGCTGGACTCTGTCCACCATCTAGGCATTCGCCTTTCTACGGAAGCTTTTCGTACAAGCCCCGTGGAAAGCCTTTACGCAGACTCAGATAAATGGTCGCTACTTATACAAAGATTGTACCTGTCTTTTACACATTTTTTGAAGATAACCGCAAGACCTACCACCCTACCTACTTTGCTGTAAATGACACATCCAACTCCCAGCTCTTTCAAAACCGACTCACATTGAAACAGCCCTTCTCGCTGCGTGTGCGAGCACTAGCTGTAGATACGGGCGTCCCATTGCTCGAACACCGCGCAATAGCATCTACTACATTCACCCCACCATGGCAATGACAGGTTATAAATTGTGACCCATCTTTCGTGATTATGACAAAGTATGCCCCACCCCTACACATTCAGATGTACTTCTGCGAATCGGCACACAAATATACCTATCCTGAATTTTTCACTGAAGCATCAAAGATTCGCGCGGGTGTGTCCTACGCAGCGGTGGGCCTATCTTTTTCGGATGTCGGTATTCTCCACCCTCACACAAGCATTTTTACTGCTGAAGCTTACGCAATACTGGCGGCAGCAAAACACAATAAAGAATCAGAAATAAGTAATGCAGTCATATACATGGATACATGAAGCGTTTTAAAAACTTTATATGCTATCACAAAGTACAAAAATCCTGTCATTGTTTCGCTATAATCTCTCCTTTGTGCTATTTACGCATCGAAACAGCGTGTAGTAGTATGTCGGGTGCCAGGACACCGTGAAAATGAGGGAAACGTTCCAGCGGATAAGCTTGCAACATCAGTCCATGCAAACACTCGGCAGTCATCTGTAGCCATCCCCGTAATGGACTGGAAACAATTTTTGAGAAACAAAAAGCTGAGGGATTATTGGCAGCGTACATGGGACGAACAAGAACGTAATGAATTACATTTATTCAAGCCTTACCTTGGTGACCACACACCAACATCACAAACACGCCGTACAGAAGTATCACTTTGTCGGTTACGGATCAGACACACATATAGTACACGCTCACACCTTCTTATCGGTGGTGATCCACCAATGTGTGAGAAATGTGGCGAACCTCTTAGTGTCCTAAATATTTTTATACAGTGCAGTGAATTAGATCTCATTCGAAAAAAGCATTTTCTAACACCATCCTACCAAGAACAAATGCCTCTTCACCCGGCGATGTTCATTGGTAGAGATCCACTTTTCGAACATCACTCATTATTTGCATTTTAAAACTTGTTTGCAACTTCCACGTGATCTACCCTGGCAATCTGTAGAACAACATTTCACAAGAGGTTGTTCCTGCCGTACAAACATTAAAAAGCACATGTCTCGCGGCCCTTGGAGACAAGGACGCCGGAGATACATTCGTGCTCTGTAATCTCTTCATAGCTTTATCATCAGAACCAACGACCACAAGTTTTCACTGTACACATTTCATGTCACTGTCATAATTTTATTTCCTATATGTTTACCTGCCTTTAGGGTGAAGAATATTAGGCCCTTTTGCAGCCACTCATCATACCCATAGCCCAAATTTTTTGTCACATGTGCTGGCACTTTTTGGCCATAAAGTAGCCCTTGCGCCAAGAAACTTTATATATCATAAGCAGCAGCAAGATTCTCACAAGAAATACTGTGTGAATAGAAGCAAATATAACATGAAACTCCCAGTCGATGAAAACAGTAGCCTTTGAACCTGGTGCATGTGGCTGCTAGTCCACCACGACCTCCACTTCGGCCGACTCCCCAGCCTCTACGAGTACCAACGACGCCAGTTCCAGCAACACAACAGCGTTATAACGGCAACCCTTGGCGCACAGTTGACAATCGTCCAATCTGTTATGCATGCGGATATCCAGGTCACGTGGCGCGCCTCTGTCGCCGGCGCTTCGCAACGGGCCCGGCTGCAGCTCTGAGGTACACTGACGACTCTTTCCCGGCCCCGTACAACGCGCAACGAGAAATGCCCCGTCAATACGACTGACAATGAATGCAACGCGACCCGTCCCCATCCGAACTAGACCACCACCCTGCTGCCGACTACCAACCATTCGGTCTCCGTCGCTCATCCTCACCACGCCGCTACCGTTCTCCGTCCCCGCTGCGTCGCCGACCGAACCCCGCAGAGACTGAAAACTGACTGCCGCAGCTCCGGAAGCACGAGCTGTCAAATCGTCGCATTGTAGAAGTCCTCGCCCGTCCCCCACAAACGTTCTGGAACTGTTTGATGAAGGTCTACGAACTCTTCCACTTGTTGACACTGGTGCCGCCGTATCTGTGATGAGTCAAAAGCTCTGCCGTTCAGTACGAAAAGTAACAACGCCGCCTTCCGACGTATTGCTGAATACCGCGAGCACGCAACCTATTCGACCAGTCGGAGCATGTACAGCGAAAGTAATCATTCAGGACGTCCTGTACCGCATCGAGTTTCTCGTGTTGGCCGCTTGTTCCCACGACGTGATACTTGGATGGAATTTTTTGTCACGCCACCATGCCGTAATTGACTGCGCTCGCACGCAGCTAAAATTTTCTGTGTTTTCTGATGCGCCATCTACCGAAAATGAGCTCACTCACCTGGGCAAGCTTCCTGTTGCTTCCGACATAGACGTTCCCCCTCTTAGTGCCATCGTTGTCTCCGTCAATCGCACTGAATTGTCCGGCTCTACCGTTGTGTTCTTCCCATCTGACGTTTTCAGTCGCCGCCACGGTATGTCTCTACCATACGCCGCTCTGCCACCTCACCAAGATACTTCCGGAATGGTCGTTTGCAATCCTAGCTCATGCCGTCTCACCTTAAGAGCTCACGAAACACTGGGCTATGTTCTTTCTGTTGATGACAACGTTATTGTGCCTATTGAGTCCCACGACACTTGCCAGCAACTTCAACTGAACGCTGTTGCTCCTCTTTTTACGCGGGATGACTACTCCTCGGATATCTTCGATCGTTCCATCGACAGCAAGCTTCCTCTGGATCAACGGAACCAGATGACAACCCTTCTGCATGAATTCCGTGACTCATTTGACCTTCCTCAGAAGGCACTAAGTGAAACTAACACCATCGCTAACACAATCTACACTGGAACGCACCCTCCTTTGCGGCAACGCCCCTACCGCGTATCACCCAAGGAACTAAGTGTAATTGCAGAGCACGTGGACGATATGCTTCAGCGTGGTGTCATCAAGCCATCTTCTAGCCCCTGGTCTTCACCTGTTGTGCTAGTGAAGAAAAAAGACGGTTCGATTAGATTTTGTGTCGACTACCGGCGACTGAACAAAATTACCCGGAAAGATGTATACCCTCTTCCCCGCATCAACGACGCTATCGATTGCCTACCAGGTGCCGAATTCTTTTCTTCGCTGGACTTACGTTCAGGTTACTGGCAGGTTCCGATGGCAGACTGTGAGCGTCCCAAAACAGCATTCGTTACGCCGGATGGCCTATACGAATTCACGGTTATGCCATTCGGTTTGTGCAATGCACCTGCAACGTTTGAGCGAATGATGGACAGAATTTTACGCGGCCTTGAATGGCAGATATGCTTATGTTACCTCGATGATGTTATTGTATTTTCTCCTGATTTCCCTACCCACGTCGACCGTCTGCGCACCATTCTTCAGTGTCTTACCAAGGCAAACCTCCAGCTTAACCTAAAGAAGTGCCGCTTTGGGGCTCGCCAACTTACGATACTTGGTCACGTTGTGACAAAGGATGGAATTTCCCCCGACCCAGACAAACTTCGAGCCGTAGCAGACTTTCCGAAGCCGACTTCACTCAAAGAACTTAGGAGCTTCATCGGCTTGTGCTCGTATTTTCGTCGTTTCGTCCACAACTTTGCAACAATTATAGCTCCACTTACACAACTACTGAACGGCCCAGCTAATCTTTCTAACTGGAACCCGGCATGTGACGAAGCTTTCCTTACACTGCGCCGCCTACTTACGTCCCCACCGATTTTACGCCATTACGACCCAAGTGCCCCCACTGAAGTGCACACAGATGCCAGTGGCGTTGGTCTGGGAGCAGTACTCGCGCAACGAAAGCCAGGTATTGCAGAGTACGTCGTCGCATACGCAAGCCGCGCACTCACGAAAGCGGAGATGAACTACTCCGTAACTGAAAAAGAATGCCTCGCAATCGTTTGGGCGTTAAGCAAGTTTCGTCCTTACTTGTACGGACAGAGTTTCGACGTTGTGACCGATCACCATGCACTTTGTTGGTTGGCGTCGCTAAAAGATCCTTCAAGTCGCCTTGGACGTTGGGCTCTTCGCCTACAAGAATTCGACATTCGTGTCGTCTACCGCTCAGGACGAAAACACTCTGATGCGAACGCCCTCTCACGATCACCAGTGAGATCCAGCGCAGTCCTGCATTCGGACGCTAACTTTCCCATCGCTCCCATTTTCGTCTCAAGCATGTCGTCTGAACAGCGGAAAGACCCATGTATAAAATCTCTCCTCAACATTTTTTCCGACTCCTCGTTGTCTGCGTACCCACGCGCTCTTCGCCGCCAAGCCACACATTTCGAGATACGGGATGCGCAACTATGCCACAGAAACTACCATGCGGATGGCCGTAAATGGCTCTTGGTTATACCAGGCCACACGCGATCTGATATCTGTGCGTATTTTCTTGCCGACCCACAACATGCTCAAGCTGGTGTGTTAAAAACATATCACCGGATCCGCCAGCGTTGCTACTGGCGTGGTATGTACACCTTTGTACATGTAACAAGACCGAATGTAATACATTTGGTCCTGTTCATAATGCCAACGACGAAAGACAGCGGCCCATTCACCCGGATGATTACAGCCTCTACCGTGTCCGGCGCGCCCTTTCGACCGCGTTGGAATCGATTTATATAGTCCCCTTCTATACACTGCCACTGGAAATCGATGGATCAATGTCGCGGTCGACCATCTGACGAGGTATGCTGAAACAGCTCCACAACCTACGGCTGGTGCACGTGACGTAGCCAATTTCATCTTGTGACGCTTCGTACTGCGTCATGGGGCACCACGTGAACTGTTGAGGGATCGAGGGCGTGTCTTTTCATCCGAAGTTTTACAAGTCTTTCGGGCATGCCGCATGGTGCACCGCACCTCTACAGCCTACCACCCGCAGACCAACGGTCTAACTGAGCGCGTCAACCGAACGCTAGGAGACATGCTCGCCATGTATGTCAATTCCGACCAATCGAACTGGGATGTTATTCTTCCATTTGTGACCTATGCGTACAACACCGCGACGCAGTCCACCACAGGCTTCTCGCCTTTCTTTCTTTTATATGGGCATGAGCCATGCTGCACCCTTGACACCATTTTGCCGTATCGTCCCGACGTCTCAGAGTTCAACCTTTTCTCTGAAATTGTGCACCGCGCTGAAGAGTGTCGTCAGTTGGCCCGATCATTTACCTCGGACAAGCAAGCACTCGAAAAAGACCGCCACGACCGCGACCAGCAAGTCGAGACTTTTGCCGTGGGCTCGCTTGTCTGGCTCCCCTTCCACTCCCCAGGTCTGTCCTGTAAGTTTGGGCCCAAGTTTCACGGTCCTTATCGCGTGGTCGAACGTCGATCTCATGTAACATACGTTATCGAGCCGGTCACGCCATCTACAGACAGGTGACGCCTTGGTCGTGAGACTGTCCACGTGAGTCGTCTCAAGCCCTATCACGACCCACTTCTAATTTCGTCACCTTGACTTGCCAGGATGGCTCGTCTTCGTCGCCGGGGTATTGTAGAGAGGAAGAAGATTATGTGCCGCAGTGGATCACGCCTTTAGCGAGAGGAGCCAAGCGCGAGCGTTTGCCCCGAGTGCTGTGATTTCTTAGTTTGTTGCTGCCGCCCGCTTTCCGCAACATTAGACCTGCTGTGCAAGTACTACTTGTGCCAATAAACCTTATTTTAAGGGGATTATATCCATAGTTCAGCAAGCAAAGCGTGTGACTAATCACGCGTGAAAATTTTCCACGTGGACGTCTGGGACTGGTAGTCTGGCACCTGTGGGAGCCCTAGAAACAGAAAGGAGGCAGGCCGCATTGTGTAGCTACTCAATGCAGCAACAAAATGGTGGGAGAATCTTCCCCATAGTTAAACGAGCTAGGCGAGGAACTACCCAGGGGTGGAAATCCTCGACGTTGATGGCTGGGACTGGTAGTCTGGCACTTGTGGGAGGCCTAGAAATAGAGAGGAGGCTGGCCTCATTGTGCAACTGCTCAATGCAGCAACCAAATTGTGAGAGAATCTTGCCCATAATTAAGCAAGCCATGCATTCAACTTACGAGGCGTTGAAATCATTGACGTAGACCGCGGGGACTGGTAATCTGGCGCTTGTGGGAGCCTTAGAAACAGAAAGGAGGCAGGCCGCATTGCTTAATTATTTGATGCAGCAAGAATGTGATGAGAAATCCTTAAGTGTGGAAGGCATAGAAATTACCAGGCATGAAAATCATCAACGTCAACGGCTGGCACTGGTAGTGTAGCACTTCTAAGAGCCCTAGAAACACAAAGGAGGCAGGCCGCCATGTGCAACTACTCGATGCAGTAACAACAAGATGAGAGAGCCTTAAGTGAGCAAGGCATAGAAAATACCAGGCATGGGGGGCTGGGAGCTTGTGTAGTCGGGCAGTTGTGGTTGCTCTAGTGAAATAATTTGGCATGTTAACTTTGCATGAATTTATGCACAAAAAGATCTCAGTGCCTAATTGGGGAGTCTTATTGAATTGATCTATTTACTGGGTGTAAGGATGGTTGCGGTCCTTTGTAAAACCCCAAAAAAAGAAAGTGTTTCAGATTAGTTTTAGCGGCTAAACTTTTGTGTGGGAGAATGTGTAAAATCACAGAAGTACAGTGTGCTGTATTCAGCTAACAGCAGTGTGCTTACCTGCTGAAACCTACTTTTTTTGTACTGAGTCGTGCACTGACACAGTTGGTACTGCGGTAGTCTTTAGCCTCTTGCGGAACAGAAGCGACCTAGCTTTTACCTGTAGGAGCATCTGCGGTGTGTTTTTCACAAAGCCTCTTTCTGCGTGCTTCTTCTGCAGAGATATCGTTTAAGGCAGTGTTGTTGGCATTATCAATCCAAACATTTACTCTGTAGATGAAAAAAGGATAACAAGTACTCCGAAAACGGAAGCAACACAATGGTTGAGATTCAATATTCTCCTCGTACACGTATAGCAATGACTAGTCGATAATGTGTGTTGAAACATCCGCAGTCGAACATTTGCGGACGAAGTGTAAAATCTTATGTTCTACTGCATACTACGTTAGCTTGTGATAGCATTTATTTCGAGGGAAGATAAAGAATGCTTTTGACATTGATCCTGGCTGAATCATATTCAAGAATCTGTTGAGCATCACAGCACCTTCAGAAAACGATCGGCTTCAGTTTTGGGCAGTTTATAAAGGGTTAAAAGAGACATACTGACTATTCACAGATTTAAACTAGCAGGACCAGTTATTTCCAACAATGAGGACCCTGCCCAAGAAGAGAAGGTAAGTTTAGACAATACTGTTATGGCGCAAAAATCCTATAGAGCTTTTTTTATCCTTTGCCATTTCCCGAGTGCCTCACCCATTGTGTTGAGACGTATCCACACGAAATATGAACCTCAGTCTTTGAAGTAGTAGGTCAAAAGGCAGCGGCAGATTAAAGAAAAAGAGGGAGAAAAAAAAATGACAGCTTTGCTTTACACGCCGGTTGCCCTCTCGCACTAAACTGAGCGAGAGCTCGTGCAATTTTTTTGAAAACTAGTGTTGCACTAAATACAAGATCGTTTGAACCGACTACTTTTACCTTATTTCTCATATGCGATAATTGTAAACTATATAACACATAAATATTTTGCTTTGGTATCACATTTATGTTTCTAACACAATGGTTTTTTATTAGCTCACTAATATTGCAGTGATATGTTTTTTAAGGAGGTCAAGTTTCATCACGCACGAAGTTTCCTCGTATACACTAGCTGTCGACAGCAACTATAGCCCCAAGCGAAGCCAGGTCGACGAACAGAACGCAGGTTTTATCGGCGTCGTTATTAATATGCCAGAAGTAGAGAGGTTTGTTTTTTCATTTTTCATTGATTTACCCTAAGGGCCTAACATGGGCATTACATAGGGGGGGAGCATACCATTTCATGTAAAGTGCAATAAAACAAAGTAAGTTAAGAAAAGAAGAAACAGTGAAAGTTCAGTTGTAAATGTAACCCCGAGGTTTTTTGTGCGTGCTTTATCATCATCGCCATGTTGTTTTATGTAAGCTCTGCTCTGTAAATAATTTTCTTTTAAATTTAAATACCACCGCAACCGTTTTTTGGGTAAATAATTGGAAGCCATATCTGTCAGGCCAATGTGTTAGTTTGTTAATGGTAACTTGAAGTTGCCTCTCATATGTTTATAGGTTAAAAGCACGAGAAGAGATTTGAAGATCATCAACATATAGAGAGTGCATGGTTGTGGGTGGTATGAACGTAATAGTTGAATTCATTTTTACTATGAAAAGAGGAGTGCTATGGACGAAGCCTTTAGGTACGCCGTTTTCCTAGATAAATGTTCGTGAAAGCACAGTGCCCAACCACACCTGAAATGTTCTCTTAGTGATGAAATCAGACAAACATTTTAGCATTTTGCCCCGAATGCCTAGATTAGCGAGGTCTTGCAGCATCCCGTGCTCCCACGTGGTATCGTAGGCCTCTTCTTGGTAGAAAAAAAAACACAAGACAGCGTGACTTGTGACAAAAAGCCTCTCGTGCGTATTTCATGCTCCAGACGAACAAGATGGACAGTGGTGGAGCAACCTTACTTATGTCCGCACCGATGCTTATCTATCTAATTTCTGAAGTAGACAATAAATGATATAGTCGGCAGTTTTTGATACTTTCGTAAGTTTTCGCCAGGCAGCTGGTAAAAGCGATCGGTCTGGAGCTGCGAGGGGGTGTTGGGGGTTTTCCAGTTTTCAGAAGTGGGACTACTATGGATGTTTTTCATTTTTCTGGCATAGAGTCAGATTGCCATACCATGTTGAAAAATGTAAGTAAAAGTTTTGTCGACGATTCTGACAGGTGTGCCAGCATAGAGTAGTGTATGTTGTCGGGGCCTACTGCCGTTTTCTTACTATGTGAGAGTACATTGTTTACTTCCTGTAGTGTTAGGGGTTGGTTGTAAGCTTCGTGTGAAGCCCCTGTGAGCGGTAGTTTCCTCTTCTTTGCAGTTTCTTTGTGATTTACGAAAGTTTTAGTGTAGTTGGCTGAACTGGGAATGTTGTAGAAATGTTCCCTTAATATGTCGGCTTGTTCTTGTGTTGTTGTCTAGATGTCTGGGCTCGTGAGAACGCGTATTGCATAAGCTTAGTAGTCTCCTCTAAATTTCCTACTTTGGTCCCACAATCACTTAGACGAGACTGGGCTCTTTATGGAAGATACGTAATTGCGCCAGGATGTTTTCTTTCAACCTCTCTACAAATATATCGCGCCTTCGCTATAGCCTGCTTGAAGTTCACGAGGTCACTATATATGGGGTAGTGCATTCCTTTGTCCACCAGGCATTTCGTTTATTTTGGACATGATTTGATGATCGCGGTATCATTTTTTGCAGCTGTAACTACATATTTGGGATTTTGTCATATATGTCATTGATGGTCATATTTGGTGAGATGGCGTCCTCGAGTTTTGCATTCTCTTAAAATAGTGACCAGTCCGCAAGATGGATTAGCCAGCGGCGTGGATTCGAGGTTATGGTGGGTAGTGAGGTTGGCAGTGTGATGATCGCAGGTAGGTGATCACTGCTGTACGGAGAGTCGTGCACTTCCCACATGAAATCATTAAAAAGAGAGGGTGAACGGAATGCTAGAGGGAGGCAACTAAACTTGCATGAGCTTGGTGAAAAGTATGTTGGTGAGCCAGAGTTTAAAAAACAAATGTCATTCGATAAAATAACATTTTCACTCAGTTGCCCTCTTTCGTCCGTTTTGTCACTGCCCCTTAGCGTACCATGGGCGTTCAAATCTCCTACGAGAACAAACGGTTCTGGAAGTTGGGTGGTAAAGTCCTCTAGTTATTGTAAAGTTAATTTTTCGTCGCGGGGAATGTAGATAGGGGAGATGAATATGGTTTTGTGTTCAATAATGCTGACTGCCACAGCCTCGAGAGGGTCGTTTAATGTGTTTGCTCGGGTGGGAATGCCATTTTTTATTGCAATTGCAACTCCTCCCACCAAACGGCTACAATGTTGCCGGTCCTTACGAACAACTGTATACCCTTTTAGTATACGAGTGGGCTTTGAATCCAGGTTTGTTTTCTAGAGACAAAATGCTATCGGCGAAAACTTGTTAAAGATGTCTTTAATGTCACCTGAGTTTTGAAGTAGGCCTCTGATTTTATAATGAACAATGAAAGCCATGATGGAAATAAAAGGAAGCAAATGTACTAATAATGCAAATTAATTGTTAAAATTATGGTACGCAATATATGGTAAAAACTGGGTTCATAAAGAGTGCTAACCTCTTATGTTATCACTTGGTTTGCAGCGTTATCGGGGTCTTGTCCCGCTTGGCGCGCTCGAGAGAGCGCTAGTCTTTCGGTGTCGACGACACCGAGGTTTTAGGGTCGACCTCCATCACCTTGTCACAGGAGCTAGATCGATCGAGAGCCAGGCTCTGAGACGCACGTCTCGGGTTTTCGTGTGTGACTGAGTCGCGTACCCTGCGCAACCGAAGAAGGTAGGGCCGCCTTAGATGTTGATGGTGGAGCTGCACTGGCTGCTAACACCAAGGAGCAGGTGGAGCTGCTACGGGACCATTGGCCGCGATCCCCTCAGGCTCCTGAGGCCGTTGCGGTGTTGCCCCCTGCTACCTCACGCTGGCATAGCTTTTCTTGGGTAAGAGTCCAAGCTCCTTCTTCGCTTGAAAGAAGGTTAGTTTTTCTTTGTCTGTTAGAGCAACTATATATTTTTCTTTTTTTCAGCATGAACAGGATCATAAATACGCCGGGTGATCGCGTTCGCAGTTCACGCAGTGGGGAGATTCCTGACATTTCTCCAACTTGTGGTAGTTGGTGCTGCAGTTTGTACAGGTTTCTTTACCTCTACAAAATCATGAAGCATGGCGAAACCTCTGGCACTTGAAGCAGCATCTCGGGTTCGGTATGTATGAGGAACCTGATTCGAGGAAGCAAGGAAGCATGCTTGTGCCAAAATTTAGGACTATATGTTTTGTCGGGTGTTGTTCGTTTTTTCGTCTGATCGTTATTCATTGGACCTTTGCTACATTTTGATTTTGGAAACCCTCTAAGAGCTCTTTGTCGCTCAGGTTCAGGACATCTATTTTCGAGATACCCCTACATGTGTTTAGAGATCAGTGAGCTGTGATTCTGATATCCATGTTTCTGATACTGTCTATGTCATACAAATTTGATACTTGTTCTTTTCTTTTTATTTCTACGAAAAGTTCTCCAGTGTTTACTTTTGATGCTTTGTATTTTTTTCCTATTTCTTCCCCCGCAGGGGCGTCTGCGTAAGTAGGCGTTTGGTGCGTAGCGATACCATAGACCCCAGCTAACGGGGAAGTTTTGGCTCCCTTCCACGCCTAGCCGTGCGTGGCTGAGCCGTGTCCGGGGAAAAGGGGATCCTGGTTGTTGAGTTGACGCTGGGTGATTGGACCTTTAAGGCCCCTAAGCAGAGGCAACACACCCCTTTGGCCCCAGCTTCACGTAGACGGCACCCCTGGGCTGACCCACCCAGGGGAAATCGGCAGTCGCCTTTTCCTATCTCTCTCTCCCTACATCTTCGTCTTTATCTCTTACTATTTATCTGTCCTGTTTTCTACTCTCTTCCGTTTTTTTGCAAACTTTCTGGCGGCTAGAGTTAACCCTGTGCAAATAGCCTACCTGGGCTAGGCACATTGGGTTATAGTGACGTTGTACGGCTGGCGTCTGCAGGTTTCAGCATCCGCAAACTTGTAGCATCCCCTCGTTGGGCTCCGTGGTGGGTGGCCGCCAACGCTGCTGAACAAAAATAAGACAGGCATGAATAGAGCATTCCCCCTACTGTCTGATCGTACTGGCTTAAAGCGGGTACGCACCGATGATATAAATTTTTTCAACCAGCCAAAAGAAACATATCCTCACTTTCATGTTATCCACTGTAAAAAACTGAAAAGCAAGCCAGGACCGTCTCTCCTTTCCTAGTTACAAGATGTCTTACCAAAACTCTTGGCACAGGATACAAGGTAACCAAAATGGCTAGCGGAGACCTTCTCCTCGAAATCCGTAACAAAGAACAATTTGAAAAGCTAGACCGTCTTTCAGATTTCGGTGGCATACCAATAACCATAACACCACATAGATCAATGAATCCAACTCGCGGAGTGGTATCTGACATGGACTTACTTGACTTGACTGAGACTGAACTTTTGGAGGGGTGGAAGAGCCAAAATGTCACTAATGTACAGAGAATCATCATCAGAAGAGATAATAAAAAAACACCGACAAAACACTTAATACTCACGTTTGCATCCAGTAAACTACCGGAATCTATTCAAACAGGGTACACGAAGACATCTATCAGGCCGTACATACCAAACCCTCGTCGTTGCATCCAATGCCAGAGGTATGGCCACGGCTCTAAAACCTGTCGTGGTCGCCAGAATTGTGCAAAATGTGGAGTCCTAGGCCACGTGTCTGAGAACTGCAAACAACCGCCACACTGTGTAAACTGCGAAGGAAACCATGCCGCATATTCACGCTCCTGCACATACTGGAAAAAAGAAAAAGAAATAATTACGTTGAAGGTGAAGGAGACCATTTCATTTAAGGAAGCACCGCGAAGAGTAGCACCATTCTATGGAACTACATACGCTGATGCGGCGCGTCAGGGGGCACCGCCGCACCAGCCCTCGCCACACCTTCGGCCCGCGCATACTGAGCCGGTGGCTGTGGCACCTGCCCCCAAGGCGGCTGTAGCCCAGGCTACACCGCCTACACCCAAACAGAGACCGGAGACTCCAGAGTCCTCGGGTCTCAAGGCCTCACCTCACCAGGTGAGGCCCGAAGTTCGAGCTAACAGCCCGCACGTGCGGGCATCCAGTGCCTCCGAGGAGGCAATGGATACGTCGGTACCCTTTGTGCCGAAAGAGCGGCGTGGCTCCTTGGAGCGCGCCAAGAAAACAAAACAGCAGATAACAGGGCCTGGTGACGGCCCTGTTAAGTGAACTCAAACTCCCTGTCTATACAGCCACTCGCTTTTCGTACACACAGCACTATTTTACATTCACCATGAACTCTCAAATTATACAATGGAACGTCAGGGGCCTTCTCAGAAACCTTGACGACATTCAAGAACTCTTACACGAACACTCACCAAAAGTGCTGTGTGTACAAGAAACACACCTTAATTCAAAACACACAAACTTTCTTCGTAAATACGTTATTTTCCGAAAGGACCGTGTTGATGCTATGACATCATCCGGAGGTGTTGCCATCATAGTGAATCAAGGAATTGCATGCACATACTTACAACTCCAAACATCCCTTGAGGCAGTGGCTGTTCGAGCGGTTATTTTTGATAAACTGATCACAATCTGCACTATTTACAATTCTCCTAGCTATCAGCTGCAAAAACGTGATTTACACTCTTTAATTGATGAACTTCCGGAGCCTTATGTTCTCCTTGGAGACTTTAATGCGCATAGCAGGCTATGGGGTGACCCTCGATATGACGCGCGAGGTCGACTGATTTAACAGTTCCTTCTCTAGTCGAGTGCGTGTCTCCTAAAGCAAAAAGCACCAACCTATTAAAATCTCGCTAATAACACCTACTCCTCCATAGACCTAAGCATAGTATCTCCATCTCTTGTGCCTCTACTCCAGTGGAAAGTCGTCAGTAATCTGTACGGAAGTGACCACTTCCCCGTAGTTTTGAGCACAATTACAGTAACTGAGTGTCCAACACGTGTTCCTAAGTGGCTCATAAACAGAGCCGACTGGGAACAGTTTTATACCATTGCTCGTCTAGGTTGGAATGACATATGTACTTTGAACATTGATGTTGCTGTCAACTACTTCACAGCGTTTTTGATTGATGCTGCAACAAAATGCATCCCACAAACAAATGAACACCCTGGAAAACGGCATGTGCCATGGTGGAACCCTGAATGCCGAAACGCGCGCAAACAGCAAAACAGAGCTTGCAGGCTGCTTCGGAACTCACCGACAGCCGAAAATCCTGACACCTTCAAGAAAATAAAGTCTCAAGGCAGGAGAACGTATCGGCAGGCCAGAAGAGAAAGCCGGCAGAATTTTTTGTCAGGGATCAATTCATACACACAGGAGGCTAAAGTCTGGAACATGGTTGGTAGCATAGCAGAAAAACAAGTACACACACTTCCACTCGTAAACACTCAGGGTGATACCTTAGAAGATCAGGCAAACTTCCTCGGTGCATACTTCAAACAGGTGTCCAGCTCATCCCACTATACTGACACTTTCCAAAAATACAGAACAAGAATAGAAAAGCAGAAACTCGAACACAAATGCACTAGATACGAGGCATATAACCAAGCTTTCAGTCTAGCTGAGCTGCGAACGTCTCTAAACTCCTGCAGTACTTCTGCCCCAGGTTCTGACCGTGTGGTGTATGAAATGTTAAAAAACCTACCAATTGAAACACGAAAAGTTTACTTTGTTTGTACAATGCTATCTGATTTTCTAGCACTATCCCTACCTCCTGGAAAGAGGCTATTATTACTCCAATTGTGAAAGAGAGCAAGGACCCTTCTTTACCTTCGAGTTATAGGCCTATTGCACTTACAAGCTGCTTGTGCAAAGTCTTCGAAAACATGATAAACTGCCGACTTGTACATTTCCTTAAAACAAACAATTTGCTCGACCCATTTAAGTGCGGGTTTCGAGAGAGTAGATTCACCACAGACCATATTGTTCGTATCAAGGCACAGATCAGAGACGCCTTCGTCCATAAACAATATTTTCTCTCTGTGCTCCTCGTTATCGAAAAGGCTTATGATACAACATGGCGTTTTGGAATTCTAAGAGACCTGTCCCACCTTGGCGTGCGCGGAAGAATGTTTCAGATAATCGAAAGTTACCCGTCAAACTGGACATTCCGTGTCCGAGTGGGCACGGTTCTTTCCCAAACATTTGTCCAGGAAACTGGCGTGTCACAAGGTGGTGTACTTAGCTGCACACTTTTTCTCATCAAAATGAATTCCTTGCGTTGTTCATCCCTCGCAATATGTTTTATTGTACATATGTCGATGACGTCCAGCTTGGCTTTAAATCTTGCAATCTGGCAATGTGTGAGTGGCAGGTTCAGTTAGGTTTAAACAAGGCCTCCAAATGGGCAGAGGAAAACGAATTCTGACCTAACCCACAAAAAAGCACGTTCTCCCGAAAGAGAGGCATGCACTTAGAACCCGACATTGAACTAAACGGTCAACGTCTGTCTGTTAATGCGGAGCATAAATTCTTAGGAGTAATCTTGGAGAACAAGTTGACCTTCGTACCGCACATCAAGTATTTAAAAACAAAATGTTTAAAAGCCATGAATGTTTTAAAAGTGTTGTCACGTACTACGTGGGGTAGTGGCAGGCAATGTCTCATGAACTTGTATAGAAGCCTCATTCGCACCCGCTTAGATTATGGGGCGGTTGTTTATCAGTCAGCGACTCAAAGTGCTTTGAAGATGCTGGATCCCGTGCACCATTCGGGCATCCGCCTTTCTACGGGTGCTTTTCGCACCAGCCCCGTAGAAAGCCTTTACGTTGAGTCAAATGAGTGGTCGCTTCATCTGCAAAGAACCTACATGTCCTTTGTATATTTCCTTAAGGTGAAAGCAGACAAGAGGCACCCCTCATACTCTACTATTAATGACTTGTCGAGCTCCATTCTTTTTCAAAACAGGCCTTCAATGAGGCAGCCTTCTGAGTTCGCCTGAAGAATCTAGCTGAGGAAACAGGAGTCTCACTTGAACACAGTTTAATGGCTCCTGTAGCATACCCACCACCATGGCAATGGCAGACTTTAGACTGCGATGTGTCTTTCCTAGAAGTTACAAAACATGTGCCTATTGCCCATATCCGAACATACTTCCTGGAACACAAATACACACGTCCTGAGTTCTTTACAGGTGCCTCCTAATCTAACTCCTCTGTGTCCTACGCTGCTGTCGGCCCATCCTTTTCGGATGCTGGCCCTCTACATCGAGGCACAAGTATCTTCACAGCGGAAGCTAATGCGATACTTGTGGCGGCTAAACACATCAAGCAATTACAAATACAAAAAGCAGTAATTTATACGGACTCCCTCAGTGTGGTAACGGCTCTGCACACTCTTAAAAAACAAAGAAAACCCAGTCCTTGTCTCACTTTACGCCATTTTGAGCCCACTCTACACACTCAAGCAACATGTTGTAGTGTGCTGGGTGCCAGGGCACCATGAGATTCAAGGCAACGTGAGGGCGAATCAGCTCGCTGCATCCGTTCACAAAAGCACTGCCCCTACACCCATATCAATCCCGGCCCTTGATCTTAAGCCGTCTCTCAAACGAAACCTCAGGGACTACTGGCAGAGCAAGTGGGATACACACACACAAAACAAACTACACATTATTAAGCCACACCTTGGTCATTGGCTGCCCGTATCGAAATCGCGTCATACAGAGGTAATACTAACGAGACTCAGGATAGGACACACATAAACGACACACACATATCTTTTGTCCGGTGGCGATCCACCAATGTGTGACAGATGTGGTGAAGCATTAACAGTCCTTCACATGTGAATCCAGTGCAAACACTTAGAAACTCTGAGAAAACAACATTTTCCATTACCCTACTGACAACATATACCTTTACACCCTGCAATGTTCGTCGGTAGGGAACCGTTTTTTAGCCATAAATCGTTGTTAGCATTTTTAAAAGAAATTCATAATTTTCATATCATATACCCGGGCACTCCGTAGCACGAGGTCTCCAGAGAGGTTTTTGCTGCGGTGGCTACACAAAAAAGCACTTGCCTCGCGGCCCTTGGACGCAAGGGTATGAACTAGTGAGGTACCTGTGCTAATGCCATACATGTCCACCATCGTTTTTCATCATCACAGACTTTGTCACCTATTCACACCACACACACCTTTCATTGCATGATCATGATTTTATTACTTGTATGTTTTTACGCGCCTTACGGCGAGGAATTTTATGGCCCTTATACAGCCGCTTGTCACAATCATTGTCCATATTTTTAGTAAGATTAACTGGCGCTCTTGGCCGTGAAATGGCCCTTGTGCCACAACACATCAAACAACATCATTATCATCCTATTTCTTCGACTAGGGATATCACCGCCAAGAAGGGGGACTGTTTACGCAGAGTTGTACTTCTTTCGCTATGCAAAACGTGGAAATGGGAAAGTTGTTTAGGTCGGTTTGAAGATTCGAATGAAATGGAACTTTGGTGCGACCTCTTTTTAGAAGTCGATCAGGGAGTTGAGAGCACGCTTCCGTCTCAACTTCCTGATAGTTCGGAAAGTTCGGCAACAGTGCCGACCGCTCACCATGGAGCCTTACAGCTAGGGGGACGTGGCAGAGCTTCATAAAAGAGTTTGCACGACGCCAGTCGTACGCCGCTGCTATAACCTCATATTGTATAACAAGGTGGTATGACCACACACGGTCAATCCTTGCCACCAGAAAAATTAGTAGTGACTAGAAGAGAGAAGACATAAACGATGTAAAGTGAGAGGGCAAGACGAAGGTGTAGGTAAAAAGGTAGGAAAAGGTGTCTGGGTGATTTTCCCTGGGTGGGTCAGCCCAGGGGTGCCGTCTGCATGAAGCCAGGGCCAAAGGGGTGTGTTGTCTCTGTTAGGGGGCCTTAAAGGTCCAATTAGCCGGCGTCGGCTCAAATCCCAGGATCCCCCTTTCCCCGGACACGGCACAGCCACGCACGGCTAGGCGTGGAAGGGAGTCGAAACTCCCGTTTGCTCTTATCCGCGGTGTCACTACACACCAAACGCCTGCTCACGTAGATGCCCCTGCGGGGAAACAGTGAAGCAAGATAGAAATTTCTAGCAGTACACTTCTCATCAATTGACACCAACCAACTGCATTTCTTTCGGTATACAAGAATAATGCACACATTTTCTTGCATATACAGGCGTCGCGACAAAGTGATTAGGATACACATTTTTGTGTTAAGAATAATCACTAATACTTATAGGCTAAGATGTATCTTTATAAAAACGCCTCAATTAAAGAGTTTTCAACTACTGCGTGGTCAGTTATTTCAGCTGTAATACTGGGGGGATGATTCTATTCTGAGATAGCTAGGTGTAAGCATGAAAACTGTAATGGGTTAGTGTGAGTAAAATGTTGCTCAACCTCAAATTTGTGATTGATACGGGAAAAAACCTTTTCGGTGGGTACGAAGTGTGCTCGAGAAAATCTACTTGGTTGAAGAAAAATCTGATGAAAAAAGGCTTACACGCATATTTTTCTTGTAGTCTGCAAGGAGGTGACACCAAGTTCATACTTTATTTTTGTGATGCTAGATTGCCGTGAATAATTGCGCAAAACGAAACACGCTACTCGTTTTGCGAAGATTACAGCTTGTTCACAAGACACATGTGTTGCGGGTTCCGTATTAAAGAAGCGTTTACAAGTTTCAGGCGGAATAAGGTAGTGTATGCGAAAATTTAGTACTACTGTCAGCCTGACGAAACGTAGGAAGAAAGAAGCCAAGTGTTTGCAATGTCACAGAAACAACAAAATTCACATGATTTTGCCAAGGCAAATTAGGGGACAGATGAATGCCTAGATATTTGAACGATGTTGTGCTTTCTAGGCTTCACCGTTAAGAATGTAAGTTTCCCCCATAATTTGGCTGGAGGTGTTCAGTCTCATGAGCTTAAATTTAGTAGTATTCGCACCCATTTGCCATTGTGAACATCATCTTTCAAGCGTATACAAGTCATGTTGTAGCTTAACACAGTCATCCTTACATCTTATGGGTCGGTACAAACCGCAGTCTTCTGCATATAGCCGGATTTGTGAACGTATGCCTTGAAGAATATCATTTATATAAATGGGAAATAGAGTTGCTCCTAAAACAAAACCCTGGGGCATTCTGGAGATAACAGGTTGAAATGATGAACCAACATTGTTAATCACAACAGCTTGCCGTTGGTTGTTTATATATTCTTTGACACAGTTGGGTACCTTTTAACCAATGTTATTTGGACTCATTTTCTATAGTAAGCGGTTATGGGGCACGTAGTAAAATGCTTCCGTGAAATTAGTAAAAAGGGCGTCGGTTTTTACTAGTTCATATCTATGTCTGTAAATCGAAAAGCTGCGACATGTATGATTGGCCACGTTGGAAACCGTGCTGGTTAGGAAAAATTATGGAATTACTTGTAATGTACTGCATTTTTTGAGACAATAAGACATGTTCGAGTAGTTTGCACACAAGAAAAGTTGATGATATGGGCCTGTAGCTAGTTAGTTTGTTCTTGTCACCACTTTTGTATATTAGTATCACATGGGCTTATTTCCAGTCATCTGCAGTGATGCCAGTGCTTAGAGGCTGTTGAAACAGTAGTGTGTGTATAAGAGCATGGTTTTTGTTTTCTTAGTTTTAGTATCTTTGTACAAATACCATCAGGACCTGGACTAGAAAAAGATTTAAAACTCTCGATGGCTTTCACAATACCATCGCAGGGACATTAACACACTCTATAACTTTTAAAATATTGGAAAACAGTTGCGACATATTCAGAAATTTTTCCTCATAAAATACATTGCTAAAGAAGTCCTTAAACCCATCAGCAATGTCACTTCCATCAATTTCAGCACCAGGCTCAGCTCAAACAATGGTAATTCTTCGGAGAGTGCTGGAGAATTGATATTCGAAAATTTTTTTTGGATGTGTTTTCAAGAATCAGGATATATCCTCGTTGAAAAATATATTTTTCCGTCTCAATATGTTGTGCACATTTTTTTCGACAAAAAAAGGTATTCTGATCGAGCGTCGCAGGGATTAGTGCGCGTTGCTTTTTTAAACAATAGCTTCTTTTTATTCAAGCGTCGCTTAACCTCTCCGGTAAACCCTGGCTTGTCTCCTGTATCATACATTCATCTTTTTGGAACGTATCTCTCACGCAGTCTTTACGGTTGATCTCGCAAATGAATGCAGTTGTTTTGCACAGAACAAGTTTTATATATTTCCATGAATAACTAGTAAAACTCAAAGAGCTCCGAGTTGAAGCCTTCATCGTCAGCTCTAGAGTAATCATAAATCTCCTTTTTTGTCGCAGTTTTTTCACAGTTTGTGCATTGAAGGTACAATGTATAACACGATGGTCGCTGATGTGCTCTAGAATATCCACAGTAACACGTTCAGCGTGTGTTGTTAGCAACAGGTCAACTTTTACAACCCCACATTTGGGCGTTTGAACCATTTGAGATAACTTGAATATTTTCAAAAGGTCGATGAAATATGTACATTCGTGTGTGTGTCGTCTGCAAGGTGAGCTCAAATAAGATCACTGTATACCTGGAAAGTTGAAATTACCGGCTAAAATGATAGAGGAGCGGTTATACTTGGAGTGGACGGGGCCTAAGACACTTTGCGGTTTCTCATAAACAATTTTAGGCAGTCGGGCGACCTATAGCATGCTCTGATAACTAGAGTTATAGTTGGTAAATAACATGCAAGCAAAACAATTTCGAGAATATTTTCCGTAGGTATCTCTTTAACATGGATATGCTTTCTGGTGGCTATTACGACACTACCACCCTTATTTCCCATGCGGTCTCTACTAAAGGTACTAAAGGGTTTGAAATTTGTAGTTTGCAGTCTTTAATTTCGGGTATAACCATGTATCGGTTCCGATTATCATGTACATGCATAAATGAATAAATAGAGATGATCTTGTTTATTAAGAATGCTATGAAAAATGGCTGAAATTATAGACTTTAGGTATTCCTGCGGTGGCTGCATTTCCGATGGA
This sequence comes from Rhipicephalus microplus, assembly GCF_043290135.1. Taxonomy (NCBI): domain Eukaryota; kingdom Metazoa; phylum Arthropoda; class Arachnida; order Ixodida; family Ixodidae; genus Rhipicephalus; species Rhipicephalus microplus. The sequence continues at coordinate 60,701,122 of NC_134700.1, read as the reverse complement.
GGCGGAAATGTTGTAGGCGCGTGTGCTCAGATTTGGGGCGCACGTTAAAGAACCCCAGGTGGTCAAAATTTCCGGAGCCCTCCACTACGGCGTCTCTCATAATCATATGGTGGTTTTGGGACGTTAAACCTCACATATCAATCAACTTTAGGTACTCCAATGTTCTTTTTTTGCTTGTTGCGACTGCGTCAAACGTTGTCTTCTCGTTGTGTGCATTCTACGACGTTTTCCGCAGAATGTTCGTACCGATATATTTTCCTGCCTGTCTTTAACTTATCAACTGATAGCTTGAACCTTCACGAGGTTGACAGTTTGACCGAGCAAAATCACGAAGTTTCTTGCTGGCTAATTGTACGCGAGAGGAAAAATCCTCGTCTATCCGAACTCCTAATGATTTGACTTTTTTAGCTTGTAAGAGTAAGCAGAACACTGATCTTTGTCTTGTCGTTTAGAAACTTCACTATTACTGAGCAGTGATGCCCTTGCTTGCGAGACCCAATCTGATGCGCACGTTCAATATTCGTTATATCGACACCAAGGTGGCCTTTGAAAAATTTTACAATTATGACTTGAGAAGCTTCGTAGCCCTATTTTTCAGCCTCAGACAAGACTTTAGATATCAAATTTTTTTCTGCGCATTATTGTTTATGACGTCAACGACTTCTATTATTTTTTAGTCTTTTTTACCAGAGAAGGCTGATATATCGCCTTTGATGTACTCCACACATGACTTAGGTTCAGATAATGCTGTGAGATTAGCTACACAATTTTCTAGCGAAGATTCTACTTTCGAAACGCATTTTTAAAGTTTGTTATGCCCAACACAAAGTCCTTCATCTTACTGTTCATTTCCTTTTGAAATTTTTTTCAGTGCACCTTCAACATCTTTAGGGCTTCAATAACCTTATCCATCTTGTCAGGGCCTGGGTTTAGTTCGACGTCATCACAAAATATTACAAGATGAACACCAAAAAACACGAGAAAAATGAGCCACCCCCTTGGGCACCACGCAGCTATGAAACCAACGGCTGTCTGAAAGCGAAAACCTTCACGCGGTCTCCACAGCAGTCGGTGATTGGAACTACCTATGCGCGCTCGATATGTAACAATGTCAACACCCTAAGTTTACTAGGTTTGGAATTTGCGGCGAGTAATTTGATACAGTTCACATGGTAAAACCAACACTCACCAGAAAATTCAGAAAAGCGATGTTTATCGCTGTTCACAAATATCGCAAATCGCAACAATGCCCAGTCCACAGGGCCCTTTGTAGTATAGTTGCATCCAGCTAGTGCCGAGGCACGCGAATCACGTGAAGCTCAGTAGTCGATCCGATCGCCATGGTGGTATAGTGGCTAAGGTACTCGGCTGCTGACTCGCAGGTCGCGGGTTCAAATCCTGGCGGCGGCGGCTGCATTTCCGATGGAGGCGGAATTGTTGTAGGCCCGTGAGCTAAAATTTGGGTGCACGTTAAGAACCCCAGGTGGTCGAAAATTTCCGGAGCCCTCCACTACGGCGTCTCTCATCTTCATATGGTGGTTTTGGGACGTTAAACCCCACATATCAATCAATCAGTAATCGATTCAAGCGCCGTCAGTATCAATAGCAGTTGATAATTGTGACGATTCACCGTTCTCAGCGATGAGATGATCACCGCAGTGTCGCGAAGCGTGAGCCTGATGCCTAAAAAGACAGAGAAGCGATGTTTAGCGCGGTTCACAAATGCCGCAAATCCAATGGAACATAGAAACCACGTTAATGGTAGCAAACAGACGTAACAGACTCACCGGTCCGTGTATTTCCGGGCTTGAGACGGGTGTTCAGAACAAAAACGAACACCAGAACAAAAACGACGGTGTTAGACGCAGTAGCTCAAAATATTTACAGCAAAACGAAACAACGCGAAGCCATTCAATTGCATCGCACACCATTACCTTGCGTTGGCCGCCGCATACTTTCAAATGAGAGTATTGATGTCGATTGGCTACTGAAAGTACTAGTCACCCGGAGCAAAAACTATTTCAAAAAGTAGACGCGATCTTTGGCAAAGCAAAGATACATACTATAAACAGCACTTCGTTGTATTTAGGTGCAGCAATATACAAGGTATAGTATTCGGTTATCTGAAGAATATTTTGAATTGAAACTTGGCCCTGACGAGAGCTCTATACAACAAAGTGCAATAGCGCGAATGGCGGTGCCTCTGCGCTGCATAACGGAAGGGTGATCCAGTTGGGTTGCTTGAAGCTGTAACGCGCCGCTGTTGATTTTTCCACCCCTTACAGGTGATCGCATGAACTTGAGAGTTTCCGGGGCCTGTTTTCGATGGATGTCTAGAGTCTCCGCAGTGCTGGTTTCGCAAGTTCCTAAAAACAAAGGTGGATTTGCGAGATAGCACCGCAAGCTAACGCCTATCCGGTGGGTAGTGTACATTACGTAAGCGTTTATGCTCTGTAAATATCAGCACACTTAGACATTCTATCCAGTAACACGGTAATGTAAAGAAGCATAAAAGTTATACGTGCGCCCCCATTTGCTGTCACGATGAGACTGAAGTTGGCGCGGGCGCCGCGCCATCGTGCACGTAAAGTTGGCTCGGCCATGTGAATTTGAACATTTGACGTCACTTTACACCACGTGACAGCCCTCGCCCAACAGCGGTGGGAGCGGTGGAAGGAAAAGGTATACGCAACTCTGCTGCCTAAAGGTATAGCATATACAGTAATTCTGCGCTAGGTGGCTAGGGTAACTATAGTGCTCGTCGAAAGCAGTTTGGTGACAGTTTGGGCAGTGTGAGCTCTGCTCATCCAGAGTAGTTAAAAGGTTATTTTAGTAATATCTTCGTTTGATATTATTTTTAATTTTTCATTTTTCTTCGTCCTCCTCTTCTGCCACACGTCGACATACTTATGGCACTATAGGAAGCTCAATGGTAAACTACAGACACGCACCAACCTTCTTAAATAAATTGAGCGCATTCTTGCCCGAATCCACGAGTCTATTGAGATTTTCCAGCACGAGATAACTATTCACATTTCAACAATACAATCCAGGATCATGCTCACGTCGCAATCAACTGAGCTGAAGAAAACATTTGACGATCATAAACATTCTTCTATAGGAGTGGAACGCGATGGCTATACCTTCTTCTTAGTGCGCACTTCAGACGTTCAGTCCAGGAAGCCTTTTTGAACTTGGTATGCACCACTACGTGGCCTTTAGAAAATAGGGACAGAGGTTTGTGTACGTTTCGTAGTGGGTGACCATCTTTAGGCCGAAAACTCATTATGATAATCACATTGCACTGACACCCGACGGCAATAGGCACTTGTACCACGCATTATTACAGCAATATACATGTTCTATTGAGAAGCATGCATACAAGTCTGTTGTGTTTCTGAAGTGTGTGATACTTTCACTGCAATTCTATGCTAAAAAGTTATTTTCACTGTATATCTGCACAAGCATATATGTGGTTTAGTGGTATAACATCCGCTTGCCACGCAACTGACCCAGATTTCATCTTCACTTGGACTCGAATTGGCACGATTCGATCCGCGCTTTCATCCAGGAATTTTTTTTATTCATTTATTTTTCGCACCTTCTTGATTTTGAGTCACGCATTTTTCGCTTGCAACAAACCACGCCAATGCCGTAATTTTTTGCGAAACGAGCTCTGTAACGCTCTCACTTTAAAACTTTAATTGGTACAGGTGAGACAATCGTACCGGTACAGACACTCAGCTTGTGAGCACACACATCTGTTTTCCAACCAATAATACTTCAACATAAATATAGAATAAAAACCTCCATAAACGATGCCACAGACACGCCAAACCCGTTCTCGAACTTCAGTTTGTCATTGCGCACCTGCAAACAATCCCAGATTCAATTAAACAACCTACTTCGTGGAAAAGTGTACAAAAGGTCCTCTACGCCCACACCGAACGCCTACAGTAACCCCGGAGCAGCACAGGGGTAAACTTCACAAAGCTTTTTCTTGGCTACGCATTTTCTTAGCCGAGAATTCTCTTATCTGGAGGAATTACTATAGCGTGATACGAATTTAACTTTTTCGGCACTTAAGAGGGCGAGGAGGACACACGATAGCCGATGAAACGACAAGGAAAGAAAGAAGTATGTGCCGATAATATCAAGGTAGCACGCAAAGCATCTAGCATCGAGAGTATACGATGATAGCCAATGATTTGCTGCATCTGAGTTTCAGTTCCGCGAGCGTCTGCTAAAGCGCTTACGGGACGCCGCGTACGTTGTAATAGACGTTTTGGTGGGCTGTGCAAAGCGAAGCACTCGCCTTTCATCAACGACTGTAGCTAAAAACGAAATTGCTCGATGGTCTTAAGCCATCCAGCAATCCACGCACTATCTCGCTAAGTACAAGTAAACAACACTCCAGGTGCACCACATCAATGAAACCACGCATAAATCGATGCATGCAATGTTTGAAACTGTGCCTCAAATATCTTCCCTTGTTAAACGCGACCAGTTACCTTACAATTAATAAAGCTGCCTGCTACTCAACTAATTCGGTGCAATCGAGCATGGTATAGTGGTGAACGTAAGGGTGTTTTGTACCTATAGTAAAAGGTAGCCTTGGTTACAATATTCTTATTACAAGACACAGGAGCGACTCTTGTGCCTGCAGACAAATTGTGCGGAAATAGATAACAATAGTAATCAAATGAAATTGTGAGTGGAATTTCGCTGGTTCCATGCACCGCAGCATTTTTATAAAGCCGGAATGCGAGAACGTGCATACGCTTACGCTTAGGTATGTGTCTACGTAAAATGAGGGATACTGGTCGGGAGCTGTTCATTGCTAATGCTTTTCACAAAACACGGTGCAAATATTTCGTCCAGCGTTGTTTGAGTGTGCAAACAAAGCAAGGGACGTGTATGCGAGTCTTGAAGTCGATAGACGCTATCAGGCGTGCGAAAAAGACGAAAAGAGAGTGAGAGGCTCTCGTTTCGGCTTCGCAAATGTTTGAAATCCATAGATAATAAGGACAACTTTCTGGCCCAGCAGACGTCAAGAAAAGTTTCCGCAAACAGCGTCAGATGCTCGGAGAGCATAAAAAAGGGGAGTACGCGTTTTAAGGGAGTGACAGCCACACAGAAAGCGAGATGAAGTGTGACCGTCTTTAGATGTGAGAATCAATGCTAATTAGGAGAGTTGTGAGTTAATTAGCCAAGTCTTCCTTAAATAACGATAATAGAAACAAACTGACTATTCATCTAGTGAAAGTGACACTTGTGACAGTTAATTCATAATAGTTGATTAGCGTTGTCACAGGCCGATATATATTTTTATTTTCTTATTCACATTTGGCAAATTATGAGAAGGTAGCCTACGTTAGGGCTGGCTATCCCAACGTAGTGACAGTAATGTACACGGTAAATAGCGCAAGGTTATACACTCACACGTGGCGGTTTTTATCGTCTAGTAACTTTGGGCAAACGCATTCTAACTATTTTTTTCTATTTTTGACCAAGTTTCGCCGGACGTTTTTGCATTTGGCATCATTCGAAGGAATGACGATATATCAGCAATAGGGTGAATGCAAGCACTGCTGCAGTGTACGAGCGGTTACAGTGTTCATCTACAATCCAGGAGGTATTTGGTTCGATTCGCAGAGTCACCGAGCAATTTTTTTTTTTGCAAGAGGTTGCCCGGCCTGACATTATGCGTGGTGGCGGGTACAAATTTTTTAAGAAGGAGGCTTTCACGCTTGCTTGTTTCACTCCTCTTTTGACCCAAAAGCGCAGTACCATGCTCCTTCATAAATTACATAACGCAGGTTTCATAATTTTCTCCTCCATCCTCTGTTATCGCAAAAGTGTCCTGTGCTGAAATACCAATATCATACCTGGTATATTACTTTTCACGTGTTTGGATATTCGACCAGCGATCAGTCGTCAGTCGTCACGGTGTTTTGAAGAAAATCTACACATGCAGCGAGTTAACTGTTTGCGGCCAAGTTGACAGCCTTTGCAGGGACACTCTTTCGTGCTAATTTGGTGGGCATCATCGCATGCAGCAAGAACAAAGAGCACGGACAGTTAGAGCAGACACAAGGAGAGTGATTAGTTTGTGTCTTCTCTCCTGCTATCTGTCATGCTGCGCGCTTCAGTGTAATGTCGCTGTCAATGGTTAAAATGAACTATAACTATAGCAGTTAATCGAGTTCTGCTGAGAGGGTCCCCTATGGTCAAAAATGAAACACAACAATGGCAATTAGAATTGTGTGATAGAGAGATACTCTGCTTTGGGTAATTGAATAAATTTTTAAACCAAAGTTTATTTTTTATTAACAACAGTTTCAGTGCAGATGAAAGGGGTGGACGAAATTCGTGTATTCAGCTTGACTAGGTTTGTGACCTTAATTGTAATTGCCAACCGGTATTACAATATACATAATTATCACACACATACACAACCACGGGTGATAGCTTGCTTATTCTGATAAAATTGATATGTTGAAATCGACATATTCGACCAACGCAATGTGTACAAGATATGCATTTGGAATAGCTACGCTCCAAACTAATCTTCGCGGGTTCGTTTCATTTTACGCAATTTCTTGCCCATGACTGTAGGATGGCAAATGAAACAACTTCTTCGAACACACATATTTCGTGTAAGGTTACATTTATTTTATGCAGTACAAAACAAATTGAAATGTTTAATGGCTCAGAAGAAAAAGAACTAGAAACAAATTCAGCCAAATTATTACCAAACTTACTCACCAATGATAAGCGTATTCTCATTTAAAAGATACATACATACATACATACATACATACATACATACATACATACATACATACATACAAACAAACACTCAGGTGTAAATATTAAAATGAATGGCTATAAAACAACGATTCTAATACACTCATTTTGAATATACTACAGAAAGTAACTTACGTGAGAAATTCACCGGCACTGTTATGCCTGAACACGGTGTTTCTCGAACCATCTCACAAAAGCTTGATGCATAGTTTTCCGCTGCTGCCCAGTGACAAGCAGTTTTTTTAAAAAACAAAAGAATAAAGCCCTTGACAATATCTTGCTAAAGAAAAGGGCTGTGCATCAATATTTTGTACATGTCTGCAATATCCCTCTGTTTATTTACATAGCCTGGCTCATTCACAACCCACTAACAAAGCATGTTAGGACACTTGGGCTGAAAGTTGGCACAGCGTGAGTAAATTCTAGACAATACATGAATAATACAATTATAAGCTACTAAGCTCCTTGGTGCAAACAGTGTTTATATTGACAGCTATAAGCGCCATTTTGTTTCCCCAAAACACTTCTCAAAAGTAGAATCAACTTTATTTAGCTAACAGTTTCTCTTCTGGCGCGTCGTGGTGGCTCAACGGTGGAAGTGACTCTTTCGGCCAAGAAAACAAAGACCAATTATTTTTTCAGTTCGTGAATTCACCCCATAATAACATTGAGGCAGCTGGTAGGAGTGCTTTTGGAGAGAGGAAACCACCACATTCCCACCAGTTGTGGCCTTGGGTAGCTACTTCACTTGGACAAAAATGATGAAAAACACTCCTCAAGAAGACTTCAAAGTTTGGGCATCAACACAGTTCCCATACAGCTGTCCATTAGTCTGCTTGAAAAATATTCAGTTTACTGGTGGGGAAAGACTGTACACTAATTATGTGAGGTGATGCTCCAGTGCACTGCATGTATGTCTTGCTGCTGGCCTCAACTGCGATGTTGTTCAGCACGTATGTGTAAAATCACAACTAATACTATGCCACTGCAAAGTAAAATTTGTCACTTTCATAAAACAGGGCCCACAATGAAAGAACATAAAAACAATTACCTTAACACAGTTAGAAAAATATAAATACATTTTCATACAGTTTTACAGCTTATCTGAGAATAGTTATAATGGTTATAAACACATTATTACTGCTCTAACAAAGTATTTAAAGATGCCAGCTTTAATATTAGAGTATACCAGTACCTTTGTAGGGCTAAACAATCGTACAGGCACCTAGAAAAAGATAAGTAAATGCATGCTTTAGCTACATATAAATTAAAATAGATACTTTTATATCTAGTCTAAGTAAAGCTGCACAGATGATAAGTCACTTGCACAGTACACGTTAACATTATGAAAAAACCTATCCGAGCAAAGTATGCATTAAAAAGTTACACTTACACAGTAGAAACAGATAAGTAGACTGTTGAAGGACGGACAGGCAGTGGGATAACAATACACAAGCACTAAAATCTACTGTTAAGATATACTAGGAGAAGTGATGATCCTCTTCCTTCCAAATAAAATAATTCCCAATGATTCACTTCCCAGAGCTTATCCACTCATGGCATCATTGGTGCTAAACCAATGAGTGTAGGCTGGAGGATTACATCGACTAAGTACTAGATTACAGCATCCAAGGCTTTACTTCTTGTATTACAAAGAATGCAAACACCGTTACCATTGTCGACCATGGATGCTGTGATTTATAACAGGTAAATGCAGAGACACGCAGGCACTTAACACGCATGTGAAAAACTTCAGATCAAAAATATTCGCCAACTAACACTACAACAGCCTTTAAATTAGTGTCATAATTTGGTATCTTTTATGCCAAATATAATAATTCAGAATGCAAGCAAAGAAACTGCTGAATAATGAACTGCTAAGAAGTTAAGCTGCAGCTGCGCAGAATGGTACTACGTATACAATTCAAACTGCTCCTGACATCCAAATGTGCTCCTTTTGCTGTCGTAAACTTTGAGCAGGAGAACAGTCACTGGCGGTCCCTTTATACTTGTTGGTCTTTTGTGCTCTGTTCTTGATACACTGCACATGACCGTGGAGCACCGGATCCCTTGTTACTGCTGGAAGTTAGAAAAATACAGATCATTGTTACAACCATGCTACATGCAAGAGTGTTTAGTTTTTAACTATGTGCTCATATTTACAGATGTCATATTTTTAGAAGCCAATGACAAGCCTCAAGACACACACAAACAGTGAAAACTGAAAATCTATTTTATTATGATACAAGAGCAAAACTACAATGTTATAGATGAAGGCATAAAACTTCTACCAGGCATAAAAAGTCAATAAAGTTTCTTCTATTTCGACTACACTAGGTGCGAGAAGCAGACCACAAATACGTTCACTAAGAAACAGAAGTTAGACTGCATTACAACACAACAGCCAATGTTCATAACTTGTTCATAAGGCTGTCTAACATAGCCAGCTCACGATACCACGTATAGGAGCAAATGGGCAGTCTAGAAGACACAAAGCACTTGTGTATTATGAGTGTGCTTGTTGCCGACATCTATTATTCTAAAAGAAGAAAACCTTTCAAAAATGCACTTCATCATGGGAAATATTCATGCGCAACAAACACAACGGGCTCCTACAGGTGCCACCAACACTCTCCATCATTGGTGATACCAGTGTCTTGCCGGATGGATATGCTGCGTCCTGCACTGAACACCAAAGAAGCGCTCCATGACTTGGCTTGCATGTGTGCTGGCTGCATCGCACTGCTGCTGAAGTAGACTAGCCACAGACATAGAAATGATACCGGGACTCTACTCGAAACTTGTCCTCCGGTGCGAGGGGCCTTACACTGTTTTGGAGAAAACCTCTCTGGTAATTTCCTAATTGAGCCAGTTTCCCGGTAGGACAACATGCGCCGGCACGCACGTGACATCGTCCATGTTTCCCGACTGAAACCATACCATGAGCCTCTGCCTGAAACTTCTTAAGTCGCCAGGATGGCTCTTTTTTCAGCGGGGGCGATTGTGATGAAGATGTGCCTGCTGCGAGCAGCATCGCCAACGCCCGGCTCTCTCGACTCGTGCTTAAGCTCGCTGCTGTGCTGATCTCTGCTGGATGGTTCTTCATGCTGTCTTGCCATTGTCGTTATCGACTAATAAACCTCGTCACATCATGGCTTTGAAACACACTGAACGTCACCATTAGAGATCTACAATGCATACTTAGGTCAGGTACAATTTGTAGAAAAGTATAAATCATTATGCAATCGTGGTGAACACGTTCGGCTTAAACACAACAAGCCACATCACCGAGAGAGAAAAAGCTACATGAAGTAAAAGATGCAGTTACTGGCCCTATGTTGTCTGAGGCTTGTTCAATAGGTCTTTCTCCTTGCAAGTTGTGAACAGCCAGGCGATTTTCACCCACTTGCTATTTCCTTTCAGAGCACTCGATCCATCGAGGGAGTCACAAGCTCGAGAGCTCAATAAGGAATCAAAGTATTTGTGCTCGTTTAGAAGCACCAGCTTTTGGGTCTTAGATGATTGGACTTTAATTCATAAGCTGCAGGCTTTCAACTTTCAACAATCTCAATTGTCTTGCTATTTAGTTCTGTAACTGTTGAATAAGAATTATGCGTGAGAATATTACAGGTATGCACTGCAAGCAACCATGCTTGGGTTTTCAATTCGTGCACAGTAAGTGTTGTTCACATAATCGAATGGATTAAAGAAAAACTAACCTTGCAGCCAGCCTATAGGCAGTTTTGTGCCCTCGAAGCTCCCAAGCAGATCACAGTCCTTCCAGATGAGGCTGCCATGCATGCTTCCAGGCCACATCCGCTGAATGATAACAGTCCCAGCAGTGACATAGACTTCCACAGTCAGGGAACACTTGTCCTTCCTATTTTTGTACAGGTGCTCCAAGTCATGATGAGGATTGATGTGCCAGTGTGTGCAACCGATGCATCACAGGACCTTAACAAGCCAATCTCTGCGATCTGTTAAGAGCCAAAAACGAGATATTTAAAAACAATCAATAAAAGCACTCACTTCTAATACTTCTTTGACGAAGCTATCACTTCGTCAAAGTGACCAAAATCTGCTATAATCACTTTGAAATTAACTGAAGCCTCATGTAAAATTTACGTACCGCAATATATATGTCCTAGGGAAGTATAGTGCTACCACAGTGGTAATCGTCTATAGAACTAATTTTCACAAATAACATAAATTTCTTAAATGCAACCTGGCTTCCGGAAAATAAATTCACATTAACTTTCCAACTATCAAACGTCCTAAATCGACAGGCCCAACCTCGTAATCAAACAAGAGCTCACTTGTATCAAATCACAAAATCTGATGTATTTGCTTCATAATATATGTATGTATATAACAGTAGTAGTAAATTTTTCATGCTTCAACTTACCATAGAGAAACATAACCAGTGATGGGCTCAAAAACTTGCACACGTTATGGTACTGCGTGAATTATAGTTGATTGATATGTGGGGTTTAACGTCCCAAAACCACTATATGATTATGAGAGACGCCGTAGTGGAGGGCTCCGGAAATTTAGACCACCTGGGGTTCTTTAACGTGCACCCAAATCTGAGTACACGGGCCTACAACATTTCCGCCTCCATCGGAAATGCAGCCGCCGCAGCCGGGATTCGAACCCGCGCCCTGCGGGTCAGCAGCCGAGTACCTTAGCCACTAGACCACCGCGGCGGGGCGCGTGAATTATAGTACCAGTGAAATTTAGTTCTTCAAGGTGAACTCAGCGATGGCAGCATTTAGTAGCCATCGATGTCATGAGCAACGAAGTGTGCTTTATGGCCAACAGGCAAAGGCATCTGCAGACTGGAAGCTGCTGATGACAGCAATGAAGGGCTGGCCAGGCGTGCACGTCCATTGATAAAGTGTAAGAACTGGCCTTGACCGGCTGTTGTCAAGGCTCCAGTGCCGTGCAAAACGATGGCCAGACGAACTCGGAAACCTGAAGTTGGGCGGTATTGGCCTACAACTTCATCCAAAGCAAGGCACTGGTGAAATCTTTGCTCTTTCTGGGGGCCGGAGGCAAGCTTGACGTTCATGGGCTCTCGCTGCCACATAGAACTCTCAAGTTGTTACCGAATAACAGTCTAGACGCGCTGCCATAGTAACACGATCCACTACAGAATGTAGCATCTCGCAGCTTTGGTTCACCACATCACAGCGCTAGGACTATGGTTATCACAAAAAGGCGAAGTGACGAATTAACAAACAAAAGCGCCAAGCTCCACCACCACAACGTCGCAGGGCAAAACAGTTATCAACGCTGTCTTTCGATTTTCGGTCACACGAGCACAGCTTGTTCACAAGTCTTGGAACGTCAACACAGCACCACTGTTCACAACAAACATCGTTTCAATTCCGAACACTAAATTGCTCTCAGAAAAATAGAAGCATACGGGCTAACCAGTGGCGAAGCAAGAACCGAACACAGCGCGTAGTTCATACGTTTCCGTACGTACTTGGGGTCATTCAAGTAACGTGCCAAAATGCTGTCAATCCGAAATGTCACACAGCACCCAACAGAGACACTGGAAGGTCAAGCAAACGAACTGTTACTGGCACACAAACACACATTGCAGGCTTCTCGAGTGCTAGTTGCCGTCGATACACCGACGCCGATCCCCGCTTGATAACCGCACCGACGCACAGGCTTCGCTGCGCTTCACCGTACACCATTGCACTGCCGCAACTTTCCGCACTGCTTACACGCACCGAAAGAGCTGCCGTAATCACAGCGCATCCGGTCGAACGCTGAAGTAACTCATGCGAGAAGTGTTTGCTGAAAGTCGCACCGACCGATATGCTGTTTAGGACGCCATGTGGTTTTCGCCAACTGCGCAGCACGTAAAAGAGCTCTTAGAAAGTACTTGCGCTATTTTCACGGCATGACAAAATTTGCTCTCATGTGCGAGGGGGGTGATATGACGAACACGACAGGCGTGCCAGATGAAAGAAATGTTTTGGCAACGTCACGAATGAGCTGATGTAGAGGGTATTGCTTCACAACCAATCACAAGCTGTGCCCGTAGGCCAACCCGTCGTCTGCTCGCGTTTGTCGTCTGCTTCGATCAGAGCATGCGATAGGAAATTCGCCTTCGCAACGCTATTATTCTCAGGTCAAGTGGCCGCTGCGTCACACAAAATACATGTCAGTGGCTCGCTCTACGTTTGAATGATGTGTGTGCGCCAAGTTACATGGCTGGTAATTGACGCAGGGATGAATTCAGCCAAGGTTTGCTCCACAATAGTGAGGATTTGCATATTTTCGGTGTCATACAAAGTTACTAGGGTCATTTTATTCCGACTGCTTGCCACATTATCACGGTCCATATCGGTGTCTGAACAGTGAAAGTGAAAATGCATGATTTGTCTGTAGTTCCATGAGTAATCACGCGCACCCCTAATACGCTCCGGTTTACAAAGTACGCTTTGTTCCAGATTGTCCCAAAGTGTATCGAAAGCTGTATTTCAGAAATCGCACCCATTGGACAGTTAGAGCCAATGAAAGTACATTAGAGCACAACCTTTATGAACCACTCACTAAAAACTTCCTCTCATTTTTATTTCCAATAGCGTGCAAGGAATGTGCTCCCATTGACCTCTTTGGTGGTAATTTCCACCTATGAAGCAAGGTCTTGAGCCGCACTTTTAATTGGATGAGATGGGGCGCAACACAACAACATAACAAATAAGGTTGATCCTATGCCATGCCGTGTTCGAATGCACCGACCATTCACGTATCATATTGGTTTTCATCCAACCATAAATCTTTACATGCAAAATTTTACGCCGTTGACGCCCAATACAATGCTTCAATTACTGCGACTTCGAACTTATTGGACGACGGTGGTTGTCAACACGATCCACTGCGTACAAGGGAAACAACACACGAAACTGAAAGCACCGGAAGAAATAAAAACGCACCAGCAGTCATCAGGCAGCCCTTCATGGGCGTAAATTAACTCAAAACCAGCCAGGGCACCAAAGTATACCGCCGCGGCGGCAGGTTCTAAGTAGCCACATTGTTTCTAAGAGTGGTCCGGACCCCTCTTAGGATTTTTTCTCAACCACGCTATTTTTACGCACAATTTCGCTTCGTGAATCAACTTACGAGCACTTTTCGGTGACGTAAGCAAATATAGGAACTGCATCACCATCGCTGACATGTTCCCGGGCAGTCACAGCGCGCTTCATTGCAGCGGCCGCTGTGACAACGATTGCCTCTTAAGACGTTTTTTCGTTTCATGAATCGGCTTACGCAACAATATTTCTCTTGCGCAAAAATGTTTTCGTAAGTGAGTTTTGCGAATCCGGCCACTGATTAGCAACTTAATCATTTGCTCAAAGTTCTTGACCTAAAATGGGTCCACCGAACTTAAGGAAGACATATGTCTATGCAGGTATATGTTTCTGGGAAACTATAAGGGGCCAGAATGGTGGAGCTGGCTAATAGGTCTTCACCGTGAAGACAATTTGAAGCACTGAAACTTCTTTTTTTTCCTGCAACACAGATTGTCCAAATCAAGATTGTACAACAGAGCCACCATCCGCTTTTGAAATTTCGACGGCTTCTTGTCTGCTCCCTTGAGATCCTTCCAATGGAACGCGCAGCCTTCTTCAGGAACTCAAGATGGACTGCGGGGCTAATTAGTTACTCACCTAGCAGTCTATACTTTCTAAGTGTTGAGGTGTGGCAGTTGTTAGTCGTGCTGTTGCAGTGAATGCTGATTTTGCGCATGCTTTCTATCTTCAGGTGCGCGTTGTGATTTCTGAGCTGCTTGCCGTTCTTCACGTAACAATACACTTTATTTGTGGAACATTCATCCTTGTGACAAAACATTGCATGATAAATCGTCAACTGCCTTTGCAAATGTTCTATCGAGTCTTAGACGGACAGATTAGTCATGCCTTTCTTTAGTGACAGTGGTTACTGCCAGCGGCAAGGCAGCGCACAAATACGGTGCTGAAAACTACCTTTGCTGTGATCTCATTGAAGGCTTCACTGTAAAATTATCTATGGGCAGGTTACTAGAAGTGGACTTCAAGTGGTAAAGTGCGGCCAAGCTGCCAGTCTCATGTACCGTGAGAATCAGTGTTATGCACAGCAGGAGCAGCACGGGACTGTGGTGTATGAATTTTGAGTGAAATATTACGAAATTACGCTAAAGATATGAACAATTTTTTTTACGCCTGGAGACACGCTGAACAGTCCCATATGGCTGTATAACAACTTATTTAGTTTTTTTTAATCATGCCAAAAAGCAACATGGTTATTACCAACGCCATAAGCGCTAGGTCGTTATGTAGCGTTTACAATGTAGTTGCAGCTTTTGTAAACGTTGATAGTTCTACGTAAGCCAGCTTCAGTCGATGGTGATTAACTACACTTGACTTTAACCCCACGTGACGGCGGTGTGATAGTAGTGCATATGTAATGTTCATAAAATTAGAGTGCCACTACCGGAACCACAACGAACCTTGCAGCACGTTCACGCTGCATAGAGACTTTTTGCAATGGAGTTCCGTGATCTGGCGTGGCTCTGTGTAGAATACATTATTTCCACGTGGAATAATGCTTGAATTCAAATATTGCTTACTGTTTGCATCCGTCGGGTGAGCAGTGCCGATGTAAGTTTTTCTTAACATTCTCAAACTCAAATTACTAATGTCCGTTGTCACCACCCGTGGCAAAATATACTCGTAAACTGTCAATCACCGGGGGCGCATACCAGCATACCACGCCCTACGGTGTACGGGTATATGCCCCACGTGTCTCGAGTAAAAGGTTGCAGGATGCACATGACGAGATCATCTCGTTGTCCATGCCTTGATCAGACAGTCATATTTCTCAAAATCTCTTACACTCCCGTACTAATATTTGTCGAGCCCAAGTGAAGGAGGCGATCACAAGAGCATCTAGACGTATGTGGCTAGATAGATAGATAGATAGATAGATAGATAGATAGATAGATAGATAGATAGATAGATAGATAGATAGATAGATAGATAGATAGACAGATAGATAGATAGATAGATAGATAGATAGATAGATAGATAGATAGATAGATAGATAGATAGATAGATAGATAGATATATACGCTCAAAGTGCCTGTTGTCCGCCAAGAAATGCTTCGCATTTATTATCTAACCTATTCGCTGTTTATTAACTGACCTATTCGCTATTAGGCTGATGTCAGTGCTCCTCCTTTGCTATACCCGTCTGTGGTCGTCTTCCCATTGAGAGAAAGTGCGCGTACCTAGCAGTCTAATTATTTCTCAGTTGTTTTTTTCTTTATCTCTATGGCAACATATCCACTTGTATCTTTGGCAACAAAGAGAGAAAGCAACCATACAAGGGATGAAACTGTCCCTTTTACCGTGACCAAGCAACGGGCTTTTGAGTTCCCGCTTAAAAAGTCCAGAATACGCATAGCGGCCGCAGGTGTTTCCTGCTGGCGTGTGCTCTATCGGCCAATTGCGGACTGGCTGCAAAGTCGTTCTTAACGGGCCGTATAATCCTCCAGCAGTGCGTGTGAATCAATATCCGGCTGACACGCCGTTTCCTAATCTCTGCACAATGAGACTGACGGGAGTCGCGTCATACCCCGGTCGAAGCAGTCCCGCTTGACTCCCCCCTTACAGCTGCCTCTGCCCTCACTCTCATCCGTTTTCTGCTCTTTATTCGACATCGCGGGCTGTTATCCTGGCCGTGTTCTGAGATGTCCCCTCGTCCGGGGCGCGCTGTCTTTTTACGATTATCCACGGAGGGGGGAAGAACAGGCTGGCACGCGGCGCACCTTACACTCTGTCGTTCTTCCTAAGCACCATTATATCTACACGTGAGCGTAACTGAATGCAAACTGAAGCGCAGAATGATGATTGTATTTACATGCACAGATGTGTGGAAATTGTTTCTGTGGAAATTTTTGCGCTAGTGCGATATCCATACTGTTCCTAAGCAATTCCGACTTTTCGTTCCTAGTTCAAGAAAGGTAAACTAAAATGTAAAGGAAAGCACATCACGCATGCGATAAATGAAAAAGTTAAAATAGTGTCATCGCCAGAGAAGCTAAATGAAAACACTACACGAAATTGGCTTCAATGCATGCAGTATAAAAACTGTACATTATTGTTAACAGTTTTATTGGCGCGGTGAAGGTGGTGAAAGCTGCTGTTCTGATTTCTACAATTAAAATAAATGTGCATTCTGTCCAAGAAGTGAAGGTTCAAAATGACACTGGACTTCCACGAAAAACTACCAGCGAGGTCAGAACTTCTCGCCAGCATGTAAGCGGTGGAAAAGACCGCGTTACATTTAGTCAAACAAAGGGGAGATTTTACGTTTGGAAAGCTTGCGACATTGTACACTATACACCTTAAATCTCTAAATGTATAAGACTTGTAAAACGCGAGTATTTTACTAATAAATAATTTAGGGGAGCGAGAAGCATAATTCTCCTATTGTAGTCCTGCAATTAGAACTTGTGCAGAGTAAAATATCTCATAAGCAAGGGACAGATTAATTCACTGAAAGCTCTAGAAGATGTGGTGATAAATGCAATTAGTCATCAGAGACACGCTTGACATTATTAGACATAGATAACAAGCTGGCCTCACCACAGTTAAACTACCATTGATCACATTACGATATAAATAGTTATTGTGACATCATACGGATAAAAGAAAAAGCCCTTTAAGCGACGTTTATATGACATTCCAAGATACAGAAAGAAATTCAACGGAGCAAATATATATATATATATATATATATATATATATATATAAAAGAAGAATAACTTCGGTTGCCGCAAGGTTATAAATATGAAAGTAGATGCGCTTTCACATAACAACTGTTTATTGTGCCGACGTTTCGACAGGAACCCCGTCTTTTTCAAGGCATAATGCCTTGAAAAAGACGGGGTTCCTGTCTCTCTCTCTCTCTATATATATATATATACATATATATATATATATATATATATGTGTGTGTGTGACGTATGAAGGTAGCGATGGTTGGTAGAAGCCGAGAAGGAAAAAGTGCTTATAGAATAAACATGGAGTATGAGCCGGGCCACGTCTGCCATTCATCATAGCGTTACACAAGTCGACAGGATGAAGACCTCGCAACCACTTCATCGCCCGGCCATCATCATCGAAGACCTCAGCGAGACGCAGTGACCGAACGCGGACCACCATGACCACCAAGCATCATGACAGCATCATCAGACGACCTTCCCATCCCCAAGTACACCGGAACAGCGGACGATGGACCTGTACAGGACTGGTTCGACCTGTTCGAGTTCCACGCTACCGCTGCATCTTGGTCGGAACGGGAGATGGTTACGAACTTCAGCGACTACGTCACTGGTGAGGCATTTAAATTTTACCTCACGCACATATTCGACAACGACGAGTCATGGCAAAAAATAAAAGAAGAAATGATCGTCTGGTTTCAAGACTCCAATAAAGATTCGATTAGAACACACGCTCTCAGTGCATTCGATCTCAGTCATCGCAGTCATAAGCAGCCTTCACGCGTTCGAGCACAGAGCAGAAGTTTACAATTCCCGTCCGGCAAAGTCAGTGATCTGCTCATAGAAAGACATCCTAGCCATCTTTCTAGAAGGCCGAACCTTCCACCTGGTTTCCCATGTACACAAATATCACCAACGCTAAACTCTTCCATACAATACACAAATCAAGACAACATTCAAGCACCGAATGTACTTGACTCTTCATCTTCCTTACGTAAGCCACCACCTGGTTTTGTGCCAAGTAGCTCGTCTGGTGCTTGTCACTCTCATCGCACCCCTCAAGATATCGCCACATACGCAACTCACCACCTGAAATATCGGCCAAATACCTTGTCAAGCCACTGCCATTCCGAAAGCGATTGTACTTCAGGAACGCTTGGCTCAATTCTCCCGCAAAGAAACGAACCTACGGAATCGGAAACACGTCAAGCGATGTTTGCGGCGATGTCATTCTCAGGAACGGGACCAACCGAAAGTGGAAACATTACGGAGTCACCAATCAATGCGAGTCTCGCCGATAAAAACGAAAATGTATCTACTGCTTTTCTTGACAGAAATCATGCTTGCATCCACTCGTAAAGAATGCTGGCAATACCGACAGCGTCTCCTTATTCAACGACGATGACCAACCACAATTTTCTCAGAGCTGTCACCAAACCAAGAAAATACGACGACGAACGAAAACTTCAACGGAAGCACACTCACGACTTTAACAACTTAAAAAATTAAGGACTTTGATCCAAGGGTCATTTCAAGAAGTAGGACGTTTCCGTATGAAGGAACATCGCCACAGACGCTCTCTGCGTCTGCGGTTACACAGACAACACCACGGAAAACGCCCAGAAAGACACGGAAGCACTTCTTGCACGCCGCCAGCACACAGGCATCTAGCCGTCACCATGTCTCAAGAAGCACGCATTCTAGATACAATGCGTCTGTCGCAGCCACGACTCGAAATCCGACGCATTAGACGTCCAACCTTCCAATGCTACAAGGACTCCCAACCTTGTTCGTTTTTCGCTACTATCCAGGCTGTGTCATCACCATTTTCCACGTCGAATGCAGGGTTATGCTCTCCAGAACGCAACAGCCAACCTCGCCCACCTGAGGTCTCCTAGATGTAACTGGACTGCCTTCCCTGTGAAGATTTTTGTGCAAGTGCATGGAACTGCCGTGTTACATGGAACTACTCTATTTTGTGATATTTTTTCCTATGATGAGACACCACTTGTTCATGCTTCATAGTTTTTAGCTCGCGCATTTTTTCGGGGGGAGGGGGAATCATGTGACGTATGAAGGTAGCGATGGTTGGTAGAAGCCGAGAAGGAAGAAGTGCTTATAGAATAAACATGGAGTATGAGCCGGGCCACGACTGCAATTCATCATAGCGTCACACACACACACACACACATATATATATATATATATATATATATATATATATATATATATATATATATATATATATATATATATATATATATATATATATATATATATATATATATAATAAAACGTTCATTTGACAAAGAAAATGAGGAAAAGAAAGGTATGGGGAGCATGTGAATGGGGCCCCTATTCGAGGGCTCTACTGGCTTCAGCGGCCCACTGCGCCTGGTCGAGAAGTGCTAGTTGCACCCCCAGATCCTCGCTGGCGTGCAATCTCCCACTGCTCCCTTGCGGAAATTTCGCCAGCTATTTGCGGCGAGTTAATTCCGGTTAGCCTGTTTTGACAATCCCACGTTATGTGAGCGAGAGTGGGCCTGCCTTCGCACCACGGACAACTATCGCTGTACATCGCAGAGTGAATGACATGCTTCAATGAAAGATTTGTATATGGGTTTGTTTGTATAAGGCGCCAGTCATAAGAATTCCGGCCGGGTAAAGCTGGGTGTGGTGCACTGTACCTTCGTCGCTCAAGCCGTTGGTCTTCAAGAATATCTCACGGTAAAAAGGGCTCTGGTCGGAGTGGTAGGCCGCTAGGTTGGTCAAAGCACGAGCTGTGCCGTCCACTCTCTCATTGCCATCGAGTCCTACGTGACCCATGCACCAGATGATAGCAAGGCCCTGCGTTAGGTCCGGCCCTATTAGGCAAATGATGTTGTGTGGTAGTCTTCCCGTGAGAAAGAGTCTACATGCGATCATTAAAGTGGTGAGAACAAGGGACGGTTATCCCAGAATATCCTTAGCTTTAATAGCAAGTGCGATAGCTAAAACCTCAGCGTTATTCGCGGACGCGGCTCGTGCGGTGGCGCATGTCAGAAGGCCTTGACCCGGGGCCGCTCCTACGACTGCAAGCGCGTACTTGTTAGTGCCGCATATGGCGACATCTGTGTACACCGTGTCCGGATCGTTCCCGAATTGCCGCTGTAACTTGCGAGATCGCGAAATACTACGACCTTTGTGATATCAGAGGCTCATGTTTTTTGGGATAGGGGATACTAAAATCTTTTCACGTAGCTGTTTAGCCATGGACTCCAGATCCTCTCCCGCATACTGAGGCCGAGCTGGGTAACCTACATGGCGTAGCAATTTTCTCCCAGTAGTGGTTAAGGTAAGCCTCTATCGTTCAGAAATGAGCACCAGTGCGCGTAAGTCCTGATAATGATTGTGTACGCCGAGAGCTTTGAGTCGTTCTGTGGACGTTCCAAGAGGTAGGCCAAGAGCCGCCTTGTACGACGTTCCTATCAGCGAATCTAGGGCCTTTAAATCGGTTTTATTGATCTCCTGGAAAAGAAGACTATATGTTAGCCGACTGAGAACAAAAGCCTGAAACAGCCGGAGCAACTCAGCTTCCTTGAAACCTTTTCGGTGATGGGTGACTCTATAAATCATACGGGAGATCTGCTTCACCGTTGTTCTGTGGATTTTGATTGTGTGGTTCACTCGCTTGTAGTTTTGTAGCCACAGTTCGAGGACTCGCATTTTCTGTGCCTGTTTTATCTAGTGGTCTCCTAGCAAGAGGTTTACCGACTCGTTAATGCGGTGGCCTCTCCCTCGGATTCTAATAAATTCACATTTATTGGGAGCACAGCTCATTCCGCTCTCATAAGCGAAGTCGTCAACAGTGGTCACTGCGTCTTGTAAGATTTGCTCTTTTTATCCCAAAGAGCCATTGTTGGCCCTTAGGGTCCGCATAGAACGCGTACTCTATAGCCCTGAAACGCCGTCTAGTCTTCTTGCTAAGCGTGTAATGCCGATGTTGAAGAGAAGAGGAGATAGTAGTGTTATTTTTTAGTGTTATTTGGTTGGAGGCCAGGATAAGGTCTCACTGGGTTCGCTCTTAGAGAAAACGCATCATCCGCTACCATCACCAATGGAAGTCAAGTGCCGTTATTGGGCAAGGCCGCAGAAGACTGGAATTTTTTTTCATTCCCAATAATGCACAATGTCCACCTATAGAGAAAACATCACCATCGCTTTCGCTGCCGAGAGTTCCTTTGTAAACAGTCATAAACCTGTTGCAATTGTCACGAGATGCCGTGGGGTTGACGCTGAAACTGCGCTTATAGTTCAAGTACAACGACCGAGAGTTAAGATGTGCTGATATATGTGAAGTTTAACGTTCAAATACCACCAAATAAATATGAGAGACGTCGTAGTGGAGGGCTCCGGAAATTTCGACCACCTGGGGTTCTTTAACGTGTATCCAAATCTGAGCACATGGGCCTACAACATTTCCGCCTCCGTCGGAAATGCAGCCGCCGCAGCCGGGATTCGATTCCGCGTTCTGCGGGTCAATAGCCGAGTACCTTAGCCACTAGACTACCGCAGTGGGGCAGAGTTAGGATGTGCATCCAAATGAATGTGCTTACCGTCAATCGCACCAACACAGTTTGGGAAGTTACATTTCTACATAAACTCATCAGCAATAGTCTTCATTTACGCTAGATTTGGTCACCTCAGCACCCTCGGTTGCAGAACCTTCCATATAGCAATGCTTCCTTTAGGAAGCAGTTCCCAGATCGCGTATTTTTCAACCCTGAAGCTGTACGCTAGAGAATAGTGACTGTTAGCTGTTGCCAAGAACCTGAAAATTGCGAAATCGACAAGGTTACAACGGCGTTTTGCTTATCGAACTTTGGGTTTTACATAAAAAATGCATTATGACACTAGTGTACATCTGCTCTGTAAAATGTATTTTAGCACAATAAAAAAGTATGCCTAATGTTACCTTACCGAAAATATTTCTTTACTTGACATCTTTACGACATAGCATAAAAGCAGCGTGAATGTTGTTAGAATCACGCATGTTCTCATGTTCCCATTTGTTTTTTGCTCGAGCTTCACAGCGCGTGTCTGTATAAGTATCTGCAGTAACTATAGACGGCGAAAGTGTTAGCGCACACCACAGACCCATTTTTCTGCCGCCAAAACAAACAATTACCGACCCTTCGGACGGATACACAGTTGAGGTAGCAGCTCACCTACATTCGTGCCCGCAATGACAAGCAGATAAAAACTACAAACGTCCAGTAAGTAAGCTTACCTCAGCGTAATAGCCAGACGCTGTGCCTGTGATTGAGATTCTCGCAGCGAAGTCTCTTGAAGTTGAATGAGTGGTCGGAGGAGGCTTTAAGGAATTCGAACTGCTGTAGAGACATTCGTATGAAGTTGTAGAACAACGCCATATTGCCACTCCATAGCTTCGCGAAAAGATTGTAGAAACCTGAACTGCCCTGCGGAACACAACTGCCCTGCTGAAGAATATTTCACTCACCCGCATTGTTCTGCGACGTTTCCTTCTGCGTCGGTTAACTGCATACGCGATAATATGCTCATTTTGAACTTGAACCATCTCAAGTTCTGCTAACAGCCGCTTGCTAACCAGCGCCATTTCTGAAAATACGAAACACAGTTTTCTTCAGTGCAGTGCATCATTAGACCGTTCTGAAAAACGTATTGTTCTGAAGGGCTTAATGTGAACGCTAGTGTACGCCAGCAACGCAATTCGATGTTTCGGCTGTAACGTGATACCACACTTACGACAGATACGACTACAGTCTGAACACTGCTTAACTGGGATCGGTGGGTGTCGGGTCCTCCACGGTGTTGCCATCGGCAGCTCGGTTATTAGTAATACCTCTATCCGCCTTATCTGCACAGAGACTCCCCGTAAACACAGCGTCTCGGGGCCCAAGTTATCGTCAGTGTACAGCTTATGTTCAGCTGTTTGCTACTATGGGCAAGTATCTGTGTGCCTTGACGCCAGTTTTTTCTATTAGATAATTTTAAATGTGCCCCAAGCAGTGTTGTATTCGTCACCAAAAAAGTAACTATATACGTTACACGTTATTTCAACAAAAAAGGTACACGTTACCACCCTACGTAACCTACGAAAAAGATAACGCGTTACCGTTGCTGACAAAACTAACTAATATTACCTCGCCCATTACTACACAATCATAAATTGCATTCAATATGTCTTCGTTACAGGAACTTGGAACCAGAATTTTTCACATCTAAATTTAACTTTCCCATAAAATGTCTCACATAAAAAAGGACTATGCTAAATATGATCATTTAACGAGTATTATTTGTACAAATGTAGGGGCCCTTAGCAATAATATAATGGCCTAAACTTGCTTGTTACATGTGGTGGCTTCTGACTCTGTTGCACATGGTGAAGCCTTTTTTCTCAATGCGACATTTTGCACAATATCAGATTCGATCATCTACGCTATAACCACTCAGAATAATCACTGAACTCTCAAGAAATTAGCGGTAATCAGCTTTTCCGAGTCCGAACAGCCCCTCTAGAGGAGATCGTTGAAATCAAAACTGGTCGTCTAAAGGTCTCGGAAATTGCCCGCCGATTACCAGCAGGCAATCGAGGAGGCCTGCATTTGCACTTAGTTATTAGGTATATAACAGCTGTATCTTGCCGGTACTTAGCTACGGAGCAGAAACCTGGAGACTTACAAAGAGGGTTCAGCTTAAATTGAGGACGACACAGCGAGCAATGGAAAGAAAAATGGTAGGTGTAACCTTAAGAGACAAGAAGAGAGCAGAGTGGATTAGGGAACAAACGAGGGTTAAGGATATCATAGCTGAAATCAAGATGAAGAAATGGACATGGGCAGGGCATGTAGCGCGTAGAGAGGATAACCACTGGTCATTAAGGGTAACTGACTGGATTCCCAGAGAAGGGAAGCGGGTTAGGGGGAGACAGAAGGCTAGGTGGGCAGATGAGATTAAGAAGTTTGCGGGTATAAATTGGCTGCAGCAAGCACAGGACCGGGTTAACTGGCGGAACATGGGAGAGGCCTTTGTCCTGCAGTGGACGTAGTCAGGCTGATGATGATGATGATGATGATGATGATGATTAGGGAGAGGAAGGGAGGGGGCATTTTTATTTTATGACACCAGATCTCCCTTTTTCCACTGCTTTCTAGCGTTACTGCACATGCTAGCATATACAGTAACTGTACTCCTGTCATCTCGTTTGGGCCACCAAAACTTGGTGCGTGCCTTATC
This sequence comes from Rhipicephalus microplus, assembly GCF_043290135.1. NCBI lineage: Eukaryota > Metazoa > Arthropoda > Arachnida > Ixodida > Ixodidae > Rhipicephalus > Rhipicephalus microplus. The sequence continues at coordinate 60,676,269 of NC_134700.1, read as the reverse complement.
GACGCAGGCGCGCATGCGCGGACGAGCCACAAAGAAGCGGGCTATTCTGGTGAGTCACGACGTGCCAAGGGAAGGCGTTATGGTTTAGTCACGGAAAAAATATTCGTGGCTACACATTTCGCGTTGAATGGAGCCTCTAGAATTATCGCAAAAATTTGCGAGCATTCATGTGGGCGTTTTGAAAAACAGCCTCACTGCTTAGTGGTTCAATTACAAAAGACGTAGCTGTTGTTGCGCAGATAAAGAAGAGAAACTTGTTTTAAAAACAAAGTTGATAAGACTTATCAATATTGAAGCAAGTACCTTGTAGCAAGTAAAACGCATCTGCCGCAATTGTTCAAAATAGTTTTTTTTCTATAAGTTTCAAGCAATGTTTCTTCAATCTTCAATCTTCATATTGTCACGGGGTCGTGACGTGGCCGAAGACAGGAGACTTCGTGTTGGGATTTAACTGTTTATTTGGGCGAACCTGTGCCCGGTAAACGGAAAGTTCAATTACAGCAGCAGTCTCGCACAGATAGCAGTCTCGGACTGATAGCGGCGAACGGAGCGTCGGCCTTCGATCAACAACTGACAAGCGGCGAAGCGCGTCGGCATTTATACTCTTGCCGTCGAATGTTCTAGCGTTATCGCTGGCGGTGGCGTAGGTTCCAGAACAATCTGTACCGTTCGCACAGTGGGCGTGATCTTATCGAAATGATCTACTACAGTCCGGAACCTTCTCGAAAACTGCAGGCGCGGTTTGCGCTGAGAATCGTGTGGTGTTTTGGCACGATAACAAAAACTTGGGAAATGGAACGTGGCATTGCCCCCCTCTGAAAAAAGGCATCGTCCCGATGCTTTAACTAAAGATGAAGGTAAAATAATAATGCAAGAAAGTACAATGAATAAATTACGATACAACAATAATACAAAAAAACACTGTTTCAGTTTGTTACCGCGCATGAAACGGCTCGAGGCGTGCGACATGCACGACTTCAGGTCGCGATCGGTGTCGTTGAGAGTTCGTGATGCCGTCGGGGACAACCTCGTAATCAAGTGGGCCGAGACGTCGAACCAGCCTGTACGGTCCGAAGTACCGTCGCAGAAGCTTTTCACTTAGTCCACGTCGGCGTATCGGCGTCCACACCCAAACTCGTTCACCGGGCTGGTATTCCACGAAGCGTCGTCGAAGGTTGTAACGGTGGCTGTCGGTCGTCTGTTGATTCTTGATACGGAGACGCGCAAGTTGTCGGGCTTCTTCGGTGCGTTGAAGGTACTCGCTCACATCGAGGTTTTCTTCGTCGGTGACGTTGGGTGACATGGCATCGAGCGTCGTTGCCGGGCTCCTTCCGTAGACCAATTTGTATGGAGATATCTGCGTCGTCTCCTGCACCACCGTGTTGTATGCGAATGTCACATACGGAAGAATGGCGTCCCACTTCTTGTGTTCGACATCGACGTACATTGACAGCATGTCGGCGATCGTCTTGTTAAGCCGCTCGGTGAGGCCGTTGGTCTGTGGGTGGTACGCTGTCGTCCGGCGGTGGTTTGTTTGGCTGTATGCCAAGATCGCTTGAGTTAAGTCGGCAGTGAATGCGGTTCCTCTGTCGGTAATAAGGACCTCCGGGGCGCCGTGACGTAGGACGATATTTTCGACGAAGAACTTAGCTACCTCGGATGCACTGCCTTTTGGCAGGGCTTTTGTCTCGGCGTAGCGGGTGAGGTAGTCGGTAGCTACCACGATCCCCTTGTTTCCGCAAGCCGACGTCGGGAACGGCCCCAGTAGGTCCATACAAATCTGCTGGAAAGGTCGGCAAGGTGGATCAATTGGCTGCAGAAGTCCCGCTGGCCTTGTCGGCGGTGTCTTGCGTCGCTGACAGTCCCGGCATGTCCTCACATAACGAGTGACGTCGGTAGTAAGACGTGGCCAGTAGTACCTTTCTTGTATCCTCGCGAGCGTGCGAGAAACACCGAGGTGCCCTGCCGTCGGATCGTCGTGCACGGCCTGCAGGAGTTCTGGTCGCAGAGCTGAAGGCACCACAAGGAGGTACTTAGCTCGAAGCGGTGAAAAGTTTTTATTTTGTAGAAGACCGTTTCGTAGAAAGAACGACGCAAGTGTGCGCTTGAATACCTTCGGGACTTCGGCGGTCCTGCCTTCGAGGTATCCTATTAGGGCCTTAAGTTCCGGGTCGGCCCGCTGTCGTTCAGCGAAGTTGTCGGCAGTTATCGTTTCCAAGAAGTAGTCGTCATCCGGGTCGTCGGGTAGCGGTTGGTCGAAAGGCGCACGAGAGAGACAGTCGGCGTCGGAGTGTTTTTTGCCGGACTTGTAAATGACAGTAATGTCATATTCTTGAAGTCTCAGGCTCCACCGTGCGAGGCGACCTGAAGGGTCCTTCAAGGTGGCTAGACAACACAATGCGTGGTGGTCGCTCACAACTTTGAAGGGCCTGCCGTAGAGGTAGGGGCAAAATTTCGACGTAGCCAAGATGATGGCGAGGCACTCCTTTTCTGTTGTGGAATAATTTGCTTCTGCTTGGATAGCGATCGGCTGGCGTAATTAATAACCCTTTCACGTCCGTCAGCCCTCTGCACAAGAACGGCGCCAAGACCTACGCTGCCTGCGTCAGTATGTATTTCTGTCTCGGCGAATTCGTCGAAATGGGCAAGTAACGGAGGCGTCTGGAGGCGATGTTTAAGCTCCTAGAAAGCGTGTTTATGTGGCGTTTCCCACTTGAACTCCACGTCAGCCTTGGTAAGGTTAGTGAGAGGATCGGCGATGCGGGCGAAGTTTTTCACGAACCGCCTATAATAGGCGCACAGGCCCAGAAATCGGCGTACGGCTTTCTTGTCATTGGGCGGCGGGAAGTCGGCGATGGCGGCTGTTTTCTGTGGATCGGGACGAACTCCAGACTTGCTGATAACGTGCGCCAGAAACAAGAGCTCCTTATAAGCAAATCTGCACTTTTCTGGCTTCAGTGTGAGTCCGGAAGTCCTGATGGCTTGAAGTACAGCTTCAAGGCGCCGAAGATGCTCGTCAAAACTCGAGGAAAACACGACGACGTCGTGCAAGTACACAAGGCAAATCTGCCACTTCAATCCTGCCAGTACTGTATCCATTACGCGTTGAAAAGTTGCAGGCGCTGAGCAAAGGCCGAAGGGCATCACCTTAAACTCGAAGAGGCCGTCCGGTGTTATAAACGCTGTCTTCTCTCGGTCTCTTTCGTCGACTTCAATTTGCCAATAGCCAGTCTTGAGGTCCATTGACGAAAAGTACTTGGCGTTATGGAGCCGATCAAGTGCGTCGTCTATTCGTGGGAGAGAATACACGTCCTTTCTTGTGATTTAGTTCAGGCGGCGATAATCGACGCAGAAACGTAGGGTCCCATCCTTTTTCTTCACTAACACCACGTGGGATGCCCATGGACTCTTGGACGGCTGGATAATGTCATCCCGCAGCATTTCATCAACTTGTCTCTTCATGGCCTCACGTTCTCGCGTCGAAACCCTGTACGGACTCTGACCGGGTGGTCTGGCATTTTCTTCGGTTATGATGCGATGTTTCGTGATTGGGGTCTGCCGAATTTTCGATGACGACGAAAAGCAATCTTCGTATTGCAGGAGCAGGGCCTTGAGCTGTTCTTGCTCATCGTTCGGAAGTCTGGGATTGACGTCGAAAGCTATGGGAGGGGCTTGGTTCCTCTGAGCAGGTTCCGCAGAATCGGCGAGGGCGAAAGCACTAGTGGCTTCGACAATTGCTTCGATGTATGCGACCGTTGTTCCTTCGTTCACAGGTTTGTACTCATTGCTGAAATTCGTGAGCAGAATTGTTGCTTTACCTCCCCGCAGCTCTGCAATTCCTCTTGCGACGCAAATATTTCGGGTGACCAACAGATGCTGACTGCCTTCAATGACGCCTTCCAAGTCAGTGATTTAGGAGCGCCGACTGAAATAATGACGCTTGAGCGAGGCGGAATGGTTACTTGTTCTTCCAGCTCATTCAAGGCATGGTGTCCTGACGGCGTGCGTGGCGGTAGTGCTTCTTCTGTGGATAACGTTATCGACTTTGTTTTTAGGTTGATGACAGCACCATGGAGGCATAAGAAGTCCATGCCAAGGATGACATCTCTCGAGCAACGCTGTAGGACTACGAAGTCTGTAGAATAAATACGGCCGTTAATCGTGACTCTCGCTGTGCAGATTCCTGCAGGCGTTAAGAGATGATCTCCGGCTGTGGGGATTTCAGGGCCTTTTCAAGCTGTCCTAACTTTCTTTAACTTCGCGGCGAACGACCCACTGATGACAGAATAGTCAGCTCCAGTATCGACGAGAGCGGTCACACTGTGGCCGTCGATAAGAACGTCGAGGTCGCCAGTTCGCCATCTCGCACAACAGTTAGGGCGTAACGTCGGGTCACGGCTGCGTCGGCTTGTTCCGCTGCTTCCATGTTGCGTCGTCAGGCCACCTTCGGTAAGTGAGCTTTCGCCGTCAGGGCTTTGGCTGGTTGGCATTGTGTTCGGAAAGCTCCGTCGCAGCGTCGTCGTCGTCGGAGGATCTTCGGTAGTTCGTCGCACAGCAACCGCACCTCCACCGGTTGCTGCCCTTAGTTTCCCGGATACGGGCTAGGAGACCAGCCCCGCGTTGGGCCGGAGTACTGCCGGTGGTGCAGTGACGTGCGGCGGCTGGGCGACGGCGAACGGAAAGGGCTTCGTGGTGTCCACCGAGTTCCTGTCAGATAGTCGGCGATGTCACGAGGTCGTTCTCCTGGCTGTGGACGCGGTGCATTGACGGCGAAGCCACGCAGTCCCATCTGTCGGTACTGTCAACGGCGGTATGTGTGTCCGGCCTCGCCGCAGTGGTAGCAGAGCGGGCGATGGTCAGGGGTGCGCCAGACGTCAGTCTTCCTCGGTGCACGGCGCTGGACCGCTGGCGAACGGTATGACGTCGGTGGGGGTGGTGGCGGCGGTGGCGTCCGTCGACGGAAGTGCGATGGGGCGGCGTTTTGGCGTGGACGGGGAGGAGCGTTGTGGCGCAGTGCAGCAGCGTAGCTCATAGCTTCCGGCTCTGGCAGCGGTGCATGGGGAATTTGAAGTGATTGCCGAACTTCTTCTCGCACAATGTCGGGGATTGAATCCACTTGAGGCTGCGCCGAAGGCAACAGCTTGCGCAGCTCTTCCCGCACGATCGCTCGGATCGTTTCACGCAGGTCTCCGGAGTTACTGGCTTGAGCAGCAGCGCAGTCTGCAGTCAGGCGACGATTATACTGTCTGTTGCGCATGTCAAGGGTTTTTTCGATGGTGGTCGCCTCGGATACAAATTCTTGGACGGTGTTCGGTGGATTCCTCATTAGTCCCGCGAAGAGCTCCTGTTTGACCCCTCGCATGAGGAAACGAACTTTCTTTTCCTCAGGCATGTCTGGGTCAGCGTGACGAAACAGGCGGGTCATCTTCTCTGTGAAAATTGCAACCTTCTCGTTTGGTAGCTGAACCCGGGTCTCTAGTAGAGCAGCGGCCCTCTCTTTGCGAGCGATGCTCGCGAACGTTTGCAGGAATGTGCCGCAGAAAACATCCCACGTTCGGAGCGTGGACTTTCGATTTTCGAGCCAGGTCCTTGCGGTGTCTTCCTAATAGAAGAACACACGACGCAGCTTTTCGTCATGGCCCCAGTGGTTGAGGGCGGCCACACGGTCGTATATTTCTAGCCAGGACTCCGGGTCTTCGAACGATGACCCATGGAAACTTGGTGGTTCCCTGAGTTGATGCATGACCATCGTGGGCTGGGACGCTGCGGTTGTCATTGTCACTGCAGTCGCGGTCATGGCCTTGGTCTTCCGCGCCTTGTCTTGTAGAAGCCCGTACTCCGGTGGTAGCCCTTGCTGTCGGCGGCTTGTTCGCTACTTTTGGTTGGCGTCGGTGTCTTCTCCGCGACGTGGGCTGGGTTCACGGCTTGACGGGGGCGTCCGGTACATAAACGAAGCAGCACCTCCACAAGATGTCACGGGGTCGTGACGTGGCCGAATACAGGAGACTTCGTGTTGGGATTTAACTGTTTATTTGGGCGAACCTGTGCCCGGTAAACGGAAAGTCCAATTACAGCAGCAGTCTCGCACAGATAGCAGTCTCGGACTGATAGCGGCGAACGGAGCGTCGGCCTTCGATCAACAACTGACAAGTGGCGAAGCGCGTCGGCATTTATACTCTTGCCGTCGAATGTTCTAGCGTTATCGCTTGCGGTGGCGTAGGTTCCAGAACAATCTGTACCGTTCGCACAGTGGGCGTGATCTTATAGAAATGATCTACTACAGTCCGGAACCTTCTCGAAAACTGCAGGCGCGGTTTGCGCTGAGAATCGTGTGGTGTTTTGGGACGATAACAGAAACTTGGGAAATGGAACGTGGCAATATATACCATACTCAAGATGTCTTTTTTGTAACGGTAATATTTGTGTGTCACATCCCCACAAACTTTACAAAACGACTGGTGATAAGATTAGTCCCTCCGTTTATAAATATTTTGATAATTTTTGCCTCGTAAATTATGCACTTAAAAGAAAACCGTGTTTGTTTACAGGCTAGTGGGTGCTATATGCATAAAATATGAAGTACTCAAATTTATCTTATATTTATTTTTTCTGATTTGTGCCGCTCTCTCGTAGAGACACCTGTTGGTGACAGTGGCGTACCGTTGAGGTGGCACCTCGTGGAAATTTTTATTATTTATTCATTTATTTCCAAATACTGCTGGCCCTGTTCTGGCTCAAGCAGGAGTGGGTAACAAATGTCAGTTAACAAATGTCCCCTTGCCCCTTGTTAAATTTTTTTGTCATGGCATACTTGTCTGCCCGGCTCCCACTTCAGCTAAAAAGGTGCCCCCCCCCCTCTCCAGCAAAAAAGAAACAAAACTTCTGCCTAAGCTTCTGCTTTGCGTGTACCGCGGTCGGGAGACTAACAGTAGTTACGTCTCCCGTACGTGAAACTGCCTGTAATTGTTGTTAGCCGTAGTGGTCACGTGACAGAGGAATCAGGGGCTTTGGTTTAAACAAAGAGTAGCAAGAAACCAAGTCAACCAAGGTAGCAAGAAAAAAATACTCAATTTTTTTTTCAGAAGGAAAATGCGACTTTAACGTTTCGTGCGCCTGCGTTCTATTCGGGGGTTTTATTTCTGCCATGGGGTCGTGCCTATTGTCCACGATGTGCAGAATTCCGTTTAAAAGGCTCCATCGATATTGCAACTGTTACCGCTTTATACCAAATGTCTTTCGGGATGAGCCAGGTTTCCACAAAAAGCCACTGATAAATTGGGCGCTAAGTGCACGATGCCGAACTTTGCCAATTTGATGCGGTTGTAGGCTCCCCTCTCCCTGCTCTGTGAAGTGCATTTCTTTGTCACTCGAACTTGCAGACACTGGTTTTTTGTCGCCACAATGTCTAGAAAAAGCTCTTTGGTTGTATCAACATACGAAGCGTGACAATCAGCACATTATACGGAGTAAACCAGTATACGAGTGTTTCCTTTGGTCAGCCTGGTTTTCGGACACTGAAAGGCGCAGGGGCTAGCAATTCACCTGCTAAACACCAATTCTGTAAAAAACGTCTTCTTGCAGTTTCTAATAGCGGAGTCCGCAGCTTTCCACATGAAGTTGAGGCTTTCAAAAATATCTGTACGTAACTTTTAACAAAAACAAAAATAAACAAAAATTTATTTTACCCTCGCATTCTTTGTCAAAACCTGCAGGCGGAAAGCTCGCTGGCGCTGCGACTGAAATATTCATTGATGTGAGCTATGCGAAAATGGCACCAAAACGACGAAAAAGTAACAAGTAACGTGACACTGCATATACTGAAAATTGTAACGTTAGTAAGTTACCCGTTAAGGTTCTACAATTGTAACGAGTACGCTACTGAGTTACCGAAAGAAGTAACGCGTTACTGGCAACAGCGTTACATGTAACATGTTGCCGCCAACACTGGCCCTGAGAATATTTCACTTTATAGCTAAGGCAATGACAATCTCTAATCATATGTTCGTAAGGCTTGAGCAGTGCCGGTATTAAGGCTCTCTTTGCACTGTCTCAGCAGTCGCGTGATAGGTTATCAGTGCTGGCTATAAAACACTCCTTCATCAGACATTTCATCTCGTAAGAGAAGTCGAGTTAATCCGATGGCTCCTACGCGTACGCATCTCCCTTGCAGCCCAGCCACAATCCGCCCCTCTCATGGAAAAAAGAAGACGCGCGGAAAACGTTCCAGTGTGAGTCAAATGGCACCGGCTTGCAACGAATACACTTCGGAATTTATAAAGTGACCTTCAATTTCAGTCTGTGCTATCGCAAACAAACCCAAAGGCATGAAAACAAGCACGTGGCATACCCGCTTGCACTTGCGAAATTGGCTTTCTCCAATTCCAAAGGAGTGGGAAAGGGAAGGGGAGGTAGTGAATGGAGACGTAAGGGTAGAGAAAGTGAGGCATAGTATCGAAACATTGAGAAGGGGAGAAATAGAAAGAAAGGTCGAAAAACAAACAGCAGCCCTTGCCAGCCCCCTCAGGGTGGGCGCAGTCCCAGTGCGGACAAGTTACATTAGTCTGTTATATTGTGGGGTTTGGAACCGGGCGGCGTCGAGTTCACAACGATGACGAGATGCAGTGCTTGTATTGCCGCAGCAGGCCCTCGACGGTACTCTCCTATGAGATGGAAGATTCGGGTCACTTTGAAAAGCCGCTGAGCACGCTGTAGTATGCATAATTGGTTCACGTGCCTCTGCCGCCTAGGCATAACTGTATTCCCTTGTGCTCTGATTTGCAGCGGCTTCATTGTTTCCGCCAGCCTGAATGGCTCGTGCTTGGCTCTTAAGCCCTTACGCAAGCTTTGGAATTCGGCGTAGCACTCCCAAACCGCACTTCTCAGGCTCTTCAGGTTACCGTTAAGCCTCGTGTGACCTGCTCCTCTCGTCAAAGCCCCATACGCGGGCGGCTTTTCGCGAGGAAAATGGTCGCACTTAATTTATTGACTCTTATTCACTATAATTCAAACAAGTAGAAGTGAATAATGACGTTTAAAATAACAATGACAGTTAATTCAGATGTATTCGACGCTGAATTTTGACTTACGTGTCTTTGAGTGGTACTTTCACATTGGCGTAAGTGTCTCATGATGCATTCATTGGATTAACTTTCTGTTTCCATCTGCCATGGCATAGTGGTAATTGTGCTCGACTGCTGACTTAAAAGTGTTCAGATCGAAACTAAGCCATGCTGGACGCGTGTTGATGGAGGCGTAATGCTCGAGGCCCGGATACTTGACTTAGGTGCACGTAAAGTACACCAGGTGGCCACGATTTTCGGAACATAGCCTTACGTAGTTCACCATAACACTGTTTCGAGACGTAAAACCACGCGAACAGCCATTTGTCTCTGTGTCGTCGTGCTGCTGTAGCGAATCGCAAAGGTCATTTGGAACGAACGCGTGTTTAGGTTCTGTTTCACTAGGCGTCGAAACGTTACCAACCACTGACAAGAAAACCCTCTGCCCTTTTAAGGAACCCATTCAATGGATATTAATTACTTGTCTTTGTCATGTATGGGATAGCGCACGTATTGTCGATAGAGCGGCCAGCCCAGCTGCCAGTAATCATGTGACCTGACTGCGATCGGTATAAAGCTGCTTGTCTAGGCTGCCGCCCCGCCTCACCCGTTTCATCTGCTGTTGTACCGTCGTACTTGCGACAATATGTAGCAATAAATTGTTTTGCTACTCTACGTTCGTCTCCGAGCGTTGGACATTACATCTGGTGACGAAGGGATTCGAACCTTCAGCGGCGTTGGCAGAGGAAAGGTTCTACCCTGTTTGAAGTTTCTGGGGCGGACGCCGACACCTAGCGAGCTACTAGAACAGCAGGAATGGCAGACCCAATCACGCAAGTGGTAGAAAGAATCGGCCACATGGAGCCTTTTGACGACTCCTCAAGCGACTGGACTTCATACGACGAGCGGTTGACATCGTTTCTCCACTTCAACAAAGTACCGGAGGCAGACAAGGTTCACGCGTTCTTGAGCCTAATAGGGGCGAAGACGTACGCTCTACTCAAGTCACTTACGGCCCCTGACCTTCCATCAAGCAAGTCGTACGACACTCTCAGGCAACTGCTTGGCGACCATCTGGCGCCAAAGCCATCAGTAATTGGTGAGAGAGCCAAGTTTTATCGACGGTCTCAGCGTGAGACTGAATTCATTGCCGATTTTGTTGCGGAACAGCGTTCCCTCTCGAGTTTGTGTGAGTTCGATAATTTTTTAGACGAGGCACTGAGGGACAGATTGGTTTGTGGTTTACAAAGACAAGATATTCGGCGAGTGCTGTTCGCTGAAGACAAGAAGTTGACCTTTCAAAAGGCAGTCGAAAAAGCTTTAGCATTGGATTTAGCAACAAAAAGTGCAGCAGAAGTGCATGGTTAAACAAGCGTCTGTGACTTACACCATCTGCACAAAAGCCAGGGCATAAAGCAGTCGCCGTAAAAAAATGCCAGCGAAAAGAAAGCGTCAAACATGTGTTGGCGGTGCGGTTCTTTTAAGCATGTGAGGAAAAACTGCAGACATGCGTCGGCGACGTGTTTCGGCTGTGGCAAGAAAGGGCATACCCAGCGTATATGTCAGTCTGATAAGAACGCGGAGTTATCTCAGGCGCGAGCACGCAGCCTGAAAGTTTTTGACTGGGCCACAGAAATGATGCTAAATGGCATGACGGGCTCGGCAAAAGATGTCATAAAAGTATGCCTGTTGATAAACAAAATTCCACTTGAAATGAAGTTGGATACGGGAGCAGCGGTATATGTAATTTCTCACAGGAAACAGCAACAGTGGTTTCCCTCTTTGAAGTTGATCATGACAAGAGTGCGTCTACGCGCTTACACAGGTGCACTAGTCGAACCAGCAGGAGCGGCTGGACTTGTTGTTGAACATAATGGGCAAAAGTTTTTCTATTACTTTTGTATGTCACTGAGCAGGGAGGACCGGCACTTCTGGGCCGAGAGTGGTTACAGCACGTGCGCCTCAACTGGGACGTGGTATTTTCCTGCAACAAGCTCTGCTTGGCACAGGAGCCGACAAACAAGGAAGCGAAAGTAGAGGTTAGCAACCTTTGCAGAAGTACAGTAACCTTTTCAAGGAAGAATCGGGATGCATCACACAGGAGAAAGCAGAACTCTTCCGAAGATTTTCAAGGCGCGCAGTGTGCCTTTCGCACTGGTTCCAGCAGTGAAAAAAGAGCTTGACAAAATGCAATCAATAGGTGTGATCACACTATTAGCCACGTGCGAGTATGCTACACCGGTAGTGCCTGTGGTAAAGAAAGACGGAAACATCCGTCTATGTGGCGACTACAAGACTACTGTCAACCCTATGCTTGACACTGAATGCTACCCTTTACCACGTGCTGAAGTTTTTGCTGCACTCAGGGGAGGAAAAGAATTTTAAAAAATTGACTTGAACAGGGTTTATCAACAGATAGTGCTAGCGGAACCGGCGCGTCGTCTTCTGGCGATAAACACGATGAATGGACTGTTCGCCGTAAACCGGCTGCCTTTCGGCGTGTCTTCGGCGCCTGGTATTTTTTAGCGAATAATGGACACCATGCTTAAGGGTCTCAAAGGTGTTGCATGCTATTTGGACAATATCCTAGTGACCTGGTGTAGGCCCGTGTGCTCAGATTTGGGTGCACGTTAAAAAACCCCAGGTGGTCGAAATTTCCGGAGCCCTCCACTACGGCGTCTCTCATAATCTTATGGTGGTTTTGGGACGTTAAACCCCACATATCAATCGATATCCTAGTGACCGGAAGGACTGGAGTCGAACACCTACAGAACTTGAAAGCAGTTTTAACCCGTTTGGAAAGCCGAGGAGTTCGACTAAGAGCTGAGAAATGCGTTTTTTTTTTCAGAAGGAATTACCCTTTTTGGGGCACAAGTTGAGTGCAGATGGCATACATCCCACGACGGACAAGTTTGGTGTCATTGTAGCCGTGCCAGCACCGGAGACAAAGCCACAGCTTCGTTCTTTGCTCGGAGCCTTAAACTACTACGAAAAATTTCTACCTCAACTGGCTATGCTAGCCCATCCCCTGTACAAACTCCTGCGTGACGACCAAGCTTGGGCATGGACCAGCGAATGTGAAACGGCCTTTGACGACATTAAGGCTGCGTTGGTATCCCCGGAGGTGCTGGCTCACTATGATCCGCAAAAACCGCTTCAAATTGCTTGCGACGCATCCTATTACGGGGTAGGTGCTGTGCTTTCTCATATTTTTGCTGATGGAACCGTTCACCCTGTTGCTTACGCTTCAAGGACTCTGTCCGATGCTGAGCAGAAGTATAGCCAGATCGAGAAAGAAGCATTAGCAATCATTTTCGGCGTTGAGAAGTTTGACTACTGTATTTACAGGCGTTCGTTCACGCTGATAACGGATCATAAACCACTGCAGACTATTTTGGGTCCAAAGCCTGGCACACCAACCTGGCAGCAGCAAGCCTTCAACGTTGGGCAGTGACGTTATATGCCTACACGTACACCTTGAAGTTTCGACCGACAAACGAGAATGTAGAGGCTGACTGCTTGTCGCACTTGCCGGTTCGTCGGGAATCTGCTAATGTTGCAGACGAAACTTCTACTCGTTACGCTTGCAATCGAAGCCGGTGACGCACAAAGATATTGCACGTGCAACCTCACATGATCAGTTTCTTTGCAGAGTACTCGAGCTCACAAATACGGGGTGGTCTAACTTTATGGACGATGCGGAGCTCAAGTTTTCGACTGGAGGACACAGCTGACCACACACCTAGGCTGTCTCCTGTGGGGAATGCGTGTAGTGGTGCCTGCAAAGCTGAGGTCTCTGGTGCTACAAGAACTTCACGACGGTCATCCAGGTATTGCGCGATCCAAAGAGTTGGCCCGCAGCTATGTTTGCCGGCCTTCAATTGACGTGGATCTTGAGTCTCATGTGAAAAGATGCAAACCTTGCCAGGAGCAGCGTAGTGCCCCTAACAGTGCTCCTTTGCACCCATGGTCGTGGCCAACATACCCTTGAAAGCGAGTACACATAGATTTTGCTGGGCTTTTTCGGCATCACATGTTTCTAGTTGTGGTTGATGCACATTCTAAATGGCCAGAGGTGTGCATCATGAAAAGCACTACTAGCACGGCAACCATCGATTGCCTTCGCGGATGGAGGCGGAAATGTTGTAGGCCCGTGTGCTCCAATTTGGGTGCACGGTAAAGAACCGCAGGTGGTCTAAATTCCCGGAGCCCTCCACTACGGCGTCTCTTATAATCATATAGTGGTTTCGGGACGTTAAACCCCACATATCAATAAATCAATTGCCTTCGCGAAATGTTTAGCCGTTTCGGTTATCCGGCAGCGATCGTGTCGGACAACGGCCCACAATTTAAGTCTGCCGAGTTCCAAACGTTTATTCTAGAGATAGGAGCGCGCCACGTCACAACAGCACCTTATCACTCAAGTTCGAATGGCTTGGCAGAACGTTTCGTTCAGTCCCTAAAGACGGCCGTGTAGAAAGATTTAAATGCTGGAAACCTGCAGGCTAGCTTTGACAGCTTCTTGCTTGCTTATCGGAATACACCCCACGCTACCACGAAAGAAGCGCCGGCTAAACTTATGTTCGGTCGCCGTCTCTATTCCAAACTGGACATTTTCAAGCCAGAATTAGAAGAATTAGTTCGCCGCCAGCAAATTCTTGAGTCCAGCCTATACAGCTCCAAATCCTGACAATTTGCTGTAGGTGACGGTGTTCTTGTTCGAAATTACAGGGGACTACCCAGATGGCTTCTGGGTACTGTATTGCGGCAGAAAGGACCTGTTTCGTATGCCGTCAAACTACCCACGCCACGGGGCCTGGCCATGTGGCATCGTCCCCAATATCAGCTTCTCTTGGGTGCAGTTGAGGTCTCCACAGGTGAGGAGAACAAGGACACTTTCTGGGAGTTCTCGGATGCCACTGCGGAGACACCTACGGCAGCACCCGCAGCCTCCAAGGCCGCACCACGAGTGCCAAGATATCCAGTACGCAGTCAACGAGCGCCAGATCGCTACACGCCATCTTAATTTCGTGTAAGTGTAGCTCCGCACAATTTAAGCGGGAGGAAATGTCATGTATGCGATAGCGCCACGTATTGTCGCTAGAGCGGCTAGCCCAAGCCCAGCTGCCAGTAATCATGTGACCCGAGTGCGATCGGTATAAAGCTGCATGTCTAGGCTGTCGCCCCGCCTCACCCTTTTTGTTTGCTGTTGTACCGTCGTACTTGCGACAATATGTAGCAATAAATCGTTTTGCTACTCTGCGTTTGCTCCGAGCATTGGACGTTAAAGTCTTGACAGAAAAACTCGCTTTTATATTAAGTAAAGGCACGTTGCAATTACATGAATCAAACGTATCTCTTAAATTGTGCCAGAACTGTAGATGTCTTACAAGTACTACTTCACCTTTTTTCAAGTTAATTACGTAAACTGTAGTCAGGTTCTCGACCGGAGTGCATGGGAAAAACTAAAGCACAATCATGAAGTGAATGCTAACGTTGAAGCGAAGCTCCTTTAGTGATTATGAAATATTTATTAAAGCTACGAACATTTTTTCTGAGTTAAAAATGTTTTTTCATGTACATGAATTGAGGCTAACGTTTAGCTTGAACAGCACTGATTTATGATCATAGATTGGGAACAGCAGTGGTGTTTCGATCATCCCCATTCGGAGGTTTCAAGCACTTTTGCAGTGCCCTTGCCCTGCACGGTCGTTGGTCGTTGGACATGCAGCGTAGTAAGTAATTGCTGAACATGTGTTGCACTAACCAGTCATCATCGAGTATGTGACATAAAAGGAACTAATTTGTATGTTATTGGCGTTCTCGTGGAGACGCGGCTGCTCGAGCTCTAGCAGCCGAGTCCTGTTGGCGTCGTTGGCGATTGCCGCAGCTGCCCTAACTCTTATCTTTTGGTGTGCTTCGCAGCGTTGCTGTTTTGCCGCCGCTTGTCGAGCTCAGAGTCAGAATCGCGACGTTTTCATTGGTCTATTGAATGTAGCGCCTTACGATCGCGCTCCGGCGTTGTAATGTCGAAAGCTACAACGTGGGAGTGACTATGAGCAGTTTCTAGCAATCATGTGTTGTGTTATGTTGAGCTAGCGGGAATATCTAGCGTGAAACTGTGCGTGATATGTTTTATTTGTTAGTAAGTGTGCGTATGATTAGATTGAAATATTCCTATTGATACGTTGAAACGCTTGCGAGTGGGATCGCGCAGGCGCACGCCCTATATAATTTGAAACCGTATGCATGCTCCCGCGTGCTAAGAATGCTTTTTTGCATGACGTCATGACAGTGATCGATGCGCTTGTTTTCGAGTGGCTTGGGTGTGGCGCAGCATCTGTATACAGCTTATTTTAGGACCATATGAGCGCTATGAACGCTCTTTATACGATCTGTGCAACGCCTTTGTTTCGGCATATCAGCCGACAATAGTGGCGATGTGGGCTTGTTAGTGAAACATTTGAAAGAAATTTATGTAGCGCGAGGCAAAAAAACGAACACAGGAAAGAATAGACTGAGAGGACAGAGCGCTACTAGCAACAACATGTTTATTTTCGACCTCCAAGCCGTTTTAAACCACAAGAGCGAGCAAGCAGATAAGCACGTGTATTCAGATATATGCACGACAATGTCATCTACCTACAGAAAAAACGATAAATAGGACAACAAAAAGCCACACAGATCAAATCCCGTATCACTGCGTACGTAGGAACGCCAGTTCCGTGGGTGACAAGGCGATTGAAGGCTTGCTAATACATACATCTCCAACAACATCAATAAGTTCGGCTTCTATGATCAACCGAGTCATCTCATCCTTATGCCGACCAACAATGATTGTACTCTGGAACAAAGGCCCGCACCCACACGCGTGAATGTGAAGAGCGAGAAAACCTTCTGGCGGCAGTTTCTCTGCCTTGTAATTGTGTTCTCTCAATCGCTCATTCACACGCCCACTGGTTTGGCCGACATATTTTTTCCCACATGTGAACACAATAAGATAAATGACGAACGAAATGCACTCCACAAATTTGTGTGTATGCCTTTTTGTGCACAACACCCTATCCCCACGTGACGGATTCGTCAGCACACACAACTTCCCAACTTCCCATATTGTCACGTACTGAAAATAGCACCCTAATATTGTCCCGAGGTGCGACTTTCTTAAGGTTATAGGACAGCTGGTGAACATATCGAATTATGGCCGTGCGTCTTGATTTTGCCGGTGAATCAACATGAACATTAGATTGGGTTGACCTTGCACGAATCCTTTTCAACTCTTTTTCCGCAACTGAAACTAAAACATGATCCGGATAGCCCGGCCTATGACGACGACCGACGAGTTGAGAGCTTGAGGAGCTTCGTTCCTAACAGATCCAGCTCGTCGATATGTGCTTTTGCCACAAGAAAAACGCCTAACATGTTCACTCGCAGGGTATCGTTGCTGAAGAATATTCCATATTAATCAGTGTTGTCAGCATCGCTTGTGGACATGGAAGACACCAGCAACAATGTTGCCTTCTTTCTCTCTCTCTGTCTCCTTTCTTTATATATATATATATATATATATATATATATATATATATATATATATATATATATATAAGGCTAAAATGGCTGACGGAAAGTCACTGTTTAAACATTTTGTTCTTTTCTTTGAAGCATACTTATTAGTATGCATATCAGTGTAGTGTAGGTTGTTGTTTCTCTGCTTATATTATATTTTCGCGCAAGTTTATTTTAGCGGAGAAAAAAAGCTGAATTTAAAAGGCTCTGTTTAAACCTTCCTTTTTAAAATGCAAAGTATTTCTTGGCAAACTTTGGCGAATTCGAACGTATGTATCTATCTATCTATCTATCTATCTATCTATCTATCTATCTATTTATCTATCTATCTATTTAGCCCCCTAAGACTTTGAGCTCTCCTGCCGTTCTGGTATTGGTATCGATACCAAAATTGGTATGGCATAACATGACAGCATGACGAGCATAAGATAAGTGGCTAGTCATATTATAAAATAGATATGTTTGTCATAAATGTCATGATTTACACTTCATGGTCTTGCTGCTCTTGGTGTAGTTTAGATCATATGACATGTTGGAAAACTGGTGTGGTATGACATGACTGCATGGCGAACACAAGCTACAGACCGTAAAATGAGAATCATGACATGCGTGTGACGTAACATGACTACATGCCACACTTGTGATGTGGTCGTGGCCGTTTCGCTAGCTTCACATATATCAGGTTTGGTAATAAAGGACGTGAATGGATTACTAAGGTATGTGACCGGTGCAAACACGATTAACGTGTTATGCGTGCAAAGTAAGAACAGGACTACAAGCTACGCTCATGGCACGCTCGCGGCCGTTTCGCTTGCTTCACACGTACCAAGTTCCGTATTACGTGACGCGAAGAGACGACATAGGTAAATAACAATTCAAAGATGATAATCATGACATGCGTGCCATGTAACAACAACACTACATGCCACACTCATGATTCGCTCGCGGCTGTTTCACTAGCTTCAATCGGCCAACCTTGATATCACGCCACGTGAATGGATGTCGAAGGTATGTGACTAGTTCAAACATGATAATCGCTAGATGCATGTCATGAAACAACATGACTACATGCCACACTCAAGGCACCAATACACTCCCACGTGAACCGGCACGCGTGCGCGCTGGCGTTCGTTTCGTCGCATCACGCTGGCGATGCCGAGACAGGCGCAGATCAGTGTGCGCCGTGCTGCGTTGCTTTGACGAATGCGCGTTTGAGTGCTCCCGGCGTCCCTCCGCCCTGAACAGAGGCAGACGCGGTGCTGCCTGGGTAACGTCGTCGGAGTGAAATGCAGCACGTCGGATTTCACGATGATTACCACCAGGTCGTGCCCATCGCGCCTGCTGGCGTCGGATTATAGAGTGCTCGCGTTTTGATAGCGTAGCGTCACTGCGCCCAGCGTGCGCGCGCGTCAACGTTAAGAGGGAGAATACTGGGCCCTCCATGATGCATTCGCCCCTGTTTCGCTAGCTTCGCAAACAGCAAATTCGGTACTACGGGACGTGAATAAACGATGAACGTAAATGAGTCATCCAAACATGATAATCATTATATACGTTTTATGTAAAACATGACTACATGCTACGCTAATAGCGTGCTCGCGGCCGTTTCACTAGCTCGGCATATACTACATTTGGTAGTACGTGACGGGGATAGATGACGAAAATAAATGGCACGTTCAAACATAATAATCATGACATGGAAGTCACGTATGAAATAGTTTACCTTCACCTCGTAACCTCGCGGTGATTTTGAAGTGACGTATCAACCTTCCTCATTCGTGCTTCGCATATTATCGATTCCCACTGTACTTGGGATCTGCCTTTTTTAGGGGCGAAGCTCCTTAGGGCGTGGGCTGTGCGTCCCCTGTAGCCTGTATGTAGCCACATCTAGTTTAGTTCTTGCAGTGTTCACTAGATGGCGGTACCGTCCCCTGTATGTAGCCACCTCTAGTTTAGTTCTTGCAGTGTTCACTAGATGGCGGTACCGTCTCCTGTATGTAGCCTCCTCTCGTTTAGTTCTTGTAGTGTTTACTAGATGGTGGTACTTGTAGCTGATGATGAAAAGATGCAAGATGTTATAAACTAGAAAGCGGTACTTGTAGTTGATGAAAGACGCGAGATCTTATAAAATAGGAATGATGTGACATATGGCGCGTGTCATTGGTTGAAGGCAATCGTTCGATTTAGTGCGGCGACGTACGCTAGGGGGAGCGATGTAATAAAATCGAGTGGGCAAAATGTACAGAGGATTCATGGTTTACCAGATTTACCTCCGGAGCTTCGCCCACTAATCATCATTCACTTCGTGGATATGGCGGAATTTTTTATGAGGACTTGCTGCTAGGCACATGAATGTAGAGCAGGTTTTGCTTCTCTGTTTCATCATATGCACCCGTTCCATTTTGAGTTTTACTTATGTATAGTGAGAAGCTTTTTTTCATTATTCACTTCCTTTTGTTATTCATTCGTCCGTAGCTTCTGCGTGCCTTAAAAGCTGTGAGTCTCTCTGCGGAATGATAGAGAACACTGGGCTGTCCCCAGTTCGGTGCTCGTAGAGGATCACTTTCTTCAACTGGCGGATGAACAGCGTACTGCCATTCAGACATCTCCGTTTCCATGAAACGCCCATCCTCAGCAAAACGTAGAAAGGCGCCGGGCTAGGGACATCACACTTCTGAAGAACATCAAGAACGATTCTCATTCAGTGTGTTTTGTCGATGCCGATCAGTACGATCGCTCAGCTAGGTTTTCTGTTATTTTCGTTAATCATATGGGTTCAATTATCAATGCTGCGTCAGTTAGGGACTCTACTCCCTTAAGAGCCGAACAGTTGGCTGTAGCCCTTGTCCTTTTGCATGACAGTAGATCGCAAATCTTCACGGACTCAAGGTCAGCGGTCAAGGCTCTCGTATCTGGTTCTGTCTGTGCTGAATTATTTAACCTACTTGGAAATAGGACACTTTCTCCTCATGCCATTACCTGGTTTTCTGCACATCTCGAACCCCTTCTGGACTCTCTAGTAAACCTGAATGACACTGCTCATTCCCGGGGGCGCGCAGTAACCCTCCACGCTGGGGAGGACGTAGGTCCACAGGTTGGCAGTGAGATGTTCAGGGACGCTTTACTTACATTCAGTGAAGTGGCTAAACACTACCAGTTGAGCAGGCAGTCATTTGCTCCTACGCACAACAACTTATCTAGGCTTCAGGCCATCACGTTTAGAATGCTCTAGACTAGCTCCTATCCAAGCCTGCTTTTCCTAAGCATAGTCTCCTCGGAGGCTTTTGACTCTGTACTGATTGTGGTGAGGTTAGTGACTTTGCACATATGCTCTGGCAGTGCCCCTCGTTGCGGGGCCCAAGTCGGCTCACAGAAGAAGATTGGGACTCTGCCTTACGAAGTTCAGAGTTGGTACCACAACTACGGGCTGTCCAGAGAGCCCATGATGCGGCGGTAAGGCTAGGCCTCCCCGTTCCTACGTGGGAGCGGCCCGCGATGTTGCTTTAAAGGAGTAGCATTGCGGAACCAATAGTGTTCTTTGTCTGTTCACGACTACATCACGACGTAAGTCAACAGTAGCATGTAAAACTCCGATATGCATGATAATTCTGTGGCAGACTTATAAAGGTTCACTGACGCCCCCTTCTCCTTTTCGTCTGATGTGAAAAGCCTCTAACGTTCTTCGGCCTACGTATTTGTTGTCACTGGAATAGACGTTTGCATCTTAACAAACAGGCTTGCTAGAGTACTTCTGAGCATGAGTGAAATGGCAAATGAGAGCCCGAGACACTTAAGTAGTGAACTCTTATGTTCTCTAAGTCGCATAATTGCACACGTTCCACTCTCAGCGATAAATGACCTCCCGCATGTTAAGAGCACCTGATACCCACCATCTTCAACACATAGCACGCATTGCTTTCGCTTTGACTTTTGTTGAACGTGGCACTGTTTCCCGATTGGCAAGCTGGCAGATTCCTTCTTTTTTATCACTATGTTACAAATTTTTGACACTGTGCCTGGTGCTCAAAATGCTACGCGCGCACCATACTTCGCACCTCATTTTTGCAGACCACATGGAGTGTGACCAATTTTAGGAATCAATGCGTGTGCTTCTGCTTGGCCTTACTACGGCCCGCTTGTGGGGTCTTTTTTTTCCTTCAACAACGCGCGATATCTTGTTGCAGACCGTGGCCAGCGATGTTAAGTCTTGCAGCCTGCTTTTGATGAAAGCATCACTTTTCAAGCGCACCTTGCGAGGCAGTGAGTGCGATTCCCATCTTCACAGACCTTCGAATGGGTTTGATTAATATGTGGGGAATAACGTCCGAAAACCAGCATAACATTATGAGAGACGCCGTAGGGCTCCGAAAATTCCGACCACCTGGGGTTCTTTACCATGCGCCCAAATCTGAGCACACGAGCCTACAAAATTTTAGCCTCCATCGAAATTGCAGCCACCTCTGCTGTTATTCTATCCCGCGACTTTCGATTAGGCGAAGGCGTGATATAGATGATTTCTGGACCTGGATTGGTATGCACTTCAAGCATGATCTTTCCGGAAACGTGATTGCAAATCCATACAGTGTAGAGAGAAACTGCGCCAATACTATAAAAAGAACTTGAGAGCTTAAAGTTTTTCTACGTATGGTTTAGGTCTTCAGATGACTTTAGACTGTTGACGTGATTTCTGTCTGCAGTTTCTGGATTCTAAATAACGTTTCCAGGTAGACCATACGCGCTGGGCATACCAATCTATAGGGCCAGAAAACCTCCCCTCAATTACGCCTTTACCCATTCGAAGGTTTGTGAAGATGGGAATAGCAATCACTGTTTTGCAAGCTGCATGGGATAAGTCGCTTCAATGAAACAAATGACAGTTCCAAAAAGCAGGCTGCAAGACTTAACATAGCGGAGTATCCTGACCAAGCAACATGCATGGCCTGCAGCACGCTATTGCATGCTCTTAAAGAAAGGGAAATACCTCACAAGTGGATAGTAATGAGGCCATGCAAAATCAGTCACTTGCAGTCATTCTTTATGTTCACCACCTTTCGTTTGGTATCAAAAAGATGAGAACGAAGTATAATGTACGCGTAGCGTTTCCAGCCGCAGGCTAGGTGTCAAAAGTTTGCAGGATAGTAACAGAAAGCAAGGAATTTACCGGCTTGCTAACAAGGAGCCAGTGTTCTGTTCAACAGAAGAAAAAGAGCAATATGTTTTATGAGCTTTAGTTATTGCATATCAGGTGCCGTGAACGTGTGTGTGTGAGGGGGGGGGGGGGGAGTGTCATTTATTAGTGAGAGTGAAAGGTGCACAAATATGTGACTAAAAGAACATGAGTATTTTCTAACCAAGTGTCCGGTCAGCGATCTGCGAAGAGTGCTGTAGCGAGCTCATTTTGGAAGATGCAAACGTGCTTCCTACTAATAACAGATGCATACGCCAAAAAATCATAGAAGTCTTCAACATTATAAAAGGAATTAGGGGTGGGTCAGTGCAGGTTCAGTAAGTCTGCCGAATATGAAGCATGCCTATCTGAGTTCTAAATGATACTGGTGTTTTACGTGGCCTTACACGTCTGGCTGTTCGAATTTTTCGCATATGTTTTCGTGCCTTTTGCCCGTTTGAATTTTGCAGTATGCTTATAAAGTTTGACTTCGGCACGCTTTTGTTTGCTCGACGCTATATTTAACATCGATTACGCGTTGAATGAATCTATCGCGAGTCTGCGTATGTCGGTATCATTTCGTTTCTTCGTTTTGTCCTGGTCTCCTGCAGAGTTTTAACCCTTACCAACTCGTCGAGCTTTGAACGTTTGTTGTGGCCTTGTGCTAACATTAGACGTATTTCTAGATCATCTTATCCTTTTCAAACTGAACAACCAGCCTTGAACCAGATTTGAGAGGATCTTAGAATCGGTCTATTGTCATTATATACACGGATTAGAATATATGCTTCTTACAATGAGGTAATTATATTTCACACCATAAAAATCGACCTTATGTTACCCGCCATGGTAAGCTAGTGGACAAAGCCCTCAGCTGCTAAACTGCAGGTCGCGGTATCGAGTCTCGGCCGCGGCGGCCGAGACTCGAAAACTCATTATGCTCGTGTGCTCAGATTTAGGTGCACATTAAACAACCCAAGGTGGTCGAAATTTCCAAAGCCCGCTGCAACGGCGTTTCTCATAATGTTATGGTGGTTTTGAGACAATAACCTGCCATAATTGTTCATATTATCGCCTTATATTATCCAAAATGTACCGTTGTATTGTTTCTTAAGCCACAATAATATTTTTATGCGGTGGTATACATGCCACCATTAAGGAAAAAACAAGTTACAAAACGTAGACGATTGCTGACATACGACTAATCCTCCATATCTTTCCTTTCATCTTTTTTTTAATCCGAGTTGCAAGCTCTTCATTCAACCTATAGAGCTAAAAATACGGAGGAAATGCCCTGCCTGCACCCAGTCATTTGCCAAGCAGTTTAGTTCACTTCCAGCACGTGGCACATTTTTTCACGGTCAAGGTGCGTTCCTTTATTCACTTGCATATATCCTGAATATTTCCTTACAAGCTATTGCCAACAACATCAAAACGCGCAGTGCGTCATGATTAAGTGGAAAGTTGCCGAATCTGCGATTGCTACACCTTTCTGACGGGCTTTCCCAAAGTCGAGAACAAGAGCGATCTCTGTGGGTGCCAGAATGAAACAATAATTTGTTTATGGCGGTGGCCCACACGTTACTCAGTACAAAGCCTTTATACAGCATCGGTGAAATGTGAAATTTTTTGTATTGAGGGACGTGATTCGTTTTAGCATGGCAGAGCGTAGAGAATTAGTGCAGTGATGTTCAGTATAAACGTTTTGACTTTATCCACTCTATGCCCGTGAAACATGCGTGTGACTTAACTGGCTAAGTTGGGTGCACAGCAAGCTAAGCTCTTTGTGCCTTCAGTGACTTTGCAGGCCACATCTTAACGCCCCCTCTCTGATATACAACCCTTATGTCAACGGATTACCTCTTGAGTGTAGTTTCTTTTGTCTTTTTCAATGTTTTTGGAAACTTTGAGCTGGCGCTCGAGTGGTTGCTCTGAAAAAATTAGCATATAGTGTCAGTTGGCTGTCGTGCAACTCAAGAGTGTTTGAATTTGCAGGAAGGTGAGGGAGGAATAAATGTTTTCCAGGCATACGTGCAAACAAAACTGCTAGTAAGTAGCACCATTCATTCATATTATGAAACCGTGTTTTCCTCGGGAAAATAGCTTAATGTGTGGACTGCAAGTCTTCCATTCTTTTTTTTATGCATCCGAATTATCTTTAGCCCTTCTTTATTTGAATCCACAATTAAGAGAGCTCAAGGGAAGTATCATCCGCGGTAGCAGCAGCAATTAAGAAACGGAGCAAGATGTGGCTTCGTTTCGGAACTGATCATCCGTACTTGTCAACCACCTCTCTGGCTGCCGATAATGCTAGTGACCGCGGCAAAGTTTCACAACGGCTGGCTTATCCGAGCGCGCCACTTGAATTATTACTCGGGGGTAAGCGACCGGAGCTGTCGGGAATGAGCACCTTGCTCTCAATTTCGAGCATGGGCTGAACACGCAACTTGCGAGAAAGAAGCCCGTCCACTGCTGCCGTATCGTTGTCGCGATTATCCCCCGCCCCTCCATCAGAAAATAATATCACCGAAGGGACAGCACCTGCAAGGACCGCACAAAGCAAATCTGGGCGGCCGGGCGACACCCTCTCTTACAACCTGACGGCGCGTGTGATTACGAAAGGGTGAGAAGGGTAGGAGGGGCGAGAGGCGTCCAGAGGGGCGTTCTGACAGATTATGCGCGTGAAAAGGGCCGCGGCCGGCTGTGGGTTACGCTTCTCCTGCTGCAGCTGCAGAAAGCGGGAATAAAGTATTCACCCTCGGCTTCTTTCGCTCTGTGTGTTTTAAAGATTCCATGTGCCACTTACGACCCCTATGCACCGTACTGGCACCCTGCAACTTGTAAAAGTAAAAAAGCGCAGAAAAACAAAGCCCCGCTAAACAGCCCAAAGCTTATGAAGGGTACGTTTCAATAACGAGCGCTCCCCTCTCACCCTGAACACGTTGGCGGTCGGGGTTTGGGATGAAGCCGTCAATCCGCTGCCTCCACACCCGCCCTGTTGCCACGCACCGGAACGATTAGCGCGATTTGACTTTTTGCTTTAACCTTGCACAAAAAAGAAAACTTACTGCACAATGAAGCCGTCTTCACGATTGGCGCCGGAGGACATTAGCTTCGGAAAAACATTCCCCGTGACACTACGAGTGGCCCTGGCGGCGGCGCGCGGAACCTCGAGGGGAGAGCGTGAAGGAGTCGCGCCTTTTTTCTGTTGCCTTTCGCGCCCACTGAATATATGAACGGCGAGGATAACTGCGCAAACACACAAATCTGGCCAACATAAACTTATGCGAAACCATCCTGCCTTGTGAGAGCTCTAAATTGTTCAATAGCGGATTCGTAGCTCAAACGCGTGCTGTCGTTCGACATGGCATTGATGTCACGTACCTTTCCACTTCACTTTTTCACTATTACAACAAAAGTGTTTGGGAAGCTAAATTACCAAAGAAGCGGTGAAATAAAATAACCAGAAGTAGCCAACCTACAGAGATCCGAGCAAACATCCAGGGAGTTTTTTTTTTCTCCGCGCTTAAGCAACATTTGAATTCGGTACCAGAATCCATGATGACAAGTTATCACTTCCTGCATATACACGAAGTAGCACGCAAGCGAACTGCTGGATGAAGCAGGCTAAGAAAATGTGCCAAATGTCCACAGTAGCGAAGAGTGGCAGAGCCCTATCGGCTGTTTTGCATACATGCCTCCTACGTTGTTCAACGATGGTACTTTTCATTTTTTTTCTTTACCATGCTTTACCAAAAAAGCCGAGTGTATGGCTGTCTCTGAAAACACATACTTTATCCAAGGGTAAGAAAATGCGTTTTTTTTTTATTTTACGAGAAGCGCCGTTCAACAGAGAGCACCGATTTCACTTCCTCGAGGGTGGCTCAGGGAAGATTTCCCGAACCTGACCAGAAATGGGCCCCAACGTGGCCGGGGAGGCCATGCCATGGTCGATGCGCCTGGCTGGTGCAGCGTGCCTATACACCTACTTATAGTTTGTTAACAGTGGAAGGCACCGTCGACATCCTGAAGCTCTTGCAGCGACGTCACCAGCTCCGCCCAGCCCGAAGCTCACCATTGCCCTCTATGATAGTGTGACAACTGGCAAAGCAGCGGCAAGGCTGGCCCCGGGCACGCTCCTCCAGTTTGATAATATCATGGCTGACTGCTTTGCAGAATAACAATTCGGCGGGATAGACGACCATTGAATAGACGATCATTGGACCCAGGAGAGACGTAAAAAGAAGGTTGAGTGTAAACATAGCGTAGGAGGCGATGCCAACCCTATTGCAAAAACCAGCGCCACTGGGTACCAGCGTCCAGTTCCATGCCTGATTATGGGCCTAGTATAGGCGCCTCCCAGCGCAGGTACTGGGACGCTGGACCGGCAGCGTCCCAGTACTTTGCGCAAAATGGCTTCCCAGGGATAAAACGGGGGTGCCCATTCGCCATAAATAAATAAATATATAGGTAAAATAACGCGCATTCTTAAAAAAATTTTAAAAATAATAAAAATGGAAAAAAATAATATACCGCTTGACGGGATTTCCTCTTGATCTCTGATCAAGTACGCTACCCCCTACGCCACGCTCAACGTACTTGTAGGGTTGTAAACCACTACTTATCCGAAGAACACGCCGTTCAACTTCATGTGTACAAGTGGCACAGTCAAGACTGACACAATATTTCTTTCTAAATAACAATTGCATCTTGATTCGACTGTGACGAACGGCTTCCGGGCACTGATCGACGACCAGATAATAGCAAGAGCGCAAAGTTTTTTGAATTATCTACATCTTAACTCTGAAAAATCTCAAATTGACTGGAGGAGCAGCCACAGATTGTCAGCTGTTGCGGCCGATAGTCTTTATTCCTTTGATAGTCGTTTCTAGCACTTGCTACTGGTCAACATGTACACATGATTTAAATGTCTTGTTTGGTAGATATTGGTGCGCACGAGTGAATATTGAGTTTCTTTTTTCGTGCAAGCGACGATGTAGCAGTACGCATCTGGCGTGCCAGATTACATATTTGCAGTTATATCGATACTTACAACTAAGAAACCGCCAAAAAATTACTAATGCGATCCGCTGAAAAAGTATGCCAGTATGTTAGTTCACTAACGCGTACAAAATTACCAACTCAGAATTGCATACGAGTCAGAGAAGCACCGGCTCCTGCGCTCAGAAGGAAGCTTTCGCTGACAGCCTACGTTGCTGAAAGCGCGACACATCGATTGTCGCTGCTCGGTGTGCGGGCACCACACACGCGGATAAATGGTCTATTTAGGCTCAGGGATGTCTAATCTGTACTTTACAGTCATTCGTACACTTTGGAATAGTGTCTACTTAAAGTAAAAAGCGCCGGTAGCAGGTACACCGACGCGGGTGGCACGATAGGCCTCGCTGGGACGGGGCACTGGGTAAGGCTGCTTTCGAAGCGGCTGAGTTACGATGCTTGAAGTTTCTGTATTTGAGCTTTGCAATATTTTTAACTGTTACCTAAACTGTACCTGAAGTAAGTGGAACGTCAATCAATGGCAGATATTCACTTACGGAGTGGCGATGGTGAGCGACAGCCGTTTTTCTGGCCTCCGCTGGCAGTAAACATCGGTCGTGCCAGTGTACAGATATATGCAATTATATCAATACCGACAATAAAAAAAAACACCCATGTAAATACCCATGCAATCCGCTGAAAACGTATGCCAAGGAGTAAGTTCACGAAGGCGTACCAAATTACCAAGTGGAAATTGCGTGTTGTTACATATCAGTCGGAGAAGTACCGCCTAAGTGCGACCCGCAGCTTTCGGTGACAGCCTGCGTAGCTGAAAGCGCGACGTTCGATCGTCAGCGCTCCTTGTGCGAACATCGACACGAGACAAAATAGTTGATTTAGGTTCATGGATGTCTAAACTATTCTTTACAGTTATTCTCACACTTTAAAGTAGTGTGTACACGAAGCGAAAATCGCCGGTAACATATATACTAACGCGGCTGGCATGACAGGTTTAATGCTCGCTGGGCCGGGCACTGGGTAAGACCGCTTACGTATGCTCGGTATCTGTTAAAAAATTACGTATGCTCGGTATCTGTTAGGGTAGCATATCTGCCTGCCGTCGAATAAAGCGTTTTATATTCAACCGCACCGAAACAAATCATGGCATACGCTACAATAACATGCACGCTGCAGCTGCGCTGGTAGAAACAGTGCGTGCTCCAGTACTCATCAGCGCTTGCCAGTGAAAATTCCAGCGCTTCCAGCGCTTCGCAGTGCGCACCAGCAACACAGCGGTTGAGCCAGCGCCCCTACCAGTGCGACACAGCTTTTCCCAGTGCGCCCAGTGAAGGGCCAGTGATTACAAGCGTGTACCAGCGTCTCCAGCGTGTACCAGTGCCAAAAAAACATACTCGCATAACGCTGTTTTTGCAATAAGGAAGGTATAGCAAGGCATTGAAAACTGGTACTGGGAGCGAGAAAGAGGACACAGCTTCGTTGGCGTGTTCCCACGTGGTCGAGCTATGTTCGACTACAGCTTGCTTATTCATAGGAATTTATGGGCAATGTCTTTTACATTTCTGTAAAATCGGGAAACCAACACTGCAACCGCAACTGACGTTCGCAAGACATGCGTTTTGTCAAAGTATTTCAAGTACTTGTGAACTTTGAGGTATTAAACTTTACTTTAACGCAGAACGTCCGGACTGAACTGTAGCTGTGAACCACGGTTTTCAATCTTCGTGTGCACTAGAAATTATTGATCACCGACAATTCCACTGGTCCTTGTTTTCCTGTGACACGCGCTACTGGACATCAAGGCCTTAACAATTCGAACCAGTTCTCATTGTTCCTGATTTGATATAAACTGTGAATCAACTTTGGCATATATCCGCATTCCATGGGACGTGGCATGCAGGTATGTGCCCAACGGCACTATGGAAAAAGTATTCTGACATACGCGATAAGTATTCAGCTATTAATTTGATTACCAGTTTATTGTTTCCGTGATGCACTAATACCTTCTCATAATAATTTGAGTATTTACAAAATTGACAAGGTGGCCAAGACAACACAAGCTCGTAGAAGAATAGCCAGCTGAGTATATATAATGGACAAATTGGCTTTGACAAGAAACGAAACTTTAAACACGAATAACGTCCAACTTTAAAAGAAGGCATGAAAACTGTGACAATGAAAGAAAGATGAACGACGTGGTGCACTTGTGCTTCTCTGTTGGCATTGAAATGATTTATATGTGTAACAGACATAAGTCGACAAAATAAATGATTCTCACTGAGATATAATTTTGTATTTCTTTATTTACTCATTACAGTACCCACGGCCCCTTTCGACATTACAGTGGAGAGGGAGAACAATACTAATATAGGCAAGAAAAACCGGATACTTGAAAAAAATCTACAACTGTAAGTAAGCAAAGAAGCAGAAAATACTTAGTAACGAAAGACACAAAGACAGACACCCCACAGAAGATCACGAGGACTATTTACAATACAAGGTCTGCAAAGAGGAAGCAAAGGAGAGATAGCAGTAGCCCTGCCATGAGGCCGTTTGTTAGACTCGCGAATTACTCTGGGGAAAAACGCCATTTTGAAGTAGTTCATTGTACACATTGCCTTGTGGATCTCGTGAACATAACGAATGAGGTGTAATCAAAATTGTGTGAGTAATAATTCTGCTTAATTTCATAGATGCTTTAGAATATATACTATGAAAAGCGATTGAATCCTAAGGGGCCCTGCGACACTTATTCGATAACCATATTTATGGTGTCCTTCACACAATACCTTGCTGCCACTCTTTTTGATAATGTCGTTAGCATGGTTGCTACGAACCATGGGTGTCTGGTAGCAGACACCTCCACGGTCACAATACAGCGTAGTCAATCAGTGTAGTTGCATATAGGCTTTGGTATGGTAGTTCTAGTTCACTATACGCCTTGGGCGTGGCTACATCTCGGCTTGCATGCAAGACGCATTCCACGCAACGCCAGCGTGCGCCGCGCGTCGCATTTTCGCCTCGCTAAAAACGCGGCATGCTTTACCATCTTTTTTTTCTGGCATACCATAATCTCGCTCGCAAACGAGTTGTGTTCGTTGTTCTGAAAATACATCATTTAAAAACAAGAAAGATTTGTTTCTGAGGAAGTGTAAGAAAGGTTTGTGCTGAACAAAGGTTTTTGTTTTAGCTGTTCTTAGCAATCACTCATATTGCCTAGCTACCACCATGTCAATATCTCATGCCACTTGTCCTGTCAAGCCAATCAAAAGCGAATGGTCTTACACTATATGTGTCACTGTAGTCCGAAGCCAAGGTAGTTCGTCTCGTGAATGAAAACTATAGCAGCTTCGATTTCAGTTTTGCCAGTCGCACGACGATATCAGTGCGTTTCACAGCACCAGAAGAACTAATAAAAATACATGCTCTAAATGTGTCGCAGGGCCCCTTTAAGTATTACCTACTCTGCTGCAGTGGCTCTCATTCAAGGCTTTCTTATGCACTGTACTCGCTAAAGTGGCGGTTGTAATTAACGTAAACAAGTCGTCACATCTATGTTGTAAATGCTCTCATTATATCAATGACCCATGCTGCCAAGGATTCCTAAAGCAGCAGGCGTGTCAAATAAGGGTCTAAAACTGGTTTTATAAAGTATCTTATCTGGGGCGAGAGGCAAAATTCTTGCATTTTTCTAAGAAACCTAAAACACTTCGAGATTTGCACGCGACATATTGGATATTGCGAAGCCAGGATAATTCTGCAGGAAAACAGATTTTCTCACGTGTATGTCCACGCGCCAAGTGTTACGCCACATCTATTCGAGTACAAATTGTTTTTCAGCACCGTGTGATTACGTTGTTGCTATAGCACTAAATCGAACTTCACAAAATGTTTTGTGAAGCGAACCCACGTGGACTCAGACTCACGAAATGTTTCACCTACAAAACTCACTTTGACTCAGACTCACCAATGTTTTCGTCAACAGAACTGACTTGGACATGGATTCACTGAACTTTTCTTTACACGTGCTTACACGGATCCAGACTCACGATTATTTTCGCCAGCCTGACTTACTCGTCAATATATTTTTTTTCGAGTGGGCTCAGACTCTGTAAATGTCACTCAGTTGGACTCACACAGACTCAGACTACGAAAAATATTGTTCAACCAGTTCACTCAGACTCAAACTTACGAAAATAATACTTAGCCGAAGTCCGAGAGACCAGAAGTTTTGTCAACCGGACTCGCTGGAACATAGACTGACCAACAATTTTCCGAAGCGGACTCACTTGGTATACAATCACCAAACTTTTTTTCAAGCAGTGGTGCTTGGACAAACATAATTGATTTCGCATTCGGCCAGGCCAAAAACAACTGTCAAAGGACCGGCATAAACAGCTTATGTAGAACAGCTTATGGACCGGGTTTGCAAGTGGGAGTCAATCTTCCGGATGTGTGGGGTTTATTGTGCCGAAACCACCATATGATTATGAGAGATGCCACAGGGGAGTACTCCGAAAATTGTGACCACCTCGGGTTCTTTAACGTGCACGCAAACCTGAGAACACGGCCCAACAACTATTTCGCCACCTTCAAAAATGCAGCCGCCAAAGCCAGGATTCAATCCCGCGACCTGTGAGTCAGCTGCCTGGTATACCTTCCGGTAGACCACCGAAATGGGGCGTGTGAGCCAATCTTGAAAAAATGATATGATACATTATGATCGCTTTAAACATTTTCGATGCACCTTAATGTTGGCAGTGAAGAGAGATAACTCTTACAGACAATGTTCGCAATATTTTGGGAGGAATGTGTAACTTTGGGCTAAGATTAGGTCAAGGAACTACTGGGGAACTGGTTTTTTATTAGTTTTGTGTTTTTACTTATTTTTTTTTTTTTGCGCCTTATGGCACGCGCGCCATTTGTTTTCAGTGGGCGAGCGCGTACGTGGGTGTTTGGCCGAGCAACCACGCACGCTTAAATGAAGTACTTCCACGTCCTTTTCCGTTCGAAAGCTTGATCACACTATTTGTGAACGAAAAAAGTACTTCGCATTATGTAATGAAACTTTTCTAAAAACGCTCGTTAAATTGCAGGTGGTTTCGTAGTCCATAGTTCACTCACTAAAAGTGCAAACAATGCACGAAGTTGAGCTCACTGTCTTTTGCAAATCCAAGGAAACCACGCCTAAAACATTGTGGAAACACAGTATTATAAGTTTCGGCACTTGGTTATGGCACTGTAAAGTTTTGAATAACACCCAGCAAAGTGGTCTGGTCGTGATGCTGCTTGACTGTGACCCGTAAAAGGTACACGTAATGAACCCAAGGAGTGAATAATTCCGGAGCACTACACTATAGAGCGACAGTCGTTATCACAACGTGGTTTCGGCACGTTCAGTGCGTGTAATGTTCATATCTGTTACGAATTATAGAAATGCCAACTTTGCCTTAGGTCACTCTCACGCTTTGGCAATTTGATTGATTGCTTATAACAATAGGGGCTTTTAGCTTGTACGTATACTTGTTTCATTTATCCGTCTATGTGGCCGCCTACGGGCTTTAGGTCTCCTGGCCGTTTCAATAATGGGATTTCTACAAACATGGTCATTTCGCAACATGACTGTATGATGATCATAAGTGACAAGTCATAACATAGAAATCATGACATGTATCTCATGAATGTCATGAAGTACATGCCATGATGTTGCGGCTCTTGAGGAGGTTTCGTTCGCATAACATATTGCAAAACTGGTGTATTATGACATGACTGCATAAGGAACATAAGTGACAGGGCCTGACATGGAAATCATAATATGCATGTAATATAAGTCATTACCATCATAGGCTCATCGTGCGCTCGCGGTCATTTTGCTAGCTTCACATCTCATATACAGCAAATTTGGTATTACGTAGCGTGAATGCATGACGTAGGTTGATGATGATGGATGATGAACTGGGGAAAACACGATAATCTTGACGTGTGCGTCACGTAAGAGTATGACTACATACCTTGCTAATGACACGCTCGCGGTCATTTCGCTAGCTTCACTTAAGCTACCTTTGCTATTACGTGACGTAAATCGATGACGAAGGAAATGAGATGTCCAAACATTATAATCATGATATGCGTGTCATGTAAAAAGGGATCACATGCTACGCTCATAGCGCGCTCGCGGCCGTTTCACTAGCTTCTCATATACCGAATTTCATATAACGCGACGTGAAGGGGCGATGAACACATATTCTAGGCGCAAACATGATAATCTTGACATCAAAGTGATTGACTTCATACTTTACATGGCTACTACTGCCGGTGCTGGTATTGCCAACGTTCGTGGTGCCGTCGTTACGTGACTATAAACAACATACTTGCAACTTAACTGTATACCTGAGGGCGCACATTTCTACTAGCGTTTATTATGTACCACATTCGTGCGCCTCATAACGTTTTGCTGATTTGAAAGTGGCGCATAACCATCCTCATTCATGATTCGCATAACATCTATTCTCTCTCTACGTGGCATTTGGCACTTTTTTCATTATGGGTTTGATACACCCGTAGCCGCGGATAAACTTTCGCGAGAACGGCTTGTTAGAGGTCGACGCCATCGGCACACCCACCTTTCACCGGAACTTCAGGTTCCCCTAAGGTGATACGGATCACTAGTGCAGAAAAAATTGCGCTAAAATAGTGAAAGACACCACAAAGAAGGAACACTAAACATATGGAGCGCTCGATCTGTGGACAACATTTTTTTGGCATTGGAGCGAAGGCTATAGAGAGTCAAATCGCAGGCATTCTACCACCAGTAAATGTAGTTTCACAACAGCGCCCGTGCTTTCACCGTGAAATATAGAAGTTCCCACTTTATTTGCTACATAAAGCTAATTGAGCCATAACACAGCTCCCACCATTAGCATAGTCGTATTTACTTTAATTTATTCGTTGTGACTTCGCGTTATCGAACGAGCGAGAAAATCCCGCCATTTTACTTGCACCTCAAGCGCTAAGCAGCGTCTACGTCTACATGCAACGCTGACGTTGCGCCTTTGTCACTTTCAATAGCGTCAAGAGCCGTGCGCCAAAACGGACCACTTCGCGTAGGGTGACATGCGCAGAGGCTCTACCGCCGTAGCTTTCCCTTCAGTGCCAAGAAAAGTTGTCGTCGATTATAGTATTGATTCTTTGTAGTGTCTTTTACTATTTTAGCGCAATTTTTCTTGTAGAAAATGAACCTACAGGTCCCTCAAGACATCATGATCGCTGGCATGTTCATTCCCTCTGATGTGATGAGTGCGCAGCTCTACGAGTGTCATATCGCAAGGATGTATACTATATATATTTATAGCACTGCGGCGTCTCTCTCACTCACATACACTTAGTGACCTGGAACAGCGCCTCCTCTATTCAGTGCCCGGGCGTACACTCTCTTCAGGTCGTCGAGCGCAAGCTCCGCCTACGCTCACCGATGCCGCATGGTGGCGCTGTGCCGGTAGACTACGGAGCGAACCAAGACATATCGGGCCAAATACGAAGGGGTAGACACAGTATGCAGTGCGTGTGGAGAGGAAGAAGAAACTGCCGAACACTTGATAATGTTCTGTAAAGGGCTTCACCCACTAGTTCAGGATGATGGCGCAGAGTTTTTCAAAGCACTGGGGTTTAGGGACCGGGAGGGCAAAATAAACTTTAAGCGGGTAGACTTAACTAGAAGGAGGTTATCTGATTGGTGGCTAAAGTCAAGGCACGAGTGAAAATTAAACTCTTCACTGCAAAGTACGAATCCCCAAACTCTTTTTTACGGAAAAAAATATAGTTTTTGGTTCATTAGGTATTACGGCTTGGTGGCGCTAGCCACCGCCCGATCTAAAGGGTACAGCCATATCTATCCATCCATCCATACGGGGCATTCTTTCATAAAAGTACAGACTGGCAAAGGGTCAAGCAGGAGTGCAAGGAACATTTATAGCTAAAAGGGAAAGTGGCAGGGCAAATGACACTCCTTGATTTCGTGTACTAGTGGACAGGAGCAAAGGCCAGAGAGGAAAACCAGGCAATGGTGGATTGTATATCAAAGGACATTCAGGAGTTAAAAGGAAAGTGCGAGATAATTATACTAGGAGATATGAATGTACACATAGAAGATATAGATGGGTATACCGACCCGACAGGTAAAATGATCATGTATATGTGTAAAAGGCTTGATTTGATCATTTGAAATAGTACCGAGAAGTGTCAAGGGCAAATAACATGGGAGGTAGGAAGGCTGCAGTCGACGATAGATTACGCACTGATGTCACATAGGATGTATGATAAGCTCAGGGGAATGCACGTAGATGAAGGTGGCTCGAGAAGTCTGGGTAGTTATCTTAAACGTATCAAGATAAGTTTTGGAAGAGCAGTGAAAGTGGGAAGGAGACAAAATGAGCAACTACAGGAAAATTTTTATTCAGAAAGGCAAATTGAAATAGCCACTAAAGAAATTGAGAAAGTAATCACTGAGGATAATAAAACAGTGTGGACATACACGAATCTAGCAGGAAGACTGTTTGAGCTCGAGCTCGCTAAGGCACGTGACAATTCGTCCCGGAAAAGAAGACACAAACCCAAAATTTGGTGAAATGAGGAAGTTACGAGAGCCATAGCAAAACGTCAGGAAGCCTCTAGGGAACACAGACATGCTGATCAGCTGGGTGAACTGACAGATGATGTTGAAAGAAAATGGGAAATCCTTATAAGCTGTAGAAGGGATGTATCCCTTCTGATCAATGAAAAGATTAAACAAAAGGGAGCCCAGTGGCTGGCAGAAATACATAAGAAAGATAGAAAGGTGGTGGCGAAATTTTGGAACCATCTAAACTCCCGAAGAAATGAGACGAGCCTAAAGCAGAGGTTTATAACTTCAGCTGAAGGTGCTAGCCTAGAAGGGGACGAAGCTATTGAATATATAAGAACAAGGGTGACAGAAAATTTTCAACAAAGAAGTGCTTTATGCACCACAATAAACAAGAATGAATCAAGTAGCGCAATGGCTCCATTTTCACAACAAGAGTGGGAAAGGGCTGAGAAAAGCCTTTCTAG
Organism: Rhipicephalus microplus; assembly: GCF_043290135.1. Lineage (NCBI taxonomy): Eukaryota > Metazoa > Arthropoda > Arachnida > Ixodida > Ixodidae > Rhipicephalus > Rhipicephalus microplus. The sequence continues at coordinate 60,640,377 of NC_134700.1, read as the reverse complement.
TAGTACATCAACAGGCCCAGATGACATTCCAATTATACCGATAAAGACTTTAGGCCCGAAGTCTAAGCAGGCTACGAGAGAGGCAGGGAGCAAAAGAATCATCGATGGAGAATTTCCCGACGGATGGAAACTGAGCAGGATGAGCATGATCTATAAATGAAAGGGGACGAAGCTGACATAAACAACGACCGTCCTATAACAGTGACATCAGTGGTCTACAGGCTATCGATGCAGATTATAAAGGAAAGACTGCAGGCATGGATAGAGAATGAGGGGGTGCTGGGGGAACTGCAGAATGGGTTTCGGAAACACAGGAGGTTGGAATACAATCTGTTCTCACTGTCGCAGTGCATCGAAATAGCAGCAAAGAAACACAGGCCCCTCTGGCTAGCATTTTTGGATAACAAGGGAGCGTACGATAGCGTGGTTCAAGAGGAATTATGGGGAATACTGGACACACTAGGCATGGAAGATGTAGTCACTAATCTTTTAAAGGATATCTATAAAGGTAACAAGGTAAATAAAAAGTCGGAAAAACAGGTATCCAAGCCTGCAGAGGTAAAACGGGGGCTTAGGCAGGGGTGTCCCCTGTCTGCCTTATTATTCATGTTGTACCTTTCGGATAAGAGGCCAAATTAGAGGGAAGTGGACTTGGCTTCAACCTCTTTTTCGTCAAACAAGAAAAACTAATAGGCACTACCAGCATTGATGTACGCAGATGGTATAGTGCTAATGGCCGACAACAAGGAATATTTGCAGATATTGGTGGACATCTGCGGTAATGAGGGAGATAGGTTAGATTACAGATTCAGTAAGGAAAAATCACCAGTGAGATTTTTGATGACAATGAAGGTAGTGAGCTTAGAATACAGGAGGTCACGCTAGAGATAACAGATCAATACAAATATCTGGGCGCATGGATAAGCAATGGGGCCGAGTACGTAAGGGAACACGAAATAGACGTGTCGACTAAAGGTAACAGGAATGCAGCACTGATGAAAACTAGGGCACTCTGGAATTACAATAGGTATAATGTTGTGAGAGGAATATGGAAAGGGGTCGTGATTCCTGGTCTGACGTTCGGCAATGCGGTCCTGTGCATGAGATCCGTAGTTCAAGCAAGATTAGAAATTAAGCAACGTGAAATAGGTAGGCTTGCCTTAGGAGCTCACGAGAATACACCAAATCAGGGAGTACAAGGTGATATGAAGTGGACATCATTTGAGGGCAGGGAAGCTAGCAGCAAGATAAAATTTGAGAAGCGATTGAGAGAAATGGGGGAGAAGCGTTGGGCTAGGAAGGTATTGAGCTACTTGTACATGAATAATGTCGATAGAAAATGGCGGAAGCGAACCAGAAAATTGACTGGTAAATACTTGGAAAACAGCAGGGGGCGAAACCAAAAAGAATTATCGGTTAAGAAGAAGGTGAAGAAAGCTGAGACCGATATGTGGAAAATTGGCATGATTAAAAAGTGTGCACTAAAGATCTATCGAACTTTTAAGCAGGAAATTGCCAAGGAAAGGATCTATGATAATACTCGGGGTATTTCTCTACTGTTTGAGGCCAGGACGGGAGTATTGCGAACCAAGACATATCGGGCCAAATACGAAAGGGTAGACACAATAGCAGTGCGTGTGGAGAGGAAGAAGAAACGGCCGAACACTTGATAATGTTCCTTAAAGGGCTTCACCCGATAATTCAGGGTGATGGCGCATAGTTTTTGAAAGCACTGGGGTTTAAGGACAGTGAGGGCAAAATAGACTTTAAGCGGGTAGAATGAACTAGAAGGAGGTTATCTGATTGGTGGCCTAAGTCAAGGCACGAGTGAAAGTTACACCCTTCACTGCAAAGTACGAATCCTCAACCTCACTATTTAAGGGGAAAAATAAATCTAGTTTTTGGTTCATTAAGTATTACGGCTTGGTGGCGCTAGCCACCGCTCGATCTAAAGGGTACAGCCATATCCATCCATCCAACCATCGACGGGATGCTGGCGCTGAACGGCTGCGCGTATTACGAAGCTCGGGAATCATGTTTTCATGCTTGTTAATCAGCAGCCGTGCTTCTTCACTGCTTTCACGTATGCAGGGAGGATGAAAAGTAACACGAACATAGCGGCACGCTGTTTTTACCGGAATGTCAGGCCGTGCTACCGGTTTGATATACGCGTTCGAGTTTTACGGCATTCTCTTTTTATTTTCCCTTTCAAGCTTTGAAACCTCATTATTTGCATGCCTTAGTATACAATATTGCTGTGTATCACTGCATATCTGGGGGAATTATTAGATTGACTTTTTTATTTAGTTTTCATTCGTTACAAAAAGAAAACTCGCCGGTCCCCTTATAGATTAAGCTGAGACCACTGAAAGGCACAACCTATCTTACCCTTCTTCCTATTCAATGCACTGAATGTTTCCTACTTCCCTTCGGGATCTTTCTGCGCCCAGTATGGTTTTCTTACTGCCTCAAGTATTGGAGAGAAAGCTAGCTAGCTCTCTGCCACTCAGTTGGTTATGCACTGCTCTCATTATCAGCCCAACTCAACCATGCGAAGATGCTTTGTGATGCCGTCAAGTTATGCGATCTTCCAATACGTCACAAACATTTATGATATGTGACGTCATATAATGATGTTTTCGTGTAATAATGATTTGCGCATCACTATTGTTCACGCCGCTGACGCGAAAAAACGCCGGACACCGTCCGGGATCACTTTTCGCTTTTGATTTGGCATTTAAAACTGTCGCTTTCATGCCCAGTACGGCTGTAGCTCGATTAAATGGCTGCTTCCGTGCTTCCGCTGAGTTTTGGGGTGGCGTGCTTGTAGTAATCAGGCAGAACAATTGGTCTCCTAACAAATCCTCGTACAGAAGTCTAATAGGTAGCCGTCATTTATAACCCGACTATATTATCGATTATGAGTAGTGGGGGCTTAAGACTACCCGTCACGTTTGGCAACATGGCATTCGGTATCACTAAATGCAAGTGCACTGCATCCGAACAGTCAACAAATGAGTCTATCAATAACAACATTGCCTCGCGATCTCAGTCATGTGCAATGCTAACATTACGCCCCGATGCTGAATGGGAGCCCATGGGCACCACACTGCCATTCGGCCTCTACTCTGCTCGCTAACGAATTAAGAGGCCAGAGGGAAGAAGAAAGAAACAGAGCTCAGCAGCCCGATATTAGTGCTACAACAATTCGTCCACGAACATACAGACAAGCTCAAGCAACTGACCAAAAGCTGCATTTTTCATGTCTGTCACCTTGTCTGAATTTGAGAGTCGGTATGAGGCTTCTGACTTTAACAGCACCTGTTCAAAACATAGTCCATAATTGCAGAAATCACGCCGCACATGGAGCTGTTTTTGTTTATTTCATGACTAAATGGTGAAATCACCTGTCGAAATTCCTAATTATCTTACAATTTCTTTTTCTCGGTGGTATTACATGTAATCCTTTGCGAAGGGAACGGAGAATGAAATATATCCCTTGAAGCAGTCTAGTGGCATATAGTGCTATTTAGTGCATGAACTACAGGCTTGCGCATAATTTGCTATGCCACTTGGGAGTTGCGAGAATCAGGAACCATTAGGAACCCAAGCTTTTATTATTAGCTTCTGGCAAAGGCTTCTCTCAAAAATCGAATTTTAGTTAGTCAAAAAAGCAACCTTCAATTAAGTGAATGCCATAGTGACAAAACGATCTTCTGCGGATTACTTGCATGAGCTTTCTGGTATCAGCCTAGCTAGCAGACGACGCGCGAGCGCCTCGATCAAGTAGTCGCGAACGACACGTGCCCTTGAAATAAGCTGGGTGTCCAAAACAACAAGTGCTCTACGAATCCCATTTCCAAGTTTCTAATGCATTCTAAACAATATGTATACAGCTGAAACCCGAGCCATATAGCAGCTTCGAATGCAGCCGTGGCACTCATTTGCGCGAGAGACGGTGTGGCGGCATCTCTACTCCAGTTGCGGCGACATGCGGTGAAACGTCGCACTAGCACCGACGGCTGCTTCTCATTGAAATCCGCTCCTTCGCCCGGGCACTGAAAAAATAGAGGAGGCGCTGCCTAGAGAAAGTATTCAACCATCACAGCTTTGTGCATGTGGTGTCCAAAGTAATGTCCCACATTGGCTATTGGTTAAACAACTGCCTGCAGGTCTTACGGTCCATAACTGGACGCGCCTTTCTAGCTGGCAACACTTTCATCAGGTAAGGAAGCATGAACGTCGATAAAATTTGCGTGAACAGCCCTTTTTTGATTTGAGGCCAAGTCTAAGCGGGTCTGCCAACTAGCACGATTTAAAGAATAAGAGGTGTCAATGCTGAAACGGTAAAATACGCTACGTATTAAAGTACTAAATGCGATTCGCGGCATTGCGGGCCTACCTCTGGCATGCTAGCTTCACGTAGCACTGATCCCCACGATTTAGGCTGGTCACATGTGGTATACTTCCGTCGGTTTTTCAGGGTTTCAAAATGTTGAGTTCGTGTACGAGCGATTTCAAAGACTAATATTCGCAGAAGCTGAGGGGATACATCTGTACAACCAGCTTTCAACTCACTAAAACAAAGGCACACAATATTGATCATATTAGCTCTAAATGTGCACGCTTGTGTTGCTTTCGCTGCCTGTTTGTCGTGCAGTCATTCTTTTTCACAACCCTGTTTCAATTGTGCAATGCGACAATGACGCACGAAAAAGGTGGCTAATGAAACCACAGGAATGTAATATGTTGGGTATTCTAAAATACGGGTGTGGGTTGGGGGATGGCGACGCCGTGACCATCCATGTAAACTCTTTCAGAGGAAGTTTTCAGTAAGGTTGTTTATATCAATTCATAAATATATCACGTGTGAGTAATGCATGTCATGTAAATATCATTACCAGATTAAAGACACTGATAACATGTGTTTCAAGAACAAGATCGAGAGTATAGCCCTCGTTATGTAAAATATTGGTTATAAAAAGGGAGGAACACCATAATCAAAAAAGTAAATTTAGGTTAGCAGTTTCACGAAGCAATTACTGAGGCTGCACGTTAAAGAAATCCAGGTGGTTGAAATTTCTGGAGCCCTGTACTATGGTGTCTCTTAAAATCATTTCGTGGTTTTTGGACGCTAAACTCTACATATCAATCAATCAACTTACTGAGGCTCGCTGACATTCAGGTCAAGCTGTGCGTTTTTGCTAGTTCAACATCAGCATGAGCATTAAGTTGGTGACTTTGACTTCAAGTGAGTGCAGTGGAGAAAAACCTTAGTCACTTCGAGATCGAATTATTCCGGTTGAGCGAAAGTTATGGTGAGTCTGTATCGAAGCAAGTTCCTGAAGCAAAATATAACATTTCAGCGAGTCTCCAATTTGTGACTAGCCTATCGCCCTACAATTACCTTAACGTTTTTATAACTGAAGAACGACTGTGCATAATGTTTAAGCTTTAAATGATCCTAAGCATTGATCTTCTAATTTGACGTATAAAGTGCTTGTCTTTAGTGTCCCATAATTCAAGAAGCATGAAGCCAATTGTGGGCTAGCAAAGGCAAACATAGTTTTTTCTCCATTTATATTGCAACTTTCAGTGCGTCTTTGTAAAATGTTCAGTGGAAGCATTTGAAAGAGGTGGATTCCACACTGATGAAGTGCACTTTGGTATCAGCGTGTTCTTGAACACCAAGTTCACTGTATCCTTATGTAATGTTTGCTTCTATTGTAGAGCAAATTATGAAAATTGTGAGTATGAAGTGCCTTCATTTGCAGTATGGAGAATGGTTGCGGAAGGAAGAGGGCAGAGTGAAAAAGAGGTGACCAAGCTACTCGCGAGCCAGTGCCAGCTCGTCCTCTTCATCCGCCCTAGGATGATCTATTTCCCCGTTCACAGACGATGCCCACTGGGTGAGTTGGTTGGGAGGTTGGCGTTGATAAGCTCAACGTGCCCTACATGTGTCAGCTGTGTTTTGCTTGAACGCCGACCATAGCTTGTGACGCTCAGATGACGTATGTAACGTCGCTGAGGTGGTTTATAATTACAAGTGGTCCGGAGAGGCGGGAGAAGAACGTTCAGCACAAACTACGTTGCGGACATGTGTCCACAACCACACAAGATCACCTTTTCTGTAAGACATGACGTGATGGTGGGCGTCGTACCAAGTCTTGGAGAGCTGTTGAGATGCGATTGCTTGGAGGCTTGGATACGACAGGCTTCTAATGCGGGATAGTGAATAGGGAATCTCTGGTTTCACATCCAATACAAAATGCAGAATGGTGTCGATACAACTGTGACGGGAGCGGTGCTCTGAGCACAAAAAAGGCCAGTATCCATTCGTCTCGCGTTTGCGCTGTTGTATGCGTATGCATTGTAGGGCAGTACTTCGTCAAATTGTTTGTGCTTGGCATCAGCGTCTACGGACAGTGTGTTCATTAGCGTCCTGTTGCTCCACTCTATGAGGCGATTGTTCTGTGGGTGATACTGGATCGCAAGGCGGGTTTGGCTGGTAGATAGGCACATAATCTATTGAATGATGTGAGCGACTAACTGACGTGCCCGATCGTTAATGACGACTCGTGGAGAGCCATGACGTAGAAATATAACGCCAAGCAAAAACTGCGACACTAAAGGCTGTTGCAGAAGGTATTGCACTTTCTGCTAAGCGCGTCAGGTGGTCGACGCAGACTATGACTCAGCGACAGGCATCGGTTGAACGTAGAAACAGACCTAGGAGGTTTACACCAACAGTCCGTGAAGGACAAATAGGAGGTGGTACGTGATGGAGAAGTGTGGCTGGCGTAGTCGTGACACGCTTGTCAAGTGGACATTGTTCGCAACCCGCTACGTATTTTGCGTATAGCGTCCTATTCTGGGCCAATAAAACCTTTTCTGTATGTGATGAAACTTTCTCGCTAAACCTATGTGTCCGCTGGTTGCGTCATCATAGCAGAACCATAAAAGTTGAGAACCTATAGTGCGTGGAACTACCAGATGCAGACAGGCGCCTTTGACCAAATAATTCTTCCTGTATAAGACAGCGTCAAGAACTAGAAAAGAGCTTCAATTGGCGGGGTCATTCGCGGAGGCAAACAAGTGATCTAAGCAACGTTCTTTGTGCTGTGCGGCTCGGGAAGCCACGATGCCAGAGAAATGAGAGCCCATAGCGGTGATAAAATGGTCAATAATGTCAGCTTCGCGCTTCATAGTTGGTAGAGGAAGCATTGGCAGGCAGTCAGCGTCCGTGTGGCAGTTACCGCTCTTGTAGTAGACTATGAAGCTAAATTCTTGTAATCATCGGCTCCATCACGAAAATTGGTCAGAGGGGTATCAAAGCCCTACTAACCAGCAAAGACAGTGACAGTCGGTTATGACTGAGAAGTGATGGCACTAGATTAAGGGATGAAGCTTGTGTACAGTGTAAACGACGGCGAGACATTTCTCTGACTGGATAGCTACGCTCTCACTTCCTTAGTGACCGACTTACATAGGTGACGACTTGTTCAGCATTTTCGTGGCGTTCAACGAGTACCTCTCCGAGACCGACTCCACTGGCATTGCTGTGAATTTCTGTGGTAGCAGAAGCTTCAAAATGGCCTAGAATTGGCCTGGAAATAAAAACGAACTGTTATTGCCTAAACGCTGACTCACAATTTAGTGTCCAGTGGAAAGAGACGGCCTTGTGCAGGAATCCATTCAGTAGCTCGGCTTTTTCAGCAGAATGAGGCGCAAGGCGATGAAAGTAAGAGCATAAGCTCAGAAAGCTTCGCAGCTGCCAGAGACAGAGTTGCTGCTTGAATCTGCGGATAGTGTCAAGTTTCTACGAATTTCACCTCACGTCAGCTTTTCTGTCAAGGTGTCCCAGAACCAGTGTTTCACTTTTCCTGAAGCGACATTCTTTTTTTGTAAATTGTGTAGACAGTTTTCGCGGAACATGTAACAACAAGATCGAAGCGATGATTAAGTTTCTCAAGAGTTCGGTCAAGGATAACCACATCATCCGGGTAACATAAACTGATTCGTTGTTTTAGGCCCCGCATGACGATTCCGATATAGCGCTCAAACGTTGACTGAACTATTCACAATCCGAATGGCATAGCATTAAATTCAAACAAACCTTCTCGCGTAAGAAAAGCTGTCTTTGCTTTATCAGTTGGATCCATGGGAATCTGCTAATACCTGTATTGCTAGCTAATCGAAGGAAAATAGCAAGCTGAATGCAGGCAAACAATAACGTCTATATGTATTGCAAGCATCGTTCCCAACTCGTGAGCGAACAAGAGTCTTTGGGTTATTCAACTATTATTTCAAGTTATTACCGAACCTTTTTCACAGTATAAGCGCCTTTACGTATTGTGCTAATCAAGGGAGCTACGAGAAAAGGAGAGCAACTACACGATGAAGCGGTTGGAAAGGTTAAGCAGGCCATACAAGAGTCAAAGTTTTTGACACACTGACCCTAACAAACCTTTGAAGTTTAAATATGATGCTTCACCCGTAAGAGCGGGCGCCATACTTCCCCGTCACGTCAATGGCACAGACGATGACATTAGATTTTGTTCCAGAGCTTTGTTCACAGCAAAGCGAAACTCCCAGCTAGAAAAGGAAGCATTGGTCTCTGTATTTAGTGTGACCCGAGTAAGGACTACTTATATGGCAATCACTTTGATTTGGTGACCGACCATAATCCCCTGACGGGTTTGTTTAAACCAGGAAAAGTAATTCCTCCCATGGCTGCAGCAAGGATTCAGAGGTGCGAACTTCCGTGGACAATTACGATTATAAATTGCAGTATCACAGCAGAACAGAACATTAGAATGCTAATTCTCAAGTCACCAGTCATTACCGAACAGCCCAAACATTACAAGCACAGAAAATCACCCGAGTATATCTGGCAGTGGGAATGCTTGAAAAAAAAAAAGGCGAGCAGTATCAGGGTTGTGAATTTTACGGAGAAGAATCGTTTGCTGCGAGGGAAATGTTGAATTAAGAAAGGCTGGCTACAATTTCTGTCTGTACAGCAGATCCGCTTCTGGTAATACTTCAGCAAAAATGCTGAGCTAAATATAGACCAAGGGTTGTTCTACCGGGGACAGCGCATCGTGCTTTTTTTAAGCACGATGCGCATCTAAGCATCTCGGACTTGCTTCATTAAACATACCCAAGCATGGTGGCAATAAAGAACATTGCGAGGTCCCTGTTCTGGTTTCCGGGTATAGACGGTGAGATTGAATGATTGAAGGTAGGATGTCTTGCCTGTGTGCAGTCCGCGGCAATGCCTCGAGTGCAAACACATTTACCATTACCATGGCCCACAAGAGAATTGACCCAGAAGAGAAAGGAGAAAAATGAAACCAGTTGCAGGCGGACTATGCAGGTCCTATTGATGGGCACATGATATTGGTAGTCATGGATTCTAGAACGAAGTGAATAAAAGCTGTCCTAATTTATTCTGCAACTGCAGAAGTGATAGTTGGTGGCTTCCATGCATAAGTTTGCGAGGTTCGGTATAATTTGTACTCTTGTGACAAATATTAGACTTTACTAAGTTCATGGGTTTGTACTTCACAATTTTCTAGTGCAAAACCAAAGAAAAGACGTGACTGCAGCGCCCTATCATCCTCAGTCAAATGATTTAGCAGAGAAAGCCATAAGAAAGTTACAAGATGGCTTGTAGAAAAACGAAGAAATTCCGCTACAAACTCGCATGTTAAAGGCCCGGTTTGATTTCTTCTCCTCAGTAAAACTACTGTGGTCAAGTACAAACCACAGAGAATTTCTTCACAAAATGTCTCAGATGTCAAAGTATAAGGCAAAAACTTCTAGAACCACTTTTTCAAACCACTAGGGGCGTCGGACAATACAAATGGCACATATGATTCCGTTATTCATTTTGTAAAAGAAATAAAGAGACTGCTATGTTGATATTGTAGGTACATCTCAGTGTCTAGTATCTTAGAATAGGTACATATATAGTCATAGTATCCTTTATGCACCTAATTTACTTTATCTATACTTGATGATTTGTTTACGATATTCAGAACTTTCGTAATTAGCATTTCGTAAATAAACTGAACTTAGCACCAATACTTCAGTTTCATATACCATTTTATCGGGTATCAGCGTTTTCGCTTCTTTTCTTTTTTCAGAAATTATACTGCCACTCAATTTGTCACCGATCCTCCCTGGTGGGTAAAACCATTCATCTGAAAATCAACGAATAAACCTAATAATTTCAAAAGCCTATTTCTTCGCTACCTTCACGAAGCAAGCAAAAGATTACTTCAACTTGGTACGCCAAACATCCTTTAGTAATGAACGATGTGAGTTCCTTTCAAAGCCGGTCAATAGAAAAGCACTTTTTCAGTTTTTGAGAAATAAGAAAGTTTTCCAGTACTAAGAAATATAGAATCTGTAGTATCATCACCAGTTGAACTGAAGGCCTTTTTCGAAGATATAGCTCAGGACCTGAATAGTCGCTTTACTACAATTCTCTTACACCAAGCCCAGTCCCCCCATAGGGCTGAGAATTCTGAAGAGGTCACACCTGCAGAACTAGCAAACGTAGTCAGAACACTACCCCATTCTGTTCCTTGTCCTCATGCCATGACGCCGTAGGTGATAAAATCGGTACATAAAATATACCTACTTGGCCTACTCGAAATTATTAATCACTAACTTAGAAGCTCTTAAATTCTGCCTGATTGGAGATTGAAAAAAGTGATTCCATTATTAAAAAAAGCAAGGCGCTGGGTTTACCTTAGATATTATCGGGCCCATTGAACTTATATCGCACCTAGTAAAACTCGTTGAAAGAATATTATATAGACGTATAGATCGATGGATGTCGGAAAAAATTACACTGAGCCAATGTCATATCGGATTCAGACGTGGTTGGTCCGTTTGGTGTGCTCACGTGGATCTTGAAAGCAAAATTAAACTTGCTCAATATCAGAAACAATATTCCGCTTTGGTAAACTTAGATATCATAAAAGCTTGTGATAGCGTGGAGCTTGTGAAACTGCCAGATTCGCTTCAGAACTTAAGACTGCCTCAATACTTGTTGGCCTGTATCCATGCTTTCTTAATTTATAGAGAATTTTAATGCTCGCAATCTGGTGTCAACTCTTTATTATATTGGCAAACGAGAGGTCTACTGCAAAGATTAGTACTGTCGTCCTTATTATTTCTTGCACTACTATGCACCATTCCCATACATCAAGAGTTACAGGTCTATGTATAAGCTGACGATATCGTATTTTTCGCTACGCGGGCGGACATTCACACACTGTACCTGATTCTGCAGACATACATGGATAGCCTGGAAACGTCGCTAGAGGGTATCGCCCTATGCCTCAATGTTAACAAAAGCACAATCATAGTTTTCGTTTAAAATGCCCCAGTGCGAATTTCACTAATGTACCAACAAGACGTCATACCTCAGGTCGAGTCAGTTAGGTACTTGGGGGTAACCTACACGAAACACTTGACGGGAGTCCCCACATAGAAAACGTGGCTGCTAAAGGAGCACGTGCCATAGGGATGCTGCACAGGCTCAGTAATTATCGTGCCGGTTTGCGTAGAGACGTGCTCGTCATGATATATTGCAAGTACATTCGACCGATAATAAAATTCAGCTGTGTTTTGTTTTCTGGCGCTCCGGCTTGCAAAGTTCGACCACTGATTCTGCTGAAACGCGAATCATTACGCTTTGCCTATAGCTACCTAAATATGTTGCGAAAAATATCCTACACGAAGAATCCAGCCTGCCTTCTCGTATCAATATTTTTCATATTCTAACAGTGCGAAAGTTCCTTTGAATCAATGCAACACCTCAGAGGAAGTAACACTATGTGTTCAATAACCAGCAGGCCTCATTTTTCAACCACCAATGGTGTAAACTACTGTGCCCTCAAGTAATATTTTCAGAGAAACTTGTGGACCCCTTAAGAGTTAACCTTTGGGAAATACTTGTACTCAACACTGTAGATATAATTAGGATTGAATTAGATGATATATATCCCAAGAATGCAAAACTTTACCATATCAGTATATAAATGGCATTTTGGAAGATCATTTGGCCAATCTAGAAACATCCATTGTGATAGCGACTGACGCTTCTGTTTATGAAGAGAACTCTGGCGTAGGAATTATATCATCCTCTGTAGATCAGGCTTTCTCAATTTGACTACCCGACTTTACCCCTACTTACCAAGTGGGGCTACTGGCAGTAGTCCTAGAATTGCATAAAGTGCCCCAACATCTATCAGCAGTGATTGTCTATCAGCAACATCAGCATCTATCAGCATCTATCAGCATCTATCAGCATCTATCAGCAACATCTATCAACAGACTGTCTCGCGGTCTGTACGGCCTTAAGCTCACCAACTTTTTCACGTGCTTCAGAAACTTTCTGCTCGCTCATTCTTAGACATGTGCGACTCGCTCGACTAGTTTGGGTACCAGGTCATAGAGGTTTAGCTCTCAATGAGCATGCAGATGCTCTATCTGTATCTTCACTTGATTGCCCTGTTTTACCTATTTTGCCTACTTCTGAATATATCACAACAGCACGCTTCGAAAAATGCACAGCGGCCAATAACTTGAAAAATCTCTTTTGTTTTTATCAGACTATCCACAGCTAAACTTTCCTCGGAAGAATAAGTGGTGTTCATCAAGAAAGAAAGAAATAGTGATTACAAGACTGCGTTGTCGAGTCCCTTCACTGAACTTTTAACTTCACAGGTCGGGTCTGGAACAGTCACCTTTGTGCCTTCACTGTAATGAGTGAATCTTTGGAGCACTTCTTTTTGTCATGCCAAAAATTCAAAAGTCAAAGAAAAAAAAACTACTAGTAGCACCCCTACGAAAGTTGGACTAAAACTTGACACTTCCGGTTATTCTTTCAGTTGGCGCAATCGCATTTGGTTTCAGCCACAGGAGCGTTTTTACCACTGTTACAAATTTCTTACGAGAATCGTAAAGAATGCAATGCTAGACATAGATAAATTCAGTTGTTTTAAATGTAGACATTTTTCTTTTTTTCTGTGCGTGTTTATTATGTTATCTTTTTCAAGCTTTTTGTTTTGTTTGTTTAGAAATCCAACACCTTTAAATTATTACCTATATTACCTAATGAATTCAATCGCTTCTTTCAAGAAGTGAATTCAATAAAAAGCAAGGCACCGTCCCATTCATGGCCTATCCCCCTACGTGGGTTGCGCCAAGTTGTTGAAGAACTAACCAACCAACCAACATCCTGCTCTTCGGGGCCGCTTCATTAGAATATAGTGACAGGGGCATCTGTGGGGCCCTCTATGAATTCCTTGGTGACACAAGGAGATCAACTTGCCAAGTCATTGCGAAATCGTTGCAAAGCCGCATCAATTGCAGCTGTCTTCGTAATCCAAGCCTAAATTCAGAGTTTCATTACTAATCTGCAATAGCTTCGGCAAGAATTATGTATTATGAAAACTTTTAGTGATTTCAAATTGTATTTGTTTCTTTATGAACTTTTTGTATCTTCAAAAATACTATATCCTTTATAAAAATAAGAACAAAGAAATTATTTTTGTTTCCCTGCATACATAGGTTTATATTTCCTTTGCATTACCCGCCCGTTTTGGCCAGTTTCCAGTAGTGGGCAAGCGCCAGAAAAGGAACCACAAAGCTGCACGAGCTAGGAAAGACGGGTGTGAGCAGCTGGCTGTGCTGCTCAAGGAGAAGGCATGGACAACGCTCCCAAGGCAATCAGCCTGTTCGGCTGCCACATGTTTCGAAATCTCTTCACGCAGTGCCCGAACGATAACGTGCTTGTGTCACCACACGCTGCTATGATTGTTGTGTCCCTGGTGATGGCGGGCGCCCAGCGTACAACCGAACGTGAGATGGCTGAGGCGCTAAAGGTCAAGCTGCCGCAGTTTCACACGTCCATGCGGCGCATACTCGTATTCGCACCGTTCGGGAACTCGCCAGCCCCCGAGGAGGAAGACGCCGCCTTCAAGATGGCCAACCGGATCCTCGTCAACAGCAACCTACCACTAAGCGACTCGTTCCGAAAAATCGGCCAGCGTGTTTACCGTACGCTGGTGTCGTCGGCCAACCTAGCGCGTCGCAGTGCCGAAGAGCGCCGGCTTGTCAACACCTGGGCCGAGGCCATCACGGGCATCAAGCAGGTGAGGAGTCACGATAACTGGATGGGAGGGAGGTGAAACACACAGTACACGAAAAAAAAGGAGGACACGGCACGGGACGATAGGCTACTAGCAACTGAATTCTTTCTCTAAAGATCATTTATGACGTGGCTATACGAAATAAATCTAGAACAGTCTATATAAATAGGTTATACCCACTAGCAGACACGTAGGCAAGGGAGGCCCAGGGGGGCCAAGGCCTCCTCGTTCGCGAAATATGCCCAGTCGGTCAATAAGGCCAGAGTATAAACGCACAAGTACCTGTAGCGGCAAACACTATTTAAGCAAACGCTATTTAAAAATAATGCTATTTAAGGAACTAACCAACAACAGTTATCAAAGAACTTTGTTCTCAAAGCACGGTAATGCTCACCGAGAAATTCACTGTCCGCCCGTGAAACAACACCCCAACAGAAACAACACTCACTCATATATGTCTGAGGCGTTAGCGATACTGTTGCCAGCACAGGGAAGAAGACATCCGACTGACTCAGAAGCCTACCACCACATGCTCTCCACATATTGCGAAAACCCGTCTACCGAGGGAGATAACCAAGGACACTCTAGGCGCGGACACCATGGGAACTTTACTACGAAATGTGACAGCTTCGACGACCCATTAACTTGTCAGACCCCACTCGCGCCTACGCGAACCCCACGACCATTTGTACGTTGCTTTTGTCTTTGGACAGGCGCCCCCGTGACGGAAAGAGGAAGCAGTGTAAACAACTTGTACAGTTGAAACACCCAGCGGGTAAATGAGTGTTTATGCCGCCCTCCAGTTATTCGCCTACTGATCACCGAACGATGCGCCATAGTTGGCGAACTTGTTCATCATTTTAGAGAAAGTAAGCAGATGACCACCGTTTCTATTTGAGCCTCATTACATGTGGTACGCCGCTGTTCGTGCTTCCGTTTCCATGAGAAAATAGCAACGTTTCTGGTTTGTGCGGCAGCTGAAACTTCTAGGGATTCATAATATGTGATCCTGGCTAGAGTGATCAATACCTGCAAAACTTACAAACTCGCAGGTGCTCAACACTTACAAAGGCAGTTTTACTCATTTACTACAAGTCCTTATAAGAAAGAGTGACGGAAACAATGGAATGCCGCCATTCGTTGAGACGGACGAGCTGCTCCGATATTGTGCGAGGTAATGCATCGCTTCTTGTTCTCAAGCTTTCATTCTGCCTCAGCTTTCAATCAGCTCTCATTGGATGCACTCAATCATGTTGACACTGGTAACTGACGAAAGTTGTAGCTTAAGCATGCGTTTGTTCAGTTCAACCCCTGAGCAAGAGCACCTCGCTCCAACGTTCTGAATTACTTACAGAAACAGCCATGTGGCAATCGTTGACTTCAGAAAGAACAAGCGGTGATTTTGACGTGCATTTGTAATCAAAACAAATCGAATGCTACCATGAGCCCCACCTCAAAGTATGGGCCTTGTAACGCAAGTCCACACCAAGCTCTTATCATATTCACCGGTTTCGCGATTCACTCCATCGATGCAGCAGCGTTGGTGGTACGTTCTCCTTCGCAGTAGGAGCTGATCACATGTCTCCTCGGCGACCCACATCAAAACCCTTGACTGTTTCCACGGCGTCATCTACTGGTTACTTCTCAACAGTGTGACTGACCGCACATCATCAAACACGGCTCATTTAGTCGAGCAACGGACTTCACTAACTCAAGCCTTACTCACTGACCCAACACTGCAAGCAAAAACTATTCGAGTTTGGAGTTTTCCCGGCCCATGACCTCTGAAAGCTCTCTCGTGTTTAATTTAAAATTGCTACCTCGTGTTGGAGTAAAAGGTGGCACATGACATAGTTTTTTCACCAGCTCTGAGGTACGTAGTAAAGGATGTCGAAATCTAGTTTTGTCCTCTTGGAGAGTTTTCTATCACGTAATTTTTAACCTGCGTTCTTGAGTTTATTACCACGTGACTGCAAGCTGCACCTGCTTCGGCAGCTTTTGGCCAAAAGCCGCTGACTGAAGCTCTCACTAAATCGTAAATGTACGCGAGGACCACAGATGTTTTTTTTTCATAGTTTGGTACGGCACCGTCGCGCCTCATGACTGACCTCGAGTCAATGCACTTTCACTGCAACGGCGAGCAGCACGAGCACAACAACCGAGGAAAGCATTCTGTAAACAAAGAAAAAAGGTGAGGGGGGGGGCACTTGAAGAAAAAAAAACTGCTGGAAAGTTGTTCTGCATATACTCGCAAATTGTTGGCTTTTGCTGTGCGGCGGCCCTGGAAGCAGACGTTGGAAGAAGCTCGCGATCTGTGTGTCTGGTTGAGCTGATGAATATCACGTGTTTCTTACATCATCGAGCGACCGTGCACTTCAGAGCGCGAACCTCCGAACCTGTACGTCGTGGATACCTCGCTTTTGTGCTGATTTGCGAAGAGCTGCCAGCGGTAACAAAATCAAGCTAGTGTCATCGTCCGTAGTTGCTTTCTGAAGAGTGACCAGTTACCGAAGCGATAAGCGAAAGGCTTCGCTACGTCTTCAACCAGAAGCCGGCCAGTATGAGTGCGTCGCCGGGGCAGGTAAAAGAAGCATCGCATTTATTTTGTTCGACTGAAGACGATGTCTGCTGGAGTAAAGTGCAGCCCGAATTGAGCAGCCCAAAATGGTGACGAAATTCGCACAGGAGATGTATTCGGTGATCGCCAGCTGTCGTTCATCGCATAGACGTGCTCCTCGAAAAAGCCTATAGTACGCCGCTGGTAAGAAGCTTGTTTACAGGCGTCCACCGCTCTTCTACGCCCGTTCTCATGAATAAGTGCTGCTACTGTGTGCACCGCCGCTCAATGAAAACCAGTGAGTTGCAGTGGTCTGTGTGTACATAGGTATATTTTATGGACTTGTGCATCAGCAGTGTTAACACGGGTGGGGCCAACGGCCCGATGCGAGAGCTAATTATTGGATATTCAAAAAGGTGAGATCAGGTGGGTTTCTAATGAAAGGTCGGTGTGACACCTAGCGACCTGCAACCCACTTGAAGTTTATGCTTGCACGTTTAACCGTTATTGGTAATTGCTGCAAAAAAAGGCTCCTACTGGCACTACACGACAGGTCAAAAAGGCATGCCTAGATATACCGGATTGCCGAAGTACAGCAGAGTAACGCGTGCAGTCTGTTGAAGTAGTGTTTTATTCTGCATTTGTCGTATGTGTGTGTGTGTGTTTGCCTGTATGGTAATCGATGTGTTATCAATTCTGCCATCATTTCATAATTAATAAATTTGTCGACTTTTTGGGCGAATGCATCCGTCAACTATAATTATTTTTGCACAACCTGAAATAACTTCCAGAAATCACCTCAAAAACATTGTGAAGGCAGTAAAAATTTACTGTTTCTATACTCGCTCAAAACCTCAGTGGGGTAAATAATTACTACCCTGCCTACATTCAAAAACTCAGCACGAGAGCAGATTTTTACTTCGACTGGTAGGTGGTAAAAATTGGCAGCTTATCTACGGAGTGAATGATGGAGGGCGGAGCGTCCGTTCGACAATTCGTTCTTGCATCCGTCCTTCCATGCATCCGTTTGTGGGACCGTCCATGCGTCCACCCGCCCGTCCATGCGTGCGCCTGTTCGTGCGTCCGCACGTCCATCCATGCGTCCGTCCCCGCGTTCGTCCATGCATCCGCCCCTGCGTCCGTCCATGCGTCCATTCGTCCGTGCAGCCATCCGTGCGTCCGTCCATGCATCTGTCTGTGTGTCCGTTCATCCATCTAGTCAACACTCCAAGTACCACCATCTCGCATTTTTTCATCATATATTCCCTATATAGAAGCACCGCCATCCATCGGACATTCCAAGGACTAAACGAGAGGTGGCACACGCACACTTTCTCACGGCTTGCGCTTCGTTTCTACTTCCCACAACCACCTCGAGTTCATGGTATATACTACTTCACTGTATTCAAGGCACAGCGGCCCAACGCTCGCTAAACCTTTGTAAAACCAAGGAGGTTACGCCCAGCGAGTATAACGTGGCAACCCTTTCTTGTGAGATAGTGCTCAATGTGCCTGCCAATGGCTGCTAATAGGGAATGAGAGACAGGAGAATTCGGCTTTCAGTTGACGCGCACGCTGCGAATTTTTTATTGTTCAACAACGCACAGGAGAAATCTCCCACCGGCACCACCTTGCAGGTCAAAACGTAAGACTGGTTACACACTACTACGACTACGACAACTACGAGGGACGAATGGGTGCCGCTTTAAGGAGCTTCGTCCCTAAAAAAACAGAAACGGTAGTTCGCTCAAGGATGAGTGGTTTACTCCGGTTTCTAAGTTATTTCAGGTTATGTTCGTTTAGTATGAATGAAGAGTTTAACCTGAACAGCCCGTCTGCTCCTTTCGGCTACGTCACGACCACTTGACAATATAATACTGCGTGATTCACTAATTAACATTGGTATTAACTGCAACGGCCTGTCCACTATTTCCACCTGCCCGCGGTTGAACCAACTGAGCAGATGAGAGGCTTCAGTTTTTATCCTTTCGTGCCATTACGCCATCGACATCAATGAAACTAAAAAAAACATAGTCTTGTGGCCTGAAACGTGCAGGAGAACTCCATCACTCGCAAATGCGTTAGAAATCAATGACCAGTAGGGCTGTTGACGAGAAAATTTTATGTTCTGGTATTTTAAGGGTGCGCTAAGTATAAACGACATTGCGTAAAGTAACATTCGTTGCCTAGAACTAGTGTTCCTCGCTTGCACTATACTGCAAACCTACTTTCCTTGGTATTTCAACTTCAGGTTGTAATTAAATTTAAAAGAAAGAAGTACCACAGCGAAAGAATACACAATGCAAACGCTCACTCACTATTAAACTTTAGGGCATTGCAAGCGTTAAAAAACATAGTAAAATGAGGGTGCATTTTGCATGCCACAAACAGGCTCAGAAAGAGAAAAAAACCAAGACGAGTGTTTACAGTCGATCTATAAGGTAAGTGTTGTAAAGTTGGAAGTTAGAATTATACAACGTGTGGTGTTCTCTACAACACTTACGCCTCCAAGAGTTCTCGCGTAGTCTGGATAGGGTGACTTGCAGTGGTGTTAACTTTTTTTTTGGCGAAGTCACCAAGACGTCTCCGAAGAGTCACTAATTTTAGCCAAAGTCGCTGAGCTATGATGATGGCGATAATATTTTTTCCTGAATCTTGTTCTTTACTTGCTAACGCACGTGAAGGGAATATTTTTTCTTCACACAATATTTCAAATCCATTTCTGCTATGACGAATGGAGCTGAATTGCGTTGCTACCTTCTCGCCACATCACTGTGAACCAATGAGCAGCTGTAGTACCCTGGTAGTAGTCCACTTGTTTGCGGTAAACCGTGAGCCATTCGGAGCCGATTTGCCCATCTTTAACTGCAAAAGAACGAGTGCTCGGAATAACCACATTGTACAAAGAAGATCGTTGCGCCACAGACACCTTGATCTTGTACGCTTTGGCCTAATTTATTGATGCACGTTCCAAGCAGTCCACTAGTCTCACAGTTTCGTAGTTTTCTATGTATGTTTTAGAACACTCAAGCTCAAATTTTTGAAGTCCCCCAAAAAGTTGCTTAAACTCCAAGTAGATATATATTCAGTTGCACGACTGAAAAGACGCTAAATTTAGCGACTTTCTCACAAATTAAACACCACTGGAGAATGGGCACATCTACTGTGCCTTCGAAGATCAAATTACAATTGCATGACTGACAATTTGAAGAGTGCCAGTTCGGGCTAGTTGGTAGGTCATGTCGATTGGTATAGCGGGAGCTAGGAACAACAAAGGGACAAAAACGCGAGCGCATAAGCACTCATTATCTTGTCCCTTTTTTGTCGTCAGCTCGCACTATAACAATCGTCATGACGATTCGAGCTGTGATGAGACGGCTTTATTCAATGCTGTTAACTGCTCTCTGAAGCGGGTGTTGATGCAACAATCAGTCTGGCCTATGTATGTATGTGAACAACACAAAGATGAATTGAGTTAGCAACACCTACACAACAAATGGAAGAACACTTGGCTTGCCTCCGACAATATTTTTTTCTGCCCAATGCGAACCACTGGGACCTTTAGTAGACTGCGGTTAAAATGTAAATAAACTCTGGAAAACACAACGATACCACGGTATCGCTTCCCGACCTTCTCTCAGACTGTGCGACGTACGTGTACATGAAATAACTGCAGTATTTTGTTTATAACGGGTGGAAGACGTCCGCATTCTCTTTTTTTTTTGCAATGAGAATGAGCTCTTTCTTTGCAAAGCGATGCAGTATGATACGCAGGACATCTCGCCTCCTTGAAGTCAGCAATTTGCACGTGGTATTTTTATATTACATTGCTTTCGAAAGACCTCATTCGCTTTGCAATATTGTTAAGAAGTTTCATTGTTTTTTTCTTTAATGCCGAGCGTTAACATGACATCATTATATCTCCTTCAGCAATATTCGAATGCGCCGACACAAAATAAACACCGGTTTCGCTGAATACGGAATATACTGCCACCGAACATGTCTCACAGTGACGAAGCAATCGAAAGGCAACGCAAATAATCCGAGCGAGGTACCTCGCAACTGGGCTCGAGTTCAAATTCTTCGTCTTTGAACACGTTTAAATTGTGCCCACTGTGTTTGTTTTTACAGCACCGTGAATTGTCAATAAAAACCTTTTTTTTTTCTTTAACACTTTTCCGCACCTTGGCGTTAAAGGCCCGATCACACCGCAAAGGCAATAAATGCCGTAGTGACTTGTCAACAGTTAATTGCTAAATCAACATGAATGCAGTCTTCCACCTCACATTTATCATGATCGTACGTTTTCATTACATGTATCTATACGCAATACTGTAATACGCAACAACTCGCGTGCCGCTCAGCTCCCATGCTCGGTGATACCTACACTGACTGCGATATCCGTTTGACATTTCATGCGTAGAGATACATGCAGGTGTGGTCAGAGATATCTTGAGTTCAGGATTTAATAATGTCCAACAAGCGGCAACCCTTTCTTTTCGCATCGTGATCCCCGGAAATGTTGTAGGCCCGTGTACTCAGATTTGGGTGCACGTTAAAGAACCCCAGGTGGTCAAAATTTCCGGAGCCCTCCACTACGGCGTCTCTCATAATCATATAGTGGTTTTGGGACGTTAAACCCCACAAATCAATCAATCAAATCACATCGTGATCCCACCACGCCAACGAGCAACGTGAGTGCCGGAACAGCCGCCTCACTCGGCGTAACACGTTTCCCTGGAGCTCCGCGTGCCCGCTGGGCTTTCTTGAATAACTTAAAAACGCCTATTTGAGATTGCTCAGTTATAAAATAGCAAACCTCGAGCCGCTACAAATTTTCACGTATCATGTTATGGGATTCATGCACTAGAAAAGCTCCAACGAATGTTGTATGCAAATAAAACAAAGTGAGTTTCAACTGAAAGGGACAGACGATAACATTTAATAAACTGCACAGCTGCAGAAAACCTCACGAAGCTGATATGTGTACTCTATAGGCTACCTGCGAAAGAGCAATTCGTCACGTATTTTCACGAAACTTCACGTGTCACAAGAATGGATGAGATTTATTGTGTCACGGCGGGTATGGTTTGCTCACACACGCAGGAAACGAGGAAAATGGCAGTGTTCATTTCTTCATAACGTGTAAACGCTGATGCTAGCACAGCTGAGCCAGGGAGCGTCTACTTACTTAGCATTCTTGAGATGATCCTCCTTAATTGCGCTTGGCGGCGCGACCATCTGTGGGCATGTAGAGTAACTGTATATGCTCTCTTTGTGTAGCAATGTATACAGCGAATTTGTTCTCTAACACCGCTAGAAACTATGCCCTGTAGAAAAGCTGGTGCACAGGCAGTACTACCGAATGTTGTCGCTGTCCACCTGGAATTTATAAGGGGCTGTCGTGCGCTCTGTAGCTCGTGAGCTGCGAGCTGGTGCCTTTATTTGCTTTAAAAGCGCTTATCTGTGTCCTCTCTGAGTGTGTGTATTTCTGCGCTTGTTCCATTATGGACATCCTCAAGCATCGACAGCAACGTAATTGCGTGGATTCAGCATCTTTTTCGAAAAAAAAAAAACACTGAAATAATCAATGATGTAGGCTTACTGAGGCGCTCCTTGAATCTCGGAGAATGTCTATTTTCTGTCTGTGACTTCTTGCTTATCTTCTATAGCTGGTCCCACTTGGCCATGCGGAAGCTGCGGTGCATGCTATTCCGCACTTCGCTACGCCTTTGCGCTTTGCATTACAGAACAGACTAAAAAATGCTTTTGAACTCCCATGGCATAATAATGAAAGGAGGCGTATCTACTTTCTTCGCCAGTATTTGACACGCCAGGTACGATGACTTGCGTTCGGCGATAGGCTTAAGCAGGTAGCCAGAAAAAACAAAACGCGGCTTTGCTGCATAACAATGGCTGCTATACAGGCAAGGTGGCGGACCTATGCGCTACTCTGCTCCCGTAGGGAGCATTTGCAGTTACTCTTTGGGCACTGCAAATAGAGCGTGGCGTTCGGACATCCTGGGCGCAGCGAAGCGTAAAAGCAGTAGCCACGCTCATCCACGCGTATGCGTACTCCTACGCTCTAAGCCAAAAAAGCAAAAAAGGGGTCTGTGGTTCGTACTTTTGCAGGGGGAGGAGTAGCTGTACTCCACAACCATTACTCTTCAAAAGTTGAACGATTCGTCTTTCCGGGAGTAACTGTCAAGAGAGGAACTGTTTAGTCCTCAGCAGTCTTGAGGGGCGAAATCTCAAGGAGTAAAAATACCCCTTTATGGGAGGAAGTCAGTTCGTAGGGACAAACTGCTACGGCTTTCCGGTCCTATTCCCTATTGCCGACACAAATGAAAAAAGAAGCATGAATTGAAAAAAATTTCATGAAATGAAAAAGAAGCAATGCTGCCTGATAGTAGCAGAAGTGATTGTGGCCCACAACAGTGATGGACATATAATTAGGCTTGGTGTGGTGCATTTACTTAAGTACTATGCAATTATTAATGAAGACTTGGTATTGTTTTCAACACTAGAACAACAAACGACAACGTTCATTTTGTTGCGTGAGGCTCAGGTGATACCACCAAACTACCCCCATGATGGTGATAGCCGTATTATTCTTCTAAGAGGGCCAAGTTGCCCGAGCTACAACACCCTTATATATATTCTGATAGTGCTCTATGCAGTACTTTCCGCCCCTCTTGCTGACCCAAGTGTAACTGAAACGTTTAACGCTGTCCAATATTAGCAGAAGTTGTTGTGGACCACAACAGTGATGTGCATAAAATTTGGTTTTGTGTGGTGTGGTAAAGTACTATATAATTATTAGTGCATACCAGGTATAGTCTTTGACAGTGCAACAGCAGATGAAGTTTATATTCTTGAGTGATGGTTAAATGATGCCTCCAGACTGCCCTTGATGGTGATAGCCCACAGTTCTAAATTTTTAACTAGCATGAGCTACAGCATCCCAAGAACACCCCTAACCGAAATGAAAGATCAAGCACTTTAAGGTTGGCGATAATAACAGGAGTTTTTGTGGCCCACAACAGTGAGGTGCATATAATTAGGTGTTGTGTGGTGTGAATATTTAGGTGCTACACAATAATTAACAGGGACTTCGTATAGTCTTTAATACAGCAACTGATAAGAACTTTTATTTCCTTGTGTGAGGCTCATATGCTACCACAAGACTGTCCCCTGCATGGTGGTAAGCGCACAGCTCTTCTAGAATGACCAACTCACCTGAGCTATATACAACACCACTAATATTTCTTCTTACAGTGCCCTATGGAATTAATAAATGATTTCTTAGCGAACTTCGGTGACGTTGAGCGTATCTATCTATCTATCTATCTGTCTAGCCGCCTATGACTTTTAGCTCTCCTGGCCGTTTGGATAATGGTATCAATGCCGAACTTGGTATGACACAACATGACTATATGAAGAACATATTTGTGTAGTCATAACATAAAAATAAAGAAATATATGTCATAAATGTCATGCTTTACATTTTATGGTCCTGCGGGTCTTGCAGTGGTTTCGTTCACATAGCATGTTGCAAAACTGGTATGGCATGACATGATTGCATGGCGAACACAAGCGACAGACCCTAACAAGAAAATCATGGCGTGTGTGTCATGTAACAACATGACTACATGCCACGCTCTTGATGCGCTCGTGGGCGTTTTGCTAGCGTCACATATACCAAGTTGGTATTACGGTACGGGAATAGATGACCAAAGTATGCGACTGGTGCAAACATGATAATTATGAGATTCATGTCATGTAACAACATGTCTACATGCCACGCTCTTGATGCGCTGGCGGCTGTTTCGCAAGCTTCACATGTACAAAACTCGTTATTACGTGACGCGAACGGATGGCATAGGTAAATAACATATCCAAACATGATAATGATGACAAGCGTGTCATGTAACAACAAGACTATATGCCACACTGACGATGCGCTCGCGGCCGTTCCGCTAGCTTCCCATATGCCAAATTTGGTATTACGTGACGCCAATGGATGAAGGTATGTGACTGGTGCAAACATGATAATCATAAAATGCGTGTCACGTGCAAACATCACTACATGGCACAGGCAAGGCGCCAATACATTTCGACGTGATGCGGTGCGCCTGCTCGCCGGCGTTCATTCCGCCGTGTCACGCCGGCGTTGCCACGCCAGGCGCCAGTCTTGCCTGATACTTGCAGGCGCGCGCCGTGCTGCGTTAATTTGACGCATGCGCGTTTCAGCGCATCCAGCGTCCCTCCGTCACGACAAGATGGAGACGCAGTGTTTTCTGGGTAACGCATCGGTGCGAAATGCAGCATCTCACATTTTGCTCTCGTTGCCGTCGGGCCGCGCTGACGGACGCTGGTCGCGCGTGGCGTCCGAATATAGAGTGCTCGCGTTTGGTTAACGTAGCGTCGCTGTGCAAATTCTGTGTGAGCGTGAACGCTACATCAGAGTATGTTGGGTCCTTCATGGTGCGCTCGCAGTCACTGTGCTAGCTCCACATTTACCAAGTTCGGTGTAACGTGACGTAAAGAATGACGAAATATATGACTGCTGCAAACATGATAATCCTGACACGTGTGTCATATAGAAAAATGACAACACACCACACTCACAGCATGTTCGCGGCCGTTTCGCTAACTGCACGCATACTAAATTTGGTATCACGTGACGTGAATAGAGGGCGAAAGTAAATGATACATTCAAACATGATAATAACGGCACGGAAGTCACGTACGGCATTATTTACGTCAACCTCGTAACATTGTGCTGTATTTAAAGTGATATATCAACATTTCTGATTCGTGCTTCGCATATCATTGATTCCCACTGTACGTGGGATCTGCCAATTTTTTGTGGCCCTATAATTGACCCAAATTAAAGACGAAGCATTTTAACGCTGTCCGATAATAACAGGATTTGTTGTGGCCTACAACAGTGATGTGCATATAATTAAGATTTTTATGGTGTGAATAATTGGGAACTACACAATTCTTTATAAAAAGTTGGTGTAGTCTTTATGGGTGCAACAAAGGCCAATGTTCATTTTTGGGCGTGAGGCTTAAGTGATACCACCAGACTGCCTCCTGGATGGTGATAGCCGTATAGTTCTTCTAACATGACCAACTCGCCCGAGCTACAACGCCCATAATACTTATTTTTACAGTACTCTATCTAATACTTTCCGTCCCTATTGCTCACCTAAAGGAACGAGGAAGTATTGAAACGCTGTGCGATAGTAACAGGACTTAATGTGCCCAGAGCAGTGATGCGCATATAATTATGGTTTGTGTGTTGGGAATATTTAAGTACTGCACAATTAATAATGGAGACTTTGCGTAGTCTTTAACAGTACAACAACATATGACAATGTTTATTTTTTTGGGTGTGGCACAGGTTATACCACCAGACTGCCCCCTGGATGGTGATAGCCGCATAGTTCTTCTAAGTTCCGCCACGCTGGACACGCTCTGGAAGTTTCCATTCCCCAAAAGCCCAATGATGCGGCGTCCATTCGGCAGCTGGCCGGCTGTGCCGACGATGGGACAAACAGCCATGTTAGCCTACGCCTGCATCGAGGACCTGGGCGTGCGTGTTGTCGAGCTGCCTTTCTCGAGCGAAGCGTACTCTGCAACCATAATTCTGCCAACGGGGAAGTTCGACGACCTTTGCGTTAACCTTACGCCCGAGGTGCGTGCTCTCAGCTGTTCTCCTCAGAATGCGGCTAGAAGTTGCAGAAACGTCTCTGCCTTTGTGTGATTAGTCGATCTGCGCAACATATACATACGAACTACCACGGCTGCTGGATCAAAGCGCAGTGCTTTGATCTAGCGGTGATGGTATTACGCAGCTGCACATCACTGCGAGGGATATGAGTGGATTGTAGGAGACTTACAACGAGTCCAATACGGCCGCCTTGTCATGCTCTGCTTTGCCTCGTTATTGCACGAAGCTGCTGCAGCTTGTTATATTAAACATGCGATAGAAAAATAGATCACAGCATATCCACGCAGTGAATGATGATGAGTGCGGCGTAGCTTAGAAGGATTTTATAGGAAAACCGTGTATCATCCACTGGCCCCGTCCGTTCGTTCGTATGTATGTATGTATGTATGTATGTATGTATGTATGTATGTATGTATGTATGTATGTATGTATGTATGTATGTATATGTATGTATGTATGTATGTATGTATGTATGTATGTATGTATGTATGTATGTATGTATGTATGTATGTATGTATGTGTGTGTGTGTGTGTGTGTGTGTGTGTCTGTCTATCCATCCATCCATCCATTCGTCCATCCATCGTCTGTCTGTCCATCCATCCATCCATCTAGTGAATACTCCAAATACCGGCATGTCACATCTTTTCTATCATTAGAGTTACTATATATACTAGCTTTAGGTAGCAGAGTTGCGCCAAGGTACGCCATCTTGCGTTCAAAAGTTTTGCGGGAAAGACACTCACCACCCGCGTAAGAGCAGCGTTAACGCTTCTGAGTACTAGCGTTGCTTTATTTATATTTTCACTTTCTTTTTAGTTTTTATGAAAGAAGAGGGGGCAGCACCGTCATTGAGACGCCTTCAGCGTCTCTGTGCGACGAACCCAGTATCTCTGAAGGACGCATCTAGTGTCCGTGACGGACGTACTCGGTGTCTGTGCGAGGACGCCAGCACGCTCCTAACACCGCAAAGCATCGGCGTCGTCTGCGTAGGGTTGGCTTCTCCGCGGCGCGTTTGAACCACCTATAACCACGTAATGGCGCGCGACCAGTAGCGTTGCTGTAATTGTTAAAAGACAGGTTAGCGTGGCCCGGAAAACAGTGGCACAACATTGCTCCTTAAAGTTAACATATACTGTAACTCTACCTATCATATACATATACTGCCATCCAGAGGACATTCCAAAGAGTAAGCGAAAGGTGGCTACCTATTACTGCTGCTACTACTACTACTACTACTACTACTACTACTACTACTACTACTACTACTACTACTAATACATACATCGGGGATGCACGACAGACGGCTTAAGGAGCTTCACCTCTAGAAGTGGTTACGATTTAGAGTACTTGGTGTGTAGAAAATGTCATCGATTTAGAGCATGAGGTACTTTACTATGGGAGTGCATAAAGCCGTCCCTTCGGTTTCACACTTGATGAGGCCATGTAAATTACAGATTGTGTTTATAAAAAAATGGGTAAAGATTTAGGGTACTAGGTACTTTACTATGGAAGAGCATAAAGCTGTGCCATGGGCATACATCTGGCTGCTGTTCATCAGTCTCACATTATTCACGAAGCCACCGGCAAGACGCGCCAGCATAATATTGTAATGACATCACGACGTGGCTGAAAGGAGCAGACTGTACATCGATTGGAATACCATTTATTTGGACCAAACCTGTGCCCGACATACGAAAACTAAGATTACAGCGACACACACTGGTACCAATAGCGGTGAAGAGAGCGTCGGCTGTTGACCAAGTGACAAGCGGAGAAGCATGCGGGCATTTATACAAGTGCCGTCCAATATTCTATCGTAATCGCTAGCAATCACTTTGGTTCCAGAATAATCTGTAATGTACGCGAAGTGAGTGTAATCTTAGCGAAATGGCTTACAGTTCCGAAGCTTTTTGAACACAGCAGGCGTGGTTCACTCTGAGAATTACGTACAGTAAAACAGCGTGATTACCAAGCTTGACGAAGGGACATAAAAATATCGACCACAGATGAGGATCATTGGTGTATGCAGTTACAGCATCATGACAGAGCTATTGGCTGATCTTTCCATGCCCAAGTAGACCGGAGAATCGGACGATGGACCCGTGCAGGACTGGTTTCAGGCTATTGCTGCATCCTGGACGGAATGGGAGATGGTCGCTAACTTTAATAAACACTTGAGTGGTGAGAAACTTAGGTTTTATATTACACTCATCTTTTAAAATGACGAATCTTGGGAAAAATTCACAGATGAAATGATTGTTTAATTTGAAGATTACGATGAAGACTCGCATACAACCCGTCATCTGAAGGCAATAAATTTCAGCTGCTACAAGCCCCAGCTGAGTTCACGCATTAGAACACCCAAAATGAGTCGTTCTTTTCATTCCGACAAGGCCAATATTAACGTCCGCTCACTGAAAGACGTCTTGATGATCTACTACCGCGTTTTGCTATGGCACGAAGGTCTATCTTTACGTCATGACTGCACCATGGTGATCGTGCTACGAAACCACCCAGTGCATTGTACTTCCCGTCTAGCACACTTGGCTCACGACCTGGTTTTCTGTTACTTGGCCCTTCAGTTGCTGACAACGCCAACGTCACGCTTCACACACTCGCTATAGTTGGTACACAGCTAACAAACTCGAAAAATAATCAGCCAAGTCCAGGCCTCTCTATGCTAATTCATGCGTCACAACAGCTCAGAACGTTAGTTAAACAGAAAGACAGACATTTCAAGCTATGATTCCACCAAACCATGCCTGCCTTGGTAACCATTATCCAGTGCACGGATACCTGAAAGTCAAAACAACACAGAAAACCCAGACGCATCGAAGCCAGCACGCTGCCGAGCGCGAAAACCCTACGCAAGAAACGACGTAGAAGAAGGCTCTCAAGAACTCTGTTAACTCTGGAGAATCATCTTGACTACCCAAAATGCATCACAACAGCCCACAGAGAATCAGCGACACAGTAGACATCACACCAATTTGCGAAGACAATCACAGTCAGGTCACTAAAGAGCTGCCTCTCCATCATGACCAGCACAGGCAAATCGGCCAACATAAGTGACCGCAGCCCATCCTCCAAAAAGCAGGACAATCGACAAAACATATCTCGAAAGCACCATTACAGCTAAAAGGACCACTTAGCAAAGAAATATGTCTCACAATGTGTCGCAAAGCAACCCTCTTGAAGCAAAAACACATTCAAGACGTAAGAAAACTTAGCATAACTTATGATAAAGGAAAGGCGCCTTGAATGCATTTCGCACAAAAGATCTAGACTGCACCCACGATTACAGTCCGAGCACCTCAAAAACTACAGAAGGAGACAATCAATCATCCTTTGTACCCAACAAGGACTCGGGCACCATCCTATCAGCCTGCGTCAACGAAAACACAAAGATGAAGGGATGTGCTTGTGCCTGCCACGATACTCATTCAGACGCCTACAAAATAGAGTCAAATGCTACAGGGACTCTACTGCTTGTTCATTCTTGACAAGAGCTCAAGCCATGACATCATCAGAGTTCATGCGAAGAACATGCTTATGTGATCTAGTATGCGACAGCCAGCCACAACCGCCAAAGCTGTTTAGTACATCCGCGGACTGATCAATAGTTTTAATGTTCAAATGAGGTCACGGAACTCCACGAGACATATAACTTGGTCTGTTCTAACTAAATTTTAAAGAGTTGGTGCCTTTATAACTCTGCTTATTCATTTTTGTTTCTAACTGGACGATTCTTTCGGTAGGAGGGAGAATAGTGTGACGGAAGACGCTGCGGTTGAAGCCGACGGAAAAAAATGGCACCTGCTATGAAACTAAGAGAGGGTGTATAAGCCAGGGCACGTCTTCTACACGTAGCATCACACTTATACACCATTTACTGCATTATTCAAAGTCATGACAACGTGACAAAAAATTGGAGGCACATTTGCGTACTTCTCTGCCAAAGGTCGCTAAAAGATGATAGTCTTCCGTCTTGAGAGAAGCAAAGAAAAGCGTCCATTTGAATTTTGCGCGAGAACATTGGCCAATAGGCTCTGCGTGAGATTTTGGCGCCATATATTTTTTCGGTCATAGCAACGCTTTCAAGCGGTGCCTAATAAGCACTGCAATCTTCATATTTACTTACCTATGTCTTTTACAAATAAAGTAGCGCTATATATCTAATTACTCTGTACAGATGTTCCACTAAAGTATGCGTACTATTTGTTTTCGTTTTTTCTTCGATGAGAACGTCGGCATGTTTGAATATGCAAAAACTAGATAAATGTGAGTGGTCACTTAGAAATGGGCTAAACTTTCGCAATTGCACTGAAGTTGGTGACAGCAGCAGAAAGAGAGGCGCACACGCTCATGGACAGACAGATCATTAAGAAACAGAATTACGTAAAGAGCGGACACTCCCATAGGGCCCTGCGGCCGTGCGACTGCACAGCTTTCAGCGTCACGAGCGGCTGATCAGGCCAATAATGTCTTCCGCATAAAAAATGAAACAAAAAATTTTATTTTCCTTACAGTGCTGGGATATAAACCTATGCCCTCATGCTCCAAAAGCGGGTGACTAGACTACACACCCATGCTTCTACATATAAAATAAATGTACAGCTATACCCTATTTCATACATAAGTTGCAACGCTGTGGGGGTTAGTGGGACTTCTTACAATGAATGCGTTCGAACGGAGAAATAGATTTATGACTTTTTTCCATCTGAGGTAGCTTTTATTTTTTTTTCGTCTTATCATTAAATAAAGAAGCTTTGGTAGTCGGAAGTAAATACAGCCCGTTATACAGCCGTCTCTAAGTTGTCCTGAATCACTTAGCGTGCATTTGTTTTTTCCTCATGTTTTATTTGTCGCCTTTCGCGACGTTGCGCGAGCGTGTTCACGCTTGTCTCGCAGAAGCGTTTACAACGTTGAAAGCCAAGAACGAGACGCGCGTAGTCACACACCTTGCTGACCAATCTTCTTGCATAACCAGCACAGCTGGCGCCCGATGTATAAAACGAATGATAAAGCATTTGAATGTGTACCCATGATGCTAAAGAATTACGGAAAGACACTTTCAAGTGAGGCTTCACTGATTTTTGTTTTTGTACTTGCGCTCTAAACAACCTAAGCAAGGCAGGATGTGGAGGCCACATGAAAAATTGCTGAAATGATAGAATGGTTTTCTTTTGGGACTATTTTAATGCCAATCTTAGATCTCAGTTGTTCTCCTTAGGTGGCTATTACAAATTGTAGCGACGGTGAAGGCCACGCACATGCCAAAGAAATGTATTCAATCAAGGTGAACCTAACAGTGCCTCATCAAGTGTGCGGCCTACGGGTCAGCCTTGTGCTCTTCTATAGAAGAGTACCTATACTCTAAGGCAGTATTACCTGAAATATTGACGGCAGATCCACAAGGTGAATGATGATGAGATTGGACGAAGCTCCTGGAAGTAATACTGTGAAATTTTCTTCCGTTAATTCGCCGGATAAAAAAAGACGTGAAACGATTGATTGAATGTTTTACCAAACTTATATTGCTGGTTTCCGTTGTCCTTTCATTATGACCGCTTTGTGGTCGGTGAAATGTAAGCTAAGTGGTTATTGCACTGCTTCGTGGGGCGCTTCTGCCTCGTGTGGTCTCACTTCAGGGTCCTGTCTGCGAGCGCGCGCCGACGCTGCCCTGCGCGCCCGCCTTTCGGCATCCTTATCCATACGAGCACACACCGACGGCAACGAGCGTCGGCAACTACAAACCCGTATCAATATGGTTTTGATTATAAAACCAATGGTTTAGAAAACACCTGGCGTTTTTCGTTAAGCAGCTGGCGTCATCTTTTTGTTTTGCTTTAGAAACATCTGGCGTCTTTTTGCTTTGCTTTTAGAAAACATCTGGCGTCTTTCGTTAGATTATTTCATCAATCAACGACGTTTCGAACGAAATTTTTTTATACTTTAATCACGCACAGGAGTAATCTCACCAGGCACTACCGTGGAGGTAAACAATGGCTGCTACTGGGAATGACAGTCAGCAGAAGTCGGCTTTGAACACTTATACTTCACCTACGTTTCCTACTGGAACATTCCAATGACTGCTAATGAGGAATGAGAGACAGGAGCATTCGGCTTTTATTTAACGCGCACGCCGCGAAATTTTGTTGTTCAACAAAGCACAGAAGAAATCTTCTACCGGCATCACCATGCAGGTCGAAATGTAACACTTGTTACACACTACGACTACAACTACGAGGGACGAACGGGTGCCGCTTTACTGAGCTTCAGCCCTCTAAGCAGTAACGGAGTTCAATAGGCGCGCGCGATGAACGGATAATTGATTGATATGTGGAGTTTAACGTCCCAAAACCACCATATGATTATGAGAGACGCCGTAGTGGAGGGCTCCAGAAATTTCGACCACCTGGGGTTCTTTAACGTGCACCCAAATCTGAGCACACGGGCCTAGAACATTGCCGCCTCCATCGGATATGCAGCCGCCGCAGCCGGGATTCGAACCCGTGACCTGCGGGTCAGCGATGAACAGATAGACCATTGAGAAGCAACCACAGAGGGAAGCGTGCCTCGCGCAAGCCACTTAGTCTCCAAACAAGCTCCAAAGGAATTAACTGCCCGGGGATTGCAGGCAGTGCGATTTTTCTGGCCCGTATTTTTCTGGCGACGGTTCGCGTTGCGTCGCGCTCAGTAGTGCTCGACCATGGCTGCCTGTATTCGACGATATAGGAATTATGACCTGATGCTTGTGTGTACGCTTGGATGAGCGTGGGCTGCTCCTTTTACGTTTCGCTGCACCAATGAAGTCTGGAGCAAGTCTGGACACGTCACCACGCCGCGCTGTATATCTCTGTCTTCAAGATAGTCACGACCAACACACGACAGCAACAGTTGGGAAGGCCAATATGGCGGCCAAGAAGACAGCAGGCCTATTAGATATATACTTCAGTCCGACTCAGGGCAGGAAACAGCGCTGGATTCTAAGGCAAGTAGGTTATCATTATTTATTCTACGCTACTTGTCACGTATGTGATACGGACCACGCTTGCTGACAACGGGCTCGGTCGTGTTGTATATTGCACACACGAAATGCATCCCGAAGGTCAGCTTCGGCGTCTGCAGTTCGCCTGTGCTTTGCGACCGCCTGGAAATCGGCCGCTATTGCCGTCGGCCTCCCATATGCTCGCTCATCGAGTGCTCGCCAATCTTTGAGTCTTTGCCGCCGCGATGAGCTGTCGGCTGCCGACATTGGGCTGAGACCTCGTCGCTGTGTTGGGAGTCGTCGAAAACACGTTACGGGTTCTCGTAACGAGCTTGGTTGTAGTATGTCGCACGCTGTGTGCACCAGCATGGGCAGGCAGGGCTTTCGCTAGCGTCGGAACTCACTGAAAATTGGTCGCCAATAAAGTTGGCTTTCCCCTTAGTCGTAAGCAAGCAGGTCGGCGCCATCCGTTGGCCGCGGCGGGGGACTCACGTTTGCGCTCTGCACTCACCCGAGTTTGTGGGAAAGGGCCGCATTAGCGTTGATTTCTTCGGCGCTAGCTTCAAACCAGCTCGGCGGTGTTCGTGGCGGCAGCCGAGCGTACTCTCGCTCTTCTGTTCGAAGTTCGCTGGCGGTAGACACTCCGCGTGCAGCGCCGCGTTTGGTCTCGCGTTGGCTGGCTCGAGCTGAACGACGTCGCTCGCTTAGGACTCGCTTACATGTTAGCGGCACGGTGCTTCGCGGAGTTGTGGCTGTGGCCGCCGCACCTAAGCTGTTGCGGTACAGGGATTGAAATGAGTCTTTGACGATGTGTGACATCACGGTGAAATTAATAAAATGTCATATCTCACGTATGTTTTCTTTCACCTTCCACGTACTTTTCATATGAATTTGTATTTATCCTCTGTCACGTGTTTCTATTTTACATATTTATTGTGCAGCCATGGGCACACACCGTGCTGAAGACTGTGTGCGCTGGCGTCTGCGATGCCTGTCATCCATCTCTTTCGTCAGAGCAGCTTCAGAAGGACTGTGCGAGATGTGAAGGTGAAGTTATTTGTGTGTCATATTTTACACGCATATTTTTATATTATCGTGCACGTACTTGTCATATGCGTGCATGTTTATCTCGTGTCACGTGTGTCTAACTATTTTTACTATAATATTGTACATGCAGCCGTGGGAACACAACAGGCAGAAAGCTGCGTGTGCTGGCGTCTGCAACGTCTGTCATCTATCGCTTCTGTCGGAGGAGCTCCACAAGGGGTGAACAAGATTTTACAAAGAGACTGGAGTTGTACACTTCACCATGAATTCACTTTGCAGAATGGAGAAACATAATGTGTATGTAGAAAATAAAATATTTAGATGTCTCACTTTTGTCTTGCGTTGTTGCCGTGACTGCGAAAGCCGTTACACATAGGTGGCTAATTACTTTTTCGCGTGTTCTCTGCGCAATTTGTTGCTCACTGCGCAGAAAAACAGGCGAAAAAAATATTAGGCCTGGCGGAAAATAAACAAAAAAACAGCGTTTGAGCTGCGGATAAAAAGTTCATCCGAGTGTAGTATTTGAGTGGTCCAACTGTTCGTCCGGCAAAGTCAACTGTGAGGACTAACGGTTGCCCGGTAAGGTGTAAATGTGGGGATTAACAGTTGTCCTATAAGGGGAAATCATGAGGACTAAATGTTACTCTTTTGAGGTGAATAATTGGACTAACGGTTACTCACTTAGGTGTAAATGTGAAGATTAAGTGTTATTCACTTGAGCTCGTCTGTAGGGACTAACTGTTAGACCCAGTGCCGTTAGTCTTTAATGGAAATATTGGTTGTGGCAGCCCCATTAGTCCCCAAAAGGACGAACCACATACTCTTTTAAAACCCTTTTGCGCTAGAGTGTAGTACTCTCAAACGTTGCCCACTTCATCTAACACACTATTCAGAGTGACTATGTTCTAAAAACCACGAGTCCATCGAACACCAATGAAACGGCCAGGTGTTTTATTTTTCCTCGCCACATGGCGCATGCGAGCTTGGTCGGGTCAGGAGCTCGTGGGATAACCTTACCATGCCCACGACGGTGTTATCACGCGAAAAGAAATCCTATCCTAGCATGACATCGTGAGAACATGAAACCAACACGTGAAATTCAAAGGTGTACAAAACGTCTTGAGTTATCACTTTTGCTGTACATGCCGCAACGGGCTTAAATTGCTGGGTGCTCGCAGTGCTAAGGAAAACCACGGGAGAAAGTATCGTCACTTTACGAAGAGAGCTGCGTAGTCTTTGACTTATCACAGATATCGCGGCACCAGTATCGATGAGTGCAAGTCTTCGTCCTTCTTCGACGACTACATTAATAAGATTGGCGGTAGACAGGCGAGGACTTAAACGACTAGTCGATGACGCATCTCGTGCCTCCGGAGCTGCGGCCGTTAGTTTTCTGTCTCAATCGAGTAGAGTCGTTGAAGCATAGGCAACACAGAACGACGACTTGTTGAAGGGAAAGGCAAGCGGGAAATATAACGTCGACAAGTGGAGGTTCGTGTACCGAGAGCACCTTGCGCGTCGCGTTCGTGAACTTCAGGTGGTACGTCAGGCGCGTGGTATGGAGGCCGAAACAAGTAGTCAGGGTATCTTGTTGCACCGGGTACACTGCGAAGCGCCGAAGATATAGACGTGCAGCGTGACCTAGAATTCCGCGGAAAATAGCAGATGGACCAGTTGTCAGCGGTGCGCCAGGGATTCCGGGAGTGCTGCTGTGTAGCTGGAAACCACACGGTGAATGATTGTACAGGTTATGGGGTGTGCAATGACAGACGACGCGGTGGCGTTGCCACGACGGCCACATAAGTCAGTGGCGCGGTGACAGGTGTTGGTGGAGAGGCAGACGTCGGCAATGGCAATGCCTCGAAGACCTACTCCTGAATAGCCTGTCTGATGGTCGACGTTAGGCGGTTCGTTGGTGCTTCGGTGGTCGGCAGGTAGGAGAGACATAAAAGCTGTCATTGCCCTCCGAACTGATGCACGTTAATTTTGAATTTTTTCCAAGCTTTGGCAAAGGTCACAAGTTCCGACACGGTACTTGGGCTCTTCACCAGAAACAATTCGAATGCATCATCGTCCATGCCTTTCAAGGTATGGCTGCTCTTGTCTTGTTCAGTCATCTCAGGGTCAAAACGCCGGCATAAATTGATGACGCCTTCGATATAGCTTCTGAAGCTTTTGCCTTGCCTTAGCGTACGTCCGCGTAGGTGCTGTTCAGCACGGAGCCTGCGCACTGCGGGGCGATCAAACACAGCTACAAGGGTAGTCTTGAGAGCGGTCAAGTGGCGAATTTAGCGTGGTGGTTTGTGAACCACAAGCTGGCGACGTCTTTGAGCTAAATTGGGACATGCACTAATTTCGAGGGGTCATCCCACTTGTTGGCGGCGCTCACCTTTTCAAACAAATGCAACCAGTCTTCCACATCTTGGTCCTCTGTGCTGCTGAAGAAGGGGAATCCCGTTGGCACAGGGTGGTAGGCAGGATGACCAGTTAAGTTTTGGTCGTACTTTGCTTGGAGGTGCGTTGCTCGGTGGTATGATCTGGCTATGTTGATGCAGCGGGCAGCTTCTGGCTTTGAAGTTACAGATTTGCGTACCCAGCACACTTCCACCATTTTGCAAGGGAGTTTATTAGCTACGCCAGGTAGTAGGCAGAAAGGAGGTACGAACAAAAATACTCGAATAGTCCAGAGTCTAGAGCTTAGTCGATCATTTTTTTAAAGATCATGCCCACCCCGAAGGAGTGCCTTCGCAGGTAGGTGTTTGGTGTGTCGCGAAACCATGGACCCGAGCTAACAGGAGGGATTCGACTTCCTCCCACGCCTAGCCATGTGTGGCTTTACCATGTCTGGGGAAAAGAGGATTCTGGGTGTAGAGCCGACGCCGGGTGATTGGACTTTTAAGGCACCCCAGCAGAGGTAACGCACAGCTTTGGCCCCGGCTTCACGCAGACGGCTTCCCTGGGCTGACACACTCAGAGGAAATCGGCGGTCGCGTTTTCCTAACCACCCTCTCATATCTTTTTCTTTGCTATCCTCTTTCCCTGCTGTCCTGTCTTCTAATTCTTTCAGTTGCTTCCCAGTTTTATAGGCCTAGGTTAACCTTGTGTTCTATATTCAGTCTTGGATATATTATATTAGGTTATAGCAGTGATTTGTAGCTGACTTCTACATGGGTTACCCAAGCATTGTAGCGTCCCTTTGTTGGGCTCGATGGTGGGTGGCTACCAAAGCTGCTGAATGATAGAACATTTATTGTATGCTACCTTCCCTCAACTTCCTGATCACTTTCTCAAACGAGTTGGCACCGAAATGACATTAGGCTTTTTTACATCGTACAAAGGCAATATCATAAAATTCACAATGAAGAAACCAACGTGCCAGCGAGAGGTGTCTCACCTTTCTTGGTGGCGAAATACCTCCAAAAAAACTAGGAGCAGGATATAGGATCAGTTAAATTACAAGTGGAGATCTTCTTCTCGAAATGTCTTGCAAATCCCATCATAAAAAAACTTGCTAGTCTTGAGAGGTTCGGAGATATCACTATAACTGTGACAGCACACAAATCAACGAAAACAGTTCGTGGTTTAGTGACAGATGATGACCTGATTACACTGACTGGAGCAGAATTATTCGAAGCATGGAAAGAGCGAGATGTGATTTATAATAAAAGGAGAAATATACGCAGGAATAACAAAGAAAGAGCACCAAGCACCTTATCTTTACATTCGGCTCAAGCAGGCTTGCAGATCATATAGAAACAGGGTACATAAAAATTTGTGGCAGAGCATGCATACCTAATCCCAGACGATGTTCCGGTGCCAGAGGTATGGCCAAGGATCTTTGAGTTGCTGAGGACGGCCAACGTGTGCAAAATGTGGTAGGCATGAACACTCCTCTGATGACTGCCAGAACACACCTCGCTGTGCGAATTGCATTGGTGAACATCCTTCCTACTCCCGATCATGCCCTGCATGTAAAAAGGAAAAATACAATATAACTTTCAAATTCAAAGAAATCGTATCGTTCAAGGAAGCACGAAAGCGGTTCTTAATAGTACAGTACACCTCATATAGCGATGTGACTTGCGAGGGGGCAGTGTCACAACAGCCAGTGGCTTCCACTCAGACCTCGCGCAGGTCGCTAGGTCATTGGCCTAACAAAAGGCCAACGACCTAGCCGCTCAGTTACCTCCACAACCTCTTATTGCCAGCCGAGTCTGAAACAACAGCCTGCGCGCATTGTGCGTTCGCCAAACGCCTCCAGTGAGGCGATGGATACATCACCACTCACTTCGACACCGGTGGTGTCGAAGGAATGGCACCGCTTATTTGAGTGTGCTCATAGAAACAAACAACGTATAACAGCTCCTCCAAGAGAGGGTTCACCATGAAATAAATCTTGATATACCGAGTACTTCCCCCTTCAAGCTATAAATGGCTGCAGAGAACCTGCAGTAGAATATTAGAGGACTTTTTTATATTCTAGATGGCGTACGAGAACTAATTATCACCTTCAATCCTAAAGTACTCCTACTACTACTGTGCTCTGTAGCATCGTTACAATACAGAATACACACCTACAGCCCCAAAACACATAATTTTCTAATCAATATATCATTTTAAGGACTGTACTGACCGCTTTGCCTCGTCAGACGGGGTAGCCAATATTTCGATGAAGTCCATTGCAAGGAAGCTGTTACAACTTCATACTTCTCTGGAGACAGTGCTTATTCGCGCCATATTGCTGAATAAAATGACAACTATCTGCTCTCCATATATTTCTCCGGATCAAGCGCTTAACGGGAAGGACTTCGAAGGCTTAGTTAGCCAGCTGCCTGAGCCGTTTATATTGACCGGTGATTTCAACGCACACAAATCACTCTGGAGAGACTCCCAACGGGATTTACGGACCCATTTGATATAGCGGTATATCGTGAACTCTGGCACATGCCTTCTCAACAAAAAAAAGAACCAACATATTACAGCATCACACGCAACACTTATTCTGCAATAAATATAACAGTTGCTCAGCCACTCATTTACCCTGCCTGGATTGGGAGAAGGCTCAAAACCCTTTTGGTAGTGACCACTTTCCTATCTGCCCCCAGACCACGGAGCAGCATTCTATACCACATAACCTTCAGTGGAAGTTAGCAAGCGAAGATTGGGAAACCTTCCATCGTATAACTAATATGCCCACAAATGCTTTCAATGATTTTGACATATGCTATTGCACATTTTACTGCTTTTATAGTTGATGCTGCACTAGAGTCTATTCGCATGACAAACGGGGCCACAAGAAAAAAAAACCTTGTTTCAGTGGTGAACGGCCAGTGCAGAAATGCACAGAAAAAGCAAAATAAGGCATGGCTTTTGCAACACGAGCATCCACTTTGCATCAACACGAGCATTCAATTTGCAACACGGCAGAAAATCTTAAAAACAACAAACAAGTAAAATTCCAGGGCAGGTGCATTCATCATAGTGCTAAGAGAAGTAGCTGAGTGAACTATATCTCGGGTATCGACTCGTACACACAAGAAGGGAAAGTATTGAATAGGCTACTAAACTATCAGATAAGCAGTTCAACGCTCTAACTTTCGTTGACAATCAATGCAAGAGCATAAAGACCAGGTGTTGCACTTTCTGAACATTCCGAGCGCGTACATAGCTCTTCAAATTGCTGAGGAAGTTTTTGTAAATATAAGAAAATAGCTCAAAAGAAACCCTTAAACCGCAAGCCTAACAGAAATGAATATTAGAATTGTCTCCTTGGCATGGTTGTGTTTATCGCTGCTTTGAAAGCTTGTCACAACACTTCTCTGT
Organism: Rhipicephalus microplus; assembly: GCF_043290135.1. Taxonomy (NCBI): domain Eukaryota; kingdom Metazoa; phylum Arthropoda; class Arachnida; order Ixodida; family Ixodidae; genus Rhipicephalus; species Rhipicephalus microplus. The sequence continues at coordinate 60,600,045 of NC_134700.1, read as the reverse complement.
ATGCCGCTGAACTCATGTACACAATGCTGAAACATCTACACTCCGATGCGCAAATGGTGCTTGTGAGTCTCTACAACAATATCTGAGCCATGGGTTCTATCCCTATGGATAGAAGGAGGCTATTGTAGTCCCCGTTCTAAAACAGGGCAAAGAGCCGTCTTGTGCAGCAAGTTACCGGCCCATAGCTTTGACAAGCTGCCTTTGTAAGCTATTGTAAGGTACAGACAGACAGACAGACAGACAGACAGACAGACAGACAGACAGACAGACAGACAGACAGACAGAGAGACAGACAGACGAATGGAAGGATGGACATACACACGAACAGACAGACAACCGGAAGGATGGATGGACAGACACACAGACGAACAGACGGCCGGATGGACGGACGCATGCACGGAGGGAAGGAGGGAAGCCCAGACGCGCGGACGGATGGACGCTTCGAGCCACTGGTCGTTCACTTCGTGGATATGGTGTAATGTTTATTTAAGGAACTCGCTCGCAGACACTGGCTGTGTCGGCATTGTTCCTCGCGGGAAACGGCGCACTCTCGGTCCTTGCGAGCTGGTGCTTAGTTAAGCGTTCTTCTTAGAAAGAACGTTGCCTCAGTCAACGTGCGCCCATCGCTGTCACTCGTCACGCGCCACGCGCCAAGTGCCAAGGCGATGGCTCTCTCTCTCTTTCCCATGCGCTCAAGAAAATCCACGGTCACGACAGCAGCAGCAGCAGACAATGATGAACGCCGATACATTAAGGGGCTGCGGCCGTAATATTTTAGTCGTAGACATTGAATATTTATCCAGCTGGGAACTGTGCATGGCGCGTTAAATTGTCACGGATTCAGATATGTATAAACGTTTGCTTTCACAATTTTTCCGGTATCGTTTATCAAAGGGTGACTATATGCCGACAATTTTACTCAATGTGCAATTTGAATGCCAACAACGTCTTTGGTGTGAGCTACATTTGCTCATTAGGCTTGCTTTTTTAGTGGTCAACTCGATGCCCTAGCTCAAGCATAGCGTCAATACAATGGTCCTCCTACCTAAACACGAAGCCAGAATGAATGTAAAACTAAGTGCGTTATTGTTGGCCATGTGTAAATATATGGCACTACCATCACTTCGTAGTTTTGCAATTTGGAAGTGACGAATTTCACCGCTTTCATGGCCAACTTGAAAGTAACTCTGTGAAAGTTTTGTTTTCATGGGAACGCTCACTCTACATCATGCACTGCGGTATTGAAGTCATGCATCATGCGCAGGTCTTGGATCGTGTGTTCGAGGCAGTGAAGGAGCGCCAGAGAGTCAGGATCGAAATGCCACGCTTTTCAGCCACTTTTGAGGCTGAGCTCACAGACGTACTGCAGAAACTTGGTATCCACGAAGCCTTTACGGATGAAGCCAACTTCAGGTATGTGTGGGCAAAAAAAGAAAACGCCTGCGCAGAATTTGCAGCATAGTCACAGAAAACCCTAGAAGGGCAGTTTTTCCAGATACTTTTGTACGCTATTTTGAGGCAACTGCTAATGCACCCTTCTGCGGCACCCACTACGCGACAAATCATAACCCTTATGAAGCAGGTAAATTCAGCAGAGAAGCGCGGGATACTTGCTGCACGTCTGCGAAGTATTAAGTGGACTTCGTCAATGCGTTGGCTGATCACAATAAAAACTAATGACTGGGCCCTTTGTGATAGGTTAGAAGCTGTAAGTAACCCACTAGTTTTGCAATTTGCATCGTGTGACATCTGGTTCTGATTTTATTCATTCATGACAATTATATTACGCAAGATGAGGCCATTCCGTTCCCAAATGACGTCTGTATAGGGTCTTCTCGCGAAATGTTTTATGCACTGACATGCCTCTATGATTGAATACTTGGCTACCACGCAGAGCGCGCGTGTTCCTCCAAACTGAATATATTCTGAACGTTTTTCTCATTTATTTTTTTCTTTTCGAGGTAGTGATTACGGATAGAGGAAGCGGCTGCAGCGGAAATATATACGGCACCAAAAATGAATGTTGTCGTGATCTAATAACAGTTTCGCTCTAACAGTCTGATTAAGCAAAAGAAAGAAAACGTTCTCGTTTCCCAAGGTGCAAGTTTATGAAGCAGAGCAGTCGCTAAAATGCTTCCTACTAACGCTGAAGCATATACACGTTTCTTGCTGAAAAAAGTTTTCATACCCCTGCCATCCACGTACATCGTCAAATCATTCAAGGAGACGTGGTCTATTTTACATAATTATTCATTACACCAAGGAGCTTACACGGGGCTCAACCAAAAGGCAGATGTTCGTTTCCGTTAGGTGCAGACGTGAGTATTGTCTTTCCAAGTACTGTATACCACAGTAAAAAAAAACTTCTAACATTGTGGTAAAAGAGTAATTTATAGGATATTTTGTCGATATTGTAAGATATTTCTCTGCCTAAATATTTCACAACATACGTTTAAGAAACAAAAAAAGTGTGCGACTTAGTACTCTCCCTCTCCACATCATGCCTTACGTATTACGGCCGTCTATATAACACGTGTGTACGGCCGGCATTACTAGTAAATGTTTCAGCATCTGTGCGAACGGTTCACGTCTGTGGTTTTGGTTATGTTCTAACTGCGGTCGTATTTGCTGTATTTGAATTTAGACATAACGAAAGAGCTTGGCAGTCAGCCATGTGGTTTCTTCGTCGTCCCCGCCTGTCGTACCACTAGCACAGTTGAACTGTTGTGCCATGCATCCGCACTGAGGGCTTCAACTGAACGCGACACCTATGCTCATTCAATAATACGCGATAGCGTTCAGGAGCTCGTTTCACAGAAATTCTAATATCGGCTTCAGCGTCGACCTGGGCGTCAATGGTTTTCAGCGAAAAATTATCATCTTGACCATGAGCGAAACTTGAAGATGCAGATAAAATAGGTAATAAAAATTGCTGGTCTGAGTGAGGATCGAACCCAGGCTGTTTACGCGGCATGCACTTGTTCTATCCGGCAAAAGTCGGCATGCCTACGACTTTTAGCCCTCCTGGCCGTTTCGTTGATGGTATCGATACCAAACTTAATATGATATAACATGACTGTATGATGAACTTAACTGATTAGTTATAACATGAAAATCATAAAATGTATGTCATACATGTCATCACTTACATGTCAAGGTCTTGCTGGTTTTGCGGTGATTTCATTCACATGATATGTTGCAAAACTGGTATAGTATGACAGGACTGCATGGCGAACACGAGCGACAGAACCTAACATGAAAGTCATTATATACGTGTCATGTAAAAACATGACTACATGCCACACTCATGGTGTGCTCGCGGCCATTTCGATAGCTTTTCATATACCGAATTCGGTATTACGAGACCTCAGTGAATGACAAAGGTATGTGACTGGTGCAAACATGATAATCATGAGATGCGTGTCATGTAACAACATGAATACATGCTACGCTCATGATGCGCTCGTGGCCGTTTCGCTAGCTTCACATGTACCATATTCGGTATTACGTGTTGCGAACGGACGACATAGGGAAATGACAAGTCCGAACATGATGATCATGACATGCGTGTCATGTAATACTACAACGACGTCGCACACTCAAGATGCGCTCGCGGCCGTTTTCCTACCTTACATATGCCGTGAACGGATGATGAAGGTAGGTTACTGGTGAAAACGTGATAATTATGAGATGCATATTGTGTAGGAAAATTCATATACGCCAGACTAAAGGCGCCAATACATTTAACGCTAGCGTTTGTTTCATCGCGTCACACCTGTGATCCCACGCCAGGCGCCGATATCTCCCTAGTAGAGATCAGTGGATCAGCCCACCGACCTTCATTGTGTATTTGCATGTCATATACTCACAGGTGCGCGCCGCGCTGCGTTGCTGTGACGCATGCACGTTTAAGGGCATACGGTGCCCCTCCGTCACGAAGAGCCGCAGATGCGGTGCTGACTACTTAGCGTCGTCGCCGCGAAATGCAGCATGTCGCATTTCGCGCTGGTTGCCACCGGGTTGCGCCGACGGACGCTGCTCGTACCGGTTGTGCTTGGCATCACACTATAGAGTGCTCGCATTTTGCTAGCGTGGCGTCGCTGCGCCCAGCCTCAACGTTGCGTCGGAGTGTATTGGGCCATTCATGACGCGCTCGCAGCCGTTGCGCTAGCTCCACATGTACCAGATTTGGTATCACGGTAAGTGAATAGGTGACGAAGGTAAATTACACGTCCAAACCTGATAATCATAATATCCATTTCATGTAAAACATGACTACGTGCTACGCTCACAGCGTTCTCGCGGCACTTTCACTAGTTTCACATATACCAAACTTGATATTACGTGACGTGAATGGACAATGAATGTAAATGACACGTCCAGGTATGATAATCGTGATATAGATTTCATGTAAAACATGACTACATGCTACGCTCATACCGCGCTCGCGGCCGTTGCGCTAGCTCCATATAAACCGAAGTGTGTATCAGGTGACGTTAATATAGGACGAATGTAAATGAACCATCCGACTATGATAATCATGACATGGAAGTCATGTACGACATAATTTACCTCCGCCTCTGAACATTGTGCTGATTTTGAAGTGACCTATCACGCTTTCTCATTCCTGCTTCGCATATCATCAATTCCCACTGTACTTGGAATCCGCCATCTTTTTGACGTTGTTCCCTACACTAGAATACAATATTTACCATGAGAGATAAATATTGTAATACACCAAAAGCCATATTTTTCAAAGCAGAGGTCTACACATCGCTCCACATAATTTGGCCATCCGTGTTTCAACGCGTTCAATGTGTTTGTCCCAAAATAAGGGTGACCGAACTTTACACCAAGTGTTTTCACGCGAGCCACGAGGTCATAGAATACGTTTACATTACGGTTGACGCGTTTTTGTGGTGCGAAAAGAACAGCTTTTTTTAAAGCTCACCTGTAAATAACTGACTTTGCTTAACAAATATAGCATTTTAAGAATAGTGTTAGCTTGTTCTAATAAACAATCAGAACTACGTGACCAGAAAAAATTGCTGGTGTGATTGGAATATATTTCGTATTTTGGTAAATCACTTATATTTACTTGGTCTTTTATATAGATGCTGTAGAGGACGCGTCCTAATATTCAGAACGCCGACTATCAGCTGTAGGGGTTCCGAGTATGGATCTTTCCTGAAATCGCAGCGCCGCGCCTTCTGCTTGTACATCGGCGTTGGGGCTTTACGTGAAAGTGGAGCGGGACGGCGGGCAGAGCCGATGACGCTTTCCCGATTTCGCGCTTTCGTTGCGCGCCGTGAGTTGTTTCGGCTGGTGTAGGTGCTGCTGTTGTAAAAAAATGACTACGCCTGACCAAACTGATTATAATGTATGTTCGCCCCAAATAACCGTAATCAACACTGAACATACCGAAGAAGAATCGGAGGACACACTTGCTCAATGGGCATATAAACACCGACGGTGGTCCACGTGACCACCACTTCCGGATGTCTCGGTCGTCCGCTGGTCGTCCGCGATTCAGCGATAGGCGTGCAGCGGACATTCGCAGAACTCTAAGGCACATACTAATTGGCAATCCAGTGGGTGTCCGGCGGGTGTCCAGGACGGATAGGCGGATGCTCATGGGACGTTTTTTTATTGTTTTTATTGCCGAATCATCGCCAGATATCCGTATGGGTAAACCACGCGGCGTTATTGGAACTTCAATCTTACTTAATATGCATGCTTGAAAATTTGTGCGTTAGGTCATAATTATCGAAGAGGTGGCGTGCAAACATAAACACAGGAACAAAAAAAACAAATGGTGTTTGTGTTGTTTCGTTCATGAGTCCATATTTGCACGCCACTTCTCGCAACTTACCATTTATGTTAAGACTTGCATCATTGGGAATTCTGTGCATGGACTTTAAAACACCTAAATAATTATAACGATCGACGTGAACTTTCATAAAGTGAGCCGACAAAAACTTTTCACGTTTATTGTAGACAAGAACATAAGTTTTGATGAATATTAAAGTGCTATGATGCAAGTGCCATAAATTATAAAACACACAGGCATCTGTTCGATGAAAACGCGGGAAACCTACAACATTCTAGAATTTTGCATTACAGTAATCATTATCAGCATATAATCATAACATATACAACGGCTGAAGGGGACAATTTCGCTCACGCTATAAAAACATTTAAGGATTATAGATTGAGAAAATAACATCCATTTCATATGAAGAACTGAAGCATGTTTTCAGACTACAAGTTTGTATACGCAGTTCTGCCAATCCTGATGCATTTCTGAAATTTGTTGTTTTTGAATGCATCAACATACTGCTTAAATCACTTAAAACAGGTAGGGAAGGAATAAATATAAGTTATGCAATGTCAAAGGATGCTGCAGATCTTTCAGAACCTTAGTACACTCTAGTTAATGAGATCTGTCTACCCTTGTGAGCAAGGAGTAATTTCAAACTGCTTCATCAAAGAATTAGGACATATCACTTATCTTATTTTAGCGGCTTTGGGAAATTTTGTTTTGAGCGATAAGCAAAAAGGTTGCTAGATTTCATTGGATTCAGTAAAAACCACTGCTATAAATGCACACATACAGAGCCATGACAGCAAGTATTCGTAAACAAAAGATATTCACACAACATTTCTTTGGTTGCAAATTCAGCAAGTGCTAAGGAGATGAATAATTTAGGTTGGTAAGGCATTAGGGCACACTAATAACATCTCATTGCTCAACCATTTTTATTTTTTAGAATAAATGTTTACAGAACTACAGCTAGAACATCCATCAGTATAAATGTGTTTTTTTCAGTACTTTCTTTGTGTGTTAGATCGTCATTACGGTATTTTTTTTTTGTCGCGGTGCTTCCTTGTTTGATTTTGATTTTTTATATTGTGTAAGCGTTATCATTCACACGTTGTCATCGAGTGTTGTACGCATGTACTGAATGTAATTTGTTTTTCACGTTTCAATTGTATTTTTTGTCTTCTAAACCCACTCCCCTCTATAATGCTGTATGCCCTGAGGGTACAATTAATAAAAAAAATGGGTCATGCAGTGATGACCCCGTTAACACGCACAAGTTTGCCATCAGTATGCCATCACGTTTCATCTGTTCGAGTTGCAAAAAAGAATACAAACATAATAATACATTCATACCCTGTACACGTAAAGCTTAAAATTTTTGAACTGTGCTCATTTTTTTAGAGAAGTAGTTTGGGAACAACAGACAATGCTCTCTTTGGATGTGCAGACATGAATTAAGCTATAGCAAGAGAAGCTGAAATGTGACCATCTTGGAATGCACTACAACACACACTATCACTTCCTCTAGAACATGTCATGACAACAAAAATTGCAAACATGAGCTGAAATGATAATGCTCACAACCACCTGAGATCTACGCCGAGCGGAAAAAAATGAATACAATGTTGCACATGACAAGAAAAAAGCAGATGGTTGTCACTGCATGGCAGCAAGCACAAAAAACAGTAAAATGACTAGAATGATATCAAGTTTGCAAGAAAAAATACTGAGGTGGGACAAAAAGGCTAAACATGAACTATATGTGCCCCTGACTTGCAGCACATCAGCAACCCTACCACTCTTTTTCTTTTGAATAAATGGAGATAAAAAGTTTTAAAAGTACACAGCTGTGACCATTTCACTGTTCTGATGGCAGACTATGCATTTTTTGGACTTCACAGGTACAATAACAAAGGTACATAACCAGAGGTGTAAAAATGACAACCTTGCTTAATACACCACTGGTTATTCAGAAAAAAACTGATATGATATAAACATACAGCCTCAAAATGTTAATCCACCACGTTGTATCACCTAAAGATATGCTTATTGAAAGAAAATACAATGATATACATGACTATAAAGAAAAAAAACAGCATTAGAGCTAACAAGCAGCCAGAGGTGGTAAAAGGACTAGAGGGGATGATGTTTCAAACAAAAAAAAAACTCAAGTGAGACAGAAAGGCTTAAGATGAACTATGCGGGGCACTTATCACCAACACATTTACCACTATTTAACTATAAATGTAAAAAGTTTGCAGATGGAAAGCCCAGCCTGCATTGACAATGTCACTGTCCTGGGGGTAGCCAATATATAGATGGTTCCAAATAGATGAAGCTTCTTGTTATTGGGAAAGCAGGCATTTAGGTTGTAGAGGGCTTGCGAAATAATATATACGAAAAGAATACTGAGGCGTAGATGAGGCAGGTTAGTTTCGAAACTCGACGAGACAATGGGATGTCACGTCTACCCAGGATGGTTCAAAGGCTGCGTTTTTTGTTTAAGAGTGTCCAGAACAAGTGCGATACCCGTATCCTATGCCGCTGGAGCTGAACTTTTTACTGCACACAGAAAGGTCGTATTCCATCCTCTTCATTTGCTGCCTTCTTTTAATCCTTTTTCTCACTCGGAATCTGGAATGTCACGCAACAGTAACGAATTACCATCCATTTCAGACGGGCTTGTTAGCACATAATTCTCGAGATAATATTTCATGGTGAACACACTGTCATTGTACGAGTTTAATCTTTTTTTCATGAGATTTCGTGTGTGCTCACACTGTATCTTTACTTTCACGTGCAATATAAATCCCAATAAATATGAGCATGCTTTGGCCTGGCCAGACGTACATCAAGAGAGTTTATGACCACTACAAACCACGTGTGAATGAATAGCCACACGCAAAGATTGTAGAGCAAAGAACAGCTTCTAGACTACATAGGGCATGCAGTGCTTAACTGTGCTGGCGCCGTAACTGGGAAAAGATGGTACTATACGGTGCCATGAAGTTCTCCCAGCATGTGCATAAGAGCTTTCAGCAAAGCCGTTGCTTCCTTTTTTGTTCACAGGACGCGTTCGGAGCGTTGCTGGCTGGTTCAGGTTAACTTACAGCCAAACCGCTGCACCTGACCAGTACTAATGCAGCTCTCAGGGATCTTCCAACAAGAAAGTGCAAACATTGCATCGGCACTTCATGAAATCAAAACAGGCATGTGTGAACCTTGTGCGTCTTATCATGCTGTACAGAGAAAAATCACCTGCAGTTTGACAGACTTCATTTTCAGAACCCGGCTTTCGTCGTTTGGGCAACAGACGCTCGGGTGCATACCACAACCAGGACTTTATAGCAGCCTCAATGATTAGTAGGCTGCTATTCGGGCCTTGCCTGCCGCAACTGAAAACGCATTTTAGGGCACAACTCAGAACTTTTGCCAATTTCCAACCCTTCTACTGCAATGTGGCACTGTAATATATCTGCCAGTTAAATTTACTTAATGTCTAATTGCTGGGAGCCCAGCAGTTCATGAAGCATTGCCAAGAAGCTGTGCATATTGTGTGTATATTCATGCATGGCTTTAGACAGTGACAAAACAAGTACGGCCACTAGTGTTTTCTCTGCTTGCTTCCCCTCAATTTGCTTGTCTGTGCAAGCTTGACTTTTCACATCAGCAAACATCCATGCACTAAATGTCCCTTATCTAGAGCTACCAAAAATAACTTCAGGTACTCTCAGACTGATACTGTGCAGGCAGGAAAAAAAAAACCACTGAGACAACTAAATAAAGAACCAAGTGCTTACTCTGAAGTGCTGCACGATTTCACCCAATATACTTATCAAAAATGAACATTAGTGACTCAACACAGAGCAAAATACGTTGTAAAGCTGTTTTCATATAGTACCGCTATTCACCAAAGTAGAGATAGACTTTCTGCTCCAAATATATCTCCAGCTCCCTAGCATATACAAAGTATAAAAAATTACTTGAAGAGCCAGTAAACAAACCCGAGGTCTTTTATACACATTCACACTTTTGCTGAGTGAACCTGCCGCTGCACAAATTTTGCAAAAATGTGCTATAATAAACAAACAGGACACCAGTTTCAGCAGCTTTAAAATTTTTGGCACAACCTTCCCATCCTTCTCCTTCGCAGGGATGGAAGGTGTAGCCATCGCCATGACTGCTTTAAACTAGTCGACGAGCTGCGTGCTACGTCAAGACACCGATTGGCGACTGCATCACTGCGCGTGAAAGGAGGATTGGTCAGCCATAGGAAAGGAAAGCGGGAATTGTTTTTTGAGATCGAGGCTCTGCGCTGCGTTGCAACGTGTCGACAATGTCAGTCTTCTCTACGAATTGCCAAGCTTCTCGGAGGATAGTAAAAAAGTCCGGGCTTGTTTACTGACCCTTCAAGATCTACACAGCGGTACAGCAGTATGTTTACAGCAAATGCAGAGCGTGTATGAACCTGCAATGATATATACCAGATACCAGAATTATTTTGAATATGTATTAATTTAAGACTGAACACTTATCTATTTTGGTACTGTTTTATCAACAATTTATTTAATTTAAAAATTACTTAAGAGCTTGAGACAAGTGGTGTCTCTTTATGCCCGTTGGTCCGTCATGTGACTGTCTTTTTCAAAAGGGTTTCACTGTATTGCTGCTTACCTCTCACTATTTAAATGTCAGAGCATTAATAAAATCATGAGCTATAATTAATTTAAATGTCAGAGCATTAATAAAATCTAACGTCAGTGACGTTGACTTAACGAATGCAATCACTAAAAAATGATCACAGCAGGAATCAAACGTAAGCATTCTACGTGGCAGCCAGATATTCTACCACACAGGCCTTGAAACCACAGGCCTTGAAACTGCTTTGAAAAAAGACCCTTGCAGACGTATTGTTAATCTAACATCAACTATAATGGCAGTACTGACTATCTCATTTTATAACAAAGCAATAAACATTACATATGTATTAAGATACAAACATGTGGTCTTGTTAGTGACAGGTATGGCTTCAGCTTGGCTCCACTTCCATAGCAGTCTAATAAGAATACTCTCGCACATGAGTTCTGCAGAATCGCATAAAGTTGAGGAAGTAGTAAAAAGGCAAATCTGTCTACTTTCCATTTTTTAAACACTACATTCTTGTTCCTATGAAGCAGCAAGCTGTATTCAAGCATTGCTTGACTCACTTAATATGCTAATGAACTTATCCCCAGGTATATACCATGACGACAAATATTGACATTTGCTGTAATTTGAATGCTGGCTTTAAGTGAAACCATACATCACTCTTCAAGTATAGTCAACGTTTCCGGTAAGCACGCAACTACTGCACTTACAAAGGGATTTTGGTGCACCTCATAAAATCTGGCTCGAAGTAAAAAAGATTCAGCATAGATATTACCCACAGACTGCTTCGCACGAAATAAATTCCCACAAAACATGGTATCTGCTAAGTTTTTTTTTGTATGAGAAAAGCTGTTTTCCAGGTGATGTATGAAGGATTCATGGCAAGCTTGCTTTTGACAGAAGGCACTTTCAGGAGAAGCGAATTCGGGCAAACGCCAGAAGTTGAACACCAATGTCAAATGGCAGTTGTATTTAATTTTGGTTTGGCTTTGACTGTTTTTCCTTGAATTTAAGCATCTGTAAACAAGACCAGCCAGTATACCACTTTATCTTAGGAAAATATTTGCCGAGAAAAATAAAAGCAAGAGTGTTTCTGGTTACAAAAAAATGTGTTTAGGTAATCGGTATTATTGTTGAACGGACCCCTATGTATTCCTTGCAATAAATTCCACGTGTAAAATATCAGTAGAGAATACATTTGCCCACTTAACTGTCTGCGGCTAAATTTCAATAATACTTACAACTCTCTTTGTCACGTTGATCCAGCACGCTTGTCTGTGCCCCTGTTTCTGTTTCAACATCTGCGAAGACAGTATCAGTATAAATGCCAAGTCATGAAAGATGAAGTTTGAATCGATAAAATCACTCCAAGAATGACTAAAATCTGTCCTTGCTTACGCTAGAAAGAAGGTAATGGCAAGCAAATGGGGATCAGGTTTGTGAGGATATGGGTGCCAAGAAAAAAAAGGGCAAACAAGCACAATTTTTGTACACCAACTTGGTAAACCTTTTTAAAAGATATCTGCAAAAAATGAACTCCATGAACAAACTTCAACGCCTAGTTTAAATTTTGTGTGAAAATTCTGCACATTTCCCCGAATATTCAACTGATGGCGACAAGGGCTGTAACAAACAGGCTCTGCCCCAGTGCAGTGCGGAGAAACCACATGATCCCTACACTCAGAAGTGTGAGCAAGAAAGCATCCTTGCTCTAATACTATAGCTATTGCATGCATGTAGATCAATTACTAAAAGAAGGAAAAAAGTAAACAGAGTGCACCATGTCAAATTTATTATTGTCGTAGATGAGACAAGAAAACGACAAAAGCATTTTGCGTCGTGTTTCCCAGGTTTTTTTACAGACAGTATATGCGCTCTGAAATCTGTAGTGGTAGGAGGGGGGGGGTACATACTTGGGGGGGGGCATAATACTTTTTCCTACTTCAGCAGTTGGGTCGCCAGATATTTATCTGGTGATTTGTTATACACAAAATCAAGATAGTAGCTGTACACAAGCCGAAAATTCAAGATTTTTATGCCACGTCTGGCCTAAAATTGGTAACCAAACTATTATAAGCATCAATAACAAGATTAACCAGAAAAATTGGCTCCTACTTCACTCTCTACAAGTTGTGCCCATGTCTTGAATTTATTAAAGTGTGTGCGAAAAAAAAAGCGGAAGTGAGGATCACGGATGCTGCCTTGTTGCCAGTAATTTTCATGCTCAATTTTGGGAAGTAGGTAAGTGTTTTTATATTGGGTCATTCCACACCAAATGTCGCAACGAGGGCGCTCGCTAAAAATCAATTTTGACGAAATGGCTTTAATTATTGCAAACATATAGGCATTACATCTAAAGTATCTTTCCAAGAGATTTTATCACCAAAAATATCTCCTTCTGTAACCACCATTTGAAATTAATGAAATGGTGCAAAACCAGGTTTTTGAAAAAAATCCCTATAAATTAACTGCAGCACGCATTTCAATACTTCCTTTTTTGTATTTTGAGAGCCACATGCTTATATTAAAAAACAGTTCCTCATGATAGCTTCAAAATTTTCACTTTTTAGCGTGTACGCCAAACTGAGCACATTTTAGCATCGTCAAGATAATTTTTGGTTCATTTCTTTTTAAGAAACTTTCACATGCTTTTCGAGTATTTGTATAGCAAGTTTGCTTCAAGAAAGTGTACCAAGCTTAGCTAACAACAAACAAACATTCCTCTTTAACCTTCCCTAATGTGATATCTTTGACATGAAAACCTTTGGGTTCTTTTAAAATAAAACACAGCTTTAGGCTGTTCCGACTAAGTAACTAAATATTAGGCATCCATGCAAAACGTAGGTACATTAGTACATTGCATGTGTTATATACCAGTGTTCATAGCGTCTTCGACTGCTCGATAAGTCGAAGCGTGCACTGGACTAGATGATGAAGCAGGTGCTGCGCTCGTAAATGATCGATTGTGTTTTCTTTGGGAATCTGAAGTTCTTCCACCAGCTGAGGGCAGTCCTGAAAACAAAAACATTGCAAGCATCACGCCACATACACAACAGTGACATGCACCTGTTGTACAATAACCAAGAAATTTCCTATGCTTTTCAAGCATTCCTATCCCAAGCTTGCTTCAAGCTCTACTAAGTTTAGCTTGTACAAACAACGAACGAGTATTCCTCTTCACCCTACCCAACTGATGTGACACTCTCAACATGAAATTCTCCGCTTTTTTAAATAAAAAGAAATGCAGGTTTCAGCAAATCAAACCTCTGCTTCATTAGTAATTAGGCATGCATGTAAAATGTACCTAAGTGAATCGCCTGCGTTACACACCTGTGTTCAGAGCGTCTCCAGAAGCTGGATAAGTCGATGTGTGCAGTGGACTAGATGATGCAGATGCTTGGCTCGTAACAGATCGGTGGTCATTTCGTTGGGGGTCTGAAGATGCTCTGCTAGCTAAGGGAAGACCTAAGAATTGAATCATTGCATGCAACACACCATGTACACAACAATGGAATGCTCTTGTTTTGCAATAACCAAGAAATCAGTCTAAATTTTTGTCAGCTAACATGTCACACCTTCAGATTTCCTGAGCAATTGGCCCCATTCCTTCAAAGTGTTCAATGACAATTTACTTCTGCTGATGGGAAATTCCCAAATCAAGAAGGTAGCTGACAGAAGTGCATTGTGGGATAGGCAGAATGAATGGGAGAAAAAAGCCTCAGACAGGTCAGCCCATGTTTCGATAGGAAAACTTATCTTTTTCAAAGACACCCTTTTTTTTGGCGTGTTCACTTAAGGGGTTTCGCTTAAGTGTTCACGGCATGCCATATGGAGGCGTGTGTTGCTATGGGAATCAACAACACCCATATCCTGCGGACACGTAAGTCCATGCGAGTACCAACGTTACGTGCCAACAGTGGACGCAACGCCAACTACCCCCTTAAATCTAACGCACTAAGGATGACAAGGCACCTTTCACAAGAATAGCCTCTCCTATCTAAACATCAGCCGACATGTCTGTGGCATTTTTTTCTGTTCGTTCTGCCTATCCCACTTACTGATAAGAGTACTTCCCGAGCACTACAGTAAAAATAGTTGAACTGGAACGGAATGTGGGTCATGTCACCTGATTGGCATTCTGGTCCCTACAAGGCCCTCTTGTATAGGTGATCATATGAGACATCCCCAGATGTTAAAAAAACAAAAACAATCATACTGTACAAGCGAGTTTCCAAGGGCCCGTAAACTTCCCAGAGGCAGATATGTACATGTGGCGTTGCAGTTGTGTACGAGTCTGCAGTAAATGCTGGTGAAATTCTATGCGTTCATTCGTATCGCTCTTTTCTTCGCTAGGCCGCGCTCCACGGCTCGTTTGAACATCTCTTCTGGTGCCCTTCCTGGGCGTCCGAGGTAGAAACGCAACGGGCGCGTGCATCAGCAGCAGTACGCGAGCGTCCAATGGTGGTCTACGAGCCCTTTAAGTCATGTGAACAAACTGATCATTATAGGGGTTTAAGTATAAAAGCAGTAAATTTTAGGGGCGAAGCTTTTTATAGCGGCACCCGCTCGTCCCTCGTAGCCGTTGTAGTGTGTAACAAGTATAACATTTTGACCTTCAATGTGGTGCCGATGAGAGATTTCTTCTATGCGTTGTTGAACAATAAAAATTGTGCTCAATGTATATGGCAATGGCTGCTAATGGGGAATGAGAGACAGGAGCATTCAGCTTTTAGTTAACGCGCACGCTGCGATCCCCATTAGCAGCCATTGGCATGCACATTGAGCACTATCTGACAAGAAAGGGTTGCTACGTCATACTCGCTGGGTGTAAACTCCTTAGTTTTAGAAAGGTTTAGCGAGCATTGAGCCGCAGTGCCTTGAATACAATGAACTAGTATATATCATGAACTCGAGGTGGTTAAAGGTGGGAAGTAGACCCGAAGCGCAAGCCTTAAGAAAGTGTGCGTGTGCTATCTCTCGTTTAGTCCTTGGAATGTGGGCTGGATGATGGTGCTTCTTTATGGGGAATATGATGAAAAGATGCGAGATGGTGGTACTTGAAGTGTTTAATAGATGGACGAACGGACACACAGACAGACGCGTGGATGGACGCATAAACGGACGCAGGGGCGGATCCAGGGACGAACGCAGGGACGCACGCACGAACAGACGCACGCATGGACGGGCCGATGGACGCATGGACGGTCTCACAGACGGACGCATGGACGGACGGAAGCAAGAACGAATGGACGGGCGAATGCTTCCCCCCACTCTCCATCATTCACTCCATGGATATGCAACTAATTTTATTTCCATTACAAGGCAGTATTGAAAACATTTTACTGACCTTCAAGAAAATCTTCTGGTACCACCGGTGTGTGAAGCTTTTTCAAAGCGCTCTGAACATGCTCCGATTCACTTTTGTCCGAGTCCGTATACACCAACGGCGCCCGGCGACACCTTTTGTGGCGCATTTGAGAGCCACTACTCAGATCCGACGTATACTCGCACCTGTTCAGGCTCTTTCGTGCATGGTCATATGTAGCTAAATAAGAAAATATAGTGAAATAAGCTCATTAGGATGAGTTTCAGCTCAAATATACTCTAAAGAATCTGCATACCTGAATGCAGCACTTACTGAATAATCCTGTTACTAAAATTTTGAACTTGTCCCCGTCAACTCCTTAAGACGCGATTTTTTCACCATGAGCGCCCGCCTTTCAGAAGTTACATGACTTGGCCACCAGCATTTGTAATGCAAAATTCATATTGTAGGAATCACTGTTACACTCTTGGTTTCAGTAAACTCCACGTGGGCATAGTATATCTGAAGAATGTGAACATATGCTTTTGTAAAGTTAAATGATGGTAATCAATTAAAAATTTCAATAGTAACATCGTTATATTGTGGAAAACACCCACCATTTGTACTAGACCAGCTTTAAATAATTAGTTTGACTGAGCTAAAAAATTGCCTGTCTGCAACGGTCAGCACAAACACAAACATTTAATCATTTCTACAGTGAAATAAATTCCTTATAAATTGCGATGAATTTGGAGCAGTGCACGATATTTATAGTAAAGATGATGTCCAGTTATCTCAGGTCTTTTTTAAGTTGCCAGTTTAGCTAACTAGTAAGGTAACTTCAGGTAACTAATAAGGTAGTGGCTGAATTACAGAGCTATATCGTGTTTAGGCATTTCAAAATATTTAATCAGGCTAGGAGCAATCATCTCCATCTGTTACCTCTAATAAATGTCACGTTTTTGTATTAACTGAGACTATGAAATATGACCGGCAATATTCGACAGGTGAGAATTTTTTAAATGTGAAACTGTATTGCTCTTTGTAGGCTGAACTTCCTAGAGCTTTGTCCCGTAAATGAAATAATTTACATACCTCCACAAATTCTTACATTGCACATGATTGAAGGCGCTGTAGTAACGAAAAGTAATGTGCCAAAAATTGACAGCTAAAATAAAGTGTATGTTGCTCATGTCAATATGAAAAGGATCATGCTCACCAAAGCACAGCTTGTAATGTTGCAGTACAACAAAGGCTCATAGAAGAACAATAGGACACAGCTTGTAGTATAAAGTACAGTTGGCTAAATTCTAAAAGATAATTAAACTTCTATCTTCCACGGTGGATAAGTCACAAAGGTGCTCGACTGATAAACCAAAAGATGCAAGTTCAATTCCTGCCTAGGCGATCGCCTTTCGATGGAGGTGAACTGGTAGAGGATCTGTGAAGTGAACCAATGAACTGCGTAGAGCAACCGAGACGGATGACAGAACACAAAACGAACAAATGCAAAATGACAAGGGCCCATTAACTTGTGCGATGTCAGTGCATAGTAAGGAACACCAGATAAGCAAAATTTTTTGAGGCATCTGCATTAAAATATGGCCGGTGACTTTTCGCACGCTGGATGCGTAAATAAGTGTTGTTTCTCTCCCGTGATTTAGGGATATTATCAAACCTCCTCGTGTATTATTCAAACCTCCAAAAAACATAGATTACATTGAATGTAACTCTGAAAGGTTCACAAACTGGTTCCTTCATGGTAGGCAGACTATTTTTCGGATATTAAGCAGACGCCACGCTTTGAGTTCTGAAAGATTTGAAACACTGTATATGCCCAGTCTTGAAGACTGAAGAGGCACTGTGTAAAGATCTTACTTTACCAGGAACTCTTGGCCGACAAAACAGAGTTGCTGAGTAGACTAATAACAAGTCCATCCAGCATGCAGCAGTTGTCTTGTTGGTCCAAGCTCAGCAAGAAGGTTGAAAATTTCACTGTTCGAAAACATGGCAAACAGCACGCGGAAGGCAATGGGACATTATCATGAGGGTAGCTTGGTGTGAAAGCACCCTTTTGCTCATAAAGCTTTTTGGCAGGGCTTGACCGCTCCTCAGCCATCCGCTTCCCCCATGCTGCAAGGGTTTCGCAAGCCTGCGAAGCATCTTTTTGAATTCTTTCATGTTGTTTTCGAAAGTGAAAGTGCTGAAGCAATCCAATTCACCATGAAATTTTACATCGTCAGGAAGGTGCAACAGGCAGTGCGCATTGAAGGACACATGAGCTTTTCCATAGTCATGAGCAAAAGCACTAACAAAGTGCTTGAGAAGATCTTTAGCATAGTCTGCATAGCGAGAACACAAGTGGTGGTTGGGTGGAATAGAAAGTGCTATATGAAGAAACAAAAACATTTTATAGAGCTTTTCTGGAAGAATGCGTTTGAGCAGAACTGGCCCAGTGTAGAACAAAAAAAGGCGGAATTCTACTGCTTTTCAACGGTCTAACTCATCAAGTCCTCGTGGTTTCCGTAGAAATTCACTCGGAATATGTAGACATAAGGTTTTGCTTTCTTGGTTGAAATTCAGACGAGACTCTGGACCAAGTCTTACGTTCAAACGTCCTGATAGCCACAACATGAGAAACTTTTTGACAAGACCTAGCAGAACTACATCCATGTAACGCAGAGGAACGTTACGGACTGTATCTATAGACAGCTCAAGAAGAACCGATGCTCCACGATGATGTTCGGGATCATGCGGATCCCTGGAGCTTTTATTCGTGCGCAGAGGGCTATCGGAATGTAGAAGTACAACCTTGCCATCAATGTATTCGCCTTCTACAGTTCACTTTGGGCACCCACTGTAGCCACTGTGTCTTTTCGACATGAATATAAAAGAACATGCTGGAGCATCGCATACAAAGGCCTTCAGTTTAAGTTCTATCTTTTGGTCATTTACAAGAAGCCCATATGCCAACAAATATTGCATTTCATCCACGAAAGGTCTGAGAAAGTACTTTGATGAGAGTGGTTTTAAAAGCTCAGCATAATCCCCGATTACAAATGGTGAGAAATCACCGTTACAGTTGGTCACCTGGCACTGAACCGGCCACAGCTGCATTTTGGAGCTTTTTGCAAGCGGTAAACCAACCACAATAACTATAAGTAAAACAACATCTTGGAGTTGCTTTTTGGCTTTGAGCGAATGCCGCAATCCTGAATCAAGACCAAAATGACAATATTCGCCATGTTGAAGTGCCTTTACCGGATATTTACTTTCCGGAAATGGTGTTCCCAATAGGGTACGCGGGTCACCGGGAAAATCTAGCTGAGAATGCTTTGCTTGGGATTGGAGTAGCTTTAATAGCCCAGCAAGGGCGTTCCATTTAGTACTGTGTTCAACAGCCCATTGACGCAGGTCATCTCAAAAACTTTTTTCTGCAGTTACCACACCAGACCACAATGAAGCCCCAGGCAAATTGGGGCTGGACATACCAAACGAAAAGCCACCTGTACCAAGCCTCGGTCGTGGGGTGGAATCCCCATCACGAAATATCGAGTCTTCCGAAAGTGCGCCTTATTCTGAAGAGTCACGAATTCGGATGTGAATGATTTCGCTCACGTTCACAGGAGATACGACTTCCAACAGGCTGCCCAAGGTCTCCGATTCGAAAGACAAATTGGTGGGAAAACAGTTCTGCTTTCTGCGCTGAGAATCGAGAAGGTTGACAGTTTTTCTAGCCACTCGCGCTGCTTTCTCTTCAGCAAAACTCTTGCGAGCTTTCTGAATGGTGCCCGCGTGTCAAACAGTAAAAGCCGTCACCACAGGTGAGAATGCAAATGCTTGCGTATGCATTCAGGCATTTCTCGATACACACCGAACCCGAAAGCGATTGTACATAAATGTTCTGAACCCTATGCGCGCTTAAACTTACCTTTTTTTGCAAGGCGAAGTCAGTCACACAGGTGTGTATATAACAGGACGCTGTACTTGCAGACCTCGCACAACCCCACTGCATTCCACTTCACAACATAATCGCGCCGGTGAGTTGCCAAAAACGTGCGATTTTGCGTATTTTTCTCTTGAACGCATGCGCGAATTGCAAACTAGGTCACGGAAGCCATGAAAGCTAACTTCTTCAATCACACGAGTCGAAAAACTCAACAAAACTCATAATGGTTTGTGACGATGCTAGCGTCACGTTTAGTGACAAACAATTTACAAAAATGTGAGTTAATACAACATAAAGAAATGTTTGTAACTTTTCTTTCTTATAGATGGTGCTACAACTTGCAAAGTTCATAAGGTGTATGGTTGGAACAAAGTTTTGCGATTGCTTAAATGGTTACACCTTTCTCTTTTTACAATTATTGTAACACTAGTTTCATCTTAAGTAACAAAAACAAGAAAATACGAAACTACGGAAAAGTAAGTATTGTGGAATCTACTTTTTTTGTGCGATGGTAAGCAATGAAGTCGCCGATGCCATGTTCATTGTGTCAACACGAGAGTGCGGAAAGTGAATTCACAAAAGTGGAGTGGAGTGGCCGAAGCAAAAAGAGCGGAAAATTTACGGTAATGCTGCAGTCGCCTTCATGAAGTATGGGCACCCTTTAAATCGGGCGGCGCCTTACGTCACCTAGCCGTAATACTTAGTGCCGCCGTCAGCGCCCTCATGTGGAGACTGCGAGAGCGCCCAGCTGATATCATTAGCTCAACGCAGCGTCGTCTGCTCCACGCGCCTCCACTCACGAGTTGTTTTTATCATTCATTCTATAGCACCTTTTCACCTTCTTGGTGCGCAAAAAAAAGTCAAATTCAATAAGCTAGCATTGATGCTATTGACTACAAGCAGGGTATTTAGCGAAGGAAACGTAGTGCCTCCTGAACAATTATTCGCGAGACATATACGTAATGTGAACTATGCTTTTCTGCTGCGGTATTGCGGAAAACATTTCAGACGCGACTGATATGCGACAGCTAGGCTTCTGCTGGCTATGGTCATAACCACGGGTAACCTTCAAACGTTGGCGCCACCTAAATTTTCCGAAGAAAATGCTTCAGTGCGAAGCCCTGTATATCGCAATAATTGTACTTTCGCGATTCGATTCATGGCATAGTAATTGCCGTTCGCGATTCGATTCATGGCAACTGTGCAGTCGAAAAACAGACACACGTCTCTGCTTTTCGACGTGTGTCTTCTCTTTATTCATATATATATATATATATATATATATATATATATATATATATATATATATATATATACGACATGGATATATATCGATGTCTGCTGGACAACTGTTTAGGACGTCGACGTTCTGATTTTATTCGGCCGTCCAAGAGAGTTTCAATCCCCATTGGGTGCTAAGTTCTTGGATGTGATAATACGCCAAACTCACAGGGCGTTTTTCTTTCATTGCTCGGTATTATTCGAGGACCGCCAGGGGGCCACGGAGTGCAGACACGCATGTCGCGTCGGCTCCGCAGATTTTCAGTGATTCTCAGCATGAAATCGAAGAATTGACGGACGCCTTCTTACAGTGAAGAAAGTGGAAGTTCCACGGAACCCCGCGATACCACTCTCAAGTAGGTGGACGTTTAATTTTCGGCACATTGACCACATTTATGTAACGCCGACGAACGCACGACGCCGTTGCCTCCTGCTGCTGTGCATAATGCGCTTGGCCTAGCCCACGGACGCTGGCGTCTTGAGCCCCTTCAAGGCGGCGTCTTATCGGGTTAATGCCACAGGATGGCTACGATGAGCGTGGATGGCGAAGATATCACGCAACAAGAGTATGAGAACGACGCAGGTTGGCGCCTTGTGAACAGAAAAAGACGAGCCAACAAAGAAACCACAACGCATGAAGCCAAGGACCAAGAAACGCACTTCTCAAGCGAGAACATGGTCAGTAATAGATGGAGGAAGGGACAGAGAGCAAGACAAATTGCGGCTGCGAGCAGGATGCCCCGTCTGCCGAAGGAAGATTACAAGATAATTGTGCGCCCGCGTGACGGCTTCAAGGTCACTGACTACGGGATCAATCGTCTAGAATGCTGCATCGCCAACGCCGCTAAAATACCCAGGAATGAATCGGAAGAAGACACGGTATGTGCCAACTATAAACAGAACATTCTAGTGGTCAGCACACCATCAGAGGAGCGCGCCGAAAAATACAGAACCATCGCTAAACTGACGATTGGGGACAAAGAATTCGAAGCCAATGCGTACGAGTCAGCTCCGGAAGATACATCTAAAGGGGTGATCCGAGGTGTAACGCAGGACGTGTCTCCAAGAGAGATCGTGGAAATGCTGGTAACCCCGAGAAATCCGACAGTCCTCATGGCCAAGAGGATGGGAAACACCACAAACGTCATCGTCCTCTTCGATGGGCATCGCGTTCCAAGTTATGTGAGCTACGGAAGAGCACTGGTCAAGTGCTCACTATACTGCAAGAAAATAGACGTGTGCTACCAGTGT
Source organism: Rhipicephalus microplus (assembly GCF_043290135.1). Classification (NCBI taxonomy): domain Eukaryota; kingdom Metazoa; phylum Arthropoda; class Arachnida; order Ixodida; family Ixodidae; genus Rhipicephalus; species Rhipicephalus microplus. The sequence goes on along the minus strand of NC_134700.1, from coordinate 60,577,788 downwards.
GGACGCCTTGGTCACAGAGCTGACGTCTGCCCGAGCCCGAATAACAGAATATGCAGAGGGTGTGGCACTAAGAACCCACCGCAGGAGCACGAGTGCGAAGTGAAGTGCCAGCTGTGTGGCAAAGACCACCCGACGGCAGATCGCCATTGCAAGGCCAGATTTAAGGTACCGTATCTGGTGAAACGACGCCGCTGGGAACGAGCCCGACGGGAGGAAGAAGAAGCACTTTACTACGAGGCGGAAGCGAAAGCACTTCACAGGCAAAGATGGGGTGACTCAGGTCAAAGATCGGAACATCGGACGCGGGACGCATCCGGACCAGAAGCCTTCACCAAGCTTCAAGCACAAAACAAAAACCGCTCTACGTTTACTACCACCACATCTATGTCGAGATCCAGATCGAGGTCCAGATCGAGGTCCAGATCGAGGTCTAGACCCAAGACCGGCAACACCGGGTCTCCCCGATCAAAGGAGGGAGGAGGATCCCAAAGCTCAAAAGGACCGAGCGGCGTCCGTGGCACCGCGGGACCCTTCCAGGTGGGCTGGGCTGATGTGGCCTCCGGGGCGCGCGCGGAGGCAGAGGCTGCTTTTCAATGTAAAATTAAGGCGCTAGAGAACGAATTGGCGCAGATCAGGCAGAACAATGTTGCATTTATGAATGAGATTAGAAAACTCAGGGAAGAAAATGATTTTCTGAAAAACGGAGGGGTTACACGCAACGAGGAAACCTCACTAGTTATAATGAAGGAAAAAGGCGCAGCAATGGAGGAAGAGGTAGCAGCCCTCACCCCTGTTAAACGTAAACCAGAGAACACTCCGATTAAAAGCGTGGTAAAGAAACGAAAAGCAGTGGCGACGCCACAAGAAAGACAGGAGGAATTCGCAAACACCATGGAAGCCAAAATGGAACAAATTGAAAAAAAATTGCAAACTAAGCTCGAACAACAAGAAGTTAGATTTGAGGCAAACATAGAGGCCAAAATTGAGGAGCTAGGCAAGACAATATTGCAGAAAGTGCAGCAAATGGTGGCTGATTTCGACGCCAAGCTAGCAATATGGGGATCGCAGTCAAGTGGTGGGGGCCCAGTTAAGACGTCTTTTAAACCGTACGCTAGGACCTCGGTGCCCACCGAGGGATTAGAGAGCCTGTAACGCCGCCATGGACAGACAAAATAGCTACACGATTTGGCAATGGAATCGTCGAGGATATAATCGAAAACGATACATTTTGCAACAACATCTTAAAGACACCAGCACCCCGGATGTTATAATGGTGCAAGAAACGCACGGGCTGGTCAAACTGTCGGGATATAAGTCATTCGGCAGTGCTGATGGGGAGACAAAGGTATTAGCAACGTTGGTTAAGCGAAATCACGCGGTGGTGCAACATGACACGGAAATCAAGGCAATTAATCACATTCTCCTCGAACTCATACCCACGCGAAAAACAGAGGACAGTCTTTTCGTATTGAATATTTACAGCAGTCCTAAATGCAGAAAGCACAAATTCCGCACGCTGTTTCGAAAAACCCTCGCTATAACGGGCAACCGGGCGCTAGTGATTGGAGGAGATTTCAACGCCCCACACGGTGCATGGGGATACAGGATCGAAACCCAGAAAGGCAGGAACTTGTGGTTGGACGCACAGGAGGAGGGCCTGACGCTCGTGACCGATCCATCCATTCCTACAAGAACAGGTACTAGCGTTTGCGCGGATACCACGCCAGATTTGACGTTCACCAAAAATATACTGGACACGCAATGGACCAATACGCAACATGACTTGGGAAGCGATCATTTTATACTTGAAATAACGGTGAGGGCAGGGCCGCGGAAGGCAAAAGGCAGACAACTTAAACTTGTCGATTGGGACAAGTTCAAAAACATCAGAGAGGAGCCCGACGAAATGATACGGAGTATTGAGGAATGGACCGAAAAGTTAAAACGAGACGTGGAGGCCGCTACGCAAACGGTGCCACCGGAGGCGCAGCTAGAGTATGTAGACAATAAGCTTCTCCACATGTGGGAAGCTAAGGAAGGTTTACAACGGAGGTGGAAAAACCAAAGGCACAACCGGACACTTCGTAGAAAGATAGCTAAATTGAACAGAGATATAGAGCAATACGCCCAGCAGCTGTGCAGACAACAGTGGGAGGAAAAGTGCAATGACATGGACAACCAGATAGGAATGGCGAAAACGTGGACCATCCTTAGACATTTGTTAAACCCGGACGGAAACAAGTTGGCAGAAAGGCACAATATTAATCGGTTAATACAAAGATATCAAGGTACAGAGCAGGATTTCCTGAATGAAATCAAGAAAACATACATCTCTCAAGCGCTTCCCGTTACACACCCTGATTACACAGGGCTAGCAAATGATGATTTAGACAACGAGATCGGGGAGGCAGAAGTGAGGGCCGTCTTGCAAAAACTCAATACTAGATCAGCACCTGGACCAGATGGCATAACTAACAAAACGCTACGCAATTTGGATGACGAGTCCATAACTAAGTTAACTGAATTCTGCAGTAAATGCTGGTGAAATTCTATGCGTTCATTCGTATCGCTCTTTTCTTCGCTAGGCCGCGCTCCACGGCTCGTTTGAACATCTCTTCTGGTGCCCTTCCTGGGCGTCCGAGGTAGAAACGCAACGGGCGCGTGCATCAGCAGCAGTACGCGAGCGTCCAATGGTGGTCTACGAGCCCTTTAAGTCATGTGAACAAACTGATCATTATAGGGGTTTAAGTATAAAAGCAGTAAATTTTAGGGGCGAAGCTTTTTATAGCGGCACCCGCTCGTCCCTCGTAGCCGTTGTAGTGTGTAACAAGTATAACATTTTGACCTTCAATGTGGTGCCGATGAGAGATTTCTTCTATGCGTTGTTGAACAATAAAAATTGTGCTCAATGTATATGGCAATGGCTGCTAATGGGGAATGAGAGACAGGAGCATTCAGCTTTTAGTTAACGCGCACGCTGCGATCCCCATTAGCAGCCATTGGCATGCACATTGAGCACTATCTGACAAGAAAGGGTTGCTACGTCATACTCGCTGGGTGTAAACTCCTTAGTTTTAGAAAGGTTTAGCGAGCATTGAGCCGCAGTGCCTTGAATACAATGAACTAGTATATATCATGAACTCGAGGTGGTTAAAGGTGGGAAGTAGACCCGAAGCGCAAGCCTTAAGAAAGTGTGCGTGTGCTATCTCTCGTTTAGTCCTTGGAATGTGGGCTGGATGATGGTGCTTCTTTATGGGGAATATGATGAAAAGATGCGAGATGGTGGTACTTGAAGTGTTTAATAGATGGACGAACGGACACACAGACAGACGCGTGGATGGACGCATAAACGGACGCAGGGGCGGATCCAGGGACGAACGCAGGGACGCACGCACGAACAGACGCACGCATGGACGGGCCGATGGACGCATGGACGGTCTCACAGACGGACGCATGGACGGACGGAAGCAAGAACGAATGGACGGGCGAATGCTTCCCCCCACTCTCCATCATTCACTCCATGGATATGCAACTAATTTTATTTCCATTACAAGGCAGTATTGAAAACATTTTACTGACCTTCAAGAAAATCTTCTGGTACCACCGGTGTGTGAAGCTTTTTCAAAGCGCTCTGAACATGCTCCGATTCACTTTTGTCCGAGTCCGTATACACCAACGGCGCCCGGCGACACCTTTTGTGGCGCATTTGAGAGCCACTACTCAGATCCGACGTATACTCGCACCTGTTCAGGCTCTTTCGTGCATGGTCATATGTAGCTAAATAAGAAAATATAGTGAAATAAGCTCATTAGGATGAGTTTCAGCTCAAATATACTCTAAAGAATCTGCATACCTGAATGCAGCACTTACTGAATAATCCTGTTACTAAAATTTTGAACTTGTCCCCGTCAACTCCTTAAGACGCGATTTTTTCACCATGAGCGCCCGCCTTTCAGAAGTTACATGACTTGGCCACCAGCATTTGTAATGCAAAATTCATATTGTAGGAATCACTGTTACACTCTTGGTTTCAGTAAACTCCACGTGGGCATAGTATATCTGAAGAATGTGAACATATGCTTTTGTAAAGTTAAATGATGGTAATCAATTAAAAATTTCAATAGTAACATCGTTATATTGTGGAAAACACCCACCATTTGTACTAGACCAGCTTTAAAATAATTAGTTTGACTGAGCTAAAAAATTGCCTGTCTGCAACGGTCAGCACAAACACAAACATTTAATCATTTCTACAGTGAAATAAATTCCTTATAAATTGCGATGAATTTGGAGCAGTGCACGATATTTATAGTAAAGATGATGTCCAGTTATCTCAGGTCTTTTTTAAGTTGCCAGTTTAGCTAACTAGTAAGGTAACTTCAGGTAACTAATAAGGTAGTGGCTGAATTACAGAGCTATATCGTGTTTAGGCATTTCAAAATATTTAATCAGGCTAGGAGCAATCATCTCCATCTGTTACCTCTAATAAATGTCACGTTTTTGTATTAACTGAGACTATGAAATATGACCGGCAATATTCGACAGGTGAGAATTTTTTAAATGTGAAACTGTATTGCTCTTTGTAGGCTGAACTTCCTAGAGCTTTGTCCCGTAAATGAAATAATTTACATACCTCCACAAATTCTTACATTGCACATGATTGAAGGCGCTGTAGTAACGAAAAGTAATGTGCCAAAAATTGACAGCTAAAATAAAGTGTATGTTGCTCATGTCAATATGAAAAGGATCATGCTCACCAAAGCACAGCTTGTAATGTTGCAGTACAACAAAGGCTCATAGAAGAACAATAGGACACAGCTTGTAGTATAAAGTACAGTTGGCTAAATTCTAAAAGATAATTAAACTTCTATCTTCCACGGTGGATAAGTCACAAAGGTGCTCGACTGATAAACCAAAAGATGCAAGTTCAATTCCTGCCTAGGCGATCGCCTTTCGATGGAGGTGAACTGGTAGAGGATCTGTGAAGTGAACCAATGAACTGCGTAGAGCAACCGAGACGGATGACAGAACACAAAACGAACAAATGCAAAATGACAAGGGCCCATTAACTTGTGCGATGTCAGTGCATAGTAAGGAACACCAGATAAGCAAAATTTTTTGAGGCATCTGCATTAAAATATGGCCGGTGACTTTTCGCACGCTGGATGCGTAAATAAGTGTTGTTTCTCTCCCGTGATTTAGGGATATTATCAAACCTCCTCGTGTATTATTCAAACCTCCAAAAAACATAGATTACATTGAATGTAACTCTGAAAGGTTCACAAACTGGTTCCTTCATGGTAGGCAGACTATTTTTCGGATATTAAGCAGACGCCACGCTTTGAGTTCTGAAAGATTTGAAACACTGTATATGCCCAGTCTTGAAGACTGAAGAGGCACTGTGTAAAGATCTTACTTTACCAGGAACTCTTGGCCGACAAAACAGAGTTGCTGAGTAGACTAATAACAAGTCCATCCAGCATGCAGCAGTTGTCTTGTTGGTCCAAGCTCAGCAAGAAGGTTGAAAATTTCACTGTTCGAAAACATGGCAAACAGCACGCGGAAGGCAATGGGACATTATCATGAGGGTAGCTTGGTGTGAAAGCACCCTTTTGCTCATAAAGCTTTTTGGCAGGGCTTGACCGCTCCTCAGCCATCCGCTTCCCCCATGCTGCAAGGGTTTCGCAAGCCTGCGAAGCATCTTTTTGAATTCTTTCATGTTGTTTTCGAAAGTGAAAGTGCTGAAGCAATCCAATTCACCATGAAATTTTACATCGTCAGGAAGGTGCAACAGGCAGTGCGCATTGAAGGACACATGAGCTTTTCCATAGTCATGAGCAAAAGCACTAACAAAGTGCTTGAGAAGATCTTTAGCATAGTCTGCATAGCGAGAACACAAGTGGTGGTTGGGTGGAATAGAAAGTGCTATATGAAGAAACAAAAACATTTTATAGAGCTTTTCTGGAAGAATGCGTTTGAGCAGAACTGGCCCAGTGTAGAACAAAAAAAGGCGGAATTCTACTGCTTTTCAACGGTCTAACTCATCAAGTCCTCGTGGTTTCCGTAGAAATTCACTCGGAATATGTAGACATAAGGTTTTGCTTTCTTGGTTGAAATTCAGACGAGACTCTGGACCAAGTCTTACGTTCAAACGTCCTGATAGCCACAACATGAGAAACTTTTTGACAAGACCTAGCAGAACTACATCCATGTAACGCAGAGGAACGTTACGGACTGTATCTATAGACAGCTCAAGAAGAACCGATGCTCCACGATGATGTTCGGGATAATGCGGATCCCTGGAGCTTTTATTCGTGCGCAGAGGGCTATCGGAATGTAGAAGTACAACCTTGCCATCAATGTATTCGCCTTCTACAGTTCACTTTGGGCACCCACTGTAGCCACTGTGTCTTTTCGACATGAATATAAAAGAACATGCTGGAGCATCGCATACAAAGGCCTTCAGTTTAAGTTCTATCTTTTGGTCATTTACAAGAAGCCCATATGCCAACAAATATTGCATTTCATCCACGAAAGGTCTGAGAAAGTACTTTGATGAGAGTGGTTTTAAAAGCTCAGCATAATCCCCGATTACAAATGGTGAGAAATCACCGTTACAGTTGGTCACCTGGCACTGAACCGGCCACAGCTGCATTTTGGAGCTTTTTGCAAGCGGTAAACCAACCACAATAACTATAAGTAAAACAACATCTTGGAGTTGCTTTTTGGCTTTGAGCGAATGCCGCAATCCTGAATCAAGACCAAAATGACAATATTCGCCATGTTGAAGTGCCTTTACCGGATATTTACTTTCCGGAAATGGTGTTCCCAATAGGGTACGCGGGTCACCGGGAAAATCTAGCTGAGAATGCTTTGCTTGGGATTGGAGTAGCTTTAATAGCCCAGCAAGGGCGTTCCATTTAGTACTGTGTTCAACAGCCCATTGACGCAGGTCATCTCAAAAACTTTTTTCTGCAGTTACCACACCAGACCACAATGAAGCCCCAGGCAAATTGGGGCTGGACATACCAAACGAAAAGCCACCTGTACCAAGCCTCGGTCGTGGGGTGGAATCCCCATCACGAAATATCGAGTCTTCCGAAAGTGCGCCTTATTCTGAAGAGTCACGAATTCGGATGTGAATGATTTCGCTCACGTTCACAGGAGATACGACTTCCAACAGGCTGCCCAAGGTCTCCGATTCGAAAGACAAATTGGTGGGAAAACAGTTCTGCTTTCTGCGCTGAGAATCGAGAAGGTTGACAGTTTTTCTAGCCACTCGCGCTGCTTTCTCTTCAGCAAAACTCTTGCGAGCTTTCTGAATGGTGCCCGCGTGTCAAACAGTAAAAGCCGTCACCACAGGTGAGAATGCAAATGCTTGCGTATGCATTCAGGCATTTCTCGATACACACCGAACCCGAAAGCGATTGTACATAAATGTTCTGAACCCTATGCGCGCTTAAACTTACCTTTTTTTGCAAGGCGAAGTCAGTCACACAGGTGTGTATATAACAGGACGCTGTACTTGCAGACCTCGCACAACCCCACTGCATTCCACTTCACAACATAATCGCGCCGGTGAGTTGCCAAAAACGTGCGATTTTGCGTATTTTTCTCTTGAACGCATGCGCGAATTGCAAACTAGGTCACGGAAGCCATGAAAGCTAACTTCTTCAATCACACGAGTCGAAAAACTCAACAAAACTCATAATGGTTTGTGACGATGCTAGCGTCACGTTTAGTGACAAACAATTTACAAAAATGTGAGTTAATACAACATAAAGAAATGTTTGTAACTTTTCTTTCTTATAGATGGTGCTACAACTTGCAAAGTTCATAAGGTGTATGGTTGGAACAAAGTTTTGCGATTGCTTAAATGGTTACACCTTTCTCTTTTTACAATTATTGTAACACTAGTTTCATCTTAAGTAACAAAAACAAGAAAATACGAAACTACGGAAAAGTAAGTATTGTGGAATCTACTTTTTTTGTGCGATGGTAAGCAATGAAGTCGCCGATGCCATGTTCATTGTGTCAACACGAGAGTGCGGAAAGTGAATTCACAAAAGTGGAGTGGAGTGGCCGAAGCAAAAAGAGCGGAAAATTTACGGTAATGCTGCAGTCGCCTTCATGAAGTATGGGCACCCTTTAAATCGGGCGGCGCCTTACGTCACCTAGCCGTAATACTTAGTGCCGCCGTCAGCGCCCTCATGTGGAGACTGCGAGAGCGCCCAGCTGATATCATTAGCTCAACGCAGCGTCGTCTGCTCCACGCGCCTCCACTCACGAGTTGTTTTTATCATTCATTCTATAGCACCTTTTCACCTTCTTGGTGCGCAAAAAAAAGTCAAATTCAATAAGCTAGCATTGATGCTATTGACTACAAGCAGGGTATTTAGCGAAGGAAACGTAGTGCCTCCTGAACAATTATTCGCGAGACATATACGTAATGTGAACTATGCTTTTCTGCTGCGGTATTGCGGAAAACATTTCAGACGCGACTGATATGCGACAGCTAGGCTTCTGCTGGCTATGGTCATAACCACGGGTAACCTTCAAACGTTGGCGCCACCTAAATTTTCCGAAGAAAATGCTTCAGTGCGAAGCCCTGTATATCGCAATAATTGTACTTTCGCGATTCGATTCATGGCATAGTAATTGCCGTTCGCGATTCGATTCATGGCAACTGTGCAGTCGAAAAACAGACACACGTCTCTGCTTTTCGACGTGTGTCTTCTCTTTATTCATATATATATATATATATATATATATATATATATATATATATATATATATATATATATATATACGACATGGATATATATCGATGTCTGCTGGACAACTGTTTAGGACGTCGACGTTCTGATTTTATTCGGCCGTCCAAGAGAGTTTCAATCCCCATTGGGTGCTAAGTTCTTGGATGTGATAATACGCCAAACTCACAGGGCGTTTTTCTTTCATTGCTCGGTATTATTCGAGGACCGCCAGGGGGCCACGGAGTGCAGACACGCATGTCGCGTCGGCTCCGCAGATTTTCAGTGATTCTCAGCATGAAATCGAAGAATTGACGGACGCCTTCTTACAGTGAAGAAAGTGGAAGTTCCACGGAACCCCGCGATACCACTCTCAAGTAGGTGGACGTTTAATTTTCGGCACATTGACCACATTTATGTAACGCCGACGAACGCACGACGCCGTTGCCTCCTGCTGCTGTGCATAATGCGCTTGGCCTAGCCCACGGACGCTGGCGTCTTGAGCCCCTTCAAGGCGGCGTCTTATCGGGTTAATGCCACAGGATGGCTACGATGAGCGTGGATGGCGAAGATATCACGCAACAAGAGTATGAGAACGACGCAGGTTGGCGCCTTGTGAACAGAAAAAGACGAGCCAACAAAGAAACCACAACGCATGAAGCCAAGGACCAAGAAACGCACTTCTCAAGCGAGAACATGGTCAGTAATAGATGGAGGAAGGGACAGAGAGCAAGACAAATTGCGGCTGCGAGCAGGATGCCCCGTCTGCCGAAGGAAGATTACAAGATAATTGTGCGCCCGCGTGACGGCTTCAAGGTCACTGACTACGGGATCAATCGTCTAGAATGCTGCATCGCCAACGCCGCTAAAATACCCAGGAATGAATCGGAAGAAGACACGGTATGTGCCAACTATAAACAGAACATTCTAGTGGTCAGCACACCATCAGAGGAGCGCGCCGAAAAATACAGAACCATCGCTAAACTGACGATTGGGGACAAAGAATTCGAAGCCAATGCGTACGAGTCAGCTCCGGAAGATACATCTAAAGGGGTGATCCGAGGTGTAACGCAGGACGTGTCTCCAAGAGAGATCGTGGAAATGCTGGTAACCCCGAGAAATCCGACAGTCCTCATGGCCAAGAGGATGGGAAACACCACAAACGTCATCGTCCTCTTCGATGGGCATCGCGTTCCAAGTTATGTGAGCTACGGAAGAGCACTGGTCAAGTGCTCACTATACTGCAAGAAAATAGACGTGTGCTACCAGTGTGGACGCCTTGGTCACAGAGCTGACGTCTGCCCGAGCCCGAATAACAGAATATGCAGAGGGTGTGGCACTAAGAACCCACCGCAGGAGCACGAGTGCGAAGTGAAGTGCCAGCTGTGTGGCAAAGACCACCCGACGGCAGATCGCCATTGCAAGGCCAGATTTAAGGTACCGTATCTGGTGAAACGACGCCGCTGGGAACGAGCCCGACGGGAGGAAGAAGAAGCACTTTACTACGAGGCGGAAGCGAAAGCACTTCACAGGCAAAGATGGGGTGACTCAGGTCAAAGATCGGAACATCGGACGCGGGACGCATCCGGACCAGAAGCCTTCACCAAGCTTCAAGCACAAAACAAAAACCGCTCTACGTTTACTACCACCACATCTATGTCGAGATCCAGATCGAGGTCCAGATCGAGGTCCAGATCGAGGTCTAGACCCAAGACCGGCAACACCGGGTCTCCCCGATCAAAGGAGGGAGGAGGATCCCAAAGCTCAAAAGGACCGAGCGGCGTCCGTGGCACCGCGGGACCCTTCCAGGTGGGCTGGGCTGATGTGGCCTCCGGGGCGCGCGCGGAGGCAGAGGCTGCTTTTCAATGTAAAATTAAGGCGCTAGAGAACGAATTGGCGCAGATCAGGCAGAACAATGTTGCATTTATGAATGAGATTAGAAAACTCAGGGAAGAAAATGATTTTCTGAAAAACGGAGGGGTTACACGCAACGAGGAAACCTCACTAGTTATAATGAAGGAAAAAGGCGCAGCAATGGAGGAAGAGGTAGCAGCCCTCACCCCTGTTAAACGTAAACCAGAGAACACTCCGATTAAAAGCGTGGTAAAGAAACGAAAAGCAGTGGCGACGCCACAAGAAAGACAGGAGGAATTCGCAAACACCATGGAAGCCAAAATGGAACAAATTGAAAAAAAATTGCAAACTAAGCTCGAACAACAAGAAGTTAGATTTGAGGCAAACATAGAGGCCAAAATTGAGGAGCTAGGCAAGACAATATTGCAGAAAGTGCAGCAAATGGTGGCTGATTTCGACGCCAAGCTAGCAATATGGGGATCGCAGTCAAGTGGTGGGGGCCCAGTTAAGACGTCTTTTAAACCGTACGCTAGGACCTCGGTGCCCACCGAGGGATTAGAGAGCCTGTAACGCCGCCATGGACAGACAAAATAGCTACACGATTTGGCAATGGAATCGTCGAGGATATAATCGAAAACGATACATTTTGCAACAACATCTTAAAGACACCAGCACCCCGGATGTTATAATGGTGCAAGAAACGCACGGGCTGGTCAAACTGTCGGGATATAAGTCATTCGGCAGTGCTGATGGGGAGACAAAGGTATTAGCAACGTTGGTTAAGCGAAATCACGCGGTGGTGCAACATGACACGGAAATCAAGGCAATTAATCACATTCTCCTCGAACTCATACCCACGCGAAAAACAGAGGACAGTCTTTTCGTATTGAATATTTACAGCAGTCCTAAATGCAGAAAGCACAAATTCCGCACGCTGTTTCGAAAAACCCTCGCTATAACGGGCAACCGGGCGCTAGTGATTGGAGGAGATTTCAACGCCCCACACGGTGCATGGGGATACAGGATCGAAACCCAGAAAGGCAGGAACTTGTGGTTGGACGCACAGGAGGAGGGCCTGACGCTCGTGACCGATCCATCCATTCCTACAAGAACAGGTACTAGCGTTTGCGCGGATACCACGCCAGATTTGACGTTCACCAAAAATATACTGGACACGCAATGGACCAATACGCAACATGACTTGGGAAGCGATCATTTTATACTTGAAATAACGGTGAGGGCAGGGCCGCGGAAGGCAAAAGGCAGACAACTTAAACTTGTCGATTGGGACAAGTTCAAAAACATCAGAGAGGAGCCCGACGAAATGATACGGAGTATTGAGGAATGGACCGAAAAGTTAAAACGAGACGTGGAGGCCGCTACGCAAACGGTGCCACCGGAGGCGCAGCTAGAGTATGTAGACAATAAGCTTCTCCACATGTGGGAAGCTAAGGAAGGTTTACAACGGAGGTGGAAAAACCAAAGGCACAACCGGACACTTCGTAGAAAGATAGCTAAATTGAACAGAGATATAGAGCAATACGCCCAGCAGCTGTGCAGACAACAGTGGGAGGAAAAGTGCAATGACATGGACAACCAGATAGGAATGGCGAAAACGTGGACCATCCTTAGACATTTGTTAAACCCGGACGGAAACAAGTTGGCAGAAAGGCACAATATTAATCGGTTAATACAAAGATATCAAGGTACAGAGCAGGATTTCCTGAATGAAATCAAGAAAACATACATCTCTCAAGCGCTTCCCGTTACACACCCTGATTACACAGGGCTAGCAAATGATGATTTAGACAACGAGATCGGGGAGGCAGAAGTGAGGGCCGTCTTGCAAAAACTCAATACTAGATCAGCACCTGGACCAGATGGCATAACTAACAAAACGCTACGCAATTTGGATGACGAGTCCATAACTAAGTTAACTGAATTCATTAACAAATCATGGAAAGCAGGACAGATTCCGCAACAATGGAAGACGGCAAAAATCGTGGTAATACCCAAGCCAGGCAAGCGAGTGCAGATTGCGGACTTGAGGCCCATATCTCTCACATCTTGCGTGGGGAAACTCATGGAGCACGTGATTCTGAAGAGGATAACTACCTATCTAGAGGACCGGGATGCGCTTCCACCCACAATGATAGGGTTCAGGAGGAACCTCTCAACGCAAGACGCAATGCTACAGTTAAAACATCAGATTATAGATAATCCGGGAACAGCGACAAAGGCCATTCTAGGGTTAGACCTCAAGAAGGCCTTTGATAATGTAACCCATGCAACGGTGCTAAAAAGGGTAAACGATCTAGATCTGGGACAACGGACGTTCAATTACGTGCGTAATTTCCTGACGGGAAGGAAGGCAAAGATCATGATAGGGGACCTAGTTTCAGAGGAAATTGAGATGGGCAGTGCAGGTACGCCGCAAGGCTCGGTATTATCACCTATGTTATTCAATCTGGCTCTAATTGGACTGCCAACCAAACTCCAAGCAATCGAAGGACTGAATCATACTATATATGCAGATGACATCACCCTATGGGTGAGAAGTGGTAGTGATGGCGAAATAGAGGAAACGCTTCAAACAGCAGTCGAAACGGTCGAGCGGTATCTGGAAGGTACTGGGCTAGCCTGCTCTGCGGAAAAATCAGAGCTGTTGCTGTACAGACCTACTCGTAGAGGTCGCAAACCAGGCAACTGCCTGCAAGGTCTTGCTCATAGAGAAGAAATACAGTTAAGAACAGCCGATGGAAAAACCATACCCATAGTCGACAGGATCAGAGTACTGGGTCTGCTCATCGAAGCCAAGGGCAACAATGGAGAAATCCTCAGGCGATTGGATGCAACTGTAGCCCAAATAATGAGACTCATAAAAAGGATAGCAACTAAGCACAGTGGCATGCGGGAGGAAAACACGATAAGGTTGATACAGGCATTCGTGATTAGCAGAATAGTATACGTAGCGCCATACTTAAAATGGCAAGTCGCGGAAAAGATCAAGCTAGACTGCCTCATTCGAAAAATATTCAAACTAGCTATAGGGCTACCGATTAGCACAAGCACCGACAAACTGTTACAGTTAGGCCTGCACAATACAATAGATGAGCTTATTGAGGCGCAGCGTACGGCGCAATATGAACGTCTCTCTAAGACACGAGCAGGAAGACATATTCTAGAGCGACTAGGTATAACGTATCACACGCAACACGGCGTTAAGGTGGACATTCCAAAAGAGACCAGGGAAACAATGATGATACCACCCTTGCCAAAAAACATGCACCCCGAACACAATAAAGCTAGACGAGAGACAAGAGCAAAACAAATACAAAAAAAGTTCGGTAATGACAAGGACGCAGATTTCGTAGACGCTGCTCGATACAAGCGCAAACGGGGGTTTACCGCAGCCGTAATCGATAGCAACAAACGCTGTATGACATGCGCGACGATACGCACCACAAGTACCGAGACAGCGGAAGAGGTAGCCATAGCGCTCGCTGTAGCTCAGACAAACGCAACCGTGATAGTCAGTGACTCTCAAACGGCAGTGAGAAACTTTGCCAACGGCCGCATCTCCCCGGAGGCACTACGTATTATCTAAGGAGGGTGTCGAACAAGCCCCAGAAATACATATATTATGTGGACAGCTGCTCATGCCATCGCGGGGGACAGCAACAATGGGGCTGTACATGACGCAGCTCGAGGGCTCACCGACCGAGCTGCCCTCTCAAGTGCCGCCCCAACCTCCTCCGGTGATTACGGCGTGGCAGACGAGTGGGAGTGGGAAGACAGAATGACCAGATACAATGAAATTACAAAGCTTTATAGATTACAGAGGAGCATATTCCCGCCACCTCACCCAAAATTAACAAAAAAACAGTCTGTCGAATGGCGGCAGTTACAAACTAGGACATATCCGAATCCTGCACTATCGCACATTATATATCCTGATATATACAAAACGGACAGGTGCAAGCGTTGCGACTCCAGAGCCACTCTGCAGCATATGTTATGGGAATGTAGAGGGATTAGTACTCATAACAAGTATGCGGCCTCTGCTGACAGCCTTCGCGCGCGCTGGGAGGCCGCAATGCTCAGTTCCGTCCTCGAAGACCAAATGTGGGCCGTCCAGCGGGCCGAGGAAGCCGCCAGGATTCAAGGACTCCTGGCCGTAACCTAGGCGGGGCCAATCGCCCACCCCATCTACTCGCCGGACTCTGAATAAAGTTCTTTCCTCCTCCTCCTCCTCGGTATTATTCAGGACTTCAATATTTGTGATGCTGCATCTAAATTTGACCTTTGTTAAGATGTTCGAGCCCACTCACTGTGTACTTAACTACGCTATTTAACTCAGGTGAGAGATAGCCTTACAATCCTCATTACAAACTTGGTGTTTCCTATTCATCAACCTAAGCTGATTCGAAAGCGAAGGCCATCATTTTCTTCTTACTTGGCACACTTATCCTTCTCCGCCAGTTCTTGAGTGTCAACACGATTTTGCCATGGGTGAAATCCCGTCTTGCATTGCGACAGGTGGATGGGGGGAGCATTCATGTGCGTTAGGTGTGGACAAGCTACAAGTGCTTGGTGGATTGAGCGGGGCGAGTTTGGCGACCCCTGCCAACGCCCATGACGGTCACTATTCACACCATGCACCCTACTACAACTTACTGCACCAAATTAGGTTTTGAAGTGCCTTTGAAATCAGAGTTAGTGTAAAATTGATTTTGCATTGCCTCTGTGATCAGACCAGCTTTGACGAAGTTCGGATGTGATGCTATGGCATGATCACGTGAAGTCACGTGAGCTTTACCGACGTCACATTTTTGCGATGCCTGACGTCATATATGTTGTCATCATCACGTCATAGCTTTTCGGATCACTCGTCGCCGCCGACGCGGGATGCAAACGGCCAAGTTTAACGTTTAAGATGCATCTAATGTTTTCGCCTACAAAAAATGGTAGATCCTACGTACAATGGCAACCGATGATATGCGAAGCACGAATGAGAAACGTTGATATGCCACGTTAAAATCACCACAACGTTACGAAGTGAAGGTAAATGAGGCCGTACATGACTTCCATGTCATCATTATCATGTTTGGATATGTCGTTTATTTTCGTAATCTATTCACGTCACGTGATACAAAATTTAGTGTGTGTACAGCTACCGAAACGCCCGCGAGCATGCTCTTAGTGTGTTATGTTGTCATGCCCTTAGATAACACGCGTGTCAAGATTATCATATATTTCATATATATTTCATATATACATCATATATATTTCTTTATTCATTGACGTTACGTAACACCAAATTTGCTGTATAGTCAGCTAGCAAAACGGCCGCGAGCGCATCAGGTATGACCCAATATACTTCGATGTAGCGTTAAGACACTGCGCACGCCGGGCAAAGCGCCGCTACGTTAGTGAAACGCTAGTACTTTATAGTCTGACGCCTGGAACGACCAGCGTCCGTCGGCGCCACCCGACGGCAACAGGTGTGAAATGCGACATGATGTATTTCGCAATGATGCAATACCCAGACAACACTGTCTCCCTCTTTTCGTGATGGAGGGAAGCCTGAGGAGATGAAACCCGCATGTGTAAAAGCAATGCAGGGCTGCGTGTGCCTGCGAGTATATGGCAGGACTAGTGCCTAGCGTAGCAACGCTGGGGTGACGCAACGAAATGACCGCCAGAAAGCACGCGCACCGCGTCATGTCAAAATGTACTGGCGCCTTGACTATGGCATGTATTCATGTTTTCAGATGACAGGCATTTAAGGATTATCATGTTTGCACCAGTCACATATCTTCGTCGCACATTGGCGTCACGTAATACCAATTTGGCATATGTGATGCTAGCGAAATGGCCAAGAACACATCATCAGTCTGGCAAGTAGTCATGCTATTACATGACACGCATGTCGTGATTATCATGTTTGGATGTTTCATTTACTTATGTCGTCCATCGCATCGCGTAATACCGAGTTTGGCACATGTGAAGCTAGCGAAACGGCCGTGAGCGCATCATGAGCGTAGCATGTAGTCATATTGTTACATGACACGCATATCAAGTTTATCATGTTTGCACCAGTATCATACCTTCTTCCTCCATTGACGTCTCGTAATACCAAATTTGGTGTAAGTGAAGCTGGCGAAACGGCCACCAGCGCATCATGAGCGTGGCATGTAATCTTGTTGTTACATGACACGCATCTCTTGATTATCATGTTTGCACCAGTCACACACCAGCGTAATTCGTTCACGTGCTGTAATACAAAAATTGGTATACGTGGCGTTAGCGAAACGGCCGCGAGCGCATCATAAGCGTGGCATGTAGTCATGTTGTTACATGACACGCATGTCATGGTTTTCATGTTAGAGCCTGTCGCTTGTGTTCTGCATGAAATTATGCCATACAATACCAGTTTTGCAACATGCCATGTGAACAAAACCACCACAAGATCTGCAGGACCATGAATTGTAAATCATGACATTCATTACATACGTGTCACGATTTTCATGTTATGACTAGTCAAATATGTTCTTCATACAGTCATGTTATGCCATACCAAGTTTGGTATATACCATTTTCTAAACGGCCCCGCCGTGGTGGTCTAGTGGTTAAGGCACTCGGCTGCTGACCCGCAGGTCGCGGGCTCGAATCCCGGCTGCGGCGGCTGCGTTTCCGATGGAGGCGGTAATGTTGTAGGCCCGTGTGCTCAGATTTGGGTGCACGTTAAAGAACCCCAGGTGGTCGAAATTTCCGGAGCCCTCCACTACGGCGTCTCTCATAATCATATAGTGGTTTTGGGACGTTAAACCCCACATATCAATCAACCATTTTCTAAACTGCTAGGAGAGCTGAAAGTTGTAGGCGGCTAGATAGATAGATAGATAGAGAGATAGATAGATAGATAGATAGATAGAGAGATAGATAGATACGCTTAATGTCGCCGAAGTTTGCTAAGAAATGGTTCGCATTTAAAATAAAAATATAACGTCTTTGACTTTAGCATTTCCCGGTGTTGGCGTCTAGAAAAGTAGTGCGAAAATCATCGCGTGATCACGTCGCCATTATATGTCATCGTGACATGACGGATCACAAGAATATGTAAGGTTATTACGATGGTCTCATGATCACGTCATCACACGACATCGTCAATTTGTACTGCCTCAGTGATCGGCCAACCAATCACGAAGCCGAAGCAAAAATAACTGAGGTTCTGAAAGTTTGGAATGCCTCGTGTCATGTAACTGGTGCAGTGCCACGTTAGGTGCAGAAAACGTTCCCATGGTGAAGTGAAGAACTAATGATTTGACTGAAAAAAGAGATGCAGGCCACTTTCGCCTTCAAGTCGTCTTGGTTCAGTGCATAAAAATTCTGTAAGTTTTTGTAGCACTCTTGCGTAGTATTTATTTTGTTCTTTACGGCTTGGTTATGTTCCATCCGAATGACTTGTTATTCGCCACAAGCATTCAGGATTCACCTATCTTGACTTCACGCATGTTATTTTTGTTCCTTGTGTCAACGCAACGACTACTAGCTCATTACTATCAATGCAAAAGCGGCGCTCGCCTTAGATTTTTTTCACATTGCCAGCTGATGTAGGTGCTGCTGCGGCCGTCTATACCTTTCCCACACTAAATAAGGCTTTTACTATTACTTTTATAATCAGAGCCTAACCATTAACAGCCTTGCACAGCAACCCTTATAAACATTTTCTGGCTTCAACATACTGTGCCCAGATACTGAGTGCTCATAAGCACCATGCTGCAGAGTATTCCCTTCTGATAACGCCTCTGAGAAGTCCTTGAGAGTGTTTGTCTTTAACCATTTAGGCTGAGATGACAGGAAAGGTTGTATATTTTAGGCAGCTTGAACAGGCATCTTTCCTAAATTAGCATAACCTTAAACGTTAATGAATTGAGCAATTATGGGAGCTCCAACAGTAAAACAGAATATTGTACAAAATATGCAAAGTAGCACTCATTCCGATATATATTTATTCCTATTGTTAACTAGTCACAACCTTTTGCACAATTAGGTCTGAACTTCTATATGTAATTTCCAACTCATGGTCGCGAAAACATCAACTACACAGAGACCGCATGTTTTACGCTGTTTGGAAACAATTACTGCATGTGAAGTGAAATGTGCAGAGAGTTCTCGTTTTACGTAGTTCACCCCGCCACGGTGGTCTAGTGGCTAAGGTACTCGGCTGCTGACCCACGGGTTGCGGGATCTAAGGCGGGCTGCATTTCCGATGGAGGCGGAAATGCTGTAGGCCCGTGTAATCAGATTTGGGCGCATGTTGAAGAACCCCAGGTTATCGACATTTCCGGAGCCCTTCACTACGACGTCTCTGATATTCATTTGGTAGTTTTGGGACGTTAAACCCCACATATCAATGAAGCTTTACGTAGTGCCACACTGCACCGTAGTTATGCAACCTCCACAACCGAGAACATTTACTTGATGCCCAGTATTTTGACGGGCTGATAGCTGAATTTTGCTAGTCTGAGCTTCTCAAGTGCAAAGTGTCTAATTTACAGCAATTTATGCAGCTAATTACTATTCAAATCTACAAGACATACTGGGGCACGAACTCAAATTAAAGGATTCTGACGTTATCATGCGCGAAATGTCACCGTCTTGCACTGCCTAGCGCGCGGAAGCAAGTCACGTGTGATGGTGCCCAACATAGAGTTAAAGAAGAAAAGGTTTACGGTCATGCTGACAATAAAAGTAACAAGAATCACTTCTGCTACCTGCGAATACGATCAACAAAGCGCAGAGGACTCGCTGTGACACCCGAGTAAAGCTTCCAATGAATAGGTCTTTCTCGGGTACGTGTGCATTCTCCCGCGTCGATAAGTCGAGTATACTTTCTGTTTGCTGTCTTTATGTTGCTCTCGGTGTGCCTCTTCTGTGAGTGCAGATTGAAAAAAAATTATTACGTACAATGATGCCCTAACGATGCGTTCGTAAACCCACGGGCTGCGCTAAACGAGGTGAGACAGTGCTTTCGCGAGCAGAGAACTCTCCGGCAGCGCTGCAGCTTCCAATAATGCTTTACAGCCGCTGTAGGTGACGTGCGCCGATTTCTGGAGAGATTCAATCACCTGATATGCAAACACATTATTTTCTATAAATTCGGTAAAATTTGAGAAGATTCAGGGGTAATCCAGGGAATGCATATTATTCAAGCTTTTTTAGTAGATTAACTGGGTTGATCCAGTCAAAGGCCTTGTAGAAATCAGTATTTACACCTACTTTTACTTTCTTCATCAAAGCTATTCAAAACAAATCCTTTTGTGTTTATATAGCCAATTATTCAATACACCCTTGCAAATGAGCTACGGATGCGAAGATCACCTAGCTGATATTTTCACTGACCGACACAATCATTTTGCAAATAATTTTCACCAAGCCCTATAAAAAGACAGAGAGCACAGACCACAGCCAATAATTCAAAATGTCATTTCAGTCACTTGATTTGAACAGTGCAGTCACCTTTGCGTGTTGCATTTTTGCCGGCAACACACCAGTAGACAAACAGATATCGAATATGTGGTTGAAAGTATCTACAAGGAAGTCTGCCAGAAATTTAAATGGTTTATTCTGTAGGCCGTCAAAGTCCCGTGCCTTGCTGTTGTTTGAGCAAAAAAAAGCTGAGAAAGATATATCTTTTGCGTCGGCTCGAAAAACACCGTGTCTACACTGGGCGCTCTGATAAAATTGAGAGTGTCTGTACTATAGGCACTAGTGTCTAAACTTGTAAAGTGTTGGTTCGAGCGATTTGCTAGTTCAACACCTTTTACCTACTTCCCATTATCATTAACCTCGAGCTTTTCATTGCTTTCACCTTGATTTGAAGTATATTAGGTGACCACCTAACTAAATCCCCTTCAGAATCTGTGTCACTAAACAATTTTGCCTTATGCCTTTTCTTTGCACATACAAGATACTTAGCTACCAAAATACGGATATTTTGAACGCAGAAATATTATTCGCGCTTTTCGAACGCACAAAGTGGTTGTGCAATTCATTTTTCCTGCAGATCATTTTAAACATTGATGTGTTAACCTAGGCTCACGTAGCTTTCTTGACGTCTTTATTGTTATTATTTTTAAAAAATACTGTAGGTATTTTTGATCATGTTACCGTTTCATGAACAATGTTAGCGCCGCTTATGTTAAATATGGGTGCCCAGTGAACACCTTCAAGTTGATTTCGAAAATCATTCATTCTTCTTGAATTTATATCCTGAATTACTGAAGCTTTACACTCACGTCATTCCACTGTAACTATATTGTTTTGCTTAGAAAACATTGCTATCGAGAAATGATCATCTACATTAGAAACATTGATACCGACGTTGATATTTTGCACTGGGATATTCTAAATAAACAGCCAATAAATGATTCATTAGGGCATATGACGCGAGTGGGTGCTTCTATTACATTTGCTCAAACCAGAAAAATTTAATAAGTAATACAAAATTCCGAGTAATTGAATTCGACTGTAGTAGGTTTATAATGCAATAACCAGCTGTGTTTATGCACACTATATTAGACGCGAAGCAGTGTTTTTTTTACTAGCCTGTACAACGCTGTTCGCCGTGTCCCCGTGCCAACGCGCCGCACCACGTGCCCCTCACTGCAGTTGTTGAAACAATGCCAAGTAGGTCAAGTCGTAGATGCGCGTTGACATCACTCTCTCTCACCCGCAGCAGCTGCCGGCTTCTCGCAGCAAACCTAGGTGGTGTTGCTCCTACGCCTGCTCACTACACACAACTCTTTCACTTCACCCTCTCCACCAACTGCAACACTCGACTGCACGTCAAGTGAAAACTGTTTCGGCTCGTTTTTCTGCGATGAAACTTATATTAAACTCAACCCACTTCCCGTGCAGTGATCTTCCTTATTACTCTAAATAATTCCCATTTCAGACATGAAAATTCCCCATTTCGGTAATTTTTTTTGCGAACGCACACAGAATTCCAAAATATTTACCGGTACATTAGTTTTAACATGCGCGTTGCCCTTCTCACACACAAATTACGTAAGTGGTGGTGTGTGATGTTTTTGCGACTACTGAAATTAAGGCTGCACAACAAAAGCTGTAAGTAAATCGCAAATAGAGTGTTTTATTCTCAAGGTCTATACTTTTCTTGTTGCATGTGTCAGAATCATTTTCAGAAGCGGGAGGCGCACTCTGACCTCAATAAATCGTCCCTCGTTTCTCATTTCGAAAATTTCCGAAATTTTTTGCCCTATCGCAAAAATTCTTTTTCGTGCAAATCGATAGCTGAAACTTCCCTGGAAAAGGAAAAGTTCTCTGTATGGAACATCACTGCTCCCGTGTCTTTGCGTTTCAAAGAAACGTTTACTCAAGGAAAAGCAACACTGAGCTTCGTTTCAAACCGTTATTCGAGCATTCTCCCCGACACCCATTTTAGCCGGCTCAACGACGTGCGCCCCGCTACTGCTTCTTATCCCATCATGATTCCCTCCATGGCACATAATTTTTATTTATATTCATAACATAGTAGATGCTCTAAGAAAGCGGAAAAGCCTTCACTGTTATCATCAGGTGGTCGTTAAAAAACAGTAACACATTGCGTCTACTTTGTATACTTAGCATTTGATAGCTAGATGTGGTTCGAAAAGATTCGCAATCAAGTTAAAAAATAATTTCTGACACCCTCTCTATGACACCTCCACCACGACGGGTTGGTCTATTTAGGACAAAATATTTAAAACCATGCAATAAAAAATAATCTTCTGATCAGTACCATGTCTCAGTTATTAGAATTTCAAATTGAAATGCAAAGTAAGTAAGAAATGCTTCTATCTGGTCGTGTTTATTCCGGGCAGACTGGCAATTAAAATAAATAAAGGTAAGAGAATCGGCTTAGCTAAAATGAGTGAGGTTACGTGGTGTGATCATCAGCAAACAACGAATAAGATGTGCTATGTTCTTGCTAACAATAACTATCATAAATTCACTAGATCTGCTTAGCAAGTAGTGTTAACAATGTCAGACTTTTCAAATTTTCAGGCGAACGCTCTCTCATCTTCCATCCAAAAAAAGGCCCTTTCATTTCTCTCTCCGTTACAACTGTTATACCGAGCAGTTGCTTTAGTTTAGGGCACAAGTGCTCGTTCTCAAAGAATGACTGCTTGGGAGAAAAACCAATGTATTCTGTGGTGATTCTTGCAATTCATGTTTTTTGAATTACTGCGTCACATTTCGAGCGAAGAGTGAAAGACGTGACATTATTCTTATCAATACCAGAACTCCACACGGGAACGCGACGCAAGCGTCGACATTATTTTGTGCTATCACAATGCCAAGCACTCACCTACTTTTTTAAAAATATTTTGAGGTTCCCAATGTGTGAGCGAGGAAGTTCATTCACTTCCATATTCTCACTTTTGAGATTATTGGTATTGTTTCATCATCTTTATTTAGTGCTCTAAAACACTTTATTCCTCAATCTCTCAGGTTCACCTTAAAAAAGGCGATTGTAGTGCTTTTAGCTCGACATTTTGTCTTCTAACTACGACAAATTATGTTCATGGTGATTCATACTAATACGAAGTGTCATTACCAGGAAAGACAAGGGAAGTGCGGGGAGAGAAGGAAGACGACGTTGCTTCTACTGTGATCGCGGACTCAGTGCCCATTAAAACACCCCCTAAGTTACCTTACCTTACGTAACAATTCGGTGGAAGGTGATGGGTAGGACGAACCCAAAGACGGGAGCTTCACTACCAGGACTTCGTCGCAGCCGCCGCCTCGCCGGACTCCCACCATCACCGATCGTAATGGCACAAGAGCAGCCATCCAACGTTTCGAGGACAACTCCGATGGGTTCTGTGCTGTACTACAGAGTGCCACCATACTTCAGTGGGAGCTCAGGAGAAGACGTCAACGTGTGGCTCAAGAACTACAAGCGAGTGAGCAGAAGAAATGGCTGGGACTCGAACGAACAACTAAATCATGTTGTATTCTCGTTAACTGACACCACCCTCATGTGATACGAGAATCACGAGGACACGTTCACGACTTGGGACCGTTTTATTGAAGAAGTGCAGAAGTGCTTCGGTGATTCTGACGCAAAGAAGAAACGTGCGGAGCATTGTCTCAGAGGGCACAGCTTCCTGGAGAAACATGTACGACGTACATCGAAGAAATCTTGAAGCTGTGCAATATCGTGAATACAGGGATGTCTAAAGAAGACAACGTTGGACACGTTCTCAAGGGTATAGCCGAAAACGTGTACAATTTCTTAATTAGGAAAGGCTGCTTGAACTTTGTGTCTGACGTGATGAAGCACTGTCGTATCTTTGAATGCCTCAAGATGCGACGAATTTCTCCGAAATTCGGTCGCCTGTCCAACGTCCCCACTGTGGCAAGTGTTGAAAAGTGCCGCCTAATGACCTTGGTTATACCATACGGCAGATCGTCAGAGAAGAGCTGCGTCGTCAGCAGACCTATCATCGCCCCAGCGATTTTCAGGATCGCCCTGCAAGTGGTGACAACACCCCAGATCTCTTATTAACATAAAGCCCTGAAAACATAAGAAAATGTGACTGATCCCTACCCTCAGCGACCATAGCTTCTTTCATATCAGCATTTCTGTGCCTATAAAAAGAACGCCCCAACGCAAAAATTATTCACCGTTTACAAGAAAGCTAACTTCGAGGCATTTACCCGCGAACTTGCACTCTTCTATGACGACTTCCCACAGTCCTACACTGCCCGCTCGGTTAAAACCAATCGGGAATTATATAAAAACATGATGCTAAACTTGAAAACGGACGTATTCCCAATATGCTTGTAAATACAGACACAAATAACCAGTGGTTTACGACGCGCCTCAAACGCCTACTTAACAAGAAAAAAAACGCCTTTATCAGAAAGCAAAACTTCTTAATAACGCGAGGGTTTGGGATCGGTACAAATTGTCTGCTAACGAATACGTTATGGAGCTGAAAGCCTCTAAAGACAAATTTTTCCCAACTGACCTCTTATCAATCCTACAGTCTAACCCTCGCAAATTCTTTCGAATTATCTCCCCGCCAAATCGTCAAACGCATCTGCAGCTGTCAAACGTAGACAACGAATTAATCGAAACTGAAAAATGTGCTACAGTGCTTAAGGACTTCTTTACATCAGTATTTTCACCTGCTCAAAGCTTTAATTTTACCCAGTTACCATTCCACTCACCGACCAGAATGCCTGATATCCAGATTAACGCTGATGGAATATCTAAGTTAATAAACTCTCTCAAATTATCTTCCTCGGCCGGCTGCGATCGAATCAGCAGAAAACTACTTAAAACACAATTTACCTGTTAAGCGCAATACTAACCTTACTGTTCCAACAATCACTAAGTACTGGTGAAGTTCCCCACGATTGGAGGAAGGCACAAATCATTCCCATTCATAAGTCTGCAGACTGATCAAAAGAACCTAATTACTACCCAATTTCGCTAATCAGCATATCATTCAACTGCTAGAACACATTAAAGCAACCAATTTAATGAACTACCTTGAATCAATTAACTTTTTTATGCGCACCAGCATGGTTTCAGAAATCTATTATCGTGCGAAACTCAGCTCTCAGAATTCACCGATGATATCTGGCAACATATGGACGAGCATCTACAAATTGACGCCATCTTCCTCGACTTCTCGAAGGCCTTCAACCGTGTCACACACAATCATCTGCTTGCAAAATTATCTACTCTTGGAATCCCCCGAAACTGATTACTTGTATAGAACATTTCTTAAAAGGACGTGTACAATACACAACTGCCAACTCTCATGACTCGCAAATTTCTAGTGTTACATCCGGCGTCCCCCAGGCTTATCCCCGCTATTATTTGTAATCTACGTCAATGACCTGCCTTCTAACACAGAAACCAGACTTCGACTTTTCGCCGATGACTGTGTTATCTACAATGCCATTCGCAAGCATAGCGATTCCCCTGATCTTCAGGAAGACAATGACACTATCACTGCAAGGTGTGAAAAATGGCTCATGCCCCTTAAACTTACTGCATGCCAATCCATGTCTTTTTCGCGTTAACGTGGCATCGCAAATCACGCATACCAAATCAATTCAAATGAATTAACTCGAACAGACTGCTATAAGTATCTAGGCGTTCACTTGACATTGTCACTATCATTGGTCGCTCACATTGAAACAATATGCGCACATGCTTCACGCACACTTGGATTTTTGTGCTGAAATCTCAGATCTGCATCACCCGCTAATAAAATACTTGCATATCAGACACACTTTCGGCCTAAATTGGAATACGCTTCAACTATCTCGCATTCCTCACAAGCATATCTCACCTACGAATTACAATCCATCCAGAATCGCGCTGATCGCTCATAACGTCAAACTACTCGCGTAAATTTAGCATCACTGAACTCAAACGCACACTTGACCTTCCATGTCTCCAATCACGTCGAATCATCTCGCGTCTCTGCTTGCTTCACTCTTTCTATAATCACCAGCTTGCCAGGCACCCTCGACTTCAACCCCCACCCCGAATCTCGCCGCGCCTCAACAACAGCAAACCAATCGCACACAGTCAGTGCCACACATCGTCCATGATTCTTTTTCCCTCAAGCAATAAGACTGTGGAATAACCTCCCCGACAGTATTGTTTCGTCCACCGACCGCACGACTTTTCGGGAACAAATAACAGTGCATCTGACCTAAATTGAAATGGATTCCTAGTTGAACCATGTTAGTAACTAACTTTTAGTGACACATGCTATGTGAAGATGATTACTTGTATATATTACTGCTTTATTTCCAGTCTACGGTAGTATTTTTTCATTTTTTTGTGCTTGCTTGTCTCGTTATTATAGATGTTTTCCTCCCTTTCTTCGTCTTTTCTTCCTTTTTCGGCGTTTGTGTGAGTAAGAGTCTCTCATATACTGTTTGCTCCCGCCTTATGTAATGGCTCCGGGCCCTTAAGGCATCAATAAATGAAAAAAAAATGCTTACGCAAGCAAACCAGAACGTGTGCAGACTCCTGTTTCTCTCCCACTATGGCAACCAGCACACACCTATGAATATCAAAGCACATGGCAGGCTGGGTTCCCACGTCCATCACCTCCAAACTACGAACGAAGTTTTCGCCCGCCTGTTTACTCAACATCGCCGGCCTATGGTGCCCCTGAAGGGCGGTACCACTACCCCATGCCTTTCGAGAGAAGTCGTTACTCTGAGCAGCCACGTGCCCCTCGACCAATTCCGGTTTGCTACAACTGTGGCGTCACGGGTCACATCGCACGTTTTTGTGACCACCGCTCATATTAGCGACAGTCTTGGTACATGTCTCTGCAACTTTTCGACTATCCGCTCTGCACGTCACGGAAACTACGCGCACTTACCGGGTCACGCTACCCCTCGCCGGCCTCTGATCGAAGTTTGGCGCCACCACCAGCTCCACGTGCGCCATAATCGCCGTCGCCACGGTGACACGTACGAACACCGCCACCGGAAAACTAGTCGGTGCGGCCAGTGGGGGGGAGGCCCTGAGATCACAGGTGCTATCGACAGATATACCCCCGTCAGCGTTTATGTTGAAGAACAAAGTTCATGTAGTTGTCGATGGAGTGGCTACCAGGACACTTGTGGATACGGGCGCGACAGTCTCGGTGATGAGTGAAAATTTTAAGAACCTGCTAGGACCTAAACCGTGGGGTGATATTTCGTAATGTAAGTGGTGACGTGTTGTGCCCGGTGGGGTATTGTACTGTGGACGTCTCGCTCTGTGGCAAGGTGTTTTGCACAGAGTTTGTGGTTATTCCGCGGTCAACACATGACGTGATTTTGGGTATCGATTTCTTGTGTGAGTGTGGGGCAACTGTAGACTGCAGAAGTGGGCACTTTTCTATATACGGTACTTTCTCAACACCTCTCTATACACGGTACTTTTCTAAAATTCTTGTCCGGAGGTATGCGCATTTTTTGTCTCCGTGGACACAGTCGTTCCTGCATTTTCTGCTGTGTGTGTTCCCGTGACATGTTCCAGTAACAACTGTGGCACATTTGGCGCCACGCTCAAATCGATTTCCTTGGCATGTCTGAAAAAGAACATCCTCATGCATTCTCCATTGTATAGTGTCAGGACGGGCAGTTGTGTGGACAATGAACTGTTCCATGGAGCCTGCAGTTTTGCCAGGCGGCATGAAACTTGCGGTATTTACACCCGAATAATCTACGAAGCTGGTTGCGCTTGTTCTTGCGACAAGCCAAAATGAACACCTAGGCCCACAAGGTTCAGAGGATGCCCAATTGCTACAAGTGGTCAGCAAGTCACTTGACCAAAGCGAACGTCATATACTGCTTGACGTTCTATCTAAGCACTTGAACGTGTTCAATTTTTCTAAAAATAGAAAAAGGCCCATAATTCCAGCGTCCCGGATACGTCATCAGATCCACACCGAGTTGGTGCGTCCCATTAGGCTGAAACCCTACCGAGTGGCACCATCGGAGCACAAGATCATCGATGAGCAAGTCCAAGAATTGCTGGAAAAGGGAATATTACAGGAATCGACAAGTCTGTGGGCTGCTCCCGTCATTCTAGTTAGGAAGATAGATGGTACGTGGATATTTTGCGCTGACTACCGCCAACTGAATTCTTTTATCAAGAAAGACGTCTATCCACTGCCGCGCATCGATGACGCTCTAGACTGACTGCATTCCGCGTCCTACTTTACATCGGTTAACCTGAGGTCACGTTATTGGCAAATTCCATGCACGCAGCTGACAAAAAAAAGACAGCACTCATTATGACCAACGGACTTTACGAGTTCAACGTTATGCCATTCGGATTATGTAATGCTCCTGCGACATTCTAGAGATTTATGTACTCCATATTTCGTGGTTTAAAATGGCATATATGCATGTGTTACCTTGACGATGTCGTAATGTTTGGACATACGTTCTAGGAGCACAACAGTTGCCTCGATCTCGTGCTGAACTGCATCGAAAAAGCCGGCCTTGTATTGAATTAAAAAAAGTACCACTTTGGCGAGCGACAGACATTGGTGTTGGGACATCTCGTCGACAAAGATAGCATTAGACCTGACCCACAAAAGACAGCAGCCGTCGAATCGTTCGACCGTCCAAAATCTGTCAAACGATTGCTTAGCTTCATTGGGCTCTGCTCGTATTTCCGTCAGTTCGTATCCAGGTTTACGAATGTCGTTCACTCCCTGACGAGCCTTCTACGCAAGCACAGCCCGTTTCAGTTGACCTGCGAGTGTAATGCTGCTTCACCAGCTGAAGTGTTTGTTAACTTCACAGCCAATACTTTGGCACCTCACTTTTTCCTCGCCCAGGGAAATTCACACAGACGCAAGTGGCATCGGTATCGGCGCTGTTCTCGTTCAGCGTTCTCGTAAGAAGGAACACGTCGTGGCGTACGCAAGTCGTTCTTTAAGCAAGCCAGAACGCAACTACACAGTGAACGAACAGGAATGTCTAGCGCTAGTATTTCCGTGCAACGGTTTTGCTCATACATCTATGGTCGCCCGTTCACTATCGTCACAGATCACCATTCCCTGTGTTGGCTGGTCAACTTTCGTGACCCATCCGGCCACATCGCACGATGGGCCACTGGTTTGCAAGATTAAGTCTTCACGATTTCATACAAGACTGGCCGTATACACGCCGATTCGAATTGTCTCTCCAGGATGCCGCTATCGACGACAGATTGTGAAGCCGGTAACTTTGACCACCTTATTGATTCTTTGTCGATCGGTTTCCCGATGCCGTGACTTTCGCCGCTGAGCAGTGTAATGACCCAAGCTTGAAAGCTTTCTTTCTTGGAGCAAAAAAAGTCAATGAGCGAAGGCCGATTCTGCGTCCGAAAGGTCTTATTTACCACAGGAACTTGTCCATGACGGGCGCCCGCTTTCTGCTAGTTGTTCCTGCGTTCCTGCACCCTTCCAAACGTCTTTTCTACGTCTCACACATGATGACCCCACCTCTGGCCGTCTAGAAACCGCACGAACACTTGGTCGCACGAAAGAGTGCTTCTATTGACCAAAAATGAGCAAGACAATTCAAAGCTACGTGGCCAGCTGTTCGTAGTGTCAGAGCCACAAGGGGCCCACCTCAAGTCTAGTCGGTCATCTGCAACCCGTAAAGCCTTCCGCTTCCCCTTTTGAAAAGGTCGGCATTGATCTGACGGGATCGTTTCCACTATCTTCAAAAGGTAATTGGTGGATAATTGTATGCGCCGACTACCTGACGCGGTACGGCGAGACAGCTGCCTTATCCTTCGCCACGGCAGTTCAGGTTTCGGAGTTCCTGTTTCAATCAGTCATCCTCCGACGCGGACCACCTCGCTAGATAATAAGTGACCGTGGACGACAGTTTACGGCTGATATTGAGGAATGATTACTTTGTTTGAGTGCCTCTAAACTCAGACACTCAACTGCGTATCACCACAGATTGACGGCCTGACCGAGCTCACAAACCGAACGTTCATCAACATGTTTCAATGTACGTCTCCTCCGACCACGAAAAGTGGGATGAAGTATTACCATTCGTCACATACGCCTTTAACATGGTGAAACACGAAACGATAGGATACAGCCCTTTCTATCTGCTCTACGCTCGCTCACCTCGATATACGCTAGACAGTATTTTTCCTTTTGTCGTCGATTACGATTTAACAATTGCGGGAACTTTTTGTCGTGCGGAAGAGACACGTCGACTTGCCTGCTTACAAACACTGGCAGCGCAAGAGTCCTCCAAAACTCACTACGACAGTCAACACCAGCATGTAACCTATGCCACGGTGATCAAGTGTGGGTGTGGGCCCGAATACGCAGACGTGGCTTGAGCCAAAAGCTACGGGCACACTACGCCGGTTCTTTCGTAATACTCCGTCGTCTCAGTGAGGTCAACTATGAAATTGCACGTGTCACCAGTAGCCGACGTTCATGCAAGACAGAGGTGACGCATGTGGCCCACCTGAAGCCGTTTTCACGAAGGATACAAGAATAACTTGCCTAGAGGGCTTCATCTAAGACAAAAGGAACGATATGAAGTTGCATTACCAGAAAAAACAAGGGAAGCGTGGGGAGAGAAAAAAGACGACGTTGCTTCTGCTGAGATCCCGGACTCAGTGCCTATTAAAAAAACCCGTAAGTTACCTTACCTTACGTAACAATATTGTTCATCTGCGAATTCTGCACAGTGCTTGAGTCATCGCACTTTACGCAATTCACGTTTCAGATCCGCACTTTCCCGCTTAAGTTCAGCCACATCACTTCCCATCCCAAAGAACAGCAGCAAAGAAGCACAGCAAACTAAACAAAATATTTGTGTGAACAGTTGGCAGTAGGGTAGCAAATTGTTTATTGTTTCTTTTTAAGCAACAAGAAACAATACAGGTACACCAATTCCGACGAAATGAAACCATGTGCAGGTCCAAAGCAGCGCTCGTGTTTACCCAAGTTTTTTTTTCTATGCTCCCGTGTGCCTGAATGTAGGAGCAGTGCAACCTAAAAGTAGTTACAGCTCAACTACGGAAGCAAAAAAAAAAACAAGGATAGAAAAGGGTGCGGTCCTTCAACAATGATTTAATATCGGTGCGGTGTACATATATAGGCGAAAAAAATGAGAGAGTGGGCATGTGTACAAGTGTGCAGTTAACAACCACTCCGATACATTGCCAGCAAAACTCTTCTCTTTTGATGGTTGAGTCGGAAACATATACACCACTTCAAAATGATCAAGACACGCAGTGTCCCTTTGCAACAGCGTAATTGATAGGGAGCTTGCAGATGTACCGCCAAACTTATCTCACGCTTGGTCTGCGAGTTGTGCTTGCCTATTACCTTGCAACGCTCAATGAGGGGTACGCAACCGCAGTCTCGGCAGTGTATTCCGAGGTGTCCGTGAACAGAAATTGTGCATATATTATTGGACTAACTAAAACGGTCATTCAAGCACCTACCGGTTTGCGCTATGTATATCTTACTGCAAGATAGCGGAATAAGATATACGACACGAATAACACAAAGTACAAAGTGCGTTCTGTATTTCACAGAGAATCTTACTCTATTTGCAGCTGGATGATTCACCAACTTACAAAACTTTGGTAACTTTCTCGGGGCGCCAAATACAACACTAATGCCAGCGCGTTTCCTGATTTCTTTTTATGCCTATGTGTATCGTTGTGCAGATAAGACACAACAACACAGTTTTTGGGAACTGACTAATTTTGAGGCTGAGTTGACCCTCCTTGACTCTCGGTTTGCTTCAAAAGCTTTTCCACCACAGCAGAAATTAGGGAGTTCGAGCAACCACGCTTAAGAGGTGATCAACCTGAGCTTTGAAACCGCGTTGCGTCGAATATGGGTATGACCTACAAGAGTCTACAAGGCAAACATAAATGACATCCCTTTTCACCACTTTTGAATGAGCGTAGTTACGCTTTGCTGGCTTTTAGGTTAAACTGTTCATACATTCAGTTATGTCCTACGAACTTGCCAAAGTTTCCACGCTTCATAACTTCCAAGTGCGTTTTATTTGTTGTGGAATTTCGTATAGATTCCATACGGCCTATGTTAACCCCTAACCCATTCTTTTGTATTACTCTGTGTACCGCAAATTCAACACTCAATCAGCGCTGCTAGGAGAGTATGACGAAGCGAGCGAGTGCTGCTTTATATACAAGTGCACAGCTGTGTCACAGAGATAAACGGGAGAGGAAAAAATTCGCATATCCCACGCACATTGGGAATTGGTGATATGCGAAACACGAATAAAAAAGGTTTTATGTCACTTTAAAATCAGCACAATATCATGACGTGAAAGTAAATGATGCTTTACATGACTAACGTGTCCTGATTATTATGTTTGGGTGTGTCGTTTTCCTTCGTCGTCTATTCATGTCACGTGATACCAAATTTAGTATATGTGAAGCTAGCGGAACGGCCGTGAGCACACTATGAGCATAGTATGTTCTCATGTTCATACAGGACACGCTTGTCAGGACTATTATGTTTGCACCAGTCATATACTTTTGTCATCCATTGACGTCACGTAACACCAACTTTGGTATATGTGGAGCTAGCAAAAAAGTCGCGAACGCATCATAAAGGGCCCAATATACTCGAATTTGGCGTTGACTCGCGCACACGCTGGACACAGCTACGTTACGTTAGCAAAACGCGAGCACTCTATAGTCTGAAGCCAGGCGCGACCCGCGCGACAAGCGTCCGTCGGTGCGGCCCGACGGCAACCGGTGCGAAATGCGACTTGCTGCATTTCGCGCCTATGCGATACGCAGAAAACAGTGGGTCTCCCTCTTTTCGTGCTGGAGGAACGCCGGACGTAGTGAAACATGCATACGTCAAAGCAACGCAGTGCGGCGCGTTCCTGCGAGTATGTGGCAGGTCCGGTGCCTGGTGTGGAAACGCCGGCGTGACGCAACGAAGTGAACGCCGGCGAGCACGCGCACCGCGTCACGTCAAAATGTATTGGCGTCTTAACTGTGGCATGTAGTCATTTTCTCGCTTGACATGCATCGCATGATAATCATGTTTGCACCAGTCACATGCCTTCGTCATCCCTTGGCGTCACGCAATACAAAATTTGGCATACGTGAAGCTAGCGAGACGTCCGCGAGTGCATCATGAGTGTGGAATCTAGCCATGTTACACAACACGCATGTCATGATTATCATGTTTGGATGTGTCATTTACCTATGTCACCCGTTCGCGTCACGAATTACCGAGTTTTGTACAAGTGAAAGTAGCGAAACGGCCGCGAGTGCATCATGAGCGTAGCATGTCGTCATGTTGTTACATGACACGCATCTCATGTATATCATGTTTGCACCAATATCATACCTTCGTCATCCATTCACGTCCCGTAATACTAAGTTCGGTACAAGTGGAGCTAGCGAAATGGCCGCGAGCGCATCATGAGCGTAGCATGTAGTCATGTTGTTACATCACACGCATGTCATGAATTTCTTGTTAGGGTCTGTCGGTTGTGTTTGCAATGCATTCATGTCATACCATACTAGTTTTGCAACGATTCATGTGAACGAAACCACCGCAAGAGCTGCAAGACCATAAATTGTAAATCATGACATTCATAACATACATGTTATAATTTTCATGTTATCACTAGTCAAATTTGTTCTCCATACAGTCTTGTTATGCCATGCCAAGTTTGGTATCGATACCATTATCGAAGCGGTCAGGAGAGCTAAATGTCATAGGCGGCTAGATAGATAGATAGATAGATAGATAGATAGATAGATAGATAGATAGATAGATAGATAGATAGATAGATAGATAGATAGATAGATAGATAGATAGATAGATAGATAGATAGATAGATAGATAGATACGCTTAAGGTCGACGAAATTCGCTAAGAAATGCTTCTCATGTAAAAAACTTGGCAGATCCCACGTACAGTGGGAATCAATGATATGCGAAGCACCAATGGGAAATGTTGATATGTCACTTTAAAATCAGCAGAGCGTTACGAGGTGGAGGTTAATGATGGCGTACTTGACTTCCGTGTTATGATTATCGTGTTTGAATGTGTCGTTTACCTTCGTCATCGATTGATGGTACGTGATACCAAATTTAGTATACGTGGAGCTAGCAAAACAGCCGCGAGCATGCTATGAGCGTGGTATTTTGTCATGTTTGTACATGACACGGATGTCAGTATAATGAAGTTTGCACAAGTCATATATTTCGGCATCCATTGACGTCACAAAACACCAAATTTGGTATATGTGGAGCTAGCAAAACGGCCGCGAGCGCCTCATGAAGAGCCCAATATACTCTGACCCAATGTTGACGCGTGCGCACGCGGGGCATGGCAGTGCTACTTTAGCAAAACGCGGGCACTCTGTAGTCGGACGCCAGGCACTACCAGCGTCCGTCGCAGCCGTTCGATGGCAACCAGCGCAAAATGCGACATGCTGCAATTCGTGCCAATGCGTTACCCAGACAACACTGTCTATGCAACACTGTCTATGTAAGGAACGCTGGGCGCGCTGAAACGCGCATGCGTAAAAGCAACGCAGCGCAGCGCGTGCCTGCCTGCGAGTGTACGGTAGGACCTGCGCCTGGCGTCGCCGGCGTGACGCGACGAAAGGAACGCCGGCGAGCACGTGCACCGCGTCACGTCAAAATGTATTGACGCCTTGACTGTGGCATGTAGTCTTGTTCTTACATGACACACATCTTATGATTATCATGTTTTCACCAGCCACGTACCTTCATCATCCATTGACGTGACGTATAATACCACATTTGGCATATGTGAATCAAGCGAAATGGCCGCCAGCGCATCATGACAGTGTCATGTAGGCATGTTGTTACATGACACGCAGCTCATGGTTATCATGTTTGTACCAGTCACATACTTTCTTTATCCATTCATGTACCGTAATACCAAGTTTGGTATATGTGACGCTAGCGAAACGGCCGGGAGCGCATCATAAGCGTGGGATGTAGTTATTTTGTTACATGACACGTATGTCGTGATTATTATGTTTGTATGTGTCATTTACCTATGTCGTCCGTTCGCATCGCGTAATACCGAGTTTGGTACATGTAGAGCTAATGATACGGCCGCGAGCGCACCATGAGCGTAGCACGTAGGCAAGTAGTTACATGGCACGCATCTCATGCTTATCATGTTTGCACCAGTATCATACCTTCGTCATCCAGTCACGTCCCGTAATCGTAAATCTGGTATAATTGAAGCTAGCGAAACGGTCACCAGCGCATCGTGAGCGTGGCATGTAGTCATGTAGTCATGTTGTTACATGACACGCATCTCATGATTGTTATGCTTGCACCTAGTCACATACCTTTGTCATCCATTTTGGTGCCGTAATACCAAATTTGGTATATGGGACGCTAGCGAAACAGCCACGAGCGTATTATGAGCGTAGCATGTAGTCATGTTGTTACATCACACGCATGTCATTATTTTCTTGTTATGCATGTCTGTCTGTTTTGTTCACCATGCAATCATGTCATACCATGCTAGTTTTGCAACATGTCATGTGAATGAAACCACCGCAAGAGCTGCACGACCATGAAATAGAAATTATGACATTCATAAAATACATATGATGACTTTCATGTTATGACTAATCAAGTGTGTTTTGCATACAGTCATGTTATGTCATACCAAGTTTGGTATCGATACCATTATCGAAGCTGTCCGGAGAGCTAAAAGTCGTAGGCTGCTAGATAGATAGATAGATAGATAGATAGATAGATAGATAGATAGATAGATAGATAGATAGATAGATACGCTCAAAGCCGCCGAAGTTCGCTAAAAATGATTGGCAGATCCCACGTATAGTAGAAATCGATGATCTGTGAAGCACGAATGAGAAATGTTGAGATGTCATTTTAATGTCAGCACAGCGTTACGAGGTGGAAGTAAATGGTGCTGTAAATGACTTCCGTGTCATGATTATCATGTTTGGATGTGTCGTTTACCGTCGTATTCTATTCACGTCACGTGATACCAAGTTTATAGTATCTGTGGAGCTTGCGAAACGGCCGCGAGCAAGCTATGAGCATGGCATGTTGTCTTGTTTTTACATGTCACACGCGTCGGGATTATCATGTTTGCACCAGTCATATAATTCGCCATTCATTGACATCACGTAACACCAAGTTTGGTACATGTGAAGTTAGCAAAACGGCTGTGAGCACATCATGAATGACCCAATATACTCCAATGTAGCATTGACGCTCGCGCACGCTGGGCACAGCGACGGTACATTAGCAAAACGCGAACAGTGTATTGTCTGACGCCAGGCGCGACCAGCGTGCATCGGCGCGAAATGTAACATGCTGCATTTCGCGCCGATGCATTACGCAGGCAACACTGTGTCTCCCTCTTTTCTTGATGGAGGGACGCCGGACGCGGTGAAAGGTGCATGCGTCAAAGCAACGCAGTGCGGCGCGCGCCTGCGAGTATATGGCAGGACCGGCACCTGGCGTGGCAACGCAGGCGCGACGCGACGAATTGAACACCGGCGAATACGTGCACCGCGTCACGTCGAAATGCATCGGCACCTTGACTGCGGGAAGTAGTCATGTTCTCTGATGATGTGCCTCTCATGATTATTATGTTTGCTGCAGTCACATACCTTCGTCATCCATTGGCATCACGTATCATCAGTGTGACATGTAGTCATGTTGTTACATTACATGCATGTCGTGATTATTCAGTTTGTATATGCCATTTACCTATGTCGTCCGCTCGCGTCACGTCATACTGAGTATGGTACATGTGAAGCTAGCGAAACGGCCGCAAGTGCATCATAAGCTAGCATGTAGTCACAATGGTACATGAAACGTATTTCATGTTTATCATGCACCAGTATTGTACCTTCGTCATCCATTCAAGTACTTGGTATAATTAAAGCTAGCCAAACGGCCCCCAGTGCATCATGAGAATGGCATGTAGTCAGGTTGTTACATGACACGCATGTCATGATTATCATGTTTGCACCAGTCACATACCTTCGTCATCCATTCACGTACCATAATACCAACTTTGATATATGTGAAGCTAGTGAAGCGGCTGCGAGCGCATAATGACAGTGGCATGTTAGTCATGTTGTTACATGACACGATGTCATGATTTTCAGGTTAGGGTCGGTCGTGCAATAATGCCATACCCTACCTGTTTTGCAACATGCCATGCGAACGAAACCACCGCAAGAGCTGCAGGACCACAATATGGTAATGATGACATTCATAACATACATGTCATGATTTTCATGTTATGAGTAGTCGAATATGTTCTTCATACAATCGTGTTAGCCATACCAAGTTTGGTATCGATGCGCTTATCAAAACGGCCAAGAGAGCTAAAAGTTGCAGGAGTATAGATATATATATAGATAAATAAATAGATAGATAGATTGATAGATAGATACATAGATAGATAGATAGATCGATAGATTGATAGATAGATAGGTAGATAGATAGATACATAGATATATAGGTAGATACGCTCAAAGTCGCTGAAGCTTGCTAAGAAATGCTTCGCATTCAAAACAAAATGGAGGCAGCTATCTGCCACCTCGTTCACCCCACCTCCTCGCGCAAACAGGAGGAGAGGCCCCGTGGCGACTATCCTCTCCCCTCTTCGCATGCACCACTTCTCTCCCCTGCTCCGTAAGCGCGAGGACAGGGTCCTTCCGCCCACGCGTGTTTACGAGAGGCCGGGTGAGATATGGCACATGTTAAGCGAGGGTGATCACGCCTCACACCGTATTGAACTTTGCCATAAGCTGCTTCACACCTAAAAAATAATTTCCAACCTGCAGAATAAACAAGGGTGAAACTCGGTTCCCGTTGCCACCTAAATACGAAGGCCCAGCGGTGTTCCTTATAAGGAGCCGGCAGAAGAGCGGTCGATAACTGCATCCATGTGGTTCCCACAATCGGGCGAACATCGTTCAAATAGCAGCTCCGCTTTGCAGACACCATGCAGAAAGGACGCTTTTCAATACGTCGGCGCAGTTGCATTCGTGTTGCAGTTGCCCACCGCTTTCTTGAGAGTCGCTAAGCGTCGGTATCTCCAGACTTAGAATGAAGTGAATTCTCGAATCGCGTTGTGGCCTCTGCTCCCAAAATATATGCCTTCTGGCACAATATTAAGCTGAAAGCAATGGATGCCTTACCAAATGCTAAAATTGGTCGTCGGGGAGATCGCGCTGCCTCTTCGAGAGCGACCACGTGAGCTGTTGCTTCCACTGACAGTTATTATGACTTCTGTCTGCAAATATTGTTTATCCTAAGCAGCACTACATGCAGAAGTCATGGGTCAACGTTAAACTTGTTTAAATAGTTTTAGGATGAGTTAGACAACTGGCGCGGTGCCTCACCGTAGTGCCTAGCAAACAAACGCTCTCCCCGCGAAAGGGCATCTGCTACGCAGGAGCAAGGCAGGTGGCGCCATGTTCGTAAAGATATTGCGAAGGAGAGTATATTGAGAAATGTGAGCGAAGGAGGAAAGTATCACTTCTCAACAAAGTTTCATTGGATTTACATAAAATCCCTTCCCCGACATTTAGCGGGCGGAATACCACAGCCGCCGATTCTATATACTGGGACACCAATTGCAGTGCCATCGGTGTGCACAAGTGCCCGGCCCTTTAAGCAGCATGGGCCGGAGCGTCTTCCCACCGAACATACTGTGGTGGTGTCTCCACCACCAGTGTTCATGGTGTCCATCTCTTTATATCACCAAGAATCCAGTAATGACAACTTGGGTGTAGTCAGATTGTGCAGCGCAAAAACACGAGAAATAAATGACATACACTTCTTTATCTCCACTGTCTTTCTTTTTCCCGTGTTTTCGGGCTGCACTTGGTAAGTGAGTACTATAAACCAGCTGGCCCAAACCAAATTACTACTGAGATCTGTTCTCAACGGGTAGCTTACGTCTGGCTACATGGACCGATAGTGGCACCAGGCATCTCACCATGGGTGAAACTATAGCCTTCTATACAAGGTAACACCCCATGTGGTGTGCAGGTGAGTGAATCACTGCAGGGGAAATAGTGCGATATTTCTTGTCGTTGGCCATCATACAATGAGACAGTCACCGTGGTACCTGCCGTATAAAAGCGATGACTATGTGTGTGGGCATCCCAAACGTGCATGGTAGGAAGAAGGTGGCAATGAGTAGAAACTCTTCCAGATGCTGAAGTTACGCAGCTGTATGCTGTTCTAGGGACCTTCTTTTATGGCCTTCAAATCCCACTGGTTCATGTACGTCAGCACTGGACGGCATGAAATCGAGATACAGGCAGTCTAGATAATGAAGCCACGGAGTTCTTGATGCGTAACAGCTCAGTATACACAAAGATACACACTATACAACTCAGTATACACGAAGAGTCTTCGCCAAGGTGCTGAACATATGTGGTTGCACGGTGGGATATGTGTGTTTTTTATGATGTGTGTTGTGCACCTTGAGATCGAAAACAGAATACACAAAGAGAATTCTGACGTCATACGTGGTGTTTCAGATATTGTGAACCGATGGACAAGGGCAAAGAAGGTAGTCGTACTCTCCATCAATATTTATGTTCATATCCAAGCAATGGATGGCTACAACGACAACAA
Source organism: Rhipicephalus microplus (assembly GCF_043290135.1). Classification (NCBI taxonomy): domain Eukaryota; kingdom Metazoa; phylum Arthropoda; class Arachnida; order Ixodida; family Ixodidae; genus Rhipicephalus; species Rhipicephalus microplus. Next base: position 60,537,967 of record NC_134700.1, on the reverse strand, counting down.
TTGAAGCATCTTGCTCGTTACTGCATTCGTCTTATTTTTTTATATGAGAGCCCAGATTATAAAGGAGAGTTTTGCTGGTAAGCGACAACGAGCCGCTCATCCATCGACTACTCATTGGCGTCACCATGGTTGGCGCAACACATTCATATCGACAAATAAGGATGGTTGAGCGTCGGTAGCGACAGAAATTGCAACAAATTTGCCTTATTCTAGTTTTTATTGCACCAGCAGCCGAGCACTTGTCGAAAGCAGTTTGTGGGGTAGTCAATAACGAGCGTTATTCTTGCCTCCTCGTATCAAGAAATCGCGACAAGTTGGTTCAAATGAGCATCTAGTGCGTGTCGGCTCCACGAGTTCTCTTCCATATCTAAATTACTTCCGGTCGTAACGTTCCAGCATATCATTACCAGTCATCGAACACTTTGCGAAATGTGTTTCTTTACAACTATTAACTAGCGATCAGCTACTTATCAAAAGCAAAAGATATTTTCACAAAACTTTCTTTTGCCACTCCTTTAAAGGTGCTCATTCTGCTAAAAACGCAATGACACGTTACATGCGGGAGCGCACTAGAACAGTTTAAAGACCAAAACACTCTGCGAACGCAGCCAATCAGCGAAACTTTTCGCAGCACAGATGGTTACGTAAGTAATACGTACGTATTTTCAGCGTTGTTAATATCAACTGATAAATTCGTGATTTATTTGATACGCATTGATTGGTTTGTTTACAATATCATACATACGTATGACCGCAGTTAGATTGACACACGACCGTCTTATAGTTCAGTGGCATAATGTTTCATGACAGTTGAAATGAAATTAATCTAGCACACGCTTAACGAATCGTGTATTCTTTGGTATCCATACTTTAACAATAAAACTTTAATACCGACAATCACAAGGGTGATGCCACGAAATAGAAATCTTGCATAGTTGTGTTAATAAGTATCACTGTATAAAACGTCGCAGACAGCCTATTGCCTTGGTGCGATGCATATAGGTATTGTAGTTTCGTGACATAGTGATAACCACAATTGGCCTACATGCTCTACTGTCACAAGAGCACACGGATGAAACACTGGCTCCCAAAAACTCCTCCATTGAAGCGCGCACTTTGTCTCCGCAGTACTATTTTGCCTGCATATCATAAGGTTTTGTTCTTGTTTAGATTTAATGATGTATTATTGCAACGAAAAAGCTATCAGCTGGGCTAGGAATTAGCTCTTCTATGCTCGCTTCAAACCGCTCGATTAAAGATGGTGCTGTTGGCGCCACACAAGCTTCGTCATTTGCTTCGGTTTTCACACGTTCGTTGACCTAAGACAGATATGTAGATGTTTTCAGAAATGCTTTCCACATTTTCGAACATTGATGGTTATCCAGCTATGTCAAAAGGCTTTGCACAGTCTAGATAGCAGTGGTGCATGTGGGATATGCTTATATGGTGTCTTCTTTATATTATTCTAGTTAACGGCTGATAGCGTATGTTAAGCATATAATTTTCTCACATGTTTTCCTTCAAATGCTCCGACACAATTCCAGCATAGCTGCAGATGCGGCGATTTTTGTACCATCTTGCTTCGTTTTGATTGCTCAATATTTAGAAACTAGGTAGCCCGAAAAAACGAGGACATGAAGGAACACAAAAAGGAGGACAGGGCGCTAACTCACTGCTGATCTTCATTCAAAGGTGTCCCTAAATACATACATAGCCGAGTCATGCATGCAGGCGCAAAGCAGATCACATACAGTGCTAATCCCGAGTAGCAGAGCAACGTATCTACATATCAGAGCCAAGTTTCTAATAAGTGCTTCGTTACTGCGCTCCACAATAGAAGTGTCACTAGGACGATTCCCTTCTTTTCTTTCAAAGTGATATGCCTCGATTCGTTTTTTCGTGATAGCATTTGTACTTTTGCATAGGATTGGAATGCTATAGACAACGCTGGTTCAAATGCACAGGACCTGAAATACACAGGCTGATGAAACATCCAAGTATTTTAACATATCGCTCATGTTCCCGTGCCCGACTGTAGTCTGTACGATATACACCTTTCCGCAAGTAAGCGGGATTTTGCAGACAACGCTCACGGCACTTGTGACGAAAGGTCATGCATGCTTTTAATGCAAAAGTGCTAGAGTTCGTTTGGCAGATATTCTAGCGTCGGCGTCCTTGGTTGTGAGCGAAAAATCTTCTTCTTATGCCTGAAGAAAAAATTGAGAACGACGCAAATAAAATTTGTTAAGGATTACTGAGTCTCTATTTTTATTTACAGATACTGCAGGCCCTTCTCGGGCCCATGCAGGAGCGAAAACAAATCTTTCGACAGAAATTCGACCTACAACTTCACAATATATCAGTGTTGCTTGACGTAATTTCAAACGTACAACAAAAGTGATATTACGAATACGCTTAAAAACACCTCTTATGACACAGAGTTGAGCGTCTCTTCAGGTATCATATTCCAATAAAAAATTTCTCGAGGAAACAAAGAAAACTTATGCAAATTAATGTGGCTACTCGGTTGCCTAATAGTCTTACTGCGATGAATTTTCGCTGATCGTTTTAGGGGCTCTTGGATGTAGTGTTTTCGCGACACATTGAAGTGACCGTAGTAAAGCAGATAGATGAATTTTAATATAGATATGACCCTACGCTACTCAAGTGTTTGAAGGTTTGCCCTATTACGTAAAATGGTTAAACTCGAGTGACGTGAATACACAGAATAAATGAAGCGCAAAGCTAAATTTTGTACTCTTTCAGTTTTACTTATTAAGTATTGTTGGTAAGGGCTCCCAATGACATCTGCATACTCCAACTTAGGTCGTAATAGTGCCTTATAAGCGTTTAATTTCACAGCAGGAGGAGTACTGCGCAACTTTCTTTTCAAAATTGCCAATTTCTTAAGGGCACCCTGACAAATGTTATCAATGTGTGTTTCCCAACTGAGGTTGCTTGTAAGTGTGACGCCTAAATATTTAACCTTATCGAATCTGTTGATCGTAGCATTGCCTAAAGAATAAGTAAAGCCGAGAGACCTCTTTTTGATGCTGAATGTAACAGAAGTTGTTTCAGTAGCATTTATTCTTAAACCCCACTTTGTACACCATGTCTCAATTGAGTGCAAGGCGTTGTTTAATTTAGTTTGGTCATTTCGGGTTTTAATAGCTGTGTATACCACGCAGTCGCCCACAAATTATTTAAAATGAATAGGGGGTTCAACAGTAAGATAAATATCATTTATATACACTAAAAAAAGTAGAGGGCCCAGTACAGAGCCCTGCGGGACTCCAGAGCACACATCCAATTCTTCAAAAATACACTCATGAATGGCGACACACTGTGTTCTATGTATTAAGTAACATACTATCCATGCGACTAACTTTTGTTCAACGCCAATAGAGAGAAGTTTTGTAATCAGATAGGGATGGGTAACGACATCAAACGCCTTTGACAAATCTAGAAATACAGCATCGGTTTGAGCATTAGTGTTTAGTGTACGCATCGGTTTGACCATTATTATTTAGTATTTCTTCATAGTAGAGACCGAACCAAGGTTGTTTGGATCCGAGTGGGTATCGAACGCAGGTCGTTAGCGTGGCAAGCAGATGTTTTACGACATGACCGCGTGCCTGCTTGCGAGTACAATCAAAAAAGAAATTTCTCGTGATTGAAAATGCAGTCAAAGTAGCTATTATACTTCTCAAACAAACACAGTTTATGTACGTGCTTCACAATGCCACATAAAATATTGCAGTTATTATGCGTGGTACAAGCGCTCAATACAAGCGGGCGTCAGAACTTGTGATTATTATAATGAATTCATGGTGTAAAGCAGTTCACCCACTACTAAAGGCAAACAGGTTACTGTGCCTATTCTCTTAAGGCCACGTACTGGGTGTACAGCAAGTTCGAAAAGGCTTCACGCACTGTTTGAAGTACGCACTAGAAACAACATATCAACATAACTCCTATAGGCGAAGCGTTCGGGTCCCCTAATTTCTTTCCGCACGACCGCTGTATAGCGAAGGCATAGCCCTGCCGGTTTATGTGGCTCGGAAAAAACTACAGGTACATTGTAAATACTAGCCAGCTTTTTGAATTGTGTGCCACTTTGTGCACATACGACACCAATTTTGGTCTTTCTTTCTCCAAGAGCAAAGCGAAACCTCTTCTTGTCCCTAAATTACTGGAGGACAGTTTCGGACACCACAAACAAGTTGGAGCAGGGGAAGGGAACGCAGCTTACTGTAAGCGCCCAATCTGGCTAATAAATCAATCCTGAGCCAAGTGAAAGCCGAGCTTTGTCAGCACTTATTGAAGATATTGTGAAGAATAGCTCTCTTTACAACTTTACTGTGAGCCGAATCGAACGATAAAGTATGTTTTTGCGATCGCGAAGAGTACTTCAAACAACTATGCTACCCCCTGAAAAACATAATATCTAAAACCTTCAAGTTTTCATTGTTAAAAACTTTGTGGGTGAAGTATATGACCTTTCCATATCGTCTAAACGTGTTCAAAAGAACACCAACAGCGCTAGCAATTTGCTGAAAGGGGTTAGTATTTAAAATGAAGAGAATACTGTCTACATACGCAAAAACTTTTAGAACTTTCTTGCTGTTGAACACGTTATTCAAAGCATAGCCAACAGCCGCTGAAAATGTTTTAGGATTATGAATCATCTAGCCTTCAAACTACTCATCAGACTATGGTTACCTTGTGCAGGACAGTGACGACGATGACGCCGGTAAGCCTTACGTGGGTGCTCCACAAGGTTCAGGTGGGCGTACACGAGGGGGTCACGCCCACAGTACCGCTGCTGCCTGATTCAGAGGGATCGTCGTCGGCACACGCTCCCGACGTAGTGGAGTTTCTTGTGAATAAGCCTTTCGTGCTGTGCGTCCGCAAAGGGGATATTCTCGTTCTGCTCGCCAGCATACAGAGGGTTCACGTGCCCTGACAAGCCTTCATACAAGACATGGTGAGTTTTACGGCATCTGAAGATATTAAGGTGAGAAGAATGGTGTTCATTCACACTGTTTGATTTAGGCTACGCCATTTAGCCCCAAAATCAAGGGCTACAGAGTCATTCTCTTTCAGTAGGAACATAGCATAGCGTGGTCAGCACACAAAACAGACACATGGGAAAGCTAAGTGGTGCAGGCCTACGGAAGTACCATTCGTCAAGGAAAAAATAGACAATAGAGACCGCACCTTTGCTGTGGACTGGCTGCTCTGTATCGCGCTTTGTCTTCCTCCGCCTCGCCGTCTAGCCTCCAGTACACGCCCGTGCCCCATTGGAACTGTAATCCATATATTCGGCCATGACTGCTACGTAGCATGACGAGCTGCCGAAATGTCTGTGGTGGGGGGTACTGGCTTGCTTGGAATGTCGTTGTTTTGCACGTCATAACGCGTCTTTGAAAAGTTTCGAGGACTCAGGTGGCCCACATTGGCCGCCTCGTTTTCGCCGCATCTCTCAGCCATGCTGCAATTTCGTCCGAATATCTGCCAGAACTACATATAAAAGCCGATACTGACAGCATGGCGGAGGTCGGCCTCGGTCACGCTGCAACTGGGTGCGGCAATATTCCACTATAATGTATCAACAGGTCAAGACTGGCTACGTCACTGTGGTCGCTCTCAGCCACGCAAACACTGTGTTGGCCGCTGCTAAACATAGACCTGACAGTGTGCTTCAGGCGGGCTACAGATTCAGCGGCAGACGTGGAACGCCGGAGGAGGGTTGCCGAAAGAATATCCCAGAAGGCACCCTTGGTGCCTTGGCTGGTGTCGAGAATGGGCATGCAGCTTCTGTGATATGTTGTGGAGAACTTAATTCACGACTCGTCTTGGTATGTGCCGTGGGACATTCTGGGAAGCTTTTGTAGTGGCTGCTGTCTGTATCTTCAGCACTGACGTTTACATCATGGTCTTGGTGAGTGAGTTCATCTATGGTTGATTTGGTCTCTAGCAGCATCATGGCTGTAGGCATGTGAAGCTTTAGAGATGCTGGTGTCTGCAGTTGCCCTAGTAAAGATGACTCTTGGGCTGGCCCCTCCAACTGCTTTGTATGCGGAATGATCTCAGTCTCTTCCAGAGAAGTTATGGCGTCGGGCAGGGGGGCGGGTACTGAGGGCAGAAGCGGAGTTCAGCACCTGCGTCGGGCGCCAGTTGTAGAGGCAGAGGCGCTTTCTGTTGCTAGGCTGGAAGACTCCAGTGAACTGTCGAGCTGGTTCTCCAAGTAAGCTCGGTGTCCGAAGTCGGACAAGTTAGCGAAGAGCAAGGCTGCAAAGACAAAATGACTTTCTGCGTCTTGGTCATTGGAGAAACGCCCCTAATGAGGTCTGTTTTCAGTAGCGACCTCTGGCTGCGATGAAGTTGCTTCGGGTATTAGCAAAGAGCCTGACTGATTTAGTGGTGAACTTCAGCCCACAGCTGCAGCCTCAAGGTGGAGCCCCTTTTAGGCCTCGTCTTCGGTAGTGGTCAGGTTGGAGTGTGTGGTGGCACAGAGTAGAGGTGCCACGTCAATTTTATGAGCCTCTCTTTTCACTTCAACAAGGGAAAGTGACTCGGCGTTGAGGGCAGCACTGATCTGAGAAAGCGGTCAAAAAACTGTATTCAGCCTCGCACACCATTTGAGGCTACGATTGTTATTAGACACCTTCGTAGTTGTGCCAGGCTTGGACAGAATCAAGAAGGCGGTCGATGACCACGGGCCAATTTCGATAGTGTGGTCAGACATAGCGGCTGCCGAGACCACTGCGACCTGCCGAACAGCATCGTCCTGGAATCCTGGGAACTCCGTTAGTTTCCGCGCAACCTCTGATGATAATGTGGAGTACAAGAATACGGTAGCTGGAAGGCATCAAGCTATTCTGTCGTTCGGACAAGCATGAGGCTTCGGGAATGATCCCTGCAGCATTTTCGGGCGAGCGGTCTTGGGAACCAGTGGTGGCGCCCGAAGAATATGCTGTTGTTGCAGCAATCAGCGCGGCGATGTGCGTGATCACGTAAGCGTTGTCAACTCGTTAAATAGAAGTGTTGATATAATACCATCAAGCCGGTGAGGAGGCATGTACGCCTTCCTAGGATGGTGCTTGTAGCGCATGCGAGTCAGTTGGTGCTGAGGAGGCCTGGACGCCATCCCTGAACTGGGCTTGCTGCAGCGGCAAGCTTGACTCTTACTTCTCATCACCAAAAATTTTCTTGAAATAGCTAGGAAGAACTCTGGCGCTGCGATCGTTTAGTGACACTCATAATGATGGGTTGTACACGAATTTGCCTAGATTTTAACTTGCTGGTGGACAATCGCACTTGCGGCTTCGTTTACTGCTGGTTTCGGTTTTCTTTTGGAAAAAAACAATGAACCCCTTTGAGCTTCGTGACCCGATTTGCAATAGCAAGACCTAAAGAATAAAATGGTTAAGCGCAACCGCAGATTATTTGCCGATTTTGCTTGTGAGAAAACATGTCCAAGCCACATGAACACCGAGCGAGAGTACGAAGATTACACAAATTCGTGTACTACTTATCATTCCCGTTCTCTCTGAATCACAGTGCGTTACAGCTCCCATAATCAATAGTGCCAGAGTTCCCTTTAGTGCATATTTAGGAAACTCAATGCTCATCACGACACATTATTCTTGTTCTCCCTCATGTTCCGACGTCCAAAAGAGTTTGTGCCACAGCCTATATGAGCCTATACAGAAAAAAGACAGCCAGGTAGGCGGTGTCGCCGAAGACGCTATTTAAGCGCGTTTAATAAAGTGGAATTTAGAAGAAACGCATAAAATTACTGTCACGTGGTTGTGACGTTAACAAAAGCAGAAGGCGGTGGCTTCAAGATGAAACTGCTTATTTAGCCGAAGTTGTGGCCGGTAAACGGAAAGTCAGATTGGAGAAAGAGACACTGCCACTGGTTGTGGCGTACAGGTCCTCGGCCATCGATAATCTGAGGAGCGGTGAAGTGCGCCGGAATTCATACGTGTGCTGTCAAATATTCCAGCGTCATTGCTTGCGGCTACGTAAGTTCTAGAAGAAACTGTAGCTCAGGTTGTTTGTGTAATCGCATAGGAATGTTCGAAATTATCTCGATGGTTCTTGGTCATTCGGCGTGGTTTACGCAAAGGAGCACTTACAAGGTAAAGGGCTAACAACACACCTTGAAGGAATGTGACGACATAACCCAATTTTTTTTTCTTCGTGAGCTTCGTAAGGAAACTCTGTGGCAGTGTTGCAGCGTACTTTGTATTTGCTTTTCACGAAGACAGTTGCCTTAAAATGGGCTAAATAAACGTAAAAATGGCACATTTATCGTTTTATAGCCGATAATAAAGATGTACTCAGATTTGAGATCTGCAGAATAAGCTGGATAAGTTAACAAAATTTCGTTCTGTTCTCACAACTTTAGCAAAATCTTTTCAAGATTCAAGTTTGTGCTTAATGTCTAATTTTCATCACGAAACATCATATACAGATTCCTTATGGCACATCAATTTCGTATTATGTGCTTATGTCGTTGTGCCAAGTCACCGGTGCCGTGTAATGCACAAAAATTCTATTTTAGGTATGATTTCTATAAATGTTTAGTTTTCTTTTAAAAATGTTTCTTGAGTGTTTGTAGTGATTTTTTGCAGTACGAGTTGAAATGTTTTGCCCTAAGTAAACCTGTCTCTGTACCGCACATTGCTTCCATTGTGTCGGGGTGGCGGGGCTTGTCAAGCTGCAGATATTGCAGCTTTTATTCTGCTATCCTTACCATGTTATGATACTTTTCCTTTTTTCAATTTGATTTTTGTTCGTACTGTGTACAATATTACGTATCGATTATGGTTGAATAAACCAAATCTCAAAATCTAAGAACTTCGGAAGATGACTTTCGTGCGCCACCCGAACATTCGATATACGAAGACTGCTATGAACAAGGGTAAAACAATGGGAATGCAGATGATATATTGTAAGACAATAATGTTTTATTTTGGGGTCTACCAAACTTCACTGACATTGTTTGTGTCACATATTCGACGTCGTTAAACACACACAAACAGATGATGAAGAAAAATTGAAAAATTTTTTATTATTAGGTTGAACTTAGGGTCACCCCGACGACCTCTTGGCCCAATACGATAAGCGCCGTCACCTTGGCCTCTGCGCTACTGACGCTCACGCACGAGGTTTTACAGACACGTCTTTCAGATCTTGTTTGGTGGGGCATGTGTCAACATCTAGGAGCGGTAAACTGATGTAGTGTATCATGACAGTAATGGATAGGACTTCGGTTCCTTTGGCGCAATGAACGTTTTCGATGTAACGAATCATACATTAGCACGGAGCCGCATGCCACCACGGGTTCACGCCTGAAGCTACCAACAATTCTTCACGCATTCCTGATGCATTCTATGGCATGCGCAAGCCGCAAGCCTAGAATACCTGTACATCGTACAATATTTTACAGTGCAACGTGTTAGATACGGAAAGAAAAGGGGCAGAGCACTGAACTCACAACGGACATTTATTTGGAAAAGGAACGAACATATCCAGAAAATATTCACTCATCAAAATGTGCGCTTGATTACATGTGTTACAGCACACCATGATTCATGTCTGCTCCAACAGGTAGTTATATTCTTCATCTGGAATAGTGATACATAGAAGACTATGCACTTGTTATTCAATATAGTGAAAGATGCTTTGGCTATTTCATGCGTGGCTTGATCAACATGTCTACATTTGATATTTGCTTTCTGCACGTACATCTTCGCATTTCTCTCTTCTTATGAAGATGCTTTGAATTGGTACATATTAGTACCAGTAGTATGCGTTTGTTCTTGCTATCTCTGTGCGAGAGCCAATATAAGCTGTGTCACCATGGCAGGTGTATGTTTACTACTTCAGCTACCAGAAGTGCTAAATAGCTATTTTTCTTATTATTCTCTCGGATGGAGATGTGCCACAAGTCATCAACATGGGTGCATCGATTTCACATGGCTCTATAGCGGCAAATATCAATAAACATTGTGCAAGCTCTAGTACACCAGTGCACAATATCATATCTGCGATGTTGCATAAGAAAGAATGCTGGGCTAGTTGGAGAATGATTAGTAAATAGAATAATGTTGCTGCGAAAAACAAGTTTAAGAAGGGAGCTCTTGTTTTTGTTACGCTCGTCTATCGTCTTTTACTGTGCTGCAATTATGTGTCTAACTTTTGTTTCTCCGCCAAGTGGCACGGAGTCTTGGTGAAGCACTCACCGTTTTTGCAACAAATGTGTGTGGCTACGGGTAACCGCTCATATCGCCCGCCTTGAAGTGTACTCAAGCACGACGAACATGTTTACTCAGGCCTAATCAGACCTAGACATCAGTGACTTGTTAGCTCACCGGTCCATCACGCCAGCAGCTTCTGTGGATTCTTACGGTGCTTGAAATGTGAAATCAAGCACTAGCAGAAGTGCTAGAAGTTTGTGCCGTGGACGTGCTGCCGTATACAAAATTTTTTTCCTTTGCAAAATAGCACGTACTGGACTAACAGGACGTTGTATTAGCACTCTACTCAAGAACCGCAATGCTTCTTTGAAAAATATGGCGAATTCTAACTTAGCTATTCAATGTTACTCTTGTAGGTGCTCCTCTGTTTTCACAATAGCTAAGATTATTTTTAAAGGGCCACTCCTCAGGTTTGACAATTTCGAACCGACAAGCAAAATGTTTAGATAAGCCGTTCAGGGTCACATGTGCTAAAATTCACAACGCAACGCGCCGCGGATATGGGTCAAATTTCAAGATGAACGCTGCTCCCCCTTCCTTTTGCGGGCGTGCGGCGAGAGATTCAGGGCATGACGTGTGCGTATGATTGGCCCTACGCACACAGCAATGCAGTGACGTTGGTTCTCTATGTAGACGACTGCACTCTGACGTTGCCACAGCGACACGTTACATGGCGAAAATTATATAACACCACATGCGTAGTTGCTTACAGAGATTAATAAATCTCCACATAATTATTGAAAGGCAATGGGAGAATGTGAGCGTTCTTTTTTTTCAAATTTTTTTCGTGTATTGCCACGAGATACGGGGCTAGTGTGCTGGCGTTTCGCGTGCTTCCTTGTCCCCGTGGTCAGTGCATCGAGCAGACGACAGCCGTGGAGTGCTCCTACGTGTTCGTGCACTCATTGCGCTCATCTACTCTACCATGTCTAAGCCAGCGTCTCCAAACCATCCCACAGAAACAGGCAGTAGACCTCGAAACAGCGCTGGTAAAAATGAATAAAAACGCCGCCTGCGTGCATGAGGGTTGGGCTTGTGCGGCTACGTCATGCGCGTGTGACCTCTTGGTCGGATGCTGGAGAGGATAGGGAAGAGATTTGAGTTGTGAAGGCTACGCGGAGGAGCGGCAAGGGTGTAGAGCTTGCCTCTTCTCATTATCGTTTCACGCCGCTTCAAAAAAGCAGTCTTCTCAGCTTGTAATGACCCAATTTAAAAAAAGTTGTGGCAAAACGTTCCTCATTGGGCACACAACTTCCACGGTGTAACTAAAAGTTGTAATCGTGCCCGGTGAGTGCCCTTAAAGCATTGTTATCAGAATATTCAAGAGGTTGTAGAAGTCTAACTAGTTGGTAAAAGAAGAGATAACTTTAGAATCTAAGCTAAAGTTAATCTGTTCCACAATGTATTTCTTTTTTTTTGCTCCATGTGTTTTCATAACTTCATCTTACATATACGAGAAAATGGTGGCAGTCCATGTCAAGTGTACCGGTATGTTGCTTACATATGGATGCACCATACAATAAACCGTTCAGTGGCAAGTCAGCGCTTGTTCTGTCCCTCGTTTGTTCAGCTATCTGTTTGCTCGTTTTGTTGTGCACTGTTAGGTCAAAATGTCCGCTTACACCACTAAAATGTCACAGGATCAGATTTCATTGCTTAATTACTTTTTGTCCCGTGGGGAACCAAAAGTCGTTTGAGCTAGTTTAGTACAAAATTAATGTACGGATGTTTTAGCCGATGCAACACCCAATCATTCTATTAGTGACTCCACCTAAACTCGTGTTTGTAGCAGTTTGCGTTCTTTTCCGTCCTGTGTGAGCCAACTGGTACGGCCCATGTTGTGTGTGATGTCAGTGCACTTTAAACAACGTCACACGGCCGAAATGTCAGAAGTCTTACACTATGGTGTCTCTATTATATTATCGTGGATTTTGGAGGCAGGTAGGTAGGTGAGCACTTCACTAATTCACGACAGATGCCTTTGAACTCCACGTAATATATATAAACTAACTGGTCTAAGAAATAGATGGGGACATTAGAACTGTTTTGCCAATTTGAGACTTTCAAACAACTTCGAGAGGAATTTTTCGGTCCTTTGAAATTTGTGTCCCTGTCAAGCAGCCAAGCTAAGTGTGCGTAGAGGGATAACATTGTTCCTAAATTGCGACTTACTATGTCTAAACGACGCTAGCGTGGCGTCACTTGCAGAAGAGTATCGCACTTCTATCAGATTTTTTTTGTGTGTTAAGGGACTTCGCTGCCCTTCTAATGCATACGTCTACGCAGGTGTCGTCCTGCCACACTATACTATAAAACAGGGTTGCATCGAAAGGTATAATATTGAAAAAGTTTAACAGGCTGTAAAAAGCGAGCTAATCCTAAAAGCTGCGAAGACAGACCTGTGCATCGGCGAAAATCGGTTATATGTATTGAGGAACAAGGAAGGCAATGTCATAACCAATATGAATAGGATAATCGAGCTAGCTGAGGAGTTCCACAGAGAGCTGTACAGAAGACAAAACAACCAGGATGGTACAATAAGAAACAATATTATTTCAGAGGAATTCTTCACCCTACCAGTATGACAAGGAAAGTAAAGAGTGGTCTATAAAAATGCAAAAAGCAAAGCCGCTGGTGAGGATAACGTAATAACCGACCTTCTGGAAGATGGCGGACAAATTATGCTGAAACAATTGGCCATTTTAAAAGGGAGTGTCTCTCGACGGGAAGGATATCAAACTCTTGAAAGGACGCCACCATCATCATAGTTCATAAGAAAGCAGCCGTAAAGGACTTGAAAAATTACAGGCCCTCAAGTTTATTTTCTGTTCCCTACGAACTATTTACAAACCTATAGCTAATAAATTTGAGGGGACATTAGAGTACAATCAACCAAGTGCCAAGCAGGATTTCGTACAGGCTACCCAACAATAGACCAGATTCATAATATCAATCACGTGGTGAGAAAATGCGCGGAATACAACCAACCCCTACACATAGCTTTCATAGATACGAGACGGCGTTTGACTTGTCGAGACATCAGTAGTAATGCAGGCACTACGGAATGAAGGTATCAAAAAACCCTACATAAACATACTAGAAAAATCCATAATGTACCACAGCCACCATAGCTCTCCATAAAAGAGTGACAGAATCGCAATAAAGAAGGGTGTAAGGCAGGGAGACGCGGTCTCACCAATGCTATTCACCGCGTGTTTACAGGAGGTGTTCAGAGCCCTAGATTGAAGAGTTAGGGATAAGCGTTAACGGAGAGTATCTTAGTAACCAGTGATTCGCAGATCACATTACTTTGATGAGTAACTCAGAGGACGAATCACAGCTCATAATTACAGAACTGTACACGCAAAGCAGGAAATTAGGTCTGAAAATAATTATGCATAAAACTAAGGTAATGAGCAACAGTCTCGCTCCAAAACAGAGCTTTGTGGTAAGTGAAGAGTTGCTAGAAGCTGTACAGATATATGTCTACTTAGGACAAATAGTAATCGCGGAGCGGAATCATGAGAGCGAAATCGCTAGAATAATGAGGAAGAGGTGGACGACATTCGGCAAACATTCTCAAATCATAAATGGTAATCTGCCACTAACTCTCAAAAGAACGGTATTTAACAACTGCGTCTTGTCAGTACTTACCTACAGAGCAGAAACCTGGAGGTTAACAAAGAGGTTTCAGCCTAAATTGTGCACGACGCAGCGCGAGATGGAAAACAAAAATGACAGGTGTGGCCTCAAGAAGAGACAAGAAAAGAGCAGAGTGGGTCAGGGAACAAACCTGGGTGAAGGATATACTAGTTAATGAACATGGGCCGGACACGAAGCACTTAGGCAGCATAAACACTGGTCATTAAGGGTAACTTAGTGAATTCGCAGATAAGGCAAACGCACGAAGAGGAAACAGAAAGTTGGGTGGGCCGATGAGAATAAAACATTCGTAGGTTTAACGTGACAATGGAAAACACAAAACAGAGTTGATTGGTGGATCATGAGAGAGGCCTTTGACCAGCAGGAGGCGTAGTCAGGCTAATGATGACGATGATGACAGTGCATTTTTTTTTGCGCGAAAAGTAATACCTTCATGTCGTTTTAAATAAAAATTGCTTGTATTATTTGACATTCTTTTTTTATTTTCATATGTACAGTTTCGGAAAGCACACTCGCAGTTTGTCGTCATTTATTCCTTGCTCCGAGAGTTATTCCTTTTTTTGTTTGTTTAGCACTGCGTACCTAAAGTACCACTCAGGACTCCGAAGCATGCTTCCCGTATGTTCAATTCACTTACCCACTTAGGGAAGTATAAAAGTGCAACTGGGCGGTACATCACGACATTGGTTGTGTGGGCTACCGTTCCAATTACTGTGAAACGTCAGCGTAGACCAGTCGTTATTGACACCAAGTGAGGTCAATGCAGGCCAGAACACGTGATGGTATTGCCAGCTTCCGGCATGCGACTGCAAAAGGAGTGAATGGAGTAACTGTAAGCAGCTTGAGATAGACATATAGGAGGCGATGATCATTTTATTCTGTCACATAAATCAATAAATAGCACAAGCAACCACCACCGCCACTGGAAGATTCCGGTACGAAAGAGCGCTACCGGCTGCAGTGTTCGTCCCATAAAATGCCCCTTTTCTCTTTTTCTGTGCTACAGTTTGGGGTTCCGGTAGGGTTTTGTTAGGCGCCGGAACAACCGATATCGCCAGAAGAAGCAACGCCTGCGAGACCTGGAGGCGGATTGCGACTTTCCCACACATACGCCATTGCTTCGGCGAAAAATCACAGGATATTCCACGGAATGAATGATCCTGAGTGGGGCGAAGCGTCCGCCCATTCGTCCAACTGTCTGTCTTTCTGTCTGTCTGTCCGTCCATTCGCCCATCTGTCTGTCTGTCTTCGTCTGTATATCTGCGTTTGTCTGTCCGTCCGTTCGTCAACTATACAAAATCGCCATCTATGCGAAAACAACTAACATCGTCTAATGATAATATTTCAAAAGTCATATACACACAGCCCCATCAAGACAGTAATTCCTAATACTAACTACAAGAGGCTATAACTACAACGTACTATTATAGAGGAGGGAACGACCCATAGCCTAAGAAGCTTCGCCCCTGAAAGGCGGAGCCTTGTGTAAGCAGAAGCAGGGCCCTAACAACTATTGTACCGAAATAGTTTACCACAATACCGTTGGAGTGTGCTCTCTATGAAAAGAGCATTTCGGTCACAATAAAAGGATCTCATAGTTTTTCACTCAGGTATTTCTGGGGGACACTTGAATAAATCAGGTTTAGGGGGAAATCAGGTCGTTAAAGTGGTCTTTGACAACATTGAACGCATTATTTTTCCTGGAATGGAAAGTTTTTGTTACATTTCAAACTTTGAGAAATTTCTGAAAGAATAGGCGCAGTAGTCTACGAGCAAGCATAAAAAAAAGCAGACAAGATCTTGCGCTACTAGAAACTGCTTATTTTCTCCACACCCAAGGAGTTTCAACACACTTTCATGTTGCGCATGCGCTACATCGCAGTGGAAACGCGCACCTAAAAGAGACACAAAATGCGTATATGACTAAACCTGCCGCAAGACAAGACGCGAGTGAGAGATACTATTGTTACAATAAGCCTTGCAGAACCTTGAATTCAGAAACTCAAACTCAAAGAACGTTGGTGCATATACAAGCGAAGCTTCGGTGTCCTTGCATTCTTCAGAATATGAGTTTTTGTAAGGTTTAATATAGCATGCGCGCTTGTCATTTGCAGCTTGTTTTACTGCAGCTGTTGTCATGAAAAAATTCACCCGGTATAAGCATGTTTTACTGCAAATGTCTTCAAATGACGACAGTCTTCCTGTCTGGAGAGAGTGAATAAGAAAGTTATTCAATATTCTCCGGGAGAAACTCGGGTGAATAAAATTGTGGAGGCACTGTGTTAAAGAACCTAGATGCGCGCAGCGGGTAGGCGCCACCACTTTATTGTCTTAGCAAAGCCCAATAAACACCCCACTTTTCGTGCATAGTGTTGCATTAACATCTTAGCGTTATAAACACTACGTCGCTTAAAATTACCTATATATGTCTTTCGCAGTATAAAAACATGCCGCAGTATAACGGCAAGTTTATGTTTCATCTCAGGTATTCGCACTATTTTGTTTTTAATCGATCCTACGCACGAATAAAAATGCATAACCAGGGCAGTATTGGTGGGCGGTGCGGATGTGGTTGGATTTGGAAATTAAATGCAAACAATCAAAGGCAAAGCGACAAGCTGTTTCGGTTGACAATCAGAAAATTTGATAGACAGACACACAGATAGACAAAGCGAAAGATTTCCATCGAAGTTTTCTCAGAAAAAGTATCGTGTTTAAAAGTGTCCGATCCTTCTGTCTTAGGAATCGGTGAAGTGAGAGCTGTCTGCAATGAAGTTGTACTTATTGTATAGTGAATATGACCGCTATTACAACCTATATTGATAATTGGCCCTTATATTATTGTTTAATTTGGGTGCCCACGCTAGCAAGTGACATATACACAACACGACGTCTAGCACCCATGATCATAATTTAAGCGGAGCGCCGCCGCTGTGGTCTATGGTTATGACACTCGACTGCTAACCTGAAGGTCACGGGATCGAATTCCCGCAGCGGCAGCTGCATTTTTTATGGAGGCGAAAAGGATGTAGGTGCAGGTGCTTAGATTTGGGTGCACGATGAGAACCCCTTGTGGGCGAACTTTTTGAAGCCCTCCAGCACTGATGGCTTTAGGGCGTTGAACCACGCGTGGTATGATTATCAGATTTCAACGTTCATTTCGGAGCCTTCCAGTACAGGTAGCTTTGGGACGTTGAACCACATGTGTTATGATTATTCAATTTGAACGTTCTGGTACCTCATGTTCTTTGGATGGCATCAAGAAGCGCGTAATAAACACCGGTAGTTCATATGTACTTCTTGAAAGCATTGCCAATTAGGGATAGAAAGGCACGAAGTGTGCTCCAGATATGGTATATGTGTCTATGGCTCTGCATACACTACCACAAAACTCTTCAGCAACACGGGGGCAGTGGTTCGTACCCTCATCCGCGAAGGCACGTAGCCGGTCCACGGCTTGCTGGCCTCTGTCTCGCTCCCAGAAGGCCCGTCGACGACATCGTAGCCTTCCTTCAACACTTGCTGCAGCAGTTTTATTATCGGTGGCGAAACTCCAGTGCATGAGCAAGATGCAGCTTTATTAGGTATATATGTGCATTTTAGAGAGCAGGAGTGTAATTCAGCGCTGCCAGTGGTGATTATGGCGAGGGTGAAACACTCTTGTTGTGCCTCATTGAGTAACGAAGGGTGTGATCTTGTTACCATCTGGCAGCTACCAGTAATCTCTCGCTGAAGGCATCATGTCGGAATTCTATTTAAGTTTGTCGAGAAAAGTGATTCGGAAGCTATTGCCAGCGACATCCGAATGGAGAAATATGGGAGCAGCGATTGATGCGCGACTATGTGTGAGGGAACAAACACTAGTAGCGAAAACTCAAGTTTGATTCAACTTGGACGCAATTCCTGTGTTTTACAAGTGAAATTTATTTCTCCCAGCAATATTATGTATATGGAATGAGCAAGAAGTTTATGAGCTTTCTAATATTACAAAAAATATTTTTTTTGTCGTGCTCTCTGTGCATGCTATCAGGGAGTTTTAGAATAACGTTTGCAGGCGCTTCAGCTGCTGCGGGCATAGCGGGAACCATATAAGATTTAGAATAACGTTTCCCCATCTTGGTAACAATCTATGGACTTTAGGTGCCCCACAAACTCAAATGCATGAAAACTGCCTCGACTCGACTCAAGCGTTCATAGGCTGAACGCTTCGCCCGCTATTTCGGATTTTCCGCGCGAATGGTGGCTCGCGTACGACGCATGCGCAATGGCAGTGACCGCATCACAAGAGCTCGTGGTGCAGTATTCTAAAATTCCCTTTTCTTGCTCACTGCAGGCCCTGCACTGCATAGAAAGGCACGCTCGTAAAATTATTCTACGATGACAGAACTAGTCACGTGTTTTAGAGGGCTGCACTTGCTTGCGTTCTCTGCTGTGCGCGAAAATTTGAGGTGCGTTTTATTTTTGGTGAACGTCTTCAGTGCAATGTCCTACGGGCAGTACGGCTGTCGTCGGTACCTACGGAAACCATATGCTAAGCAAGGATGCAGTAGCAACAAACGTATGCCTGGGGGCCCATCTATTTTAGATAATAAAAGGGCAATGGCTTGAAATACAGTGCTCGTTGGACTTTCATCCATCAGTATTCCTGCAGCCCGCTTTCCTACTTCAGCGCACAGAGCGTTCTGTTATTCGGGTTATTACTGAGCAGATCGCCAAGTTAATACGCTACGAATGGCATGTCTGTATTCGCATAAGTAGCGGTAATTTATCGGAATATATTGTAAAAAAGGCAAGTACCAACCGCAAGCTTTTTTGTGCTTAATACATCTGTGTGCAATATAATAAAATTGAGGTATTGTGACCAGTGAATAAAACCGAAACATCATATTTTTTGCTTGACTACGCGTCATTTCTTCCTCTGAAACTGATAACTGGTGTAGCTTGGTTTGGCACAAGTGCTGGCGAGCCTTTAGGGGGGCAAGTGCCCCTTTTGCACCTCCCGACTGACGCCTATGCCACGAAGCAAGAGACGCATGTTCGAATCCGCGAGCCCAATCACACCGTTCGAAGTGTTCTTAATAGTTATTTACCACTGCCTTGAATTTTCGCTCACGGACACCACCAGTTTTTGCTCACACACAATGACACCGCTGACGCCGACAGCGAAATAACCGCGAATTGATACCTTTGCTCTCGTGTTAAAACGGCGCTTGCTGCGGATATAACTCGTAGTGAGGCGGAAATACGTCAATTGTGATATCTATATATATATATATATATATAGTTATTCATTTATTTATGTGTGTGTGTTTGTGTGTGTGTGTGTGTGAAGGATGGAAAAGGTGCAGCCGCGTTAAATTTCAATTTATTTAAATTTCCATACATCGTGTAGTAAAGAAGCATCTGGGATTTTAATAATTTCAAAACTTATATTTGGCGAGTAGCTGAGTAGGCGACGCAGTGTTTTTTTTTTAGCTCAAGGGCCAACTCGATGTAGGCTGGAGGTCACAGCGGGTCTTCTTCATATTCGCTCTGCTCAAGCATCGCGTCCACTGCCTTCTTTACAGATGGTGGGAAGTGTGCACTTATCACTAGCATATAAAGGGTGCTGGGAATATAAACTTTGTTCATCCTGGTCAGTTTCTAGTTTTTGAAGAGTTAGAAAACAGTACTGAAGCGTTTTTTTCTCTAGTGAATAGCTCGTAGCTTGTTAAACTGAATAGAACTGCCACATTTGGCTCTCCTTGTCTTTTTTCTGCAGAACACCAGTGCCTGCTCACAGACCCTGCCAGTGCACAGGCGAAACGCTGATGATTTTCTTGCGGATTTCTGGAACAGGAGCATTATATCTTAATTGCCACACCATGGGCAGCTCTTTGCAAACACACATATACAGGCAAACTCGACACGTGGACCCTGTTTACTTGTAAATAATTTTGCATCAGTGTGTATGAAAAACATATGTAGGTCATATATATACGTATACACGAGTGATTTTTGTAGTATGATTTTTATTAAATAGGTTAATAGACATTACAACCTTGTATTTTGAATAAAAAGCGCAGTTACAGCCTCCAGAAGTGCTGTTGAAGTTTTCTGCTCAATTCTTTCTGCAAGGCCCTTGTTTACACGTTGTCTGCCAACATTGTACGTGACCTACACTCCAAGAAAAACAAAAGTGTGTGTGACTCCATCAAGATTGTTCTGAGATCACACGACCCTAAGAAAAGTGCATGTTGCTAAAAAAGTGTTTTAGGGCTGTTTAAACAAAGCCTTGTATGTGGCGAGATAAAATTCCCCCATAAGAATCAACGGACAACTTTTACGGGCAAAGCGCTTAGGCGTGGGTTGTGCGTCTCCTGTATATAGTACCCACCTCTAGTGTAAGTCTTTGGAATGTTCGCTGGATGGTGTTGCTTGTATACGATGAAGTTCAGTTCGGACTGACACGACGAATAGACGTGTTTTTGTGCGCTCCCGATTGACTGCTCAGATAAGTGGTTTTGCATGTTTAGAGCTTGCTTTTATATTATTAAGGCATTAGTTGAAACCTTTGTTGTAGTTATTACATAGTACGGTTTTTTCGGGGGTAAGTCACCAGGTATTTACTAGTTTGTGTGTTTGTGGTTTTTTCTCTTGCCACCTTGTGGGGGAGGTGCACATACACCGACAATGCAAATTTTGGTAGAAAAGCTTAAACTTGCTTTTTTCTTGTAGGGCAGGATTCGTTCTACGCCGTGCTTTGTAATTATCGAGTGTGCATTTCATAAGGACAATTGGTGTGAGGAAGACATGGTTGTTAAGGCTGTAAAATGTTCAGTATGTGGGTTGGATTTGAAAATGAACCCAAGTGCAGACGCGGATGGAGAGGAGGCTGACGCCAAGTGTAGGCAATGTGAAGTCGAGAAAAAAAAGAAAAAAATGATGGTTGCTCAGAGTAAACTGCTGATTAGAATCACCTAGCTAGAGACTGCGTTGGTGACAGAGGACGAGAAAACGAGGGCTATACGAGCAAGGCTGAAGTCCGCCGAGGAGGCGCTTGCGAAGGGGAATAGAGGAGTGGCCGATGGAGAGAATGGTAGGGCACCGGCAACCAGAACTGCGGAGAAGAAAGAGCAAGCAAGTTCGCAATAAACAGGTTTAGCCGGTTCAATGGTGGCAAGAACAAGCTCCAGCAAAAGAGTAGTGCCACTGGGAGGGGACAAAGCAGCTGGCGTCACGGGTGCAAATAACCCCCAGGTGCAGGACGGCCCAGCTAGAAAGTCACAGGACGTGATATTCACCATGGACTTGAATTTAAATCCATGCATAGAAGCAATCAAAGAGAGGGTGAGAGGTGACAAGAGGGTTGCAGTATAGGCGTTCCCAGGACGCAAGCTGGAAGCAGTCGTGAGGCAAGCGAGGGTAAAACTCAAAACTACAGCTGATGGACGTAATCTCATGATATTTGCAGGCGGTTTAAACGAAGTCTTAAATGAAGATATAGCGGGACTAGCAACGACACTGGTGAAAGAGGTCGATGACATGCGCGCCATTTCTCCTCAGGTGCAGGTAGCAATATGCACGATACCGGAAGTTCCGGTGCGTGACGGCAACCTGCAAAAAGCGGTTGTCAATGCAAACCAAGAGATATGGCGGATAAGATGAGAGAAAGGCTTTGAGGTGATAAGAATAAACAGAGGTTCATAGGTGGGGTGGTTTTCAACGAGACAGAATTCACTTCGATGGGAAGCTAGGTCATGAGGTGGGTTGGCAACTTGCAGGATGCGCAGTACCTTTTTTTTTGGGGGGGGGGGGGGCACGCAGGCCCTTCGGGGTGCAGGGTAGGTAGTAACGAGCAAAACAACCAGTGGTACTCTTTGACAGGTAGTATAGACAGATGCAATAGGCAATATGCGGAATTAACAGCACCATCTAGTGAACGAAGCGGGCACCATATCCGCCATTTTGATGCTGGCGAGGCTTGACCACTACGCGCGGGCGACCCATATGCGAACGTACGCGTTTCATCGCTTCGACTGTCGCAGTCAGATTTTTTTGCTGGCGAAATGCCAGTACACTGCTGTGTGCCGCTGTGCAAGCACCGCGGAGTCACAGATAGCGATGGGAGCAAGGTATGTGGCATGAATTACGATTTTGCAGCGATCATTTGAACGCAAAACAGGGTATGGCGTGCACAACCTTTATGGGCACAGTCTAGGATGCACGTATCTCCGCGGTGCAAGGGCTGCACGAGAGCAACGCAGGACTAACCATTTTTCTGTGTTACGCGGACAGGCTGTGTTTTTATAGGTTTTTCAGCTTTGCGGCTAGGAGTTTTCACTACGTCGGGCCTCTACACGACAGTGGTGCTCTTCGATTTACCGTCTCGAACTCGCTGAGAAGCTGTGCGGCATTCAAATTTTCTTATGACTTCGGGGAAGCCTCGGACTACCCGCGGACTATCCGCGGTAAGTCTGAGATGGTAAATCGAAGAGCCCCGGTGATTCCCTGCAGTCGAAGAGAGAGTCCGCCACTGCTGATGGGTTAACTAGTGTGGCAGAGCCGAACTGTTAGGGCGGGCTTTTTTGTGACGAGATTACACTATGTAGGTAAGCGACGAAGAAACGTTATTTTTGAAGGTGATTGCGCACAGAAACGTGCAGAGCTTCTGCTACTCCGAGTAACATGCCGTACACGCATCCTAGAAAGGCAGATCGGCTGCTTGTCCACGTTCAAGCTCCGTTGTGTCCGCAAGTACGGTCACCGCGCAGCAATAAAACAGTCGTTCTGAAGATAAGGGCTATAAGGCCCACATTGGAACAGAAAAGTATGTGCTCAGGCACTTAACCTCCATTCCCCTAACGTGCATGGACGCAACTTTTCTATTGGGGCCTCTCTCACTAATTTTCCTTTACCAACGATACAAAATCGAAATGATAGCGGGGCGCACTGCCGTAGGTTTCGAAAACTGGCACCATGAGTATCGCCAGGACTTGACTGAATGACGTTCTGCATTAGGTCGGAGCGCGGCAATCCTATTTATTCGTAAGACGGGATTCATTCCCTGCATTTTAGTCTCTTTGGCTCAATTGCGTTGCAGCTGTTTTTTTGTGTTGCAACTCACCTCACAGGAAAAATGTTTCATGTTGCATTATAAAACATACAGCTGTGGAGACAGCCATAACTTATTTGTATGGAATTCAGCATTTTGGCTGCCTTACACTCGCAGTTCCTAGAAACCTTTGAAGCAACTTAGATATAAAAAATAACTGATTTAAATTCTCCCGAGTGTCCACAAGTGACTAATGCCTCTTAAGGCTTGCTGTGAAAGGCCATATCTAGGAAAGGCTGCTAGGAAACGGGAGTGCGCACAGAAAAAACTGAGGGGGAGGCGGTCACATTACAAGTGCATCATTAGTCCTGCAATGCACATATAAGTGTGACCTCTATTCCCTGTAAGATGAATTTGTGTTAGTACCTGTGTTTGTAAACAACAATCGTTTAAACAGCTACGAGAAACCTAGCTCATGACGTCCCACTGAATGTTTGTTTGCTTATATCTTGTAGGTATCCTTCCACCGCTTTCCGAAAGATGCAATGACATACAAGTGGCACGATGCGGCAAGATTCCTAAAGAGTTTGTCCACATCACATGTTCGAGCACTGGGAAACGTCTTGCTGTGGTCGTCGATGTGTGGGGTTTAACGTCCCAAAACCACCATATGATTATGAGAGACGCCGTAGTGGAGGGCTCCGGAAATTTTGACCACCTGGGGTTCTTTAACGTGCACCCAAATCTGAGCACACGGGCCTCGACATTTCCGCCTCCATCGGAAATGCAGCCGCCGCAGCCGGGATTTGAACCCACGACCTGCGGGTCAGCAGCCGAGTACCTTAGCCACTAGACCACCGCGGCGGGGCCTTGCTGTGGTCGTCGCAGTAGCTCAGTGCAGTGAAGCAAGTGTTCAGGAGTCGTACGGCAATACTAGCGAACGCATTGCCGTCGACCGCTCACCCACATTAAAATGGAGGCGGGGTCAAAACGCACAGTGTTGCCAGAGCACAAATCAATTTCACATATGGTCCATTCCAAAGTGGCACCAATACTTAAGATACGTAGAGTCCGGGGCAGAAATTGACGTAGCAACGAGGGCCGAGCCAAATCCGACCTAGAGTACATTATCATGCAGGATGGCAGGAATGCTCTGAAATGAGAAGAGATGGAAGAATAGCTAAGAGAGGAGAGGCCGATGGTATATGGTTTTGCAGAAACACATCTTAGAGACATGGAACTACCTCCTAACAATCCGGGCTATGCGTGGGAATATTGTAATAAAACAGAAAGAAGCAGAAAGGGTCGTGGTATTAGATCATCCATTCATAAAAGTTCGGACTGGCAAAGGGTTAAGTAGTAGTGCGAGGAACATGTATTGCTGAAAGGGAAGGTGGCAGGGCAAATGCCGCTCCTAATTTTTGTATACTTTGTGGTGTACACGTATCCCGAAGGACTACGGCCACCAGCGTGGGTCCGGTCTTAGCGAGCCGCAGGGCACGCGTTAACCGTCGCCGTGGCGGGAAACACGATAGTGCTCAAGTCGCAACACTTTATTGTGGCAACACCAAACGCAGTACAGCCTGTTGCAAAAAGGCGCGGCGGGAAAGCAAGTAGGCTTATCCACGCCACGGGCACAAAGTACTACACAGGGTGCCACGAGCACGTCTCCGCGGTAAACGTGATCCACGGAGACACCGGAACAAAGGGCCCGGTTGCTCGAGCGAGGGCAAAGGCGCTCGCGTTGGCTTCGGAGGGAGACGGGTCGGCGTAGCCAGGCCACGCACTAGGACACCGTACCGCCCTTCGGCCGTGAGTACGCAGCGGGGCAACAAAAGGTGAGCGTTCGCCTCGGGCGCGAGGCACCGCCGGCGAAGTCCGACGAGCCCCCGACTGACGGCAGTCGACGGACGGAAAAGATAGCGCGGCTCACCGTTTGCTGTCCCGGACAGTATCTCCCTGCTCCCGACGCAGCGCGCGAAAACCTCTCGGGAGGCTCCCCGCGCGGCGCCACAGTCAACATCCGCTACCGGGTGAGGGAGTTAAACGTCACTCCGCCCTTCCCAGCGCGGCAGACAGCAAAGGAGGGCAGACATGTCGGGACATGAGAATGGCAGAAAAGGCGGCAAAGCCCGCGCAAAGGCAGCGGGCCAGCCTCAATTCCCACAACTTGTGAGCAGAGGCAAAAGCGAGAGAGGAAAATCAACTGATGCATTGCATAGGAAATGACTTTGACGAACTAGAAGAAGTGAGCGAGGTAGGTATATTAGTAGATATGAATAGGCACATAGAAAATGTGAATGGTAATACTGACCCAACAGGCAGAATACTAATGGATAAGTGTGAAAGGCATGATTCAATCATTTCCAACAGCACCGAGAAATGCGAAGGGCAGATAACATGGGATGTGGGAAGGCTGCAGTCGACGATAGATTACGCAATATTGTCACATAGGATGTATGATCGGCTAAGGGTGATGAACATAGATGAATATGGGTCCAGAAGCTTAGGTAGTTGTCACAAACGTATCACGCTGAGTTTTGGAAGAGAAATAAAATTGGAAAGGCGGCATTACGAGCAACCAAGTGGTAATATTTATTCACAAAGGCAAATATAAATAGCAACTAAAGAGATTGAGAAAATAATCACCGAGGATACTAAAACAGAGTGGACGTACACAAATCTAACTCGATTGTTTGAGTTAGAGCCTCCTAAGGTACGAGTAAAATCAACCTGAAAAAGCAGACACAAACCCCCGAGGTGCTGGGATGAGGAAGTTAAGGGAGCTATAGTAGGACGTCAGGATGCTTCCAGAGAACACAGATATGCTAAACAGAGGGGTGATTCGAAAGAGGATGTTAAAAGAAAGTGAAATAACTTTTTGAGCTGCAGAAGGGAAGCGTCCAAATCGATCAGTGAAAATATTAGGAGAAATGGGCCCAATAGATGGCGAAAGTGAGCAAAAAGGTTAGAAAGGCAGCTGCAAAATTTCGAAACCATCTAAATTCTCTGAGTAATAACACAAGCACGAAACAGAGTTTTATAAGTGCAGTTCAGAGGTCAGACAAGAAGGGGATGAGACAATCGAATATATAAAAACAATGACAACATGAAAAATTAAACACCAGTACAGCGCCACATGCACCTAACCAGATGAGGACGGACCAATCAGCTCAGTGGCTACATTGGGACAACGAGAGTGGAAAAGGGCCGAAAAAATAGTTTTTAATATCACATCAACAGGCCCTGAATGCATCCTAATCATGCTAATGAAGGAACTAAGAACGAACACTAAGCAAATATCAAGAAAGGCATCGAGCAAAGCAATAATGAATGGTGAAGCTCCCAATGGGTGGAAACTAAGCAGGCTGAGCATGATCTATATAGGAAAGGGAAACAAAGCCGACATAAACAACTGCCATCCTATAACAGTCACATCAGTAGTTTACTGGCTGGTGATGCAGATAGTAAAGGAAAGACTACAGATATGGGCGGAAAATAAGGGGGCGCTGTGAGAACTACAAAGTGGGTTCCGTAAACGAAGGAGGTTGGAGGATAATCTGTTTTCACTGATGCAGTGCGTCGAAATTGCGAAAAATTCTGTGGCTGGCACTTCTAGATATCAAGGGAGCTTACGATAGTGTGATTCCAGAAGACTTGTGGGGAATACTGAACACACTAGATGGGAAAGATAGAATAACTAATCTTCTAAAGGATATCTAGGAAAGTAACAAGGTAGTTATCAAATGGGAAGAACAAGTGTCTGAAACTATAGATATACAACGTGGGCTTTGACAGGGATGTCCCTTGTCACCTTTGTTATTTATGCTGTATCTCCAGTGATTAGAAGCCAAATTAGAGATAGTCGACTCGTATTCAGTCTCTTTGCGGATGACATCTGCATAATGTATGCAGATGACATACTGCTAATAGGCGACAACAAGGAAAATCCGCAGGTATTGATAGACATCTGTGGTAAAGAGGGAGATAGGTTAAATTTGAAGTTCAGCAGGGAAAAAGCGGCAATCATAATTTTTAATGATATCGAAGGCAGTGAGCTTAAGATACAGGAATTCACGCTAGCAATATTGCAGAAATACAAATACTTGGACGTATGAATAAATAACGCGGCTGAGTATCAAGGGGAGCACGAAAGATACGTAATGACTAAGGGCACCAGGAATGCAGCTTGAATGAAAAATAGGGTGCTGTGGAACTACAATAGGTATGAAGTTGTGAGAGCAATTTAGAAAGGGGTCATGGTCCTGCTTTCGACGTTTGGCATGCGGTCTTGTGCATCAAATCAGAAGTTCGTGCAAGATTTGAAGTTAAACAACGTGGCATAGGTAGATTTGCTTTGGAAGCACACGGGAATACCTCAAATCAGGGGGTACTAGGAGACGTGGGATGGACATCATTTGAGTGCATGGAAGCTAGCAGCAAGATAGAATTGGAGGAGCGATTGAGAAAAATGGGAGAGAAGCGTTGGGTTAGGAAAGTTTTCAGTTATTTGTACGTGAAGAATGTCGATACTAAATGGAGGAAGCAAACTAAAAACAATTGTTAAGCAAGTATTTAGACAACAGCAGAATACCAAGCCAAAAGAAAACATCGGTTAAGAAGAAGGTGAAGAAAACAGAGAGTGACATGTGAAGATGAGAATGCTTACGAAAGAATCACTGGAGACCTACCACACTTTTAAGCAGGAAATACAAGGGACAAGATTTACGATAATTCTCGGGGTACTTCTCTGCTCTTCGAGGCTAGAACATGGGTATTGCGGACCAAGACGTATCGAGCTAAATACGAAGGCACAGACACGGTTTATAGCGCGTGTGGAGAGGAGAAAACGGCTGAACATTTGATAATGTTTTGTAAAAGTCTCCACCCTATAGTCGAAGATGATGGCGCCGAGGTTTTCAAAGCATTAAGGTTTAGGGACAGTGAAGGCAAAATACAGTTTAAACGGGCAGAAATAGCCAGGAGGAGGCTAATTGTTGGTGGCTACAATTGAGGCGTGAGTGAAATTCAATCCTTAAACACACAGTGATTCAATCCTTAAACAAACAGTGAATGTACTTAACTTTATGGCTAGGTGGCGTGATCCACTGCCCGATCTAAAAGGCACAGCCGGATACATCCAACCATCCATCGAATATATGATGAAAAGATATATGGCGGTACATGGAGTGTTCGCTAAATGGGCGGACGGACCGAAAGTATTACACACATGCGGACTGATGGACATACATACATACATACATACATACATACATACATACATACATACACACACACATACACACACATACATACATACATACATACATACATACATACATACATACATACATACATACATACATACATACATACATACATACTGTGATGTTTAGGACGGTTCGAGCACTTACACTACTGTGCAGTGGCGCAGGAAACAGACAGGGAGACGAGTTCAAACGTTTATAGACAAAAGAAAGGCTATGAAAAGTCAGTGATGTGGACGCCGTCAGGATGACCACCGCGGCACATGAGGAAGAACAGTCCCGTGGACTCACGACTCTCGAGCAGCGGTGGCGGAGATGCCTGGACCAGCGCGACCTCGGACCTCGTTTCTAAGCTCTTGATCACCTTCCGGGCGTAGCGGTTCCACGTGCGGGTTCTGGCCCGCACAGCACCGTCTGTGCCGTGCTGAAATGCTGCTCGCCACAGCTGCGGTGCGGCAGCTCAGTCACCGGCGTTCCTTGCCTTGGCCAGAGCACAGCTAGGTACCTTCGGGTGCACAGCTCGTGAGCTCACAGCCCACGTCCAAGTCTGACGCGTCGCTAGGTATGACTCGGCACCACTCGGCGATCCTCGATTTAGCCAGCAACTCCCCTGGCACCTGGATCCTCGGCCACCCTGGACCTCGCCCGGCTCCGTGGTCCTCCGTACACACGCGCGCGTAGCGCCCGGCAGAACGTCTCACTCGTCCCCTGAGGCCCAGATTGGCGGTACGACAGACGCCGATGAGGTGCAGGGCAGGAGGCGGAGGAAAGGCGCTATGGAATGCGCTCACTTGCCGATGTGCGACGCTCTGGTGACACCGGCGCTTGATGGCATGGGTGCGACTACGGAGCAGTCAACCCGCATTGGAGACGCGATGCTCCATGCGTGTAATGGGCCAGCCCGTCCAGCGAACACCTTGCGTCAAGACGCGATGCTCGGCGCAACAATGACCAATATCCAGGCCATGTACGTCGCTGTGCCGAACGTCTGACCATGGAGACGTCTCGCCGAGATCCGCAATGCCCTCGGCAAGGAAGAGAATAGCAGGCCAGGCCGCGCCACGAGATGCAGTACTCGTGCCGGCAATGCCAACCCAGCTGGTGGTTCGACGGCAGCAGCGTGGACGGCCACGTTCCCTGGCCGGAACCTGGATCGCCTGCGTCCGACGCTTCGGCCCGCTGTCTTCCGTCTGCCGCTACTTCCGCTCGTCCCCAGCCACAAAGCCTACCGCCACGTAATAGTCACACGTAGCCTAATTGTGGTACGCCACCTCCATGGGCCACCACAGGTGATCAACTGATTCGCTGACACTCACGCGCACAGTTAGCTTGAAATCACACGCGCCTTGCTCCGCACTTGATGATGATGATGATGATTCCACAGTCATGGCTCGTTCGCACTCAGGGGGATCGGCAAAGAATCGATGACTTAATTCAGTAAGATTTTTTAATATCAAAACCACCCACCGAAAAAAGTAATTTGTCACTCGTTCAGATAAGACAATTATTCATACCTTAAATTGGAATCAGCGTGGTTCAACAAAGCTCTTGTGTATGTTGGAATTTTTTTTTCAGGAATAATAATCACGCAAATAAAAGCTTAATTCTTTAACTTTCATTAAGGTGCTTGCTAACTGCATGGAAAACGTTCTCGTGGCTGAAGCCCAGATTGTAAGCACCAAAGGAAATTATTATTTCTATAGTGAAATTCAGCCCCAGGCGAGCGAATGGGAGGACTAAGAGTGTTTTTTTGAGCAATTTGTATCGGCGACATGATAAAAAATAGTGCTCTATTGTTTCCAATCCTGAACAAAAGTTGCATAGTGGTGATATCGCCAGACCAGCCCTATGTGAATAGAAATTTAACGGGTGGACACGACATCGAAATCTGGTTATTATGGTTTCCAACTGTCTTGAAGAAGGACACCAATGAATTTTCCATAGAAATTTTAAGTGAGTAAATTCTGGTGTTGACAATATTGCTTCCATAGCGTCTGCACTAAGCGCAAGTTTTCTGTATCTTGTCACAGTTATAGTGGCCACTTCGGGAAGGTGTGATAGTACTGGCCCTTCCAATGCTGCCCGTGCTAGAGAGTCGGCGATTTAATTTACTTCTAAGCCGCAATGACCGGGTACCCATACTAATTTCAGTAGCTGCAGCTGAGGAGGAACTAGCATAAGGAGCGTCTTTAAGGCCATCGATTTTGTTGACGCCGTAATCGACGTACATAATGACAGAGAATCCGTGATTATGATCGCGTTAGCGGCATTCAGAGGTAGCTTTCGCAGCGCTAGAACTATTGCAAACAGTTCAGCTTCAAAAACTGGGGTGAAATCCGGTAATCTTAATGAAAAAGACCAGTCAAGCGAATGGAAGTATATACCTACACCTGTCTTTTTATTCATTACTGAAGCATCTGTGGTTGTAACATTATTCGTTTCTGCGTGGGCAAGATAATCCAGCAGTCGGCTATTTAAGACCCCATAGGATTGTAATTTGGGCCTAGAGGGAAAAATCTCATCGAATTCTATCTTAAGAATTTGATTTGTAACCTGCGCCGAAATCACATCTCGAATTTTTACATTTATCCTATCTAGTTGTTTCTGAACAAAAGCAATTGGAGGTGTTCGAAACCGTATCCAATGGGCTAGAAAAATGTGTCTGAGTCATTTATAAAATCATATTCAGATCGTCTTGGCGGATAGCAATAAAATTTCAGAAACGTCTGAACCGTTAGGATACGAAAACGGCAAGGCAACGTAGGCAATCGTACTTCCTGATACAAAATATTGTTTGTTAAGAATCTAGGAAGTCCTAGACACGATCTCAAGGCTTCTCGTTCAAGCATAACCAAAAGCGCAATCAAATTCTAGGATTGGTCTTATATACATTTTATATATCATCACCATTGTGCTTCTGCATGAACCATATCGGCGGCTGCTCAGTCTACGAAGAATTTCTAAGGCGCGTTGTGCTTTAGATGCCATGCTTTCTATGTGGGGAGTCCAGTTTTGGTTGGCATTATAAATTACTCCCAAATATTTAAGCGATTCCACTTGCGGAATGGGCTCTTGTTTATCGAGATGGGATCGGAGAACGGGAATATGTAAATCGAGATGGGATTGGATAACGGGAATATTAATACTGCAATCTTATTTACATTTAAGGTCTAGCAGACTGCATCTAGCCATATCTCCAGCATATTGGCATATCTCTGTAGATTTTATATAAAGACTATATGTCACTATGTGCCGTGAAAAATGCTATATCATCAGCATATACGAACACCTTTACGTCCTGGGAATGCGGTATAGTGCTCAATAAAGTGTTAAAAAGAACTGGCGATAATACAGCGCCTTGGGGGACACCGCGTGTTTGTTTGCACTTTGACGATTCGCACCCATCCTTAAAACAACAGAACTCTCTTCTTCTCAAAAATTCCCTCACCCATGCCAATATATATTTTGGGAAATTGTAGCTCTCTAATATGTCTAATAAAACTGAATGTTCTACACAACCGTATGCCTTAGCTATATCCAATGTCACTGGTGCCGCATGTTGTCTTTTTTTTTGCGAGCAAGCTGAAAGTGGCTTTATAAATCTGCGTGTGCACACCAGATTGAGCAATCTGTTCTAAAGCCAATTTGATTTGGATATAATATCGAATTTTTCTCCATCCATATTGGAATTCTTTTATGGAGCACTCTTTCGATGAGCTTCACCATATCAGATGTAAGAGAATTGGGTCGAATGTTTTCTATGACATATCCGAATTCTTGTCTTTTTTGTATCGGCACTATTTTAGCTAATTTCACTCATACGGAATCCAGGCATACTTTAACGAATAATTTGCAGTGTTTAGTAGGTCACATGGTGATAATTTGAATAATATTTTTATCATAGCAGCTGTGATTCCATCCGGACCAGGAGCTGACGAGGGCAAACCTTGTATCACTTGTGGTAACTCTTCCTCTGTAACTTCAGTAACTTCAGTAGTTCACGCTGATTTTTGTGGATCGTAAGGCTTAGTTGATGTAAATCCACACTCCAGGCCTTTAGCCATGATTTCTAAGGATTTCTTTGTTTCTTCCAAGGACATAATCTAAACCCTATATTATTTGGAGATGGCATCATTTTACGTGATCTCATGAACCTGAACAGCGCCTTCTTCTTACGAGCATTTGAAAGGTGATCATAATGTTTTCTATCATATTGTTCTTTAGCTAAAGAGACTGTGCGTTTAAATATTGCATCCTGATACTTGTAATCAGACCAGTTTTGGGGAGACTGGTTATACATAAGTTTTTTTCCAAGCTGCCTTTCTTCGTCGGCTATCCCGGGCACAGTCCGAGTTCCACCACGGACTGTGGGTTGTGCTTTTTGTGGATTCCACAACAAATTCTGCATTTTTATATGTTCTTTTGATCACTGCACTTAGTCTCATGGCTTTTGTATCTTCTTGCTCTTCAGAAAGAGTTGCCAAAGCAAATTCTAAATCTTTCCTAAATTTGGTGTAATTAATAAACAGTCGAGTCTGAAAGCCTGACATTATAACTTGGCAAGCAATCTCGATTAATATAGGCAAATGATCGCTGTTATTTGCACAATCACACGCACTCCACAACAAACTAGTGAGTGATGAACTCACAAAGCTTAAATCTAAGGCTGAACGAGACCTATCACTAATGTAAGCGGGTGTTCTTGAATTCAGGCAACACAAGTTATTATCCGCTGTCCACTCCCACAATCTCTTACCGCCTTGATCAGTTCGGAAACCCCAGCACGTATGATGAGAATTGAAATCGCCGATCAGAATTTTATTTTGATAACTAGAAGTCACTGCAGCGTCTAAACATCGAGTATCTATTACACCTTTAGGAAAGTATGCATTCACTACCAAAAAAGGCATGCAGCCTGGTAAGGTTATTTCTAAAGCGAAAATTTCACTGTCAGGTGACATGAGCTTATACGCAATTTTCGCTTTGAGAATTATTCTATTATTATTAAAAAATGCCAAACCTCCACCTTTTGATGGACGGTCAAGACGGAAAGATCTGAATCTATTTATTTGAAAAGACTGATGCATTGAAAGCCAAGTTTCTTGTAGTGCAATATTATCTGGAGAAAATTTCGATGCCAAATATATTAGATCAGTTGCTGCAGAGTGAATCGATCGGCAATTCCAATGAAGGATTTTAAGTGACCCTATTGTTGCTCTAAAATAGCCACAGCGATGGCCTTGTTTAGAGTATTTCATAAAATTATAAACAACAAGTGTTGAAAGCTGCATCTGTAAGAACAATTTACATGAACAGAATACTTGCATGTGTTTTATTTGTGAAGCTGAATGCAGCCATATTCCCTAGCTTCTATGATGATGACAAAAAAGGATTAATGTGATGCAGCTTCACCATAGTCAAGATGGGCTGAAAGTGAAGTTTGCAGCAAGAATGCTCCTTCTGGTAATATTTATAGAATCAGAAGTGTTGCCAATACTTCGGCGACATTTATTGCGGTAATTCAGGAATCAAAAGGAGAAAATAAAGCTTCACGTTGCTGCTTCATGGTGGTCCCATAGGAGCCAAATATTTTTGAAATATCTGGTATTTCGTATATGTACCATTCAATTTTACTAGCGAATGCTACTTGATTCGCTATCCAAATATTCACACACCCCTTGTAATGCTGTCGCCACCAAAGACCCACCATCTTTTTGTGTGAAGGTGTTTAGGCATCTGTAAATATCACGAGGGCATTTTTTTTCTTTCTTCTCAGAAGCCCGCGATACTACCCCTATAAAACGGGGGTGGAATCCTTCAGGACCCCAATAAAAGTTTTTCATCCATCTCAGGGGCGAATCTCCTTAAGGCTTGGGTCTGTGCATCCTCTGATGTTGTTGTACGCCGGCACTGGTGGCACATACCCGCTCTAGAGTGGATATGTGCCACAGAGAATGTGAGATGGAAGGTGGGGGTACTTGAAGTGTTCACTGCAGATGAACGCACGGACGGATGGACAAATAGACTAAATAATGGACGGACAGATGGATGGACGCGTGGACGTACGAATGGATGGATGCACGAACGAACGGACAAACGGATGGACCGGACTCACGGACGGACGCATGGTCAGACGGAAGAACGCATGAATGGACGCACCGAGGCTCGCGCGGATGGACGGATCAACAGAAGCAGGGACGGGCTGACAGACGCTTCGCCCCAGTCATCATCATTCACCTCGTGGATATGCTGTCATTTTTTTGTACTGTATCCCATCCTTCATTTAACACACCCTAGCACAGTCCTAGAAGTGGGCAGATGAAAAAAAAAGAAGTAAAAAGATGTAGTGTATGCGTAAGTCATAAATGGTTAGATGTCATCTCAGTTTTTGTGTTTGAATGCGG
This sequence comes from Rhipicephalus microplus, assembly GCF_043290135.1. Lineage (NCBI taxonomy): Eukaryota > Metazoa > Arthropoda > Arachnida > Ixodida > Ixodidae > Rhipicephalus > Rhipicephalus microplus. The sequence goes on along the minus strand of NC_134700.1, from coordinate 60,503,325 downwards.
CATACATAGCGAGCATGTTAGTGAGAGTTTGATTGGTACGTTCTACAAGACCATTCATCTGGGGATGGTATGGTGTCGAATGTCTGAACTGTGAAGTGCAGAGGCGAAGCGATTGTTCCACAGCGTCCGCGATGAATTGGCGACCACAGTCACTGATCATTACTTGAGGTGGACCGTGGCGAAGAACAACGGAGCGTAACAAAAAGGCAGCGACGCCATCAGCTGTAGAAGATGGTATCGCAGTGGTTTCGGCGTATCTGGCAAGGTGGTCGACGCACACTATTATCCAGCGGTTGTTGTTAGAAGATCGCGGAAACGGGCCCAATAGGTCGATGCCCACTTGCTCGAAAGGCGTAGTAGGCGGTTCTACGGGGTGAAGAAGGCCGTGCGATGCACTGGTAGGTCGTTTGTGACGCTGGCAGTTCTCGCAGCTCGAGACGTATTGTTTCGTAAAATCTCGCATTCGAGGCCAGTACAAACGCTGATGCACTCGATGCAGCGTGCGAATGAAGCCAAGGTGTCCTGACGTCATGGGATCGCTTCGTTTCCGAAATAAGAGCGTGCTTCGGAGACTCCGTAGCTAAGAGAAAACAGGCAGAACAAACGTTACTGCAGAGAGCTCAGATCCCAAGAGAGACGTGCACGACCTACGTCGAGGCAATCTTGAAGCTCTGCAAGATTGTCAATTCTTCTATGTCAGAGGAAGACAAAGTTGGCCACCTGTTGAAGGGCATTGCCGAGGACGTGTATCAGTTCCTCATCAGCAAAGGCAGCCTTGCCACGGTAACCGACGTCACAAGCCACTGTCGCACGTTCGAGACCCTGAAGATGCGACGTTTCACCCCCAAGATCGGTCGCCTACCGAATGTAACCACCGTGGCAAGTGTTGACAAATACACGCCGCTTGATCTCGCGTCGAAAATACGCCAGATAGTTTGAGAAGAGCTCACTCGACACGCTCGCCCGACGCCGTACGAAACTACACCCGCACCGCCTCTGTGTGGCCCTCCCGTGCCAATTGCCGCAGCAGGCATCAATGACTGCAACTACAGGCCACCCTCACCACCGAGGTCACAGCGCAGTAACTACCCACTGCGGAGGTACGAAGACCACTTCAGTTACCCCCATCAGCCAGCCTACACCAATTACGACCCGAACGAAGATGTACCTGTACCACCACCACGTCAGCGCAATGCCTTCCAGGAGTACAATGCATACCGCCAAGCCCTTGTGTGCTACCGTAGCGGTATCGCCGGGCACATAGCTCGGTTCTGTCGTCGACAGAGAGAGCCGACATCCCGATATCATTCCCAATCAGTTTCCGCCAGCGGGCGCTGGTCAGAACAACGGTCATTGGCCCGCCTTTTCCAAGAGTACCTCACGGTGGAGAAATCACTGTGGCAGTTCTCCCGCTTCTGACCGTAGTTTGACGCCTCCATCTGACCTGCATCGTTCCCCTTCGCCGGGATGACGCCTGTCATCACCACCGCCACGGGAAAACTAGCAAGCGCGACCGATTGAGGTGACGTCGCACAACAAGATTTGCCTCAGATGCCTCCGCCAGTTATAATTTTCAAGAACAAGATACGTGTGGAAATAGATGGCTTTTGTACAAGTGCTTTGGTAGACACTGGTGCTACGATATCAGTTATGAGTATTTCTTTCAAAAGTCGTATTGGCAGCACAGTTATGTTTTCTTGGGGCGAATCAACAAGGTTTCGTGGTGTTGGTGGGGAAGAACTTCATCCTGTCGGTGTTTGTGCCATCAATGTCTTATCGGCTGGAAAGGTGTTCCCAACAGAGTTTCTTGTGCTGCGACGTTGTACCCACGATGTGATTCTCGGTCTTCACTTTCTACAAGGATGTGGCGCTTTCGTCGACTGTGGAAGCGGTGAACTTTCCGTCAGCGGTGACATTGTTCCTGCCCTCGTCGATGATGCGCCGCAGGCCGCGAAGGACGCTCTGATTGTTTCCGATGAGTTGACAGTGCCGCCATAGTCATTGAGGTCAATGCGGTGTTCGCCCCAGAATCTGCCACATCTTTTGACGCCATCGTTGAACCTGCCATCGTTCAATGTGCTAAGAAAGGCATACTCGTCCCTCGTTGTTTGGTATCTGTTGATGAAAGAGCAATCTTTCTGTAGGCACTGAACTCTTCGCCAATGCCGGTTGTGCTTCCTCGAGGAATGAAGCTTGGCGTCTTCGATGATTCCACTGAAGGTTTTGTAGCGGTCGTTAACAACGATGAAAGTGAGCAAGATACAGTCTCTGGCAAGCGCAGTTATTCTTACGAGTCGCCGATCCTAGGCATGATTAGCGCCACTTTGCGGTCACACGAGCAGAAGACGTTACGCCATCTGTTGAAGTGTCATGCTTCTGTGTTTTACTTTTGCCAAGAGGAGAGGACCTTTACCATGTTCTCGCGCTCACCATATAGGATTGACACCAGCACTGCCCATCCGATCCGACAAAAGCCTAACCGAGTGTTGTCATCAGAACGAAAAGTAATTGCCAACCAGGTTCAGGAAATGCTGAAGAAGGGTGTCATTGAAGAGTCGTGAAGTCCGTGGGCAGCAGCGTCATCTTGGTTAAGAAGAAAGATTGTGCGTCGCGGTTCTGTGTTGATTACAGAAGACTCAACGCCGTGACCGAAAAAGATGTATATCCGCTGCCTAGGATTGGCGATGTTATTGATTGCTTACACTCTGCTTAGTACCTTTCTTCAATAGACCTAAATCAGGATATTGGAAGATACCTATGCACTCTTTAGGCAAAGAGAAGACCACATTCGTGACGCCTGATGGACTGTACCAATTCAATGTGATGCCGCTTGGGCTTTGCAACGCCCCCGCCACTTTTGAAAGGTTTATGGACTCTGTCCTTCGTAGTCTTAAATGGGAGGTGTGCTTATGCTACCTCGATGACGTCGTTCGTCATTTTTGGGCGTACCTTAGAAGAGCACAGCGTCCGTTTAAGCCTTGTCTTAGACTGTGTCGGAAAGACTGGCTTGATTTTAAACTCTGGGAAGTGTCGGTTTGGTGAACGACAAGCTTTAGTCCTCGGTCACCTAGTTGACAAAGATGGAGTTCTCAGGCCACACCAGACAACGTCGTCTTCCTCTTCTACCTACCTGGCACATACTATAGCCCTGCTCATACCACAGCAATATGATGATTCATTGATTTGTGGGGTTTAACGTCCCAAAACCACTATATGATTATGAGGAGGGCTCCGGAAATTTAGACCACCTGGGGTTCTTTAACGTGCACCCAAATCTGAGTACACAGCAATATGATGAAAATATGCGAGATCGTGTTACTTGGATTGTTGAATAGATGGACAAACGGACACACAGACAGATGTATGGATGGATGCATGAAAGGACGCAGGGGCCGATGCATGAACGTACACAGGTACGGATGCACGAACAGATGAACGCACGGACAGGCGTTTGGATGAGTGGATAGACGGAAGCAAGAACGAATGGACGGATGAATGCTTCGCTCCACTCTCCATCATTCAGTCCGTGGATATGCTGCCAATTTTTTTAACAGTTTTTACGATTTAAAATGTTAAATTTAACGTACATAGTGAAATGAAGAAACTTGCTCTCAATACATCATTTATAAATATTCTGACAGCTTTCAACACGAAAGAAGACCCTTTTTGTGCGTGCCACAGTTGCGACTGAAACCGGTTCTGCTGATGCCAGACATTCCAGACGGCCGGACGTAGTTAGACAAGCGCGACAACGAATCAACCGTGTAACAAGTAACAAACGACGTTCACGAGTAAGACTTTTAGTTATCGCCGTCGTCTGCTACTTTAAGTGTTCATGCCGCCGTTGCGTTATCGGCATTGCAGCGTGCTCTACGACCAGCAGCTCTACTTTGACCTCTCTTGAATGGAGATAGAGGGTTTGTTCCTCGGTTACCACGCGCTTGAATGAAGGGTTTGTAAATGAGCTGGTGGTCATACAGACATAAACAAAATAGACGAACAGATGTTTCGGAGGCCGATTCCGCTTTCGTAAGGAAGATCTACAAGTGCTGACTAAGGCCCTGAAGATCCCGATAATTTGGAGCAGCCAAGGCGTCACCGTATCGAGACAAGGAGCCCTTTTGATGGAGTTGCGCAGGCTCACGTACCCCATTTGATGGTGAGGCTTTGAGCTCCTTTTCGACCTTAAGTCGTCGGAACTACTTAGTATAGTCAGCCAGTTATATTCGGCCATATGAACAGTGACCTTCGGGCACATTGCGGATGTCAACAACTACAGCTGGCTGAGCTTGAGTGATCTGAAGCAGCACTCCGAAGTAAGCACGTAAAATTCACATTAGGTAATTAGTGCACACACGTTCTAGCCATACTCTATTCTTCTTGATCTTTATGTAGGCTGTCAAGCTATTCAATTTTTTAACAGTGCTGCGCAATTTTAGTACTTCGGTCATATGCAAGATTTTCCTGTATATTTCCTTGGTCCTCTCACGCTGTGTACTACAGAAGTGGTCCTGCACAACTACTGGGGCTTCGTGGACCACACGGCAAGGCCCATTTGCCACCCTACAGTCAACCAGAGGATATATTTTTCAGGCCACAAAAGGCAGCACTCTGTGAAGTATCAGTCGATGATGTGTGCAAATTTAGTTGTGTGCCAGCTTGATGGGTCATATGCAGGGCACAAGCATGATGCCGGTCAGTGTGGCTTCATTCATCATAATGTTTGTTAAAGCATTATGGTTACTATTACCAGTGTCACAGTGAATTTTGCTGATTGCTGTCAAGCATGAACAAGATCGTACTCCTCACGATCAATTTCTTTACTTCTGTCACTGGAGTAGCAGAATAAAATATGATCAGGAAATCCTATTCAGGTCGTCTAAATTGGGACAAGAAGTTATTGCTTGTCACTAGTATTACACATTATAAATGCTTTTCTAGCACCTGAATGTGCAAACAAGACTGCGACGTGCAAATTTCATAAAAATGCGTAAACAATCGAAACAGTGAATTTTCATGTTATGAACACATCGTACCTTATTGTATTTAGATATCTTTTTTGTGTAATTGTTTGAACGAACTCTTGCACAGTCAAACATGCAAAAGCTCATGCACAAAAGACGGTGTTTGAGGCTGCATTGTCGGCGCGTTGCTTCTTACTTTCTTAGCCTAATTAGCCTATAAGAAGGGTTCAATGAGTCTGTACAAAGACTAAGGCAAGCGCACATTATAGAATTTTAAAAAGGTAGCTGGCAAGTGTTGTGTCCGTAGGGTTAAATGGTTCGCACTCTCTATTGACTAAACACTATTGTCAAATAGTGCAAATTGTCAAAAAGTTGAGGGAAGAGGAGATATGCAAGTGCTACGTCCTCTACCCTTCTTTGTACTTTTTCTTTCAGTGCTGAGTGATGCAAGTTTTTAGGTCAACTTAAAGGTACTTAGGGATAAAAAGTTTGACTGAAATTTTCCAAACGCTGAATGTCCACTTAAGACCTGTAGCATTGAGCTGTCATACCCTAACCCTAACCCACGGAGTAAGAATTCTTGAGGAGGCGAAACTGCGTCGCTCGGGTGTCCTAATAAAGTCAAAGAATCGTGCACAGCGCTCACGTGCCCTCTGTCGTGAGATACCACTAGCGGAGAAGGAAAAATGCGCGCGTCCCTCTTACCACGCTCTCCGATGAAGCTCGTCGGTTCAAAGCCATTCGTCGCCGATTCCCCGTTCGCGCTTCGCGCCCGAACGGATGTTTTGGTGCGTCCTCGCCAGCTCCAAGTTTTAACGTTTCGCAGAATTACCAGTGTCGGTGTCGTTGAGGCTAGCAATTGAGAAGGCGATGCGCACGGGGCCCGACTATTCTATTGCGTTCTACTCTAGAAGGCGAAGCTCAATTGCACTTCAAGTTTTTTCGGTAAACTAATGAGAAAAATAGGCGTCACATACATGAAAATTACCAGCGTGATATATATTGTACAACAGGGAATCTATAATTTATGATTTCGTAAACCCAATAAGTTAGGTATAATTTATTTCAACGAATAATAGGACTTAACCTATATTCTATCAATTAAGATTTGGGATGTTGCGTCGGCCGCATTTAGATGAAGGCGAAATGCTAAAGGCCCGTGTATTTACATTTAGGTGCACGTTACAGAACCCTAGGTCTGCCTGCACTTTTGCTTTCGAATTCGGTGGACTCGTAGTGTGTTGGACAACGTCTTGCACGCACCGCACTGATCTTCTGGACCATCAAGAAGAATGGCACACCTTCTATGCCACCAAAATCCGGTCGCATCGACGGAGCCACATTCTACTTTGATCCCAGGAAACTTTTCCTTGTCGGACCGCCGCGACATACAAGTTTCTTGTGGAAGACCTCGAGCATTTGCTGACGTCAATAGCATGCTGGGTTCCTGCGCAAGAGTTCACTATTCTGCTGCTGACCTCTCGGTGTAGCACGCACTCTGTCATCTTCACACCTTCTTTGCACATTGTGAACTCGAGGCTCTTATTTACGAAAATCGGTGTTGTCGGTGATGCCTTCTTCAGCTGGATGAAGCAGATGCTCGGAGTTTTTTCTACGACGTCTTGTCGGCTCCAAGCAGTGCTGGGCATGACGATTTCTTGTTGTACCATAAACTTGTCCAAGACGCACATCTGAGATGAATTAAGTTGCGAAGACTCTATTCGCATGTTCGTCACTAGCGCGTCAGCAGCACCAGAACTACCGGCACAGAGCGTAGTATTGTAGTATTGTATCTTTCAACCTAGGAAACACGGGTACTTGTTTCTACGTAGATCAATGCAGTGAACTCATGCGAAGAGGACGTTACACGACACACAGTCTCAATTTCCTCACCCTTACAAGCAGCGGGTTTGTTCGTACCTCGAGCCACGGAAGTATCTGTCCTCGCACGCTTTCCGCACTTCACGTCAGGTCCGGTTCGTTGTCTTTTTTTGGGAACAGCAGACAAGTAGCTGTGACAGCACGGAAAGATTGAAGGCACGGCGTCTCGTAATAACACTGGCCGTTTCGGTTTGTCGAGGAGAACTTCGCCACCGAGCTAGCCATAACAGCGCCGCCTGTCTATGTCACTGTCCGAGAAGTGCTTCTCGCAAACGTAGTCACGAGGCGTGAGCTGTCGGTCTTTTCTCGGTATGGCGCGAGCCCACGATCGCAACCTCACTGGGTCACTAGGAGCTTTGAAGGTAATTACCTTCTCCTTGCAGGACGCGTACCCGCTGCTGCAGTTCGGCACGAAAGAGGGGCGCGTGCATGCGGCGGCAGACGTCGTCTGCTGAGGGGCCACTATTTGCAGTTCGTTTCAAGCGCTGTACGGCCTATAATTCTGGCAGTATCGATTAGTGACTGTTGCTTAAATATCTGTCATATCTACCAATTGATGTTACAGACAGAAATCTTTGAAATTTTACAATGTACGAGGCGCTATCACGATTTTTATGCGTCCCGTTCATAGAAGAGCATGTAAAAGATGGATGGATGGATGGATGGATGGATATGGCTGTACCCTTTAGATCGGGCGGTGGCTAGCGCCACCAAGCCGTAATATATAATGAACCAAAAACTATATTAATTTTTTTTCTTTAAAAAAGAGTTTGAGGATTCGTACTTTGCAGTGAAGAGTTTAATTTTCACTCGCGCCTTGACTTTACCCACCAATCAGACAACCTCCTTCTAGTGAAGTCTACCCGCTTAAAGTTTATTTTGCCCTCCCGGTCCCTAAACCCCAGGGCTTTGAAAAACTCTGCGCCATCATCCTGAACTATAGGGTGAAGCCCTTTACAGAACATTATCAAGTGTTCGGCAGTTTCTTCTTCCTCTCCACACGCACTGCATACTGTGTCTACCCCTTCGTATTTGGCCCGATATGTCTTGGTTCGCAGTACTCCCGTTCTGGCCTCAAACAGTAGAGAACTACCCCGAGTATTATCATAGATCCTTTCCTTGGCAATTTCCTGCTTAAACGTTCGATAGACCTCTAGTGCGGACTTCTTAATCATGCCCATTCTCCACATGCCAGTCTCCGTTTCCTTCACTTTCTTCTTAACCGATAGTTCTTTTTGGTTTGGCCACCTGCTGTTTTCTAAGTATTTACCAGTCAACTTCGTGGTTCGCTCCCTCCATTTTGTATCGACATTCTTCATGTACAAGTAGCTGAAAACCTTCCTAGCCCAACGCTCTTCCCCCATTTCTCTCAATCGCTCCTCAAATTTTATCTTGCTGCTAGCTTCCCTGCCCTCAAATGATGTCCAACCCATATCACCTTGTACTCCCTGATTTTGTGTATTCCCGTGAGCTCCTAAAGCAAGCCTACCTATTCCACGTTGCTTAATTTCTAATCTTGCTTGAACTTCTGATCTCATGCACAAGACCGCATTGCCAAACGTCAGCCCAGGAACCATGACCCCTTTCCATATTCCTCTCACAACATCATACCTATTGTAATTCCACAGTGCCCTATTTTTCATGACTGCTGCATTCCTGTTTTCTTTAGTCGTCACGTATATTTCGTGTTCCCTCAGATACTCGGTCCCATTGCTTATCCATACGCCCAGATATTTGTATTTATCTGTTATCTCTAGCGTGACCTCCTGTATTCTAAGCTCACTACCTTCGTTGTCATTGAAAATCATGACTGCTGATTTTTCCTTACTGAAGCTGAAATCTAACCTATCTCCCTCATTACCGCAGATGTCCATCAATCTCTGCAAATCTTCCTTGTTGTTGGCCATTAGCACTATATCATCTGCGTACATTATTGCTGGTAGTGCCTGATCAATAAGTTTTCCTTGTTTGACTAAAGAGAGGTTGAAGCCCAGTCCACTTCCCTCTAATTTTGCCTCTAATCCTTGTAGGTACATCATGAATAATAAGGGTGACAGGGGGCACCCCTGCCTAAGCACCCGTTTTACCCCTGCAGGCTTGGATACCTGTTTTTCCCACTTTATAACTACCTTGTTATCTTTATAGATACCCTTTAAAAGATTAGTGACTACATGTTCCACGCCTAGTGTGTACAGTATTCCCCGCAATTCCTCTTGAACCACGCTATCGTACGCTCCCTTGATATCCAAAAATGCTAGCCACAGGGGCCTGTGTTCCTTTTCTGCTATTTCGATGCACTGCGTCAGTGAGAACAGATTGTCTTCCAAACTCCTGTGTTTCCGAAATCCATTCTGCAGTTCCCCCAGCACCCCCTCATCCTCTATCCACGCCTGCAGTCTTTCCTTTATAATCTGCATCGCCAGCCTGTAGACCACTGATGTCACTGTTATAGGACGGTTGTTGTTTATGTCAGCTTTGTCCCCCTTTCCTTTATAGATCATGCTCATTCTGCTAAGTTTCCATCCATCGGGAACTTCACCATCGATTATTATTGTGCTCACTGCCTCTCTCAAAGCCTGCTTAGACTTCGGACCTAATGTCTTTATCAGCCTAATTGGAATGCCATCTGGGCCTGTTGATGTACTACTAGGAACCCTTTTCTCAGCCCTTACCCACTCTTGTTGTGAAAATGGAGCCATTGCACCACTTGATTCGTCCTTGTCTATTGTGGTGCATAAAGTACTTCTTTGTCGAAATTTTTCTGTCACTTTTGTTCTTATATATTCAATAGCTTCGTCCCCTTCTAGCCTAGCACCTTGGGCTGTAGTTATAAATCTCTGCTCTAGGCTCGTCTCATTTCTTAGGGAGTTTAGATGGTTCCAAAATTTCGCAGCTGCCTTTTTATCTTTTTTATGTACTTCTGCCAGCCACTGAGCTCCCTTCCTTCTAATCTTTTCATTGATCAGAAGGGATGCATCTCTTCTACAGCTTAGAAAGGCTGCCCATTTTCTTTCAACATCATCTGTCGGTTCACCCCGCTGCTTAGCATGTCTGTGTTCCCTAGAGGCTTCCTGACGTTTTGCTAAGGCTCTCTTAACTTCCTCATCCCACCAACTTTTGGGTTTGTGTCTTCTTTTCTGGGGTGACTTGTCACGCGTCTTAGCAAGCTCTAGCTCAAAGAGTCCAATTAGATTCGTGTATGTCCATACTGTCTTATTATCCTCCGTGATTACTTTCTCAATTTGTTTAGTGGCTATTTCAATTTGCCTTTCCGGATAAAAATTTTCCTGTAGTTGCTCATCTTATCTCCTTCCCACTTTCACTGCTCTTCCAAAACTTAGCTTGATACGTTTGTGATCGCTACCCAGACTTCCGGAGCCACCTTCATCTATGTGCATTCCCCTGAGCTTATCATACATCCTATGTGACATCAGTGCATAATCTAACGTCGACTGAAGCCTTCCTACCTCCCATGTTATTTGCCCTTCACACTTCTCGGTACTGTTGCAAATGATCAAATCGAGCCTTTCACACATATGCATGATCATTTTGCCTGTCGGGTCGGTATACCCATCTATATCTTCTATGTGCGCATTCATGTCTCCTAGTATAATTATCTCGCACTCTCTTCCTAACTCTTGAATGTCCTTTGATATACACTCTACCATTGCCTGGCTTTCCTCTCTGGCCTTTGCTCCCGTCCACAAGTACACGAAACCAAGGAGTGTCTTTTGACCTGCCACTTTCCCTTTTAGCCATAAATGTTCCTTGCACTCCTGCTTGACCCTTTACCAGTCTGTACTTTTATGAATGAATGCCCCAATACCACCCCCCTTTCTGCTGCCTTCTGTTCTATTACAATATTCCCACGCGTAGTCCGGATTGTTCGGAGGTTGTTCCATGTCCCTGAGATGTGTTTCTACAAAACCGTATACCATCGGCCTCTCTTCCCTTAGCTGTTCTTCTATCTCTTCTCACTTCAGCCTGTTCCTACCACCCTGCATGTTAATATACCCTATGTCTGAATTGGCTCGGCGCTCGTGGCTACGTCTATTTATGCCACGGACTCTACCTATCTTAGATATTGGTGCCACTTTGGAATCGTCTCTGTCCATACCACCTGTCGAAGAGTCTCCTTGGTTGTTTTTCTCGTTACTAGCTATCCTGCACCCCGAAGGGCTCGCTTGCCCCCCAAAAAAGCTACTGCGCGTCCTGCAAGTCGCCAGCCCACCTCATGACCTAGCCGCCCATCGAAGTGAATTCTGTCTCGTTGAAAACCCCCCACCTATGCACCTCTCTGTTTATTTCCACCACCTCAAAGCCTTTCTCTCGACTCATCCGCCATATCTCTTGGTTTGCGTTGACCACCGCTCTTTGCAGGTTGCTATCACGCACCGGTACCTCCGGTATCGTGCATATCACTACCTGTACCTTAGGAGAAGTGGCGCGCATGTCATCGACGCCTTTCGCCAGTGTGGCTGCTAGTCTTGCTGCATCTCTATTTAGGACATCGTTTAAACCGCCTGAAATTATCACTAGGTTTCGTCCATCAGCTGTCGTTTTGAGCTTTGCGCTCGCTTGCCTCATGACTGCTTCCAGCTTGCGTCCGGGGAACGCCCCTACTGCAACCCTCTTGTCACCTCTTACCCTCTCTTTGATGGCTTCTGTGCATCGATTTAAATTCGAGTCCCCGGCGATTATCACATGCTGCGACTTTTCAGCTGGAGCGTTCTGCACCTGGGGGCTACTTGCACCTGTGACGCCGGCTGCTTTGTTCCCTCCCTGCCCCACCACTACCCCGCTGAAGCTGGGCCTTGCGACAGTTGAACCGGCTAAACCTGTTTTTTCCAAACTTGCCTGCTTTTCCTTCTCCACCGTTCTGGTTGCCGGTTTCCTACTGTTCTCTCGGTAGGTCGCTTCTTTGTTCAGCTTCGCTAGCGCTTCCTCGGCGGACTTCAGTCATGGATGGATGGATGGATGCTGGATGGATGCTATGAGCGTCCCCTTTATAACGGGGTGGTGGCAAGTATGCCACCAGGCTCGACAAAAAAAAAACCTTTTTTCCCTTTTTTTATGTTGGCCTAATGCCTCTACTTCGATAAATTCTATCTTAATGGAAAAAAGGTAAATTTTCAGCTTAAGTTCTCTGCCATTTACGGCACTCTGTCCATATTTTATTTTTCCAATATTTATTTTTGTCCTTTCTCTCTAATTTTCTGCCACCAATACTCTAACCGTCTCTTACTTATTTCAATCGCGGGTGTGTTCAGCTTTCCATTGTTGTCCCTAAAACCCAAGGCTTCCTGTAGGCTCGTGCCCAAACGTACACCTGGGTGGATATCTCCACATTCAATCAGAACATGCTCCGCCGTTTCCTTATCTTTCCCGCAGCATGTGCATTTTTCTTCTTCTTTACTGAATCTTGCTTTATAACTACGCGTTCTAAGGCAACCCGATCTCGCTTCAAACAGTAAAGCGCTTCCCCTTGAATTATCGTAAAATGCCTCCCTCCTTATTTCATTTTTGCCCTTTCGGTAGTTACTCAAAGCCGGTTTTTTCTCCATAGCTGCCATCCAGTAAATCCTCTCCGCCTCCCTGACTTTTCCCTTAACGCTCTTTGTTGACATATGGCTCACAATACCAGCCGTATATTTACTAGTGAGTCTTCTAGTTCTTTTTCTCCACTGTGTGTCCACGCTCTTCCTATACAAATAACGGAACACCTTCTCTGCCCATCTACTCTCCTTCATATTTCTTAGCCTTTCTTCGAACCTTATTTTGCTCTGCGCTTCCCTCGCCTCAAAACCTGCCCACCCCATATCGCCCTTTACAGCCTCGTTTGTCGTCTTCCCGTGAGCACCCAACGCGAGGCGTCCCACAGGCCTTTGATTTACATCCATTCCCGATTGCACCTCTGCCCTCATGCACACCACTGAGTTCCCAAAAGTAAGCCCTGGAACCATTACACCCTTCCACAGACCTCGAAGCACCTCATGGCAACAGGTCGAAAGCGCCATCTGTCGTGCTTCGGCGTAACCCGTATTCCGCCGGGACGCTATCGCGCCGCCCTCGCGCGCTGCCGCCGCCTTGAGATTCTCCTCCTCAAATAGTTCTTTCTCCGTGCCGTAATCACATGTTTGACTCCCAGAATGTTTTCCGAAATAATACTTCGCTGAAAGGCTTTCCCAATATAGGCCAACAAGTTTAAACATTAAGAATGGTCCCACTACTTTGGCTTGCTGTCAGCTAGTATTCACCTCTTGAGCACTTTTCAGATGAAATGCCTATACCACCTGTAATGACAATGGTGATAGTCTATAGCTGCTTGAACCTGGCGGTGCTTAATCTCTGTGTGATAATGCAAAGGTATTCTTTTGAGATCTGCTAATAAAACAATTGACACGAACTTTGCGTTATACCCTAAAGTTTTTTTTTCAATTTCTGCTAAAAGTGCCACGGCAACAAGTACTTGCTCGATTACATGGACAACTAGATAGGTGATGTACAGCCCTGGTTTTAGCTTATAAGGTACAAACATATTTTGGTAATACTGTGTTCTCTTTGTTTAGACTTTCATATTGAAACTCAACAGTTCTAAGAGTGTTGTGACTGTTAGGCACAATCACCATCAAGTAGCATATAGCTTCGTTTCATTGTCTTGAGCCTGGGTATCTGCAAGGCTCGAATAAACCTTTCGTTTCTCTCTCTCTCTCTCTTTGTGTGTGTGTGTGTGTGTGTGTGTGTGTGTGTGGAAGCCACATGAATCGCATTGTATATTCTAAAGTGAATGTTTCTCAACACATCACTCCAACTTGACACGGAAAATGGCATGTAAAAATTTGGCCCCCTATCTTCATATAAATCTGCAAATGTCGTCGAAAGACCATAGTCTTGCGTCTGGAGAGAGTGAACAAAACGTTCTTTGAGGTTCTGTGCAAGAAAACCGGTAAATGGTATTCTGGAAGCGCTGCGTTAGAGCACCTCGAGCATGCAGCGGAGGCGAACGAGCGCATCATGTCACGCCACACGTGAGAAATGAGCGCTATCTGGCGGTTATCTTGGAAAACGAAGCGGACGGCTCTGAGACGGGCGTGCGCGCCCGTCTCAGAGGTGATAAGTTGTGGAACGCGAGGCGATGGGTAGGTGCCACCACCGTGCCGTCTTATCTCAGCGTTGGAAACACTTGCCTTTTCGTGCAAGCATTGCACAGTCAGCCGAGCGTGATAAACGCTGTGGTCCTTAGAATTACTAATGTATGCATTTTCTAGCAAAAGACGCACATTCATAATACATGCATGTTGTTATGGTGCCTCAGATATGCACAATAATTGCTTTTTAATTGACAATTGCACAAGTAGGAACGCTGAATTTCGAGCAACATTAGTTGGCGCGGCAGACAGGATCGGCCGTTTGAGTTATCAGCTGGTGCCGTTTAGGATACGCAGTATCGTTAAAGGTGGACAAACAGACAAATGTACGCCCCACCACGGTGGGCTAATGGCTAAGGTACTTGGCTGCTGACCCGCAGGTCGCGGGATCAAATGCCGGTTGTGGTGGCTGCATTTTCGATAGAGGCGGTATTGTTGTAGGCCCGTGTACTCAGATTTGGATGCACGTTAAAGAACTCCAGGTGGTCAAAATTTCCGGAGCCCTCCACTACGGCGTCACTCATAATCAAATGGCGGTTTTAGGACGTTAAACCCCACAAATCAATCAATCAATCAAACAGCCAATTGTACAGACTAAAATTTTTGCGTCGAAGGTCTCTAAGAAAGACTAACGTCTTACAAAAAATGCAATTCAAGGAAGTTCTTTCATTCTTTGCAGGCATCTTACGTGTCAGTGGACTGAACGAGAAGCTGGAAAGTTATCCCAGGGCTACTCGTATGAGATATATGGTGATCCTGCATGCCCACTACGGCCTTTACTAATGAGGCTTTATGCTGGTGCCATCCTCACACGACCAAAAGCACTTTTCAGTAGGCACATGAGCACTGTTTGTCGGGTGGTCAAGTGGGGATTTGAAAAGACTGTGGCTGAGTTCGCTTTTTTAGATTTCAAAAAGGCTAAAAAACTCCTGCTGCAGAACGTTGGCCAAACGTATCGTGCTGGCGCTTTACTCGCAAATCGTCACTTATGTCTGCATAGAAGTCAGACAGGAATGTTTTTTTGGCCTCCGAGCATCTCACCTGCAGGAATAATTGAGGTGTGACTAAGTATGTATTGATTGATATGTGGAGTTTAACGTCTCAATACCACCATATTGTCACGAGTAAAATAAGCCTACAGCCAGGAGTTCACCTGAACAAGGGCAACGAAAATGTTCTCTTCTTATTCCCAAACCCAAACGCGTATGAGCCACAGCGGCTCGTTCATCAATGGTGGCATTACCCCCTCTCCCAAGTAGTATCGTCTCGATGCTGTACATGAAGGCAAAAAAAGAAAATGAGACGAAAGTTACCATGCAAGCAAAATAAACTGCGTAAAGTGGAATAACGTAGTTGGTTGTGCAGTCAAGAGTAAAATGAGAAATAAAAAATAGAAAAGAGTGTAAGGAAAAGACGAAACTAAAAGAAAGATGCGAAGTTACCAACGTGGTCAGTCACTCACTGGTAATTCTCAGCACGAAAAGTATGGTGTGAGCTGTGAAACGTGAATGGCTTCAGTTTGCGGGGTGGAACGGGAGCGTCTCGACGTGTCTTCTGGGAGAGCCTCGTAAGTGACGTCGCCGAGATGTCGTACGACCTTGTAAGAGCCGAAGTAGCAGCGACAAAGCTTTTCTGAACGGCAACGCTGTCAGATAGGGGTCCACACTCAGACTTCATCACCAGGCTTGAAAATAACTTCACGGTGACGAAGATTGTAGAGGCGCGCGTGTGCGATTTGGTGATGTTGAATACTGTGACGAGCAAGTTGGCGGACCTCTTCTGCGCACTGCGCGAATTTGGCGGCATACTCCTGTGGTATACTCCTGAGTTGTCGGGCAGGAGCATGGCGTCGAGCATCGTCATGACCTCGCGACCGCGGACTAAGCGAAAAGGTGTGCAACCGCTACTTTCTTGAAGAGCAGTGTTATACGCAAAAGTTATGTAAGGAAGTATTGCGTCTAAATTTTTGTGATTGATGTGCACATACATTGACGGCATGTCAGCAATTGTGTTATTGAGTCGTTCAGTCAGCGCGTTTGCTTGCGGGTGGTAAGCCGTAGTTTTACGAAGTTCCGTGCCACTTAATCGCAAGACTTCCTGCAGCATCTCTGCGGTGAAAGCTGTCCCACGATCAGTTATGATGACAGCTGGAGCACCGTGACGTAAGAGGATGCTGTTAACGTAAAATTGGACGACGTTTGCTGCATTGGCTTTTGGAAGTGCCTTTGTTTCACAGTAGCGTGTTAAGTAGTCAGTAGCGACAACAATCCACCAGTTTCCAGACGAAGACGTGGGGAATTACCCCAACAAGTCCATGCCTATCTGATGATAGGGCGCCTTTGGTGTGCCTATCGGTTGCAGTAGTCCCGCTGGTCATAAAGGTGGAATCTTACGTCGCTGACAGTCGCGACGTGTGCGAACGTAGTGCTTCACAGTCTTTGTAAGACGTGGCCAGTAGTAGGAGTGTTGATTACATTGCAGCGTGCGCGTATAGCCGAGGTGTCCGGACGATGGCCCATCATGACACGCACGTAAAATATTACCACGAAGCGTAGGTGGCGCAACAAGCAGATGCATAGCTTGCGTAGGATGAAAGTTCTTTTGATAAAGCACTCCATCACGGAAATAAAAGGAGGATAGCAAGCGAGCAAAGCTTCGAGAAGGATGGGAATTGCGTCCTTCCAGGTAGTCAATGAGCGGGATAAGCTCTGAGTTGTGACGCTGTTGCTCAGCCAAACGGGTTGCTGATACGGCAGAAAGAAAAAAGTCGTTGTCTTCAAGGTCAGCGTTGGCATTTTCGACCGGTGCACGTGAGAGACAGTCGACGTTGGTGTGTTTCCGCCCAGATTTGTAGACGATGGTGACATTCAAATTTTGTAGCCGAAGGCTCCATCATGCTAGACGACCTGAGGGATCTTTGAGATTTGGAAGCAAACAAAGGGAATGGTGGTCGCTAACTACCCTGAATGGGTGGCTATACAAGTATGGGCGGAACTTTGTTAGGGCCCAGACAACAGCGAGGCATTCCTTTTCGGTTGCAGAATAGTTTTTATCCGCAGGTGATAACTATCAGCTCGCATAAGCGATCACGCGCTCTACGCCATTATGCCACTGAACTAATACCGCTCCTAGCCCAACGTTGCTGGCATCAGTGTGTAATTCAGTGTCGGCGCTTTCGCCAAAATGGCTCAGTACAGGCGCAGCCTGGAGGAGGTTTTGGAGGGTGTCGAACGCATGGCACTGATCGGGACCCCAAGCAAACGAGACACCGTCTTCTGTAAGCTTGTTGAGGGGTTCAGCAATGCTATAAAAGTTTTTGACAAAGCGCATGTAATACGCACAGAGCCCCAGAAATCGGCGTAGGTCGCGATTATTTGAGAGCACGGGAAAAGTGGCAACGGCCCAGGTTTTCCCCGGTTCTGGGCGGATGCCGGCATGGCTCATAATGTGACGAAGAAACTTCAGTTTTTGATATCGAAAATGACGTTTCTCGGGTTTAAGAGAAAGCCCCGCTGTCCTAATTGCCCGAAGGACTGCCTGCACGCTTTGGACGTGTTGTTCAAACGTGTCTACAAAGATTACGACGTCATCTAGGTAAACAAGTCATGATTGCTATTTGAGCCCCGTGAGAACCGTATCCGTCAATCTTTGGCAAGTAGCTGGCGCAGAGTATAGACCGAAAAGCAACACTTTAAACTCGTGCAGGCCGTCGGGAGTAATAAACGCCGTCTTTTCGTGGTCGCGCTCATCCACTGCGATTTGCCTGTAGCCGCTATACAAATCCATGAAGGAAAACTATTTAGCATTGCATCTACGGTCCAACGAGTCATCTATCCGGGGTAGAAGATAAACGTCCTTTTTTGTGACCTTGTTCAGTTTACGGTAATCAACGCAAAAACACAACGTGCCCTCCTTCTTCTTTACTAGCACAACTGGCGAAGCCCAGGGACTGGTCGAAGGCTGGATGACGTAGTCCTGAAGCATCCGCTGGACTTGGTCACGTATAGCGTCTTGCTCTTTTTGCCACAACCTGTAGGCATGTTGTGGATGGGTCTCTTGGTGGCTTCCGTGATGATACGATGTTGAGCAAGTGCCGTCTGTTTAACCTTCGACGTAGTGGCAAAGCAGTTTCGAAATGCGCCGAGTATACGCAAAAGGCTCTCTCTTTGAGCCGAAGGTAGTCTCTCGTTTACGTCGAGAGTGCTTGCGAGGGCCTCGTCAGTATGGCCATTTGATAAAAGTGAAGCTAGCTGGGACGAACCATCGGCATCGGCAAGTTCTTCACAATATGCAATGGCAGTGTGTCTCGTTACGTGGCGATATTCGTCACTGAAGTTCGTGACCAGCAGGTCAACATTCCTGTTGCTAGGCTGAATCATTCCTCGGGCAACACAGATTTGTCGTGAAATAAGGAGAGACAAATTGGCCTCTGCAATTACCACGTCAGACACGTCCTGTCCCAATTCTATTTTGACAAAGAGACTGCTTCGAGGTGGGAGTCAGAGAATCGTCGGTAACACGGAGCGCTCTTATCCGGAATTGCGTACTGTCAGTCGCAGCGCTAAAAGGATCTTCGAACGACACAAGTAATTCACGGAGGTCGATAACAGCGCCGTATTCACGAGGTAAGTTCATTCGTAGAATGACTGGCCGAGAGCACACGCGCAATACGAGGAAGGAGCCCGCAAGTGTCGACGTACGTATTCGAACGCGTGCCATGCACATACCAGTAGGCATCACCAGATGGCCACCTGCCATGAGCAACTGGGGTCCTTGCCACGGTGTGGTAACTTTTCTTATTTCAGCTGCCATTGTGGCGCTCATCATGGAATAGTAGGCACCAGTGTCGACGAGGGCGTTGACAGTATGATTGACGACGAAGACGGCGATTTAGGTACAAAAATATTTTTTCTGTCGGAGAACACTGCAAAACCGGAATGGTACTAGTCCGGTCCTTCCGTCGGAGGGTTTCTTACAGTTTGCCGGGCTGCGACTTTACCCCCAGAAGTCACCGTTTATAGTTTCCCCTACGGGGGCTTGGTGACCGGCTCCTGAAAGGAGTGGAAGACCATAAGGGCAAACTGGGTGACGTAAACTGGCGAGGCGATGGTCATCTCGACTGGTGGTGCTGAATAGTCGAGGGAGTTCGCTGGCCCGTGAGATAGGTTTCGATTTCGCGGGGGTGCTCACCGTAACACGGGCATCGAGAATCAGGGTGCAAGCCGCGGAGACTTAGTTGCTGGTATTGACAGTGCAGGTATACGTGACCCGCTTAGCCACAGTGATAGCAGAGCGGACAGTTATCCAAGGTGCGCTACGTGCTTGCCTTGCCAACACTTTTTCTTGAGGCAGACGGCAGATAGGTGGGTGTACTCGGAAACCTTCAGCCGAGCGGCGGGCTCAAAGCAGTGTCGTGGAATGGTTGAATCGCCTGGTATTTCGTCCGCATAGCAGGATCTTTAGCCAGTGGCGCTGGGGATCGCAATGCCGCTGCGTAAGTCAGGACTGAGGCCTCGGAAATTGGTGATGAGATTGGGGCCAAGGGTGTGACGGTCTGCCGGACTTCTTGTCTGATTACATCCGCGAGGGTTGACACAGGTGAATGGGATCCCACTGCATGAAGCTGTCGTAATTAGTTTCGAACGATACTTCGAATTAAGTCTGCGAGGGCCTGTCTCTCACTGTCAGAGCCGATAGAGCATGCTGTGGCCGGGATCTGGCTTTCGCATTGTGATGACCGCTGCTGCAGGGTACGTTACATCCTGGTTGCCTCACTGATGAACTGGGCGACTGTCGTCGGTTGATTGCGTACGAGCCCAGCGAAAAGATGTTCTTTTACTCCGCTCATCAAACGCCACACCTTCTTTTCCTCCGGCATGGCAGGGTCCACGCGCTTGAAGAGCCGAAGCATGTCTTCGACAAACAAGGATACTCGTTCGTTCGGCCGCTGGTTTCTGCCTGATAAGGCTTTTTCAACCCTCTCCTTCCTCTTGGTGTTGCGATAGGCGTCACGGAGCTGTCGCCTGAACCCTTGCCAGGTTGCAAAGGAGCCCTCGTGGTTCTCGTGCCACATCTTCGCAGAATCCTCCAAGTAGAAGTAAACTCGCCGCAGCTTGCGAACATCGTCCAATCCGTTGATCAGTGCAACCCGATCAAAGTCGTCGAGCCAGTCATCAGCATCCTCGAAGATGTCTCCATAGAGCGACTTTGGTGTCTGTAGTGCATAAAAAACATGCGCGAGAAGACAACCATGGGCATCGCTGGTTTTGACCGCTTGGCTTGTCATCGTGGTTGCCATCTTTCTATGTGCCGATGCCAAGGGACCAAATTCAAAAGGTAACCCACGCTTGCGGCGGCTGCTTCTTGCTCAGGGAGATGTAGCTGTCTCCAAGATGGCTGACACAGCCGAAGTACACGTATCCAGCATTTCTACCAGTAATGTAACGAGTAAAACAAGACCTACACCCAGGAGTTCACCTGAACCAGAGCAACGAAAATGTTCTCTTCTTCTTCCCAGCCCCAAAACGCGTATGAACCACAGTGGCTCGTTCAGCAATGGTGGCAATATAATTATGGGAGACGCCGAATAAGTGTGTAGACAATTTATTGTATTAATATTGATACCTGGTCTTCCATCTTCCTGATTCTTCAGGATTATAGTATGCTGTAGAGGAGGGCTCTGCGAATTTTCGCCACAACGGCGTTCCTTAACGTGCACCGACACTGGGCCTCTGAATTTTCGCATCGATTGGAAAGTGATCACCGCAGTGGAGATCAAGGCTGCTACGTTCGGTTCGGCAACCATGCACTGTGATCGCTGCTTCAACATTTAGAACAGTTCAGCTGCTCTGTTGTGCAGTACCTAGCAGCAATTTTTGTGCGTCCGACGATCAACAGACAGCGGCCAGAAGTGAGACTGGTGGGGAGAATTTTCTCAGTAGTGTGTGTTCTTGCGTTTCACTATTAGATTGCATGTATCTCAGTGTGAGTTCGACAGATGGTGTGTATCGCGTGCGACAAACTTGCGTACATATTCTCTTTTGTGCGGAAATTTTTCTCAACTGATGGAAAATATTTTTATTCTTCCAAGCCATCTGGTGATCGTAGTGTACCGGATTTACGACAGATGCACAGCTTAGCTTGTTTTTTACTTCTATTACATCAGCATGTTATATGTCTCTCCTAGAGAGTTTCATCTTAATTTTTTTTTCATAAAGTGTTACTCGAATTCGAGGAATCGGCTTCTTAATTATTCAATATTTGATGTTCTAGAGTGTATGAAGCAAGGCTCGTCAGTATTGTAACGGGGAGTATTTATAACTTAACGCCGGTTGGGCTACGCACACTGTGCTAGGAAGCAGGACAACGGGGCAGTCCAGACACTGCCCCACAACAACATCGTCGTCTTCGTTCCTTCTGCGTCATTACTGCACCTGTGCCTGATGTGCCTTTCTATACCCGCGACATTACCACGGGCGGCAAATAACTGTCCCGGTGCCTGCTGTTATTAGACGGACGGGTCACTGTGATATGGCTTCAGGCGAGAAACATGACTAATGTCACTTCTGGATGTAACACTGGAGTTCGTAGTAGGAGAAGTTTCATTGGTTACAGGTGTAACTTGGCGCAGAGCTTGGTAAGGCCCAACGTATTGCGATAAAAGTTTCTCGCACAGGTTGACATAACGGAATGGCAGCAACTGTAGCACGAGAGAGCCTGGAGAAAAATCGACATCCCTATGTCGGCTGTCGTTGAGCAATTTTTGTGCTCTCCGGGACAATGAGAACTTGGAGCGGGCAACTGTACGTGTGATCAGAGCATGCGTACGAAGTGGTGGACGGAAGGTCATGCGCAAGCAGGGTGTCAAAAGATACTAAGGGATCACGTCCATAGAGAAGATAAAGTGTTGAGTAGCCAGAAGCTTGATGACGCGACGAGTTGTAGACGAAGGTTACGAATGGAAGGGCAATGTCCCAATTGGTGTAGTCGTCACAAACATACATAGCAAGTATGTCCATCAGTGTGCGGTTGAGGCGTTCAGTAAGTTCATTAGTTTGAAGATAGTAAGTTGTCGTAAAGTTATGCCGGGTAGCACAAGATTTATGGAGGTCTTCAAACACACGAGACAAGAAGCAGCGGCCATGGTTCGTGAGTAGGTGAGAAGGAGCACCATGCTGAAGGATGATGTCATAGAGTAGGAAATCTGCGACGTCCGTCGCGCAGCTAGCCGGTAGCGCTCGAGTAATTGCATACCGAGTGACACAATTAGTACCTACTGCTCTCCATTTGTTTCACATTGCCGATGTTGGGAAAGGACGTAACAAATCCAAACCCGCACGATGTAACGGCTCGAATGGGACTTCCACAGGTTGAAGGTTACCGGCAGGGAGAGACGAAAGGCTTCTTCCGACGCTGGCACAG
This sequence comes from Rhipicephalus microplus, assembly GCF_043290135.1. Taxonomy (NCBI): domain Eukaryota; kingdom Metazoa; phylum Arthropoda; class Arachnida; order Ixodida; family Ixodidae; genus Rhipicephalus; species Rhipicephalus microplus. The sequence continues at coordinate 60,480,911 of NC_134700.1, read as the reverse complement.
GTCCCATTCTGCAACGTAGCGGCGAACCGGACAATAAAGGCCCTTCCAGAATACCCGTCGGTGGACGCGGTCATGGGGCCTGGAAACACCTAAATGTCCGAAAGTTGGGGCGTTGTGAAGTTCTTGCTAGATGTTCTTGCGCAGATGACGTGGGACGACGAGCAAAATTTCAGCGCCATCAGGCTGTAAGTTGTGGTTTTACAAAACGTTGTCTTGAAGGAAAAATGAGCTCAGTTAAGGGTCTTTATGGCCAAATTGAAGACGGTCAATCATTGATAGCAGCGATGGATTTTGGCGTTGTTCGTCGGCTATATGCAGAAACTCTGGTATAGCTAGGATGTTGGCATGAGCCTCCAACTCACAAGAGTCGGGTGGATCAACAGGGTGTCGAGATAAGCAGTCGGCATCGCTGTGAAGCTTGCCAGACTTGTACACTACAGAGAACGTGTACTCTTTCAATTCCAACGCCCATCGCCCGAGTCTTCCTGTGGGATCCTTAAGGGTTGACAGTCAGCAGAGCACATGGTGGTCTGTGATAACTGCGAACGTGCGTTCATATAGGTACGGACGAAATTTTGCGATAGCCCAGATCAGAGCCACGCACTCTTGCTTAGTAATTAAATAGTTCCTTTCCGACTGAGAAAGTTGGCGGCTAGCGTACGCTTTGACACGGTTTGTGCCGTTCTGCATTTGTGCGAGTATTGCCCCTATGCCATGGCCACTTGCGTCAGTGCGAAGCTCCATTTGAGCGGCTGGGTCAAAATGAGCCAACACAGGTGGTGATGTGAGCGCAGAAATCAATTACGCAAAAGAATGTTCTTCGTATTCGCACTAGGAAAAAGCCACGTTCTTTTTGAGGAGATCCGTGAGGGGCCGAGCGATTTCCGCGAAGTTGCTGACAAAACGGCGGAAATATGAACAAAGTCCCAAAAAGCTGCGGAGTTCCTGCGTCGAATGTGGGACCGGAAATTTTATCAGGATTTATGAGCGGACTTTATAAGCGGACTTTATGAGGGTTGGGTCATACACCAGTAGCGTCAACAAGGTGGCCAAGTAGCTTTATTTGATGGTGCCCAAAGGTGCACTTAGACGCGTTAAGCTGGAGGCCAGCACAGCAAAAAAACGTCAAGAATGGCCGACAGACGTAGAAGATGGCCTTGAAAGATTGGCGAGAAAACGATCACTTTGTCTAGATAGCACAGGCAAGTCGAACATTCAAAACCGCAAAGGAGTCCAACGGGTACTCAAAAGTTGCTGGCGAATGCACAACCCAAAAGGTATGACTTTAAATAATAAATCCCGTCGGGTGTTATGAATGCCGTCTTTTAGTGGTCGCGGTCATCGACTGAAATTCGCCAATATCCAGATCGTAGGTCCAGGGAAGAGAAATTTTTGGCACCAGTAAGGCAGTTAAATGCATTATCAATTCGAGGTAGAGGATAGACATAGTTTTTGGTTATTTGATTGAGATGCCGATAGTGGATGCAGAACCGCCAGGTGTTGTCCTTCTATTTAACAAACACAACAGGTGATGCCCAAGGACAGCTTGAAAGCGCTGTGATGTCTAAGTCGAGCATTTTCTCTACCTCCTTCTGGACTATTTGGCGCTCTGAATGAGACACATGGTAAGGACGCTAATGAAGGGCACTGGCGTCGCCAGTCTCCTTACGGTGGGCTACGACGCTCGTGCGGCCCAAGCAACGGTCATCGATACCAAAAATTCGAGGTAAGAAAGAAGATCTTGGCGCGCTTCAACTTGTGACGGCGACAGGTTGTTTGATATCATTTCGTCTAGAAAAGCTCTATTCTGTGCGGCTGCGACAGGTTCGGCTATGGTCTTGATGTCAGGAGTGAAAGATGAAATTGTACATTGCTCCAGAGTGGGGGCAATACCTTAAGGAATGACCTGGGTCGACACGGAAGAGTTGATGACAGTGAGAAGCGTCTTGTTGTCGCCAATCCTCACTATAGTATGAGGAAGTATGATGTTCCGGAAAAGGGTCAGGTCAATGAGTGGAGCTGTCAAGTAGTCGCCATCAGGAACAGGTGGGAACGGTATATAGAAAGGTACACAGTGGCCTGAGGTGGTAATCGTGAACACTCCACAGACCGTAACTGTGTGCGAGCTGCAGAAGGGACATCAGAGCACAAAGGCGACTCTAGCTGTAAAGTGCCGGTTGAACAATCGATGAGGGCTGTATGCCCAGTCAATAAGTCAATTCCGAGAATCACGTCGTGTGGGTAAGCGTTTAGAACAGCGAGGAGGACTGAAGTGTGAAGGCCGGCAACAGTGACGTGGGCAGTGCACATACCAGCAACTGACGTTCGGCTGTCGTCGGCTACCCGCACAGCCGAAGACATAGCTAAAGTATGTAACGGGGAGTATTTAATAGGTTAACGCTGGTTGGGGTAACGCTGCGCACAGTGTGCAAGGACTCAAGACAACAGGGCAGTCGAGACTCAGCCCCACAACAACACCGTCGTCTTCATTCCTTCTGCGTCATTTCTGCACCAGTGCCTGAGGTATCTTTTTATACCCGTGATACTATGGTTGGTGCAGGGCCAGCAGTTTGTGGCACATATTCAGAAAGCATCTACACATCTAAAGCGTCGCTTTATGAAGCAGTGATGGAAGTGTTGCTTCAATTGCTCCAAAAAAGAAAGGTTGCTCCGCGCTGCTCCAAACAGTCATTTTTGTTAGCAATTGCTCGAAAGCTGCTCCGAAATGATACTGAGTGAGTGAGAGGGTACGAAATTGTACTCTTTGAACAACTTATAAGCACTTAGAAAGAATCAGTGTACTTTCACCTCAGCATTCTACTAGTGTGCAGCATTATCAGATGTCTTCCTGTTTGTGCGACAAAATTGTCATATTGGCTTAATAGGACATATGGCTTCTTTCACAGCTAGACTCGCAGGCTAATGTAATGAAGTGTGAAAATGAGCCGGATTGCTTTTCTATCAAGCCTATTATCTACTGCTCGTTTGGCAACACTTGCATGAGACTGTGATCACTTCTTAAGTGTGGCACTCAGCTTTTACAGTTTAATTTGATTTTTGCCCTGAATACTACTATTTCAAATTGTAGCTTATTTGACAGCACATTTTTGACAACCTGCCATTGTTTGCATCAGGAAATTTACTTCTATTGATGTCTGATAAATACATTTCACAGTGAGAATATTTACAAGAATATTGAACAATGCTCTGAACTCCAATTATTGCGAGGCAAATTTATTTCTGCTCCTCAGACACTACTATCTGCCGTAAACTAGCAGTGTGGTGGTTTCGGCTAGTTTGTACGACATGATGATACGTATAGCACAAAATCAGAACGATGACAAAGGTCTCCTTTGTGTCCTTTTGCCGTTGTTATGTTCTCGCGTTATACCTATCTTCGTGTAAACTAGCATTTTTCTGCTCTGAAAACTTTTATGGCTGCTCAAAAAAGTAAGATCACTTCCATCACTCATGAACTGAATACGTTTTGATATTTTGATAAATAAGGTTATTCTTAAAGCTGAGAATAGTCCTTCAGTCTGTTGAAATTAGTAATTGTTCATTGGTAACATCTAAAAGCAACTGCAACATTGCATTTGCCCCTAACCTACACTTACATGTAAAAGATTGAAGTGATGAATGCAACAACTGTGCGAGCAGGCCTAGTTGCAAGGAGCCCTCTAAAGCTCCTACTCTGGGTTTGTTGTGCAAATGAGATTGGGTTAATGTCTCCCCAAAAGCAACGAACTGAAAAGGAGTGTAGTGAAGGAGCAAACCTTGCAATACAAAGTCTACTGAGACAGCCTACCTTAGGTTAAACATGACCTTTGCCAGAGGGACAAGTAGATCATCCCCAAAAGTTTGGGATAGGGGTTTTCACATTTGATGCAGTTCAACGAAACATTGTCTCTCCATTTGATATATTTGCACGTAATTAAAATGTGCAGTACTGCCTGGATTATGACACCTATTTTTCTAGTACAAACACAAGAGCAACCACAATATCGTAGTGTTCCTAGAATATTTTAGTGCAAGACAAGACAAGAACGAGATATATAGATATTGTAACGAGGAGAAATGAGACAAAGAGACAACGCCTTTGCTGCAGGCCGGCTGTTCTTTATCTGCCTCCTCTTCGTCGTCTTCCTTCTCTTCCAGGTATGCGCCGAGCACGATCGCCGCTTTGTCATCATTACACTCGGCCACGCTGCAGCTGGTCTACTCCTGTAAGAAAAACACAAACCAATGTCACGTTTGCCGCCGTATGCAGTTCTTCATCCGCGACACATGCACCGCAAAGTTATTCCGTTTTCTCTTGTCTCTGCGCGTATCAGAAGCTGTGGATCGTACTCGCCAAGTGTTATCTCCCAAGCGCTCAGAAATAATGTAAGGGCCGTCGTACTTTGGGTGCAGTTTGTTTGAAGACGATGGCGCACCTCGCTGTAGCCACACCTCATCACCTACACTGTATTTCGGCGCGGGACGGTGGCGTCGGTCGTAGTATCGCTTTTGTGCCTGTTGAGCATGCACAATCCTCCTACGCGCCTCCACACGGATATCGCGACAAAGTCTCTGGCGTGCAGCGGAACGCCCTACTTTAACGGGAGTGTCCAAACCGAACGTAGCATTCAGTTGCGGGAGCTGACCATAGACAATCTCGTAGGGGCAAATTCCTGTGGAGCTGTGTGCCGCCGTGTTCACTGCGTACGCAGCTGCTTGGAGATGATCATCCCAGTCGGCCTCACCTCGTTTGTGATTCTTACAGTACGGTGCGAGTCTAGCCTGGATAGTCTGGTTCGACCTTTCGGTCAGTCCGTTCGCCTGCGGATGGTATGCCGACGCGAAGTGATGGTCCACTCCAGCTTGTTGTAGGTAAGTGCGGAGCTCGCGACTGCGAAAGGTGGTCGACCGGTCGGAGATCAACTTGTTAGGAAGACCGTGTCGCCATTCGAAGCGATCTTTCAGGAATCGGATGACATGGCTAGCAGCAAGCGAAGGCACGGCCGCGACCTCTACGAACTTGGACAAGTAGTCCACAGCGAGTATAATGTAACGATTGCCCGCTGTCGTCATTGGAAGAGGCCCGATGTGATCTATGCCCAACGTGTGGAAAATTGTCTCTGGAGGCTTGATCGGCGTAAGAAGTCCATGTCGAGCTCCAGGACGTCGTTTGTGTTGCTGACAAATCTCGCAACTGGCAACGTATGAACGCACGCTTTTATCCATTTTCGGCCACCAAAAACGTTCTTGTGCCTTGCGTAAGGTGGCTCTGTAGCCAACATGGCCTCCCTCGGGAGTGTCATGGATGGCGCGTAGTACGCTCGATCTTAAGGTGTCAGGAATGACCAGGAGATGACACTCGGTGCTTTTATCGGCCCAGTGACGCCGATACAGCGTTCCATTACGTAAGACAAACTTGGCATTGCGTCCCGCATCGCCAATGGAGTCTATAACGGATGCGAGTCTTCCATCGGCTTGCTGAGCCTTGGTCACGTCCTGTTGAGAAAACAGGATCCAGGTTTCTCGATTTCGTGTGGAGAACTCCTCGATCGGATTTCGCGATAAAGCGTCCGCAAGCTGATTTTGTGCTCCAGCACGGTGACGGATGTCGTACGTATAGTCTTGGAGCCGAACAATCCATCGGGCAAACTTGTGCTTGAGGTGCTGCTTCTGGAACATCCACGCAATCGCGGAGTTGTCTGTTACTACCGTGAAGTGTCGGCCAAACAAGTAGTGGCGGAACTTTTCATCCACACTCCATACTACAGCCAAACACTCCAGTTCATTCGAATGATAATGCCGTTCTGCGTCCGATAGTTTACGACTGGCGTAGCAGATGACGTGCCCACGCCCACTCGAGTCACGTTGAAGTAAAACCGCCCCCAGGCCAATCTGACTCGCATCAGTATGGACTTCTGTCATCCAATCTTCATTAAAGTGGCAGAGCACCGGGCTATGTGTAAGCTGGTGTTTGAGGGTTTGGAAGGCGTTATCCTGCAAAGGACCCCACTGAAATTGGGCGTTTTTCTTCAGTAAGTCCGTGAGTGGAGCAGCAGTTGACGCAAAGCTCGGTACAAACTTGCGCAAGTATGACGCCATTCCTAGGAATACCTGGAGCTGTTTTATAGATGTTGGTGCAGGGTATTTGGCAACGGCGTCTATGCGTTCAGGCAAGGGTCGTACGCCATTATGAGATATCTGATAACCAAGATAAGATATTGTCGTCAACCCAAACTGGCACTTCTCGCGGTTAAGTCGAAAGCCGGTGTTGTATAGCCTCTGCAGAACCGTGTCGAGATTTTGTAGATGTTGTTTTTCTGTTTCCCCGATGACTAGAACGTCATCGAGGTACACGACGCAGGCACGGTCTATCAGTGTGCCTAACACTGTGTTCATGGCACGCTGAAAGGTGCTTGGAGCAGTTCGCAGACCGAACGGCATCCGATTAAACTCGTACAAGCCAGATGGTGTTCGGAAGGCCGTCTTAAACTTATCTTCTTCAGCCACGTTGATCTGCCAATACCCTGCTTTTAAATCTAGCGACGAAAAGAACCTCGCTTTTCGTACGGCGTCAATAGCGTCGTCAATGCGTGGCAGCGGGTACGAGTCTGGTATGGTGTGCTTGTTCAGCTCTCGGTAGTCAACACAGAATCGGAGATTGCCGTCCTTTTTACGGACTAGGACAACAGGTGCTGCCCACGGGCTAGAAGATGGCCTGATTATGCTTGCGGCAAGCATTTCTTGCACCTGCTGGTCAATTAATATCCGCTCTCGTTCGGCATATCTACGTAACGGTATGGACACCGGCGGATGATTGTCGGTAGTAATATGGTGCACTAGCACGCTAGTTCCGGGAAGCTGAGTAGTAGTATCAGCGAAGAGCGATGCGTGCCTCTCGAGTATTGCGGGAAGTGTAAGTGGCGTCGTCAGCTCACCTTGGGATTGCGCCGGAGGCACACTTGGAGCCACAGGATGGAGGTTGACGGTACTTCCTTCCACCGTGAGACGCACTTCCCCGGAGAGCAGGTAGTCGGCCCCTAAAACCATGTCTGTGGGCAGGTCGTCGAAGACGGGCACCGAGGACAAAAACTTGCTGCCGGCCTCGGTGTTGAGTTGCAGGTTTAGGGCACCGACCGGTAGTACGTCGCCACCGAGACCCCGCAGTGGTGGCTCAGTCCAAGGCTGGAGAGGTTCGGAGGCGTGGCGGCGAAGCAACGCCGTACGTTGAGCTCCGGTATCAACGAGAGCTGTCAGTTCTCCGATGCCGTCGACGCGGACCTTGAGGGTTGGAAGTGGGCGTGATTGATATTGCATCGCTTGAGGTTGGCTTTGTGGGCAGCTTTTATACCCATGCCCGATGCGGCCACACGTGTAGCATCCGCGTCTCGGTGAAGCTGGCTCCTTTGGGCCAACTTCAGCCGCCCGGCGATGAGACGTGTCCTGCAACTCCATTGCCTGGCGTACGAAAGTGGAGATGTGGACTGGGTGGTTGTAGGCGGACAAGACGGCTGCGTGCGTCGAGTCATGGATCCCGTCGATGATGTACTGCCTGGCTGCGGAGGAGGTCCACTGTATATCGCAAGCTTGTAAAAGGTCCAGCTTGTCGTAGATGTAAGTCGCGACGTCCTCTGTTGCACCTTGCCGGCGTGACCGCATGGTCATGAAACGGTCGTCGTAAGCGCTCGGAAGCGGCGCAAACGCGGATATCAGGGCCGCGCTCCATGTTTGCCATGTAGCGTATGTACTGCCTTGGAAACGATGCCACGCTTGGGCAGATCCTCGCAAACGTCCTTCAGCGACCGACTTCTTAATCGTGTCGCTCCACGAGTATTTAAGGGCAACCGAGTTTATCACGCTTACCCAGTTGGTAGGGTCATCCTTGAATCCCTGAAAATATGGAATTTCGTTCTCGTTGAACGATCCAAAAGAGGCGCAGCCAAACCCGGATGTCTTGAGCTCTTGGGCGAACAGAGAGAAGCCTCGAGAAATGGCCTCGCTGCAGTCATGATGCGGTGCCGCCGTGGAGGCTTGGACGCCGTCCGTGATCGGTGGGGAGTTCGAGAGCACTCGTCCACTTCGAAGTGTAGTGGACGCAGGGATATCGGGGTCAGTAGTTCGCGACTGCGCCATTGTAACGAGGAGAAATGAGACAAAGAGACAACGCCTTTGCTGCAGGCCGGCTGTTCTTTATCTGCCTCCTCTTCGTCGTCTTCCTTCTCTTCCAGGTATGCGCCGAGCACGATCGCCGCTTTGTCATCATTACAATATATATAAACTTTATTTGAGGCTATCCAGCAAATATTTAAAAAAACACATGTACAGAAAGTCAAATGCATTGTCGTAGACTTGATGATATTTCAGGAATTCTTATCAAGAAAGTCAGTTTCTGCCATCCAAAGCTGCACCAATGTATCAGATGCGCATCCCCTCTTTCCCTATAGGGTACACCTAAAGTATTTGTGCACCATCTTGTACCTACTTCTGCCCAGAATCTTTGAGTTTTTTCTCACATGTGCCAGAACTTGCATATTACTACATGTATGTAATAGGTTAGGAGCAAGGGTGGCTCATACCCTGAAAAAAAGATCGCGTGTGTCTTCTTCGCTCGAGACCCAGCCGCGACGGACGCACTTTTCAAAAGCTGGCTACATCATGACTAATTAAAAGCCCCTTTGAACTTCTGGAGTCTCGGGACAAACTGGTGGAGCTGCTGGGTAGCCTTCACGGATGTGGCAACCCCTTTAGGGAGTCGCCATACGAGTTCAGTCCGGGTTAACACCCCAGTGCATTGAACCAGCCGCTAAATCGGGGGTTTGCTTCCGCAAGTCAGTGACACGGATCCCACCACTTCAACAGGTATGACGAGTGGTTCTTCAACCGACACGGGAACAGCGATTCTTAACCGGCCTACGTTGGAGAACCCCCAGGTGCCGACGACGTTCCGGAGAGCAAAGCACGAAGACTTCGAAGAATTGGCTGATTTCAAGCACGTAGCCGCCTTAAATCAATGAGATGACGCAGCCAAACTGGGACATGGGACAAACTGGGATACTTCTACCTGGAGGACGGGGCATGTACGTGGTAACAGAATCGCGAGGTGCACCTGACATCGTGACACCAGTTCCGTCGTAGGCTTCTGGAGGTCTACACAAGCGCTAATCGTCAAGAACGAGCGGAATGAGTGATTCAGGCCCAGGTCAAGTTCGGAAGTGAAATGATTTTCACCTACGTGGAAGACATGACACGCCTGTTCCGACGAGCTGACACAACAATGCCGGAGGATAAGAAATTGCGCCATCTGAAGCGTGGTGTTAAAGAGGAGCTCTTTGCTGGCCTCCAGCGAAGCCTTCTTAAGACCGTCACGGAGTTCTTGACAGAGGCTGTGATTATTGAAAATATGCTGCAGCAACGTTCCAGCATGGGTGACAGACAAATAAATGGCATGTGCGCTGCGGACATTCTCGCCACAACTTGAACCAACGACAGCCTACGAGAACTTATTCGTTCCGCGGTTAGCCAAGAGCTGCTGAAGGCCAGCGTGACACCTCATCCCACGTCTGGCTCAATTGCAGTGGCTATCAGAAAATAACTGCACTATGTACTGTAAGGCCCCTCACCTTCTGAAAGCTCCACGCCAGCCCCCACTGAATACCGCCGTGAGACGACCCCTAAAGTGACCTGCGGCCTCTCCGTCATTGTTCGTTCACGCTCCTCCCACAGCGTCACTCCTTTCGGCGCAGCCAGCAGAGTACTACGACGATAGGTATGCGTCACCAACATTTGTCTGAGCCGTCCAGTTGGCCATTAATCAGAGCAGCCACTTCATTACATGGATGATAGGTGCACGTCTTCTCGGAAGTGAGATACTTGGAGTAGACCCAACCGCCGGCCTCTCTGCTTTCTCGGCGGTGAAGCAGATCACTTGTACCACCAGTGCCCACACCGCCGCCTTGGGCTTCGCGGCTTCTATACGTACTCACCACCACCCCGGTATGGCCAGTGACCCTGCGACTGCGAAAACTACCTCACTCAGCGCCCTGCACAGCCATCCGCTGGGCGCCAGTCACGTTCACCACCGTCGAGGCGATTTTCATTGTTGCCTCAGCCGTATTCAACCGCACGGTCTCCAACTACCTACCATGAAAACGTAATGAAGCTACTTCTGTGGGCGGGATCGCTGAACATAAAAGTGCCAAAGACTTCCGACCGACTCAAAGACGTAACAATACTGCAGTATACGACCGGCTTTCACTTGATATACAAGTGACGATTGATGGTTACGCGGTTGACGCGTTAGTGGACACTGGCGCAGATTACTCAAAATTGAGTAGGAAACTGGCCTCGCAGCTAAAAAAATACTCACCCCATGGCACAACTTCGAGATCAAGAGCGCTGGCGGCCATGTTGTTACTCCGCTGGGCGCCTGCGCTACTAAAGTTCAGATCCAAGGATATAAGTCCGTCGCTAGCTGGCTTGTCCTACGTGACAGCCTCGGTGACGTTATTCTTGGAGTTGACTTTCTTCAAGAGTGTGGCGCTATTATTGACCTGCAAGAGTGTCGTGTCATGTTTTCAGATGACCAAGCGATTTATGTACAGCATGTAGAACGGCGTATCGACGTACTTCGAGTTTCTGCAGACAGCGTGACGCTTCCTCCTCGAGCAAGTGTCATGGTCGACGTCACATGCTGCTATTTGGGCGATGGCATAGCAGTGGCCAAAACGAACATAAAGCGCCTTCTAAAACAAGACATTTGTGTAGCCAGAAGTCTTATACAGCTTCGTGATGACCAATCGCAGTTGCTTGTTACCAACTCTAGCAAAGAGCACCGACACCTCTTCTGCAGCACTTGAATCGCTTTAGCCAACTAAGTAGAAAAAGTGGCAACTGTTTTGCGTCGGAGCCCACCGACGCCACAGACACGGTATTTGGTAATATCGACATCAATGCTGCGCTGTCGACCAGTAACGAGACTGCACTGCGCATGTTCTTTTGTGAATTCTGGTGATGCTTCGCAAGTTCCTCAAAAGTCCACCAGACATGCGTCACAAAGCACGGAAAAATCACGTACGACGACGCACGCCCGATCAACCAGCATCCTTACCGCGTGTCGATAAAAGAACGCGAAGCGATACGTCAGAAAGTCCAAGAGGTGCTTGAAGACGTTGTCATGAAACCATTCAACAGCCCAGGGTCGTCTGTTTCCGGTTGTCCTGGTCAAAAAGAAAGACGGGACACTATGCTTTTGCGTCGACTTCCGGAAGCTTGACAACGTGGTGAAAAAATACGTGTACCTACTGCCACGTATTGACGACTCGTTGCATAGACTTCGCCATGCCCAGTATTTCTCTTCTCTGGATGTGAAAAATGGGTATTGGCAAATATAGGTAGATGAGCGAGACCGCGAAAAAACAGCCATCACGACTCCAGACGGCCTCTGCCGATTTTTAGTGCCTCTTTTTGGCTTGTTTTCAGCGCTGGCAACGTTCCAGCGAATGATGAACACTATCCTTATAGGGCTGAAGTGGCATACTTGTCTTGTCTACCTTGACGATGTGGTGGTCTTTTCTGCCACGTTAGAGCAGCACCTTCACCACTTGCGCAGTGTGCTAGAGGCTATCCGATCGGCGAACCTCGAACTAAAGCCACAGAAGGGCCACTTCTTTTATGAGGAACTGAAATTTCTTGGATATGTAGTTAGTGCCAAAGGAGTCCATTTCAAGCCAAACAAACTTGCTTATGTTGCCAATTTTCCTGGTCCTGGTAATAAGAAGGCACTCCGGCACTTTTTTGGTTTGTGTGTATACTATCGCAGGTTCTTTGGCGGCTTTACAGGGATTGTGGAATTCCTGGCTCGGCTCGCAAGGGACAAGTCCCCGCTTGTGTGGGAAAACAAGAACAAGCAGTGTTTGCTGAACTGCGACAGCGCATGCAGTCAGTGCCCGTTCTCGCTCATTTCGACGATGATGCTGACACGGAGGTGCATACTGACGCCACCAACGTTGGTCTCGATGCAGTGCTTGTTCAGAGTCAAGACGGCACCGAAAGAGTCATAGCTTACGCGAGCCGCTCCCTCTCCCGGGCCAAGGCGAATTATTGCATAGCATAGGAAGAGTCCCTGGCAGTAATGTGGGCAATCACGAAGTTTTGCCCGCACCTTTATGGTCGTTCCTTTAAGATAGTGACAGACCACCATGCCCTCTGTTGGTTGGCAAACATGCGAGACTCTTAGGCACGACCAGCACTGTGGAGCTTGCGGCTGCAAGAATTTGACGTCACTATTGCTTATAAGTCCGGCCGTAAGCATGAATGCGCTTTCACACTGTCGCGCGCACCGCTTCGTCTCGTCAGTCAGGAAACAGAGGATGACGAAGGCTTCTTGGGAGCTATTAGGTTGTCAGACCTGAGCAGACGGCAGCGTGACAACGAGAAAATTCGACCAATCAGTGATCACATGGAGGGCCACGACACAACCATAACTCGGCTTATCTCCCGCTCGTTGACGTCTTGTAGACCTTGAGGCGGCGTGTTATACAAGAACGCCCGTTTGAACGACCATGCCGACTGCTACGACTGGAGTTTGCAGGCACCGGAGGTCCAGGATGAAGTTGTCGAGGCAGGAGGAAGAGAGACTTGAAGAGGGTTTATTTACATTATATACAAGGATAGCTTTTGCACATGACGAGCTCTTTTTTACGAGGCGAGCTTTCGAATCTGGTGTTCCTCTACATGGCACTTTTTTGAATTAGCCGGGTGGTACATAATAAAGGGTATGTGCTCCCCAGATCTCTAGATCAGGGAGCAGGTGCAGATGGTACTGCCCAATCACGGATCACACACTACTAGCGAGGGGGACGAGCAAGCACGCCCCAGGTGAACCTCTCATATTGACGCGTGACTCTGCAGTCTAAGGTGGCGCCAGCGGTGCTGTTCCTCGTCATGTGTGTGCCGCTGGTCGAGGGGTCCCAAGCTCATGACAGCATACTTCAAAGGGTCTGCCGAACTGCTCGCTTATAGCGGGGCGATTTGTGGCGGCCACCGCGGTCTCTTTCGAGGAAGATGCTGTATTTATTGTCTTCTCTCTAAGGGTTGATGGCCTCGCGGCGACACGACGTCTCAGCCTCCGGCTAGGAGGAACAATGCCTGGCAGTCATAGGTTAGTTACTTGTTTGACGATCTAAACAGCGCCGCTCCGTCGTCAGCACTGGCGCCAGTCACAACAGTTCGTCCGCCGGCGATAGATTAGACCTTAGGTTGACCAGCTGCACAGGTTGCCTGAAGTGTCGTAGTGTGGAGCCGTCTTCCAGGTCACTGCCGATGACGCCCAGCCAAGGACTTTTTCTCGCTCGTTCCTTGTGGCTATCTTCTGGGAAAAGCATTCATACACACCACCACAAGCACGGCAGAGCGCCCTGCCCGCACTGAGACACATTGAGTCCTAACACTTCTCCAAAATAGCCTTCCGTAAGTAGTATCACAAAACGTAAAGCAGCAATTGGAACGTTTCTCTGAGCTTTCGTCAAAACTCCCAATCCGAATACGAGAAATATCTTCCCATTAGACTGATTTCAAGAAAATTACCTGTCAAACGATGCGTTCCCCGTGGCATACCCATGTGCAAGGGTTAGTAATCCGCTGTAAATTAGCAGGCCTCATACACATAAAATAAAGCCTTTTGTTTCACACCATATTTTAGTTCCCAAAACTTCGTGCTGCCAAAGCTAATCATCAGTTCCCTCAGAACCGATGAAGAGACATCTGATATGCTGCACCTGCATCAGGAACATCCACATACGCAAATGCACGTCACAGTGCTCCTCTTTGGATGTACTACTACACGACTTTCCCTTGCAGTTACTACTCTCACAACGCATACACCTGAATTCACCAACTAGTTTTTCTTCCACACCGGACACATGCGAAGAAAACATTATGCTAACAAAAGAAACTTTTGCGTGAACCTTGAAAAACTCTAAAGGAGTATCAACACAGTCAAAAACTCAAAACAAACCTAAGCCGTCAAAAGCAAACTTCAAAACAAAACAAATTCACTACTGAATATTCTCAAAATCCTACGGCTGTCTACTCCCTTTCAGACGAACGCGTGGTGTCGCGTCGTGTGAGTCTTTCCTGGTGAACGGGAAATGGAACAACGGCAAAAACCATTCGCTTCGCCTCCAATTCCCGCAAAGCTCATCGCTGGCAACCAGAGCTCTTACTCTCGCTCAGTTATTATTAGCGAGTCACGGACCTCACACTACCGCGGCCCATCAAACATGCTATCAATAGAGCGACAAAAGGCTGACGGTCCCCTTCCTTCCGTTTGCCTTTTCACCGACCGTGTTTTTTTCCGTTTTGTCCGGTGACTCGGACGCATACAAAGCAACTCCGGCACCGACGACAAAAACCTACTTCTGTAAACCGCCCTCAAATGTTTACCAGCTCTCTTCAAGCAGGCTGTGCTCTTTGTCGTATCCTTTGCTTTACGACGCCACTTCCGTCTACGCTTCTTCTAAGGGTCAAGATCTCTCCTAACATGATCTAACATGATCAACATGACTAACATGATCTTTCTTGGTGTCTATGCATGACCCGCAACGGAAACGCCATACCCTCTTTTTCGTCAGCTGCCGTCACGTTATTCTGAAGAAGCTCATCTCTTAAGCCCTGCGACTCGCTCTAATGCATGTCACTATCCTTCTCATAGATATATTGTAAGACAGTAGCAGCGTTGGAGTCTCGACCGCGTTTATGTAGGCCCAATCGCCTGATCAACTCTTCGAACGAAGACGACGTTTTTTGTGATGATGATTATATACAGACGAAGAAGATGAAGGTCAAGCGTTGTCAATATTGTGCTTACACTAATTTCCCCCTCACGCAGAAGCGGCCAATTAGGCCGCTGTTTATGACGGTGGTGTACGGCGCACGTATGGTTTTAAGCGCGACACGTGAAGAACCTCCGTACCACGAAAATGGCTGTCGGGAGGCACGGCAACAGGGGTTACTCGATAGTTAACAGGAGACGTCTGCTCGACTAGAGCGTAGGAGCCGATGAAACGTGAGTAAAACTTATCACAAAGGCCGGGAACCCGCGTTGAGGTCCACAACAGTACTTCGTCTCCAGTATTGAAGTGAACTACGCGGTGGACGCCATCGTAGCGAGTCTTCCGCTCTTGTTGGCTTGCCTGTGTATTGAGGAGGGCGCTTCGGTGACAATCGGCCAGGTGAGAGATCAAGTGCTCCCTCGATGACGATGACGAGTTCACAGGGTCATCAAAAAAGATGTCGAGCGGAGATGTTGGTTGACGGCCATAAACGAGGAAGAATGGGAAATAGCCCGTGGTGCCCTGCGTAGCGCCATTGTACGCAAAAGTCACGAATGGCAGGATGGTATTCTAGTTGGTGTGGTCGGCGTTGATATACATAGATATCATGTCGGTGAAAGTTTGATGGAAGTGCTCTATGAGGCCGTTAGTCTGGGGATGGTAGCTGGATGTTGTCTTATGAATTGTATAACATGCGTGGAGGACTCGTTCGAGTAGTTTCGAGAGAACGCCTTGCCGCGATCGCTCCATAGGATGCGTGGTGCACCATGTCTTAGAAAGATTGCCTCCAGAAAAAATGTGGCAATGTCTTCTGCTGATCCTGACGAAAGGGCAGCTCTTTCGGCGTACCTTGTTAAGTGATAAACTGCTGAGACAAATCAGCGCTTGCCGCTTGCTGATATTGGTAGCGCTCCGTAGAGCTCAATGCCAATGACATCGAAGGGAGTGTCAGGACACGGAAGAGGTTGTAGAAGACCGCCCGGGGAGGAAGTGGGTCGCTTGTGGCGTTGGCATAGCGAGCATGACGCAACATATTGCGCTACGCAGTTGGAAAGACCAGGCCAGGCGAAACGAGTGCGGATGCGTTCATAGGTTTTTTTGAAAACCGTGATGACCAGCCTTGGGGTCATCGTGAAAAGCCTTCAAAATCTGCGCCCTTAGAGAACGAGGAGCAACAGGAACTCAGTACTGTCTTTCAGGATTAAAGACAAAGCGGTAAAGGATTGAGTTTTCAGTCTTGAAGTTCCGCAGCTGTCGATGGGCGCGAGCGTTGGGAGGACGAGAGGAGCCTTGAAGGCGCTGTATTATAGAGCGACAGTAAGTGCCGCTGCGTTAGTGGGATGCAAACGTGTTGTTGTTGAAGGTAGAAAGAAAATCGACAGCGGCAAGTGAATGAACTGACGGAGGCACTTCGATGGGTTCACTCATAATTGGCGATAGGCCAGGAGTGCCTGATGAGGATTGTAAAGGACAGCGGCTAAGGGCATCGGCATCGTTGTGTTTCTTGCCGGATTGGTAGATAACGTCCAACTCGTATTCTTGGAGACGAAGTATCCAGCGACCGAGACGTCCAGACAAATTCTTCAACGTCGACAGCCAGCACAAAGCGTGGTGGTCAGTTATGACGGTAAACTGGCGGCCGTGAAGATATGGTCGAAACTTCTGGATGGCAGACAACGGCGAGACACTTCTGCTCAGTGATTGTGTGGTTTTTCTCTGCTTCTGTGAGGGTGCAACTTGCGTATGCGATCACACGTTCATCATAACAATCTGTTCGTTGCAGAAGTACAGCGCCGAGTTCGTGTCCGCTGGCATCAGTATGGTGGAGAGTGGGTGCGGCGTTATCGAAATGACAAAGCATTGGCTCAGACGTGAGGGCACGTTTTAAGGGGTCAAAAGCCCTTTGGCATTCGTCCTGCATTATGTATGACTCTCCCGAAAAAAGGAGTTGGTGAAGTGGCGCAGCAATGGTGGTGAAGTCTCGTATAAAACGCCGGAAGTACGACGCAAGGCCAAGAAAGCTTCGGAGCTCTTTGACGCGTTGAGGCACCGGGAAGTGAAGAATGGCGGTGATCTTGTCAGGATCAGGCCGGATTCCATCTTTGCTGACGAGATGTCCGAGTATTTTAATACTTTTGCTAGCAAAGTGGCACTTCTTAGTGTTGAGCTGAAAACCAGCAGCTGCGAGACACATCAGAACTTCATCCAGGCACTGCAAGTGCTGTTCTAATGTTGAAGAAAATATGACAATGTCGTCAACGTAACATAGGCAAGTTTTCCACTTAAGGCCCCGCAATACAGTGTCTATCAGTCGTTCAAACGTTGCTGGCGCATTGCAGAGGCCGAAAGGCATGACGTTAAATTCGTAAAGCCCATCAGGTGTGGCAAACGCAGTTTTTTTCTTGTCATCCTCGTGCATTAGAATTTGCCAATAACTGGAGCATAGGTCAAGGCTCGAAAAATATTCCGCTCCTTGTAAGGAATCTAAGGCATCATCAATGCGAGGCAAGGGATATACGTCTTTTCTGGTTACTTTGTTTATTGCGTGGTAGTCAACGCAGAATCGCACCAAACCGTCTTTTTTTCTTACAAGAATGACAGGTGACGACCAAGGGCTTGAGGAGGGGCGGAGGATGTTTTGCTTGAGCATATCAGCAACGTGCTTGTCGATGATCTCGCGTTCGCTGGAAGAAACACGGTATGGTCGACGACGGACAATAGAAGTTCTGTCGGTGTGTATGCGATGAGCCACCGCAAAAGTCTGACTTAAAGCAGTGGAATGTACGTCGAAAGAAAATTTATGCTTAGACAACAACGCCAGTAGTTCGTCTGCTTGCGGGGGAGAGAGATCCGTGCTGATGGTATTGACGAGAGCCGTAGTGGGTGGAGCATCTGTCGCTATCGAACGTGATTCCACCTGACTGGTATCCGAAGCCCCTACAGAGATAGGTTGTGTGTCCACGCTCGAAACTTCAACAGTGCCCTTGGTCAGCAGAATCGGCTCATTGGTTATATTCAGTACTGCGAGAAATGCGGTGCCATTGGAGAAGCGGACAAGACTCGATGAAAGTGCAATCCCTCTGAATTGACAACGGGCTGATGGACTTAGTAGCACGTCACCATGGTCAATGGAGTCAGACATAACCGTGATAACGTGCTCGTGGTTAGGTGGCACAAAGAAGTCATTGGCTGTTCGTAGCCGGTCACGTGATAATGTCGGGAAATATCATCCGTCTCTCGCTTATGTATGAGTCGCTGTCGACAAGAGATGGAAGCATCAGCATCAGAAAGAAAGTCCCATCCTAAAATAAGCATAAAAGCACAAGAATACAGTACAGCAAATTTAATATGATGCCGGATCCCATCAATGAAAACTCTAACGGTGCACTGTGCTGATGGCCGTATCTGCGAGTCATTTGCGCTACGTAAGAGAGTTCCAGTATAAGGTGCGGCAACCTTACGTAGACGAGTACACAAATCCGCATCAATAACAGAAATAGCAGCCCCCGTGTCCACCAATGCCTGAACTGGTACCCCTTCCACATACACTAATAACAAGTTGGCTGGGTCCTCTGGAGGTCTTGGTGTTTGTTCGAGCGATGCAGCTTTCCCTCCAAAAGCTGCACCAGCTAGTTTTCTGAGTGGTAGTCAAAAGTAGGTACAGCCGGTCTCAGAGGAGATGTTGAGCGTCGTAGAGGTGAATGGGACTGACGGCGTCCAGGATAGCAGGGGCGAGGTGCGGCGAGGGAAGTCGGAGAGAAGGAAAGTGTCGTAGGGCGTCGCTGGTACTGGTTCGGGGATGGCTTCGAATCCCTTTCGTAAACATCATAGCCACGGCGTTCGTCCTGTAGGCGCTTGCGGCAAAATCCTGAAATATGGCCTCGAATGCCACAGTAGTAACATATTGGGCGAGGCGAGCGCCAGGGGGCGTAGCGTGCTGGAGCTGTCACAGGCGCTGGTACTGGCGCTGGGACAGGCAAGTGTGGTGCAAATGCTGCTACGTTGGACTGCGCAGGAACAGTATGCGCGTGCTGAACCAAGGCATGTGGCATGGCAGCGACTTGCGCATACGTCATGGGTGGTGTTGGTGGCGCCGTAGTGTTCGATGGGAGAGCGCCAGCCATGGATGAGAGCTCCTCTTTGATGATGTCGCCCAGACAAGCAATTTGAGAGTGAGGCCGAGGGGCGGGTGCACATGACAACTCTTGCGCTTGAAGTTCCTCGCGAATCAGAGTGCGAATCAGCGCGCGCAAATCTGCATCCGAGGAAGGCCGGCTGTCACTGGCGTCTGGGTAGTCTGGGTGCACTCAAATGGCTTAGAGTTCATCCAGATGCTTACGTGTAGTGATGACGTCCTCAACGGTGGTGAGGTTTTTAACAGCCAGAGCGTTAAACGCGGCATGGCTTATCCCTTTGATGATGTGGCGAACACGATCAGCTTCTGTCATTGCCAAGTTCACGCGGTGGCAAAGGGTAAGGATGTCTTCAATGTACGAAGTGTACGTCTCCCCGGGAAGTGGGGCACGCCCATCGAGCTTTCGTTTCGACACTTTGGAATGGATGTTCGGTTTTCCGAAAATCCTACGGACTTCTTGAGCAAAAGTAGGTCCATCCGGGAAGCTGCTCTCGTGGTTAAAAAACCACGTTTTCGCGACATCGGACAGATAGAAGGTGACATGACAAAGTTTTTAAGGCTCATCTCATAGGTTATAAACACTGGTCATGTCGTATTCTTTTAGCCATACCTAGACGTCGTCGCGCGGAACACCACAGAAGATGGGTGGGTCGCGCTGCCGGGCGTTGACGATCCACGCAGGAAGGGTTTGTTGGACAGGGATGCTGGATGTTCCGGGCAGCGGTTCTTGAGCCATGACAGCGGACGGGGGAAGCAAGCGGCGACACAAACGAAGCTCCAGGGGAACGTGACGTCGGAGAGGACTTGGGGATCAAAGCACCTTCACCACTCTGTGAGACAGTAGCAGCGTTGGAGTCTCAACGGCGTTTATTAGGCCGAATCGCGTGATCAACCCTTCGAAGGAGGACGACGTTTTTCGTGATGATGATTATTTACAGATGAAGAAGATTAAGGTCAAGCATTGTCAATGTTGTGCTTAGAATATATGCAACGCATATAGGCTACCGAAACGACATAGCGCTAGCAAAAACAAAGTTCAAAACTAGGTATGTACAAAATAACTAAAGGAAACAAACAAAGCATTCCTTTTAACAGTCCTGGGTCAATATTTCTGAGAAGCTAACAACTGTTCTCAAAAACCTTGAGTCGAACTCGTGGCGGTCGCGCCCGGAACGATCTTCTCGACAAATGGGGTGTACAACACACGTATAAGTGAATCCCCTTGCTACCTAACCCCGCGACGTTCCTTGAAGCAGACCTGCCGTCGTCCATTCCTGTTAGTTCACGAAACCCACCGAAATTTATGTTTCGCACCGCGTCCAATGTGCCACGAAAACAACGGAACAGTCCCTTTCCCTCTGACCACTTACGCACAAAATGCGCTTTTCTTTTCCTTGCTCCTCGGCCGCTCGGAAGCTTGCGATACGGCAACTTTCTCGCAATTTCGCTCCACCTTTTGAACACATTCCCCAAACGCGTCTCTATTTTCGCCTGCCTGTTCTCAGGACGCTTTCTCCGTTTTGCACCCTTATTGGTGCCGTCTACAGAGCTTTTCGCCCACCTCTGATGCTTATCAGCACCTACATGCTTGTTAGCTCTTTCGCATGCACTGTCCTGATGATTGCGTAGCAATTTATCATTCGAAAACTGCCGCGTACGATGCGCTTTCGTTTTCCGGCGGCTCGGCCGCATACGATACAGACCCGTCAGTGACAACAACGGCACTTTTCTCACGATTTCATCGCACCGTTTGAAGCGCTTACTCAAACGCGTTGTGCTCATCGCAAACTTTGCCTTACAGTTGCCCTTCGGACGCTTTGTCCCCGGTGCACCCTTCTTTGAGCGGACTTACAACCCCTTCGTCCCACTCTGGCGTTCTTCATCATCCATAAGCTCCTCCGCTGTCTCGCGCGCACAGTCCTGATGATCGCCTATCAGTTCATCGTTAGACCACGGCCACGTAGATTGCGCTTTTCTTTTCTTTACTCTCCGGCCGCTCAGACGCATGTGATTCAAGCCAATCACAGATGACAACGGGCCTTTTCTCGCGAATACGCCACGCCATTTGAAGGTCCACGTAAAATGCCCCACGCTGAACGCGAGCTTTGCCGCGCTTGGGTTTTTCGGACGCCTTCTCCGTTTGGCACACTCGTTGGTGCCAACTTTGGAGCCTTTCGTCCGCCTGTGATGCTCATCAACATCGTCTAAAGGGCCGCAAGGTTCAATTCTCGTGGAACTCTCTGATAATCTTTACTACGTTTCCACCACCACGGAACCCTCACACGTTGCTTTGAACATGAGCTCTTTTTCCTCGGAACGGGTTAGAACCTCAACCATGTCCTTATAGGCACTAGCCTTCTCTTCGGCCTTAAACGGTACGCTGCTACATCACACCGTTAGTGCGTTACATTTACGAATGCCTGGCCTCTTTGCTGCAATGCCCCCACTTTACGATGCATTCTTTTTACCTCCTCGTCTAATTCCTGCATCTTCTTTTGATGTTCTTCATTCTTCCGCACAATTTTCTCTTTGTCACGATTGCGCTTCTCTTCCTCTTCCTGATCTAATCAATACATATTCACGAAGTCGTCTATTCCCACCTTTTCAATTTTGCTTTCAAGAATTATTTCATGGAGTTGAGATGCAAGCATATCATCGTTAAAATTTTTGTAAAGGTTCCAAAACAGGTTCAGCAGGTTCTCTCTTGTCAATTTGTTGAGGTCCATAACTACTGATTTGCTTTGGCTCAGCTGTGACGAAACACAAACCCAACAGTGTTTCAATTCTGGAACTGGAGAAATTGAAGCCTGGCAAATCCCACAGCGGAAACCACAAGCTTAAGCACACAAGTAGCACTACGTGGCAACCTCCCTCTTTAACCTGTTTGGAGTTTCTTTCTCACTCAACTGAGTTTTACAACATCCCAATTTCTCCCACAACATACCCTTACCAATTCTGCAAAATAGACAAGTTCCTACTGAATTACCTTTGCAAGGGGGTTTAATAGCGACGCCAGGTAATAGGCAGACAGCCGGTACGGAAACAAATGCTCGGGAAGTCCAGCGTTTACAGCTCGAGCACACACTCGCGCTTCGCACTTCGAGAGAGATGGTCCCACTAGTCAGTGCCTTGCCAATTCCCCACTACAATGCCCCGGCGACGAAGACGAGCAATCCTGGTGACTCAAGGTGACGAGAAAACAGGAGGGTCGTAACAGGGCTTGAGGCGACTGACGTGGACCGTCTCACGACCAAGGCGGCGCTTGTCCGTGGACGGCTTGAGTGGTTCAATCACATAAGTGACAGAAGAAGCGTGCTGTATGACGCGGTAAGGGCCCGTATACTTCGGTGCAAACTTGGTAGTCAATCCAGGAGAGTGGAAAGGCAGTCGGAGCCACACGAGAGAACCAACGGGGAAGGTATTCTGAACAAGATCATGGTCGTGGCGATCTTTTTGGAAAGCTTGGTTATCGGCTGTGAAGGACCGTGCAAGCTGACGACACTCTTCGGCTTGTTCGGCCATTTCAGAAACTAGGCTGAACTCCGAGGCATCAGGATTGTATAGCAGAATTGTTTCGAGTGTGTTGCATGGGTCACGACCATATAAAAAAATAGAGAAAAGCTTGTTGTTGATTGAATTGCCGTATTATAGGCGTACGTCATGAAATGAAGAACAAGAGAGTGAGTGAGTGAGAATTTATTAGAAGGCAGAGAGGTCAGCCTCAGCTAGTTCGCTCTAGCCTTCTACTCTACACAGGGAATAAGGGAAAGGGGTAGGAAAGAGGGATGAAGGGTGATGATGAGGACAAAAAGAGGTGGTGCTTATGTACAGTAGCCACTTAGCATAGTACCTTACAGTCTAGTTTCTAGTCCAGTGCTTTTTATAAAGTCTAGGACAGCCTTTGTAGCAGTTTTTGACACCGTTTGGTCGTTCATTGCTGACAATATGTGGCTTTCACTTAGTGGTGTTCGTCCAATGCTTGCCAACGTTGCAGTTAGCATTTTTCTTTGCGCCACGTATAATGCACATTCACAAAATATGTGAGCTATCGTTTCGCGCACTTGGCAGCGTTCACAATTTGGGCTGTCCGCACGGCCGATTAGGTGGGTGTAGTGGCGTGTGAAGGCGACGCCCAGGCGAATTCGGTGCAGTATATTAGCATGTCTTCGGCTGATTTTATCTGGAAGACGAAAAGTCATACCGGGGTCTGTTTCCCGCAGGCGCTTGTTCCGGTGATCTGGTAGCGACCAGTAAGTGGCAGCGCATTCGCGCATGAGTGATCTCAACAATGTGTTGGCATCACCTCGCGAGTAGGGTACTTTGACGTACATAGGAGCGTTGTATATTGCCGCTCTTGCTGCGCTATCGGCTGTTTCGTTGCCAACCAGGCCGCAGTGTCCAGGAATTCATTGCAGTGTAATCAAGTGACCGCTCCTGTGTGTTGGGTCAAATGCTTGGACAATTGCTAACGTTAACTCGTAAAATTGGCCCCTTCTTGAGCAAGAATAGATAGCTTGAAGCGCTAATTTTGAATCAGACAGAATCGTCCATTTACGCGGTGCTTGGTCGTTCACAAATTTTATGGCTTCTTGTATAGCAACAAATTCTGCAGCTGTGGAAGATGACCTATGATCTTAATTTTTACTGTCTGGAAATACCGAGTTGAGGGATCACGAAGGCTGCAGCTGAGGCGTGTGAAGTTACAGATCCATCGGTGTAAATGTGCACAGAGTCGCTGTATAGGTCATCTAAATGTGCCAAGGTTAGTTGCTTGAGGGCAATATAAGAAACATGCGACTGATACGAAATTCCACGTATGGGAAGGCACACCAGCGGTTTAGTCAATGTCCATGGAGGCACTGCAGGGATTACGGCAGGTGCGAAGCCTGAAGGGATCATGTGCCTATGCATATCGAGGCATCACGAATAGGTACAGCCTGGTCGGTCCACTTGTAGCGAAGACAACGGGTGCTGTGCATGTCGGGTCAGCAGACGAAGGTGCACTCGAAGAGGCTCACAGGACGTGTAAACCTGTATACGGTAGGTGCGTGACTCCTCGATAGTGCCAGAGGTAGATGTGCACCGTGGCAGGCCAAGGCATATTCTCAGTGCTCGTGCCTGAAAGCTCTCTAAAGTACGAAGGCACGTTGCCCGCATGCTGGAAAGCACAGGTGAGCTGTACCTTATATAGCCCACAAACAGTGCCTTGTATAACTGCAGAAGACTTTTCTTCGAAGGGCCCCATCTCAGTCCTGCTATAACACGAAGAACATACACAAAACTGATTATTTTGTTTCGCAGCACAGTCACATGCTTTGACCAAGACAGGTTGCGATCAATGACGACCGCTAAATAGCGGTGGTGCTTGACCACGGGAATCACTGTTCCATGAGCGAATATTGGGTACCACGACATTGAATTCTTCGTAATTGTCAATGCAGCACATTTTGCTATTGAAAGTTCCAGGCCCTGACACCGTAAGTACTTAGATGTTATTGATGTGCCTTGTTGTAGCCTTGCTCGCATTTGCAGTCGCGTTGCTCCAGATGCCCATATGCATATGTCGTCCGCATACGCACTGATTCTGGCAACGTCGGGCCAATGAGTGTTATGTTAAAAAGCATGGGGCTCAGGACGGCGCCTTGCGCAACTCCACGGCTTACAAGGTGCCTGACCGTGTCACCGTCGGATGTCGACATAAAAATGATACGTCCTTGAGATAGCTCCTTATCCTAGGTGTTGTCGGCCACCTACGCCGATGTCTTTAAGTGCGTCATGAATAGCCTCATGGTAGACGCTATCGTACGCGCCCTTTATATCTAAGAAAATGGCACCTACCAATCTCCGACGTTGTGTTTCCTTTTCAACAGAAGAAATTAGATCTACAATATTATCTATAGATGATCGACCTCTACGGAAGCCATTTCTAAAATCTGGTAAGCCGACAATATTCTCCAGCAGCCATTCCAATCTTGCCAGCACCATGCGTTCAATCACCTTACCGATGCAACTGGATAGGGCAATGGGTCTATAAGAAGACAAGTCGTGTGAACACTTGCCTGGTTTCAGTAGGCCACTATGCGGCTGCACTTCCAACTTTCTGGGACTGTCGCTGTTTCCCACGTAGAGTTGTAGAACGACAAGAGAGCCCGCCTTGCTTCCTGGCTGAGGTGATATAGAGCCGAATAAGTAATTCCGTCAGGGCCTGGTGCGGACAACCGTCAGGACGTAGAAATCACAGCGTCGAGTTCGTTCATTGTGAATGGTAAGTCGAGGCGATCATCGCTGGATGGCGGTGAGGCTAAATACGAAGGTGATATCGATTAGGAGGACATACCTACGAGTAAGTGGCAGTAATCTTCTGCAACCTCTACTTCAGGTCGACCTTGCTTTAGAGCCCAAGATCGGAAAGGGAACAACTGTTGAGTGGGCGTCTGAAGGCTTCGGACAGTTTGCCATATTCGAGACAGGGGTTTTCTGGGATCAAGAGAGCTACAAAATACCCTCCACCGTTGCCTATCGAGCTTATCGAGGTGTCACAATACATGTCGTTGTGCTTGGCGTGCTGTAGATAGGTCAGATGGTGATTTCGTCCTCCTGTATTTTCTCTCTACCTGGCGACCAATTGCACGAAGGTATTCATATTGTGCGTCAAGTTGTGATCTTGGTAGCGACACATTCACATGTTTCGTATGCGTTGTTAAGGCTGATGCAATTATGCTTTCTATTTCAGATATAGATTGAATGTTCCCGCACTGAGCATGCACAGAAGTTTGGAATCCTAGCCAGTCTACGCTTTTCACAGGCCGGGGAGACGAACGACGGAATCCTTTTAGCTGTATATATGTAGGGAGATGGTCACTTCCATGTGTTTCAACGTCTACAAACCGACAGGTGGTAGGCAAGAGACTTCTGCTCACAAAACATACGTCTAGACAGCTGCTGTACGATGTGCCACGGAGGTAAGTAGGTGAGCCATCGTTAATAGACATAAGGCCCTGATTGAGCACAAAATCGGCAATGTCCGTCCCGCGGTTGTTCATTGAGGCAGAACCTAACATTGGATGATGTGCATTAAAATCCCCAACTAATACATGTGGTCCAGGGCAAGCTTGGAGAACAGACAAGAGATGGGGACAGTCCACGTGGCTTCTATGAAGAATGTATCCACCAATGATCGATATTGAACGTCGGTTGTGCTTTATAGATAGGCAAATATAGTCGTTAGAAGCATGAGGAGCCACGGCATGTCTCACGTACGTTTGATCTTGACGTACGCATATAATTACTTTGCTCGCATTTCGATCATCACGGGACCACAATGTGATGTATCCGCAAATACGAAACGACGACATCATATTCGGCTCACATATTACAACCAACGGAAATCTGTATTTAAACATCCATTGCCGAAAGTCAGACAATCGGCTTCACAAACCTCGTACGTTCCACTGCATTATATCAGAGTTGCGCACACGTTCATCGTAGAAATTCGCCATATTGTTTATGAAAGGATCAGCAGTAGCGGTTCCAGCACGTTGAGGATCTGCACTGCTGTTTTCGCTCCTGGTGTGTGTAGTAGCTCGTTGAGAATTGAACGAATAGATTTTAGTAGATGCTTCAGCATAGTTTTGCTCTTCTCAGTATCTTGCCTATCATTTTCCGCCCTCTTTGAAGTTGCAGCCCATGATGTGGTCTTTTTTATTGCTCCGGTCGGTAGCGAAGGCCACTCAGTATCTGAAGCATCGGCATGCAACGCGGGCGTTGGTCCACTTTCTGCATCCCTGGGACGTGGTGTGTACAACATGGGTGTAACGGCCTGATAATGCGCACGTGTATGTTCATCTGTTGCTGATGGTGATGCATCACTCCTATGTCCACTATGCTTTCGCTGGTGCGAACGTTTTGGACGACGTCTGTGTCGGCGGATGGACGTGACTGCCTCTCTGTGTGTCGAGTTGTCTCTGACCATCTTCCGCAGGACGCGCATTTATTCTTTGATCTTCGGGCACTCCTTCGACGTTGCTTCATGTGCACCAGAGCAGTTTTGGCATATCAATGGAACAGCAGTATCGCAGTTGTCCACCTTATGAGACCCACCGCACCGCTGGCAAGTTGTCTCACCTTTGCACATTGCACTGACGTGTCCCAACTTGCAGCACTTGTGACATTGCAAAGGCCGTGGCACGTAAGGGTGCACGGGATGTCTCACGTATCCAACCTTCACGCTAGGAGGTAGAGTCTCAGAATCAAATACTAGTTTGATGCAGCGAGACTGCCCGAAGCGGCGTACGGTCACGATTTTGACTGTCGACGTGACAACATTCTGCTGGTCAGTGTCTGTGATGTCAGCGTCGACGTCATTTATCACGCCAGTCATTGTTCTTTTCCCTTGAGCGAGAAACGCGCGAACTGAAATACTTCCGAGCGGCGTGACTGCCTTCAGTTTGTCAAGAATGGTTTTGTTTGTCACATCAACTGACAATATGCTTTTTCTGCTATTTATGCGAATTTCATTCACTAGAGCAGGTGCTACTCGCTCGAAATGATTAGTCAATTACTGCCTGTTAAGTGAGTTCAGGTTGTCTGTTGTAGACATGGGTACATACGAGATGGTGAAACATCGCTTGCCTTTGTCTAGCGCCGGTTGTGGCTCCGCCGTTGATGACGTCCTGCGAAGCTTCCTTTTCAACCGGCGGGTATGGAATGTCCTGAAGTCGGCTTCCGATTCCATCTCTTCCACTGATGAGCTCTCGGTAGAATCATCACAAGGAGCAGATGCGCCAACGCGGTCACCCACATTCGGTCCATCCTTAAGCAAACGGCTAGGGCCCGCTGTCTCGTTGGATGGATGGTCCCCCATCCCGGGGGTGACGTCTTCCGTTCCGCTTATTCAGAGAAAGTCAGAAATTCTGATAGTTTAAGAAAAAACGATAGTTGTTCAAGGCAGAATTATGCCCGAACGCACTTCTTCCTCCTCCCAAAGAAAGAACAACGTCCCAGTTGGAGTGGGCGGAATCAATATACATAGCGAGCATATCTCCGAGGGTTCTGTTGAAACGTTCCGTTACGCCATTCGTCTGAAGGTGGTAGGCTGTTGATGTGCGGTGTACCGTACGGCATGAATGTAGGAGCTGCTGCAGAACTTCGGACGAAAATACGCGACCTCTGTCACTTAGGAGCTCCCGTGGTGCACCATGACGAAGAACAAACCGGTGCAAAAAGAAAGTTGCAACGTCGCGAGCGCCAGCCGAAGGTAGCGCTGCCGTTTCGGCGTACCTTGTCAGATGGTCGGCAGCCACAATCACCCATCCATTACCACCAATAGAGCACAGTAGCGGGCCGTATAGGTCAAACCCAACACGGTCCAATGGGCGTGCAGGACATGGCAAAGGCTGCATTTGACCGGGTGAATGAGGGAATGTCTTGCGCTGCTGACACTGGGAACATGAGCGAATGCGTTTGCGTACAAACGTGTACATACCCCGTCAGTAGTAACGTTGGCGGATCCGTTCATACGTCTTTAGCGCACAGGCGTGTGCGTGTTGCGGCTCAGCATGAAAATATTCGCAGATATCACAGCGCATATGGCTGGGTATGAGTAGCAGCCATTTACGACCCGCCACTTGATAGTTGCGACGGTATAACAGGCCATCCCGTATGGCGAAATGCGTTGCTTGGCGGCGAAGAACACGCGGGTAACCGGAAGTTGATGCGTCAGAAAGCATATTCAAGAGCGAGGCAATCCAAGGGTCCTTCCGCTGTTCGGATGGCATGGGTGTGACGCTGACGGCAGAGAGGGGAAGGTCCAGGGCTGATATAATGGTATCATTAGATTTCACGGGTGATCGTGAAAGCGCATCTGCGTCAGAGTACTTTCGCCCCGATCGGTAGACGACGCGTATGTCGAATTCTTGGAGGTGTAGTGCCCAACGTCCGAGGTGGCTGGAAGGATCTTTCAGTGAAGCCAACCAACAGGGTGCGTGATTGTCAGTTACCACATCAAAAGTTTGGCCGTACAAATAGGGGCGAAACTTGTTTAACTCCCACACAATCGCGAGGCACTCTTTTTCCGTAACAGAATAGTTGGCTTCTGCTTAGTGAGGGCGCGGCTGGCATAGGCGACCACATACTCCGTGTAACCTGGTTTGCGTTGCGCGAGTACTGCACCAAGACAGACGCCAATTGCTTCCGTGTGTACTTTGGTTGGCGCAGTAGGGTCGTAATGGCGCAGTACGGGTGGTGAGGTAAGGAGTCGGCGCAGTGTTGCGAAGGATTCGTCACAGGCTGCTGTCCAATTCGAAAGATCTGCAGGGCCAGCAAAGAGTTTTGTTAGTGGAGCGTTGATGGAGGCAAAGTTCCGAACAAACCGACGAAAATAGGAGCACAGGGCCTCAAATCTCCGTATTTGTTTAAATGTAGTCGGCTTAGGAAATTCGGCAACAGCACGAAGCTTGTCAGGGTCGGGAAGGATGCCGGCTTTCGAGACGACATGACCAAGTATGGTGAGTTGTTCAGCCCCGAAGTGACACTTCCTCAGGTTAAGCTGAAGCCTCGCGTTTGTAAGGCACTGTAGAATCTTACACAGACGAGTAAGATGCGAAGTGAAATCGGGTGAAAAAACCACAACGTCATCAAGATAGCACAAGCATATGCTCCATTTGAGACCACGTAAAATGCTCTCCATCATTCGCTCGAATGTTGCAGGCGCATTGCAGAGTTCGAATGGCATTACGGTAAATTCATAGAGGCCATCCGGTGTGACAAACTCTGTTTTTGGACGATCAGACTCAGCCATTGGGACCTGCCAATAACTTGAGCGAAGGTCAAGCGAGGAAAAGAATTCTGCACCTTGGAGACAATCTAGAGCGTCGTCTATGCGGGGAAGAGGGTAAACTTCTTTCCACGTAATGTTGTTTAGACACCTGTAGTCTACGCAGAACCGGATTGAACCATCCTTTTTTTAACGAGTACAACTGGGGAAGACCAAGGACTACAAGCAGGCTTGATCACTCCACGCTGTAACATGTCATCTACTTGTTCTGAAATTACCCGACGCTCCGCCGGTGACACACAATAAGGGCGCTGGCGCAAAGAAGTACTCTTTCCTGTGTCAATTGTGTGCACAACGGTGTTCGTTCTTCCTAGCACCACTTGGGGAAAGTCCAACGAACGCTTGAATTTGTGCAACAGGGTAACAAGCTGCTCTCGTTGAGCCGGAGCGAGATGGCTGTCAATAGAACGGTGGTATGCATCGGTAGACACGCTGTGAAAGGCAAATTGAGGAACCAATGCGTTCAGCTCTATATTCGGCTTGGTGTCGAAGAAATCGGCAGGCACGATATTACCTTCATCGATAAGCTGAATGTGGCCGAGCGTCTCGTTGCGGCGCAAACTGAGGGGGCACGAGTTGGGATTCAGAATAAATATCCCGGTAGCGTCTTGACAAATCTCAAGAACGGCGAATGGCAGTGATGTGTGGTGGCGGCTACCGAAGATGTCAGATGGCGTGAATAGGACGGTAGCGTCAGAAAGTAAAGCACAGCAGGCAGGGACAAACTGGGCGCTGAAAGGAGGAAGGTCGATGTCCGTCGCGACGACAAGGTTAGCCACACTAGATACGGCCGCATCAACAGAAGGCGCATCACGAAACGGTAACAGCTCCACTTCGGCCCGAGCGCAGTCCACAACGGAGTGATGACGTGATAAGAAATCCCATTCTAGGATGACATCATGGGAACACGAAGCCAACACGTGAAATTCAATGGTGTACAACACGTCTCGAATAACCACTTTTGCTGTACATGCCGCGACGGGCTGAGTTTGTTGGGCGCTCGCAGTACTAAGAGAAACCACGGGAGAAAGCATCGTCACTTCAGGAAGAGAGCGGCAGAGTCTTTGACTAATCACAGATATCGTGGCACCGGTATAGATGAGTGCGAGTGTTCGTACACCTTCGACGATTACAACGTTAAGAT
The DNA here is from genome assembly GCF_043290135.1 of Rhipicephalus microplus. NCBI lineage: Eukaryota > Metazoa > Arthropoda > Arachnida > Ixodida > Ixodidae > Rhipicephalus > Rhipicephalus microplus. Next base: position 60,449,970 of record NC_134700.1, on the reverse strand, counting down.
TTGATGGAGACAGGCGAGGAGTTAAACGATTAGACGATGACGCAACTCGTGCCTCCGGAGCTGCGGCAGTTAGTTTTCCGTCTCAATGGAGGTGGGTTGTCGACGCATAGGCGATACAGAACGACGACTTGTTGAAGGTGAAGGCGAACGGGAAGTAGAACGTCTAGAAGCGAATGTTCGGGCGCCGGAAGCAGTTTGCGCATCGCGTTCGTGAACTTCAGGTGGTACGTGAGGCGCGTGAGGCGCATGCTACGTGAGGCGCGTGGTACTACACGTAAGCTTTTTTTCTTAACCTATTTTCTCAGAAAAAACATCAAAAGCTGCTCAGTGCTTAGATATCAACCACAGTGGCCAGGCAGGTGCTGGTTATATATATATTTTAACGCAACTAGGCTAAAAGACTCGATACATCTTAAGCACAAAGGCAGGCACTCACACCATTATGTGCGGTCATGGTATGCTGCTTCGATCCCGCTGAATTCCAGCGCTTTTGGCTGATCTCCGGTCCATGTCGTTCTCCGTCGCTGAGTCGTATCCCAACGCTGCCAATCAGTTGGTACGACCAAGGTTGGCAGACACCGGAGATCTAGGATGAAGTTGTCAAGGCAGGAGGAAGAGAGACTTGATGAGGGTTCATTTGCATTATATACAATGTGAGCTCTTGTGCAGTACGAGCTCTTTCTTACATGGGGAGCTCTGGAGTCTGGTGTTCCTCTACATGGCGCTCCTTCTAATGAGCCGAGTAGTTCATTATAAGGGTCTGTGCTCTCCAGATTTCTTGATCAGGGAACACGTGCAGATGGTACTGTCCGATCACAGATCACAGGCCCCTGGCGAGGAGGACGAGCATGCACGGCCCACGTGAACGTCCAATATTGATGCGTGACTCTGCAGTCCGAGGTGGCGCCAGCGCGGCTCTTCCTCGTCATGTGTGTGCCGCTGGCCGAGGCGTCCCAAGCTCATGACAGCATACTTCAAAGGGTCCGCCGAACTGCTCGCTTATAGCGGGGCGATTTGTGGCGGCCACCGCGGTCTCTTCCAAGGAAGATGCTGTATTTGTTGTCCTCTCTTGAAGGGTTTACGGCGTCGTGGCAACACGACGTCTCACCCTCTGTCTAGGAGGGACAATGCCTGGTGGTCATAGGCAGCCGGCCGGTCGGTTTCTTGTTTGAGGATCCAAAGAGCACCGCTCCGTCGTCAGCTCTGGTGCCAGTCGCAACACTACCTGCTGGTGTTCATGGGGACTTGCGAGATTACGTCCTTTTCGCTTGCTATGACGAAGCCACGCCTGGCCGCCTAGGCTACTCACGTACACTTGTGAGAGTGAGCAAGAAGTACTATTGGCGTGGACTTTCTACACACGTCAAAGAGTACGTCAAAGTCTGTCGGGAATGCCAGCGCTGAAAGCAATCATCTGTTAAGCTGGCTGGCTTACTTCAGCCAATTGAAGCACCCTGTACGGCGTTCGACCAAGTTGGCATAGACATTCTCAGCCCATATCCCCTGTCTTTTGACGGAAAAGTTTGGTGATTTTAGCGAACGATTATTTAAGACACTACGCTGAGACACAAGCGATCCCACGAGCAACAGCTTCTGAGGTAGAGCAATTTTTCATGAGCCACGTCGTGTTGCGTCCCGCTGCACTTTCTAGCGTTATAACAGACAGAGGCACAGCATTCACCGCACAGCTTATGGAATAAGTCTTTGAACTAAGCAGCACGAGGCACAGAAAGACAACCGCGTACCATCCGCGAACGAATGGGCTTACCGAGCGGCTGAATAAAACGCTCGCAGACATGACCGCAATGTACAGCGTTGAGCACTCTTAGGGTGTTAGGGTTGCTGTAAGTGGTCACATGACTCGCTATTAGATTTTCTCATGTTTTTATATTTGTTCTCATGGTCTTGTTTAACTTGAATTGCAACAGTGCAATTTTCTTGAATAAAAAGTTTAATAATTATACCTCTTACACTCACTTCTTTCCTTCACGTGCCAATCTTCAATCCAGATGGACCTTGAAATGCAGAAGGTATCAGCTCAGCGAACAAAAAATGCGGCTAGCAGACGACGAACAAGCGTATCGATGTCATGATGCGCGCGGTGGAAAGAGTATTTCGCAAAGCACATGCTGCGTATGTGCAGTGTTTCCAACGATGGCTGTTACGTGGCACTGATAGTGCCGTCGGCCACGCGCTCGCGTGTTCACCCTTATAGTGCCCACCACTGTACATCAACGTACAGTACAAAACATTGGACCGGTTCTTGCCTTACGTGACCTTCACGTATAACACCCCCGTGCAAGAAACCACGTGGTTCAAGCCATTTCAGCTTCTCTACGGCCGCGATTAGATTGATTTGTGGTGTTTAACGTCCCAAAACCACGCTATGATTATGATAGACGCTGTAGTGGTGGGCTCCGGAAATTTCGACCACCTGGGGTTCCTTAACGTGCACCCAAATCTGAGCACATGGGCCTACAACATCTCCGCCTCCATCGGAAATGCAGCCGCCGCAGCCGAGATTCGATCCCGTGACCTGCGGGTCAGCAGCCGAGTACCTTAGCCACTAGACCACCACGACGGGGTCTACGGCCGCGAAGCGCAGGCGATGCTCGGCTCCATGCTACCATGTCAAAGCAACGATGAGTTGGAAACTGACGCCGAGGGATTCGCAGCGCGCACGGAGGAAGCTCGACAGCTTGCACGACTTCACATCGGCCAGCAGCAGCAACAGACGCACGACGCTACAATACCCGCCACAGGGACGTGGTTTACAACCGCGGAGACCTAGTTTGGGCGGGGACGCCTGTTCGCCACCGAGGTCTCAGTGAAAAGCTACTCAGCCGGTATTTCGGCGGCAAACAAAGTGCTATGCCAGCCATGTCGATGACGTTAACTACGAAGTGGTCCTGGACTACGTAACACCGCAGGCACGGACCAACACACGACCGATCCCGGTCATCGTTCATGTTGTGCGCATTAAATCATTCATTGCGAGTTCTTGACTTTTTAGGGGCGAAGCTCCTTAAAGCGGCACCCGTTCGTCTCTCGTCGTAGTTGTTGTTCGTAACCAGTCTTACGTTTTGACCTGCAGGGTGGTGCTGGTGGGAGATTTCTCCTGTGCGTTGTTGAGCAATGAAAAATTCGCAGCGTGTGCAATAAATAAAAGCCGAATTCTTCAGTCTCTCATTCCCCATTAGCAGCCATTGGCATGCAAATTGAGCACTATTTGACAAAGAAAGGGTTGGTACGTTATACTCGCTGGGCATAACCTCTTTGGTTTTAGAAAGATTTAGCGAGTGTCGGACCGCAGTGCCATGAATCCAGTGAACTAGTATATATCATGAATTCAAGGTGGTTGAAGGTGGGAAGTAGACACGAAACGCTAGCCGTAGGAAAGTGTGTGTGTGCCATCTCTCGTTTAATCCTTGGAACGCCCGCTGGATGGCGGTGCTTTTATATGTGGAAAGTTGCGAGTTGGTGGTACTTGAAGTGTTCACTAGACGTATGAACGGACGAACGCACGGATGGCTGCACGGATGGATTGACGCATGGACGGACGCAGGGGGATGCATGAACGAACGCAGCGACCGATACACAGATGGACGTGCGGACGCACGAACAGACGCCCGCACGGCCGTGTGGATGTGCGCACGGACGGTCACACAGACGGACGCATGGTAGACGGAAGCAAGAACGAGTGGACGGACGGATGCTTCACCCCACTCTCTATCATTCACCCCGTAGATATGCTGCCATCTTTTTAACATTTATCAGTCTTTGTGCTTTCCATTCATTTTCGTGAACTTTCTTGCATGTTCACTGATTTTTTCTTATTGTCACGATATTTGTTTTCTACTTTTTGTCTAGCTTTGATTTTTATCTCCTTAATTTGTTCATGCGCCCATGTTATAGCATCGGAGCAATGTTATGTCTTTTCTTTTCCTCTCTTTTGTCTTTTTGTTGTTTTCGGATAGGGGGATAATGCCACCTGCATGCAATGCGTATGGAGCAATAGCGGCTCTTATCCCGAAAAAGAAGACCGCCTGCGTCTTCGCTCTAGATCCAGCTGCGACGGACGCTGCTAGTGGTACTGCCAGATATATCCAATTCTTTGTCCCCCCTCCTCATTCTTGCTAATTTGTTTGATATATTCTGGTTTATCGCATTCTTCTGCACTTTTTCACGTTTTTTGAAGGAACTTTATTAGTGTTCCTATCTAATTTCTGTTTTTCAGCAAGCGTCGTAAAAAAAATTATCTATTATGAGTTACAATGTGGCCAATCCCCTATGTGGGTATGAGCCAAGATGTTCCAGGCGACAAGACAAGACAAGAGCGCTTTTTAAGAGCTGGCTACATCTTGGATAATTAAAAGCCTCCTGCACTTCCGACGTTTTCTGACAATATGCTCCATCAAATTAGTACGGCATATATTTGGACTGTACCACAGCAGGAAAAGAGTGATGCGACACATCAGTGCAGCTCCGAAGGGCAGACATTTATTACAGCGAAAGCTGCTATGAGATCACAAGGGCAGGCTTGATGTCGAGCAAATATCCGCGTTAGTAAGAGTACTACAGGTGTTTCAGAACTGCAAAAGAACAACAAATGACAAAATGCAAATTGCATAACAATTGATTGATGGATTGATATGTGGGGTTTAACGTCCAAAAACAATTTCATAACAATTAGGTCATCCGATGCTCCAGCCCATTACAAAGTTTTGATCCCCTATCAGCAGTTGTGCCTACCCGGCTTGGTCGGGCATAATTCTTCGTCTTGAGCCATAGCATTAAATTTGAACAAAAAATCTTTTGTAGGTTTGTAGCGAATACCATACTTTTCCGAAGAATGAAAAGGATAGCATAAGGAATGCCGGCCTTCCTGAGTAGTTAATATGCTGTTTCCAAACAAAGCCTAAACTCAGATTTTCAATACTACACTGCACTTTTTAGCCTACCAAAGAATAACGCATTCACAAATAGGTATAATTCATCCAAAAAGATCAATCAATTCTCTTTTGCTTATGTGGACATCAAAATTAGCATATGCTGTTAAAAAGAACTCAAAATTGTTTTTAGCCTGCGTGGTCTTTTATTGATCACTTACATTAGGTGCCAGCTACTTGTACAATCCCCTTGTGGGTAAAAGGCAGAACAGGAACAAGCGACGAAGCCTACTACCAAAATTCGTGATTTTTGCTAGAAGTGTTTGAAGTACGCCCTAGTAACACATTTTGATGGTGTTCAACTCCTAAAGAAGAAGCTTCAAGGTCCCTATATTTTTTATATAATCGTGTCTATTGTAATGCATTTGACCTAATATGCATTGGTACACATACACACACAGGATATATATATATATATATATATATATATATATATATATATACATATATATATATATTAATTTTCAATCTTCAATGATGTATATATATATATATATAAAATATGTATATATATCTTCATGTTTCAATCCATGTACAAGGTCAAATGAACTGAAAGTAGCTGGAATGTGTAATTAGGTTTTGGTGAAAATTTAAAAGCCGTGAGTTATAGTGAAAATCAAGTTTTGTTTTCACGATTTGTGTAGGGTTATATTCTGAAACTGCGTTTCAATATCTAATTCTAAAATATTGTGCTATGTCCAAAAAAGCCGAGATGCTTTACTTTACTGTCGTTCAGTTTCTTACGCATATTCTGATGCTTCTGTGTATACCTTAATTAGTACTGAAAGTTCGAGTGTGCACATTGTGACTAAGGAAATCCCAGCCCTTCAATACGCCTTGAAGATGTGATTGACTGATATGTGGGGTTTAACGTCCGAAAATTACCATATGGTTATGAGAGACGCCGTAGTGGAGGAATCCGCAAATTTCGACCATCTCATGTTCTTTAACGTGCCCCCAAATCTTAGCACACGGACCCACAGCATTTTTCCCTCCATCGCGCTAAAGATGTGGAAAGGCAGACGCATCATAGGTACCGAACAATATATCGTGGAGTCTCCACAAGCAATATTCATGAATAAAAAAAAAGCCTGTGATCATGATTGTAAAGAGTTGAATAATGTACAAGCCCACAATATCATAATTCATCCCAGCTCTACTCCACGCTGCTTACGAGGTACTAAAAGGAGATTGCCCTTAGCTTAACTGAATCACTGCCTTCAGAGCGGCTGGTGGAAGATGACGAGTATTGGTGTATGCACAACACAATACATATGATTAACTGCTGCCGTGGTCACCTGCCACTGTTCGAAACACTTCTTGAGCGTACGACTTCACAGTCGAGACAGATTTAAAACACCTGGTTATAAATGTCTAAGAGCATTTACTATGCCACCTAGTGATCCAGCTCCGATTGGGTAGTTTTTCATTGCATTAGAGAAAAAAATTACCGTAACAAACATATGAGTGTCCCCAAATTTTAACTGAACAGATATACTATCTATGCTCGTCGACTTCTCTAAGGCTAAACTTGGGTGCTCTCGACAAGGCCCAGGAAAGACGACATCTTGCTCATCACAATGATTGTAGTGCAGCTATTCCTCCATGTGCACGTGTACAGTATGTACATTTCTTTTTTGTTTTGAACACTAACACACTGCCACAATAATAATGGGTCGTGCAGTTCTATTCTCTTATGGAATCGGACAAGAATATACAAGCGTAGAATAGATAGAAGAGGTGAAGAATAGAAAATGAAGAGCAAAGAGAAAGAAAGAACATAACTACGCTTGATGACCAAAAGTAATGCATTGACAATGTATCGGTAGAAGCAGAATTACACAAGTCACTGCAATAGGTTGATTCTAGTGAAAATACATCATTTATGCATTTCATTTTCTTGTGCTTTGTGTACATGCAGTAATGTATATTTGGAGAGCAACTCAAAATGTCAGAGTAACGGTTATAGCTTTTCTTGTGTCTACGAAGAAATGTATGTCTAGTTGCATTTTGTTTATCAAGTACAAACTAACATTGATGATGTTTGTGTCAAAAATTAGTCATTTTTCACCAGAAGCTGGTGGATGGACATGGCTATCTCACAATGTTCAAAGAGTTGTAAACTGAAACGTACACATTTTGAGGCATGTGCCAGATTGTGTACGCATATACCCCTTTGCAGTAGGGGGCAAAAGGCCACTGGTGGGGCCAGGGGTGGGGCCAGAAGAAGTGCCAGTGGTGGGGCCAGAAGACGAGCCAGGGGAGGGGCAAGAGAAGAACCACGGGTGGTACCAAGGATGGGGCTAGGACGGAGGGTAGAGGTGGGGTCAAATGAGAGATCAGTGGTGGTGTTCAGAATAGGGCGTGGACTAGGCCCTTGGATGGTGCCAGGAGTAGAGCTGGTTGAAAGGTGTTGAACCGGCACGCTGCTGGGTTCAGCTGTCTGTCCTGTTGTACTCACAGAGGTACTGGCAAGTGGTTGTGTAACTGATGCCAGCACCTCGTAGTCATCACAAATAGCTGCAGCTTGTGCCTTCGCCAGGTCACACACATTTGTAGACCCTGAGAAAGAGTATATGTTGTTGCGCATAGTTTATTTAGCTAACCAGAGACATCAAGATAATCTGATGACAACAGCAATTAGTTTGTTAATTTGAGGAAATGTACGATTTCATTTGGTTTAACGCATGTTGGTACAGACATAAAAAACTCAGAGCTGTTGAAGGACTCGGATATTTCTATGAAATATTTCTGAAAATTGCAGTCAGGGTGTTTACCATATTTATTTTTTTTTCAAATTCCCTGATTTTTCTCGGGTGTTCCATGATGATAAAAAGCAAATGGAATGCCTTAAATGTCTGCTTGGAAAGCTCTGTGCACAGAAGAAAACTCCGAGTAAAAAAAAAGTGAAATCACCCTACTGAAAAATCCTACACAGATAGGACCCGTATCATACGAAGTTATTGGATACAGGTGATACAGGGATTACGGGCCATATGGGGCATACAGGGATTAGGGGCCATATGGGGGATACAGGGCTTATGGGGCATATGGGGTATATGGGCCATACAGGAGTTCTGGGTTCGTGGGTAATATAGATGATAGGGGTCCGAGGAGTTTTCCGGTTCCTGCTGAAAATCATAATATAGTGCAAAAAAGAGAGAACAGTCACACAAAACCACACACCATATAATTTTAAGCAAGCATAAACTAGCCCAAAAACAAGTCCTTCAGCAGAAAAATCCCGGTTACTTTGGGCAAGTAGTAAGGGTCATAAGTAATGTTTGCCTAAGCATGGTAATAAGGCTATGCCAGTTTATAAAGTGTAAAAAATATGAATATGCCACAATGAGCAATTTAATGGTGCTTCGAAAGTGCAGTAGAGTAAAGGGGTGGAAGTGTTGTATGTAGTGTAGTGTCGGGACATTTGAGAAAAACAAGACAAATATTTTTGCATCCTCGAATTTATTTATATGATTAAACATTTTGCAAGGAAGTGTGTTTATCTTTCTCAGCCTGCTAGGTGCATGCGTATCTGCTCGCTGATTCACAAATTTTGCAAAACCATTTGCACAGTACTGGGCAAATACATGTAGCACTTACTAAATACTTTACTTATTTGTTTAACTGTAAGTTAAAACATAAAGCAAAATACCATAAAGAGTACTGACACAAAATTTTGTGGCTAATATAGCCTGCGACATCGATTCCCTTGAAGATGCGTATATCTACGAATTGGATGAACAATTATAGCTCATACGGCCAATTATATGAATATTAAAGTTTGCGTGCCTGAACCAGTGCTATATGCCGCATCTCGCATCATTGAATCACTGAAAGTGACCTGAAGCTGAGTCCCAACTTCCAGGTGCCACCAATATTGCCGAGCTCAGAGTTGGCACAGCTACATTATTGACATCATAGTGGTTGTTGCCTTTTGGCCACACTTGTGCTAGCAGGCTACTATTCAGTGACTGCTGTGTCCATGCCTAATGCAAACATGTGGAACATGAGGATGCCCCAAGAAAATCTTTGCACCCAAACGAGAACGATCAACTTGACGACGACATTGTGCTGCATATGCAGCAGCAAAAGAATGTGAGCACATAACGCAGGCAGCACGGAAGTGCATCAGTGTTCTGTGTATAAGGAGGAAGAAGAACAATACGCCATGGTGGGCCATCTCTTAAGCCAGAAGCGCCGAGCGGGAGCTGTTTGCCCCAGCGCCTTGATTACTGTGTCGGTTGTCACCGCCCACTTTCACTATTGATAGACCTGCTGTGCAAGTGCTTACACCTGGAAGCCCCGTTTTATGTGTAGCATTTAGCACACTAGCTGGCATTTGCATTCCGTGGCTCGTGTTCTCAGACCTGTGCCAAGATAAAACTAGTCTGTAATAAACAGACAGCAATTGTCCACCTGTCCTATGCTGCAGCAAGCAATCCGCCACATTGTGACTAATAGGCTGTCAACAATGTTAATATTGTAAGACAAAAATTTGCGTCAGTACCTCTTTAAGCAATAATCACTAGCCACAACTTCCAAATTTCTCACTGTCAGGGCCCCGTTCAGGGGCACCTGTTTGTCCTATTGATGCACAAATACTCCAACACGGGGCTACTATGAGGCTCTTGTTCTCAAGCTGAAGGACACTCCACAGGAGCTTTGTGGCCTCCTTGCATCACGACCGCAGCCAAGCCCACTGCTCCTTCTTCTGCCTCTCAATTGAACCTGCAGGGGAAAAATGTCTCTGTGATCCTTTTTTCTTGTGTGGGAGTTAACATCATTACACTCACTCTCAAATTATTGCTTGAACACTTAAAACTTACTAGCATAACTACTTCAAAGAATAAAGTTTCAATAGTGAAAATTGATCCAAGAGGTTCCACAATTTTGAATTCAAACAGGTAAATAGAAGGTCTCACAGAAGAATATGCGTGGAGCTCTAGGCACGTGCATGAGTTGTGATCTGTGGCCTTAGCACAGCATTTAGAAGGGCACATGTCTTTTCTACAGAGAACGAAAAATGGGGTGAAAAATGTGAAGTAAACAATAAGTAGGGTTACGCAAATATTCATATTTTTGAATATCTTTTGAATAATGTTTGCTATTTGACTCAATTCGTACTGTAAATTTTGCTATTTGAACTATTATAACTTACCAGAGACAAAATAGGGTCAATGTCTGACTGAAAGGGACCCTCCAAATTTTCAATATGTTTCACCTCATCACACTCGTATTGCGTGAAAGCTGCCTTTCTGGCTCTGCTACGGTCACAAATGCACTGACTCTAGAAAAGGCTGATTCTAACAAGGAGATGATAGGTGTGGCAGAGGCAAGGGCTTATTTATAGTGGTTTTTGACCTGAAATTTGATCAATTCTTCGCCTGCATGAAATCGTGCATATAAACACATTCGAGCATACATAAATTCAATTGTGCATTGCCTTATTCTTTATAAGGCAACTACGAAACGCCACCCAACCAACACTTATCAATTTTACCAAAAGGAAGACTTTCATCTCATAAGAATAAACTTTGGAAGCCTCTCCAACTTTTTTCTGGAATTCCACATGAAGAATTTGAAAAAAATTCTAGAAGTATTCGAGAAATTTCAGAAAAATATTCAATTTGCACACACACTTCAATATTAGAATTCACTTTGGCACACATACTATAACAATAAAGTTCAAGAGAAGTGGGAAAACCAGAAATAGCTGAGCATTTTATCGCACACTCGTGCCACAGAGAATTATTCTTCTTGTTCTTCAAGCACTTTGATGATGTTGAAGCAGGCAAAACCATATAAAGCATAGTCAATTAAGGGCACACTTGCACCAGAGAGACCTTTTCCTCCTGTTTTTTGAGTGCCTTGACGGTAACATTTAATGTGCAGCAATTTAAGGGCCTCGATCATCTACTGTCGTTACTTAAATTGTTTTCAAATTGTTCTTACAAAGTGTAGCAGATAGCAGATATACAGGAATTAGGCATGCTAAAATGGGCATTTCTTTTACAAATTCAGTATAGTATACACAACACTCTCCATGAAGCAATTTAAGTGGCCCAGCAACCCTTTTCGAGCATGGTCAGAAAATGCTGCCGAGGGTAGTCGAGGCACCTGAGAGCATGTGAGACAGACATAATAGGGCAACACGCAGCCTGTTATTCATAATTTATTATCAGTCACCTGAAAAACGCTGTTTCCCCTGAACAAATAAGGCTCCAAATTCAACTGACTGCACTTCAAGTACAATGTGTACAACCGAAACCGGAGGCTGGCACATGCCCGTGCACCTGTTTGTGATTACACTGAGAAGAAGCCCCATGTTTGAAGAAAAAAAAAGGGGGGGGGGAATAAAAATAAAAGAGCTCAAGTTCAGAACGCACGTTGATAAATAGGCATAGCTTCTTGTCCCTCAGTCATCCCTTCCTGCGTGGGTTTGAGTGAGCTCACTCAAACGAAAGGTGAAGGAAAGCACGTAAAGCATGTGACGAATCTCTGTAGCTCCACTAGTACTTCGCAGATTGCAAAATTTTTTCCAACAGTCGATTTGGGATGAATAAGTTTCTCTAATGAAGACATTTGATGATTACTTGCAAAGGCTTTTCAGGGCTTCTTCATTACAAGGCAATGCGAACATGTGCCTGTAACATGAAGGTAGGAACTCTTCAACCTGATATGGTTTTGTTATGGCACAACGTAGTCATCACAATTCCAGCTTCCAGTTTTAAATTTAGTCGACCTGTTCCAAAACTTTACCCACTGTACAAACCACACCTTTAAATCAGTAAATTATCCAAAAATGAAGAAAATGGAATTATTATGTGAGCAAATACGGTACATGGATATAAAAAAGATAAGTGCAAGCAGCAGGAGTGTAAATGGCATATTCAGGCTGCATGAGGAATGTCGTGGAACTGGTAGAGATGAGTATTAATGCATCAACAGCAAACAAAAATTTTCAAAAGAAAGCACAGCTGCCTACTTTGTTATTTATGAGGGCCAGAACTGTAAGCGGCAGTCCTCCCACTGGGTGCTGGCCCCCGAAAAGCAAAAAAATCTGATAATTAGGTCAGCCATAAAATAAGGTGATTCCACACAAGCATGCAACCACAGCTGACACAAATGAGCACTTAAACAGCATTAAAAAAGAAGCGCCCAAGCACAGCCCCTAATGAGCCCTTTGCAGCTACACGAGCTATCAATAGCTGTTTCTGTGAAGCATGCATGCTCCTGCACCCTCCTCTGAAAGAAGGCACCGCGCAATAGCCAGCATGCTTCACACCAAATGCTGGTGCAAAAGCCCCCCAATAAAATGAGAACTCAGGACACAATGTCATGTGGAAGCCGCTACAGTGCTATGAGAAAAGCATGCAAGAAACCTGTTCATTTCAAGGCTTTGCCTTTGTTTTACTATGCATGGATGAGTCATGTCAATATTCCTCGAACCAGGGCGCAAATTGCAACTATTGGCACCCTTGTTCAAGAATTATAGCAATTGAGAATCGATATTAGCAGTTACCTCTTTTGGATTCAATCTCACTTAACTCTACAAAACAAAACGCTGGTTAAAGCAAATGTGAGTGCTCCCAAGAATGAAGGGTTTTTGTGTTGATAGTGACCAATGACGAAGTCTGGTGAGTCAACTTACGAGTCCGTTAAAATATGATTATCTTTTTCACCTATAGTTTCAGTGCTCCATAAAAGCAATATATTGCATTATAGGTGCTCCAGCTGGCACCTTGCAGTGTCTCGTGGCAGTGTAGCGGCCTCCCTCCACATGGAATTGCGCCTTGAGCTTTCAATTTTCACAGCTCACACATATCTCAATGCACAAGCATTTGTGCACCGACTCAATATTTATAGCTGAGAGGTCAGAACTACAAGGAGGGGGGGGGGCGGAGTCGCGGTTCCTTGACATGCCCTCCTGTGAATTTCTTCCCGGGACATTCTCATAAAGTATCTGAGGCGCTATCTCTTTGAATAGAGATTACCTTACTGGGTTGCAGTCACTATATAAAGGTCTGAAATTGAAAGGTTGTAACTGGAGCACCAATTATGCAACACATTGCTGTTAAGGAGCATTGAAACCATTTGTGGAAAAGATCATCAACTGGAGCGCCAATTATACAACATATTGCTATTAAGGAGCATTGAAACCATGTGTGGAAATGATCATCATATTTTAACGGGCTCGGAAGTCGACTCACCAGACTTGTCAGATTTGCATTGAGCCGCGAGTCTGAGTCAACTAGTAAGGCCTAAGGAAAAAATATATTTTATGAGTGAGTGTGAATGATTCACAGATTTCTTTTTAACCTATGCAGGGTGCTGCTGAATATAAGCACGCAGAGACAGGGTAAATGCAGAAGTGGTTCAGTTGGTAAGGCAATGTGTTATGATATAGAAGAGTTCTTCGGTTGTCCAGAGAAGTGTTACATTATTAAGTAGTACCATCGATCATCTTACATCGCTGCCGAGAAAAACACTGGCCAGAAAAAATTTGAAACAATGCAGTGTGATGTTTTGCATACCAAACAGCTCCTAACAGCACCTTATTAGGGCATCAATCAGTCAGTCTATGATGAAGATTTTATAGATGATGCTGTGCAGTCACTGAGGAGGTGTTTTGAAAGAGAGTCTCACACAGTGACACTGAGGAGTAACAAGTAATCACCGACTGCAGCAGGGGAGCCCCTGGTCAATACTGCAGTCTACATGGAGGAACTAGTCGGGCTGGTGATGAAATCATTGCTTAAAGGATTGAATATTCTGGAGTGCCTGAGTTTCATGCTTGTGATGAGCAATACTTGATTGTTTCACAATCATTGTTAAACCCATTTGAGTAATCCAGTGATTCCACTAGCCATTCATTTAGAATAAAATATTGCAATGGCAATTATATGGACACTTTCAACAGCTGCTACCATTGAACATAAGGGCGCAACTACGAGTGCTGGTGCGTGCTATTTGGATAAATATCACTACACGGCTTATTTACGTAGTGTGCTCTCAGCACTTTCTATTCGTTGAGACTACCGACAGCACAAAAACCCACTCACTCTCAGCAGCACTGACATTGACTTTAACCAGTGTTTCGTTTTGTGAAATTGAATCTGAAGAGTTAAGTGCTAATCTTTGTATAGCATTCCCATTTGCTCCTATTTTCTTCATTGCTTCATGCTTGTAACAAAACTCTGAGCTCAGACTTTATCTTTGGACCCCAACCGGCATTTCCTGGCGTGCTAAAACAGGGGTGCAACAGCCGAAATATCATTTGGAGCAATTTTTGGAGCAGCAAAATGTTACTTTTGGAGCACTAAATTCCAAGTTCGGAGCTGGTAATGGAAAAAAAGAACATGCATTTTTATCATGACATAGCGAATTTGGAGCACTATAAAAAAGGCGGCTTACATTTAGAGAAAAAACATGTATAAACAATTCAACATAACCTAAATTATGTAGTGTGAGCATAGTATTTACTACTATTTCAATGAAGGTAGTATTTTGAACCACCTCGCTAAGGAACCAATGATAAAGTTCATATTAGCGTTTACTGCACCTGTTAAATCAATTGACAAACTCTGAGAGTTTCAATATCAATCTGCCGATATTGTGAGCTTGAAATTTGGAAGATTAGTAAAAACGAGAACTAGAGGTGGTGAAGAAAAAATTGGCGCACAATTTAGTTTATTTATGTAGAGAAGCATAAATGTCACACACTGCTTCAAATGATTGCCAGTAGCTTATTTATACGTCGGTAATTATACTGGTATTCAAAATTCAACGGTGTACAAACGCATGAGTAACTGAGCAAAATGTGAAGTGTCCCAGTATCGCGAACAGCCCCTTGTAAATCTCAACACGCTTTTTCGCGTGCACCGGTCTAGCGCGACAAAGGTGACTCAAGCAGCTTTAGAACCAAAGTCAACAAATTTTCTAACCACTCACCACCCCCTCCAACCCACCCTTTTCAGCATGGGGCTATGTGCCGCTTCGGCTACCTTGCAAGACGAGTTTGACCAGATAAAGTAACAACGGCGCACGCCCGTTGCCCCGGCGACGGTACTAGATATCTATCGCCAAGACCGTGGCAAGAACACTCTTCCAGCCAAAATTCGTTATGTGCCACTGCTAAGGTAATCAACGTCGGCATTTGCAGCACGTCGAGCTTGTTCGAGCCTTAATAAGCCATAGCCGCGTTTCTGGCAAGAGAACTTACATTTTCCGCGAAGGGTTGGTGGCTACACCAACACGTTTTTGTTTTAAAGTTCTGCCGTCCCGCCGATACGTATCTATTGTGGTCAGCGGACCGATAGGCATGCAGTGTTGTTACTTTATCTGGTCAATCACGTCTCACCAGTATAGGGTGGGTGGCTAGATTATTTTAGGTATATTCTAGGCACTTTACTTCGGGTCTGCGCGCTTTGACTGATGGCGCAAAGCTGCAGGTGGCCGACATGGCCTGCATTGCTCACCGCAATTGATACACCTGAAAAAAAAATTGAGGCTGGCTGGGCATTTTGGTGCAGCCTGGTGCAATTTTAACAATTTCACGGGTTTGGCGCAGCTCGGTGCAACAATCTGGAATTGTATCAAATTGGCGCGATTGGCGCAGCTGTTGCACCCCTGCTAAAAGGACCTGATGTTAAACTGTTCAAGCTTTAGCAGTGCATTTTGGGGGCTGTTAAGTCAGCCATTGGAGTCTACTTGGTTACTGCCTCCAATTAAGGGGTAGCAACAATAACTTTTCTGCACCATGTATCTACTTTGCCATTATTGAATAAGACAGCTCTGCGGGTGCATGTAAACACTGCCTTATTTCAGAGCACTGTGTCGATTAGAGAAGACCGGCAAGTCCCAGACTTCCACGTATTTTTTACCCTATTGTCATCATTTTTAAGCATGTATTAATGATAGCAACCAGAAGTTTATACTAATTTGTTCAGAGCCTTGTGTTCTATTGACCGAACCAAAGAATGGTTTATTTTATTTAAAAA
This sequence comes from Rhipicephalus microplus, assembly GCF_043290135.1. Lineage (NCBI taxonomy): Eukaryota > Metazoa > Arthropoda > Arachnida > Ixodida > Ixodidae > Rhipicephalus > Rhipicephalus microplus. The sequence goes on along the minus strand of NC_134700.1, from coordinate 60,434,018 downwards.
TTGCATTTTTTGCTCCTGTACATGATTTTGGATATTTTGCACACTTTCTTTTAGATCAAATGAGAGTTATTCTAAAGGATCAAGTTCAGTTCAGTACACCACAACGTGTCGCTTGAGTATGTGCACAAACAATCAGCATGACATCTTTTGCCATTTCAAAAATATCATACAGACATAACAAAAAATGCCATTTCGATAAGATGGAGCTCTACTTATGCAATGAAAATTGCAGTTTTTTCTGTGCTGACCTATTTTTTTTACTGTGCCACCTTATCTATTTCACTGTGTTTGACTTCGGTAAATGTGTAAACATTACTAGTTGGACAGCTTTTTCTTTTCGCTAAAGAATGCTAAACTTCATGCTTTTCGTCAATTTACAAAGAAAATAAGCTACAAATATACCATATGTAAAAGGGCCATTTGCTTTCAGGTTGCTTTTTTCAGTTGATTAAAAAAGATACGCAGGATGAAGACAATACTGTAATATCTCAAGCAAGCACCCCCACCTAAGCGAGTTCCATCCTCTCTCTTTCAAGATATTTAAAACACGCATGAACAACTGAGCAAGCACTCCCCCCCCCCCCCCCCCGCCTTTCTGCCATTTCTGCAGTTTCCTTCACTTTCTTTATTTAGAAGCGCAACGAGGTTGCAGAATCATAGTGAATTCATGCATATTCATTAAAGTGTATCAGTTACATTAAAAGCACATGCGACTTTTTCACCACAATCTTGATTTTTGATGCAAGACCGAGCAAGAACCCCCCCCCCCCTCCAACTCTCGTCACCTTCACCATAGTGGGAGCACTTGCTCAGGATTGCACGGTACATGAAAATTGTGGAAAAAGAATCTGCTTTCATATCTAGTAAACAATAAAAAAGTACTTTCTTCTAATTTTTGCTTGCCCTGCTTCCTTCATACACAAAATCAAAAACATAACCCTTACAAATATTATTCAGTTCTGCACACCATTTCGCAATGGAATATGCTGCCCGCTGATATTGTGAACTCCTCTTTTGTCAAATTTATGAACAGAATTCAAAACTTATATGAACACCTTGCTTACTGTACAATGTGCATATTTATTGCTCTTACTTGCTTTGTACATAAGGTCTATTTATTTTCCTCACATTTTTGTGTATTAAAGTTCAACCCATTCCTGCATGAGCCCGAGAAGGGGCCTGCAGTATTGTAAAATAAAATAAAAATAAGCTACTTTGAAATTCACATAAACTTGGTTCCCTACACTGACAGACACATGTAGGTTCAACCCTGTTCAAGAAGCATGAAGTTGGCATACTTGTCAATTAATCTGCCCATTGAAAACATCAATGCGATTGAAATCTAAATTTCTTAAAAGTACACACTTGCCTGATAGCTTCCTTTGGAAGCATGTGAAGCCCTGTCAAGGTGAGGCATCATTGGGAAGGACTGTGGTAGCGGCTCAGAAGTTGTAATACTGGTTGTGATGCAGCAATGGCTGAAGTGAAATATAGGCCGTGGTGGTGGTAGCAGCAGCTGCAGTGTTTGTGCCGAAGGAGCCTGACCTGGTGGATATGACTGAAACCTAAGGGGTGACAGATAATAGGTATTAAAAATCATGAAAAAGAATGTCCACTACATTTTAGAAATTTGCAACTCAGAGTGATGGACAGCTGAGCTTGTTGATAGAGATTCATGATGGACTTCTGTGAACATAATAAGCGAGAAGCGTTGCATTTAACGGGTGTGTCGTGGGTAGTCCTTACATTCACAACATAGCTCAGGGGCTAAAGAAAGCGATAAATAGACACAACATCAATGCATTATGGCCACCAATAAACTAGGTACTAGGCAAGATATAATGCCACGCTGAAAAACAATGAGAGGGGACAAAAAGCTACAGTCACATTTGTTTCGTAAACACACTAAAAATTTTGTTGATTACCATACAGGCGTAAAGTAAAATGTTCCTTTTAGCTTCGGCCATACCTACATAGGGCAGATGGGCCAGTGTTAACTATAGATGAATGAAAAAAGAAGAGAGCACGAACTACAGGCTCACGAAAAATTCTATCTTTAAATTGTCGAAGGTGTGTTGAAAGCACAGACTGACCAAAAAATGTAAAGCTCACTCAATCACAAAATGTATTTGCACATATGGCTCATTCAGATACTCATTTATGGCCCAATCCCAGTTTGAGTAACTCGGCTTGTGAGGGAGTTTGCCGACCTATGGCTGAGAGGGGTTCTGAAGTCTGCCATTCCTTTCCTCCAAAGCCTCTATTTGTTGCTCAATCCACTCGTTCCATTGTAAAAATTTTCTGGAGGAGGCTCAATCAAACAAGCTTCTAATTTCCAGAGCCATATTTCAGTGCTCTTTTTCTTTTTTGTATCGCTGCCTTCAGCGACATTTTTTTGGAGGGGTGGGGGGGGGGTCTTGGGAGTGTATATATAAACCCAAAATATTACCACTCAGTAGAGATGCTCTAAATGCCATAAAATCCAGAGTAAGCACTCCTAACAGAGCAAGCACCTCCCTAATTCCTTCAAGAGGTGCTAAATAAGTAGCCTCTTCTCCTCTACCACCATGTTCACTGTTTCTATTTGCCGAGTGAATGCGAAATAAAGCTGTGTATGCATGGGCATTTAAGAAAGTGCTAAAGTAGACGCACAGATGTGCAATTTTTATTCTCAGAGATTCTTCCACTTCCACGTTAAATATTGACCGATGACTGAGCAAGGGCCTACTCTTCAAACCTTGTCGAATCATCATTCACTCTCCAGGAGCACTTGCTGAGAATTTTTCGATAAACACAACATACTACGAAGTCTGTACTTTCCAGTAACACGTACCTCAAAACTAGAGTGGCAGTAACTACCTTACTGAGTCATATATTACTTCATAGGTAGCCGTGAATATTCACTTGTATATCATACTGTCTGCTGTGTTGCTGACCGCAACAGCTGCATGTGCTCCTTAATTTATAACTATGCAATAGTTGCACATCATATTTGCAGACTGATGTTTATGCAGTGATTTAGCCACATGAATTTATGCAAATCATTACAAAATCAACTGCTTCATGAACGTAACAAACATACAGTGAGCATGAGTATAACTTGAGAAGCTTGCTTTGAAATGTTGACACTACAGACACATTTTTAGCTCAGAAAATACAATGCCTATATTTTTCAAAGTCAAAACGGCCCTCGAATAAAAAGCAATTAAAATTTCATGATGCAACGCATATGTGTTGTACGATTTCTTTAGTGTGCCTGTCTATCTATGAGGTCACAGCTTTCAGTTCTTGACGCAAAGCACCCATATAAGCATGCCTCGGATAAGTGTGAAGTGTGAGGTAGAATTCCATTTCAGGGTGCTGAGCAGTGCAGTGCAGCTGAAATTCATCGAATATTGAGCAATGTGTACAGCACCACTTTCAATACATGACAGCAAGGCACTGAAATAGTGTAGGAAATTAGAAGCATGATGCACAATATTTACAATGCAGACTGACTGGGAATTAAGCAAGTGTAAATCAATGATTTTGTAAACTGAACGGACCAGATAATTCGGGAAAATCATTGGGTCAAAATTTTTGGGCTGAGTAATTCATTTCCCAAAATATTGCAGTCAGCTCAATACAGCACAGATGGTATACCATGGTTGGACACAGAGTGAGACTCTAGTGCTGCAAACTGCGTGCAGTCAGTTCCTAAAATGCTGACTGGTCATGAAAACAAAACGATAAACGGGTGCCATTTCGGCATTTCTCAGGCACTACCATGATGTACTCCAGAACTGAAGGTGCAATACAAACAGTGGAAGCATTCCGATGAGCGCAAAGAAATTCAAGCGAACCTTCTCCAAGAAGAAGTGCATGGCTGCTGTGTTTGGGTAGATAAATGGTGGTGTTTCCTTGATAAAATAGGTGAGGCATGAACCCACAAAGACTCATGAGATTTGCCATCTGTATCGGCTCCTAGTTAAAGATATCCATGGCACGCTGTTTCGCTGGCCGCACTTTCGGAGACGTAGACAGGGCTTTTCTTTCAAATGTGTTGAAATCTAGTCATTTGCGCAATCATAGTCGGCTGTGCAGCTGTAGAAAATAGTGCCAAACGGGAAAAAATGTTAAGATTTCCTTGGAACAAAGATACAAAATTGAAGTGGATTTTGTGGAGAGATATGGTGAGTGGTATAGCCTTAGGATACCTAGCGTAAGGTGAGTAATATATATCGAAAATCTTGCATGGATAGTTTCGTTTGACACATTCGGTATTTATGTACAGGCACTCCAAGAAAAGATCCATGGCAGGTTGACTACGTGCCATCAACATATTCGCACATCGAAAGAGAATCTAAGGCGCCAAGACTGAAGTACAAAAGTCGTTTGGATGTGTAGTTTTCATCATCACAACCACAATCACTATCTACACAGCTACGACAAGCATACGACATTTGCTTTGAAATGCACGGCCGCTATGTAACGTGCAGCCAGCTCTGAGCTCGATACAGAAAATAGCAAGACAGAGCAGCCAACAGCCACACGATATCATGCCAGGGGTGACACCGTGAAATCCACGCCACCAATTAGTAGTGGTTAAGAAGGCGACGACTTCGCACCAGTTGGAAAAAATGATGTGTCAGTAATGCTACGTAGACAAGAAAGGGCGCTCCACTATTCTATTTATAGAACAGGTATACAATGTGTTGCTAGTGATTTCAACTGTTCCTCCAAGGATTCATTACGTAGTAGTCAATTTATTCATACCTGATCTGGTGCACAAGCGAGCAGGACAGGTAACAAGGCTTAACAAACACGGTGCCTGACTGTGAGGTGAGCATCGCCTAGACCAGCTTGTTCACCAAAACGATGCAATGCCGAAACGCCTAAGAAGCTCGACTTTACTAAATAAAAGTCGCTGTCATTCATGCACATTTGAACATTTTACCAGGCCGTCACCGCTGAACACGTAGTTTTAGTAACATATGATACTCGTTGCACATGGTGAACGTTGATACAAGATACTATATATCCAACAATCTGAGACAGCGACAGAGTGTATCAATTGCAAATTCAAAAACAGCTCAGCGCCCTCACTGAAGCAAACACGTAAAAATAAGCACATTAGTCGGTGATGTGCATTAATATGCAAGTGTAAAATTAGTTCAAAGACGTGACAACCAAGGCCACGCCACTTAAAAGAAAACACATAATTGTGATAGCACATACAGTCGGTTGTTTGCCACTTCAAATGAAAATATTATTTGGCAATCACAGCACATGCTTCTCTTTTGTGGTCAGTCTTAGGTGCGGCCGTGCTATTGTGTGCTAGAAATTTGCAGCATATGCGTTGGGTTACCATGAAGAAAGCGAGTGACACGGATAAACGCCAATACCCAAGGAGTGATGCAGCACACACAGAGCCATTGAAATGGTAGCTGGTGCAGACTGCATGCATCCCATGAGCCTTTGCAAGTTTATGCCTCACTTATTCAAGGAACATGGCATGACCCTCACTGCAGTATTGTAGGTCTAACTCTCAAATGTCTACAGAGCGCAATTAAGAATAAGCAAAGAGAGATGTCATAAGTGACACTGTCTTTTTTTTTTCATGACAACATGGGGCCACAGAGGAAGCAGCGAGAAGTTCAGTCGCCCAACACCATACAGACCTAACTTAGCTATCTCTGATTGCCATATTTTTGCTAACATGAAATGCTGGCTAGGAGGCCTGTGCTTTCACCCAGTCCTGTTCTTCGCTCTGCTGCTTGATGCAGACTCGCTTACTGAACTTCTAGGCGGAGAGTAAAGGAAGTTGCAAGGCAGACAGTTCTGATGAAGCCCTTGATCAACATTTGTTGGGCTGAATACTGAATCACTGAGGCTCTTACATTACTAAGTCAAAAGTGTGGTTTCTAACTATAAGTGCTGTTCTTTTTCTTTGTAAGATTCATCTTGGCAAAACTGACCTATTTACGTGTGGTGCCAGTATTGTTATTAATTATTTCTGTACCATTCTCCTTTCTTGAAGTTCCACTGCAGCTTGGGCTATGCTAGGCTGCAGTATTGTGATTAAATAAATTAATGACGTTGGCGCTACACACTGACAAATGTCTGAGTCAAAATGGCAATTATGTACAGATGTAGCTGGTATATGTACCTAAACGTTTCAAACGAAGCAGTCTTCATTTTCGCTTTGGTTACTACTTCACGACCGAATAGAACTAGAAAAAAAAATGCAACATAGATAGAGTGACCCTTGTCAAGCCAATTAGCACAAATGTACTTGAATGAGCGACTATTGTATAGACGTGCGGCTTGTGAAAGCAACCAGGACATTAGAAGTTAGCATTTTGTATATGTTGTTAAAATCGGTTTTACTATTAAACCACATTTACCTTCCAAGTTTTGACGTTCCTTTCACAGTCACTCTGGCAGAAAAGATTGTGTTGCACGGCGAGTCGTTTTTTTCTCCATCTGCACGAGGTCTGTAAAAATAGTTTAATCACAGAACACATAAAGTTGGAGAGCAGGCTACTATAAATAACCACACAGAAATGAAAACGTAGAATGTGTGACTATTACATGCGAACAATAAATAAATGCAATGTAGTGCAGGTTGGCCATCAGGAATAGCAACGTCGACTTGTTCATATATTAATAACTCTACCGGTGTCACACCGGACATTTCCAGCGCCATCAGGGCCGACCCGAATGTGGTTTTTGATCGCGATCAACAGTGCCAACTACAACTTATGTCACTGTGCAGCCACACATAATACATTTTAATCCAGATCGGTCATGATTGCGATCGAAAAATCCCATGGGACACGAGCGTGCGGTATCAGGTGCAGCATGCCAACATACACAACACACAGATAAAATGTGCCACATAAAAAATAAAACACACACGCACTCAAACATGTTTTCGTTGTGCCTTCCTTTGTTCGCTTAAACGCACGCCAGCGAAAACGTCATGGAAAATAAAATGACACTCACCTCAAAGAAGGTGGACATCCCTGTAATAGGAGCTCTTCTTGATGTCCTTACCCGGCTCACTTTGCCGATAAAGGCCTTTTTGCCATATCGGCAACGCTCAGCGAAATGAAGCATTTCTCGAGGCTGTCCACAACGGCGCGGTAACCGTCTCCGCAAACGACGAACGTGACTTTTGGTGCACCCCGCATTTCAAATGACTCTTCACGGTTTTACTGAACCACATCTGTTTCACACCTGCCGCACAGTTCGAAGAGGCATAGAGGCTGCACACAGGAAACGTTTAAACCCGGTAGCACAAGACAAGCAACAAACCCCATCGCACAACTTGCAAACGCCATGTTGACGACGAATGACTCCAAAATGGGCTTGTCTTGGCCGCTTGTCGTTAATCGACTCTCCTGAAGTTACAATGAAAAAAAAAAAAACTCGAAGCTGGCGAGAAAGAGAAAACTCATTGACACAATTTCAAATTCACATATTCACGTTTTTTCGCATGCATAAAAAAGCATGCAGTAAGTCTGATTGGTCTCAATAGTTTTTTATTCACGCAACCAAAAATTTGTAGTTTGGCTTTTTTTTATTTCTTTATGGTGCGGCTGTCAGGTGGTGTTGACTTATGGCTCGTAAACATCCGGTCGCGCAAAAATGCAAATGGCAGTTAAGCATTCTGCAATGATTCCGTTGATTCTCATCGACGCAGTAGCAAACTGGACCTACCTAGAGTGGAGAGCATGTGAAAAAAAAAAAGCTTTTTTGAACTTCACTAAGCTTCCCAGCGGATTATTGTTCAGCAGCATGCCGTGACGGCATACGTTAACTGGCGTACATAAGCATACATAATCGCCAAAAGAACGTGACCAGTACACCCAACTTCGAGGAAACCAACAGAAAAAAAAACACATCAAAGATAAAATTCATCCGTGTTATTCTAGATTAACGAAGAAAGCATAAAGCGCAGGTCTGCGAGATGTTGACTATTTTTGTTCAATACACAGGGTAATGGTAGAGATATTCTCGTCTGGGCCCCGTAATTAGTGTGTGGTGTTTAGAATTTTTTCACGAGCCGTAAGTGTTACATAGATGAGTATTCAACTGACTTTACTGTATCTGTAAGCATTAATATATTCTTTATCTTGTATATGCATATGCCAGAATTCAGCGTAAGTAATAGTGTAAAAACAGCTGAGCTGTGGAGAAGAATTATCTTTGGCTAAGTTGTAAATTATGCGTAAAGCTCTGTTTTGAATAACGTGGAGCTTCTTTAAAGAGCTGCTAGTAGGAAGAACAATTAAAACGTGAGACAACTAGACACACGAGACTGGCCTGCACATCCCTCAGCAACTTTTATGGTAACCAAACACCTAGAGTTTTACTTGGCTGGCACAATTTTTATGTTTCTAGAGCTGCAAGTCAGTGATTCCCGTCATAGCACATGCTTTACCCCGTGGCCAAAAAGTGATCCTTCTCGTATTAGCCACAACAATTTTTAGTGTACTTTTTTCAGTCACGCTCCATTTTTACTAACCAAAAATTCTACGAAGATTACGATATTACTTAACGCAAATTCTACGCGCCGCTTCTTGTTGAAGCAATGCTAACTGCAGCCACATGTACTCCGCAGTTGTAGAAACATAACATTTATTCGCTACATGTTGCCACTAAAACTGCCAGTGCTCAAGCTTCACGCGCACCACTATGTGCGTTCAAGGAGCCGCGATCTAAGCGGAACGCCTACAGTCACTTTACGACACTCGAAGCCTGCCGCACTGCATGCACACAAACTTCACCCATAAGGAATGAAAGCGAGGGGTGGGGAGACAGCCTGCGTGACTGAGGAAGAAAACGAGGCTGCAGTCACTCTTGATATCTACAGACTCCGCGCTTACTCTCTCGTCGTCGATCTATTGGTTACACCCCCAACGCAGACAGCGAAGCCGCATAACCCAGGAGCACACGCCTGAGATCAGCTCTCACACACAACTGTATTATCGGTGCCATAAGTGCATGGTCATCGGCAGGATTCTCTCTTGAGGGGTGCAAATGGCTGGTGTAGGGCGAAAGCACTGCCATAGCTTGGGTGGGTGCAAGTGCTAGTGAGGCTTGCGGGGGACAATTACCCCATTTTTCCCCTTACTGATGCCCGTGCATAAGTGTGCAAAACAAAATGAGTAATACATACTGACAATCTTGTTAATAATAAATTAAACAAGAAACAACCCAGTATGCTTCTCTATGTGACTCCTAGCTGGCGTAGGATCCAGTGTTTCTCATGAGTGCTAATCAATATTAACATGCTGATGTCGAAGCGACGCACAAGAATTCACAAGTTATAAGACTCAATTGCCATCATAATACGGAAACACAAGCTTGACAGAAAGTATTTCTTGGTTTTGTTTTATAAGTGTAAGACTTCCTTAAAGTAAATAAAGAGGGCCAACACTAGACACTTCTCTTCAATTCTTTGAAGAATGAATTCTCTCAGCAGTTACACTACACCAACGTTTTTTTTTAAACCATGCTTGCATGGCACTGCAAGATTACGTCCCTCAATAAAATGAGACAGATGTCTTCAAATGACGTTTTCTAGGCCTTTAAAAAAACTCAAATCGGGCAAGCAGAAAATGCACAAGTTTGTGTCACACAATTACTCAGATAACACTTTTCAAACAATGCACATTCATGCACCACATCATTCGAACTGAACAGCTAATGGTCACAATACTCTTGACATGCAAACAAGAGGGGCTCAAGTTGTTGTTTTGAGCTTCCATGCATTGCTTTAAATGGTTTATTAGTGTGTTTGGTGGCACAAGCTTTCTTCTTCCTGATACTTGGCTGGGCCATCTTTGAGAAGGTGCACAATAGCAAATAATTCTCCACGCTTTGTTTTGTGCACTTCCATCTGAACCATTGAAAACAGCCTGTTGCACGCTTTCGTGTACAGCATTATCCCCATCGGATAGCTATTTGTAACGATACTCATGTCACAGCACATGAGCATCTTGTGCACATAGCAAAGCGTGGAGCATTATTTGCTATTGTGCACCTTCTCTGTGATAGCACAGCCACGTATCAGAAACAAGAAAGTTTGTGCCAATAAACACTCTTGTCAACTATTTTAAGCAAAGAGTGGAAGCTCAAAACAACAACTTGAGCAACTCTTGTTTGCAAGACGTAAGTACCGTGACCATCAGCTGTTCAGTTGAAATGATGCGGTACATGAATCTGCACAACAAGCTGTTTTCAAGGGTTCAGATAGAAGCACACAAAACAAAGTGTGGAAAATTATTTCCTCTTGTCCACCTTCTCAGTGATAAACACAGCCAAGTATCACAGACAAGAATACTTGTGCCACAATAACATTCTCATCAACCATTTAAAGCATTGTGTGGCAACTCAAAATGAAAAATTGAGCCCCTTTTATTTGCAAGACATGAGTACCGTTGCAAATAGCTGTCCAATCAGCATGATGCTGTACATGCGAGCATACAACAAGCCGTTTTGAAAGGTTCAGATAGAAGCGCACAAAACAAAGCGTTGAGAATTCTTTCCTCTTGTCCACCTTCTGAGTGATAAACACTGCCAAGTATCACAGACAAGAATTTTTGTGCCACAATAACATTCTCATCAACCATTTAAAGCAATACGTGGCAACTCAAAATGAAAAATTGAGCCCCTTTTGTTTGCAAGACATGAGTACCGTTGCAAATAGCTGTCCAATGGGCATGATGCTGTACGTGCGAGCATTTAACAAGCCGTTTTGAAAGGTTCAGATAGAAGCGCACAAAACAAAGCGTGGAGAATCATTTACTCTTGTCCACCTTCCGAGTGATAAACACTGCCAAGTATCACAGACAAGCATTCTTGTGCCACAAAAATACTCTCATGAACCATGTCAAGCAATACCTGGAAGCTCAAAATGAAAAATTGAGTCTCTTTTGTTTGCAAGACATGAGTACCATTGCGAAAAGCTGTCCAATCAGCATGATGCTGTACATGCAAGCATACAACAAGCCGTTTTGAAAGGTTCAGATAGAAGCGCACAAAACAAAGCGTGGAGAATTATTTCCTCTTGTCCACCTTCTGAGTGATAAACACTGCCAAGTATCACAGACAAGAATTCTTGTGCTACAATAACATTCTCATCAACCATTTAAAGCAACACACGGAAACTCAAAATAAAAAATTGAGCCCCTTTTGTTTGCAAGACATGAGTACTGTTGCAAATAGCTGTCCAATCAGCATGATGCTGTACATGCAAGCATACAACAAGCCGTTTTGAAAGGTTCAGATAGAAGCGCACAAAACAAAGCGTGGAGAATTATTTCCTCTTGTCCACCTTCTGAGTGATAAACACTGCCAAGTATCACAGACAAGAATTCTTGTGCTACAATAACATTCTCATCAACCATTTAAAGCAACACACGGAAACTCAAAATAAAAAATTGAGCCCCTTTTGTTTGCAAGACATGAGTACTGTTGCAAATAGCTGTCCAATCAGCATGATGCTGTACATGCAAGCATACAACAAGCCGTTTTGAAAGGTTCAGATAGAAGCGCACAAAAGAAAGCGTGGAGAATTATTTCCTCTTGTCCACCTTCTGAGTGGTCAACACTGTCAAGTATCACAGACAAGAATTCTTGTGCCACAATAACATTCTCATCAACCATTTAAAGCAATACGTAAAAACTCAAAATGAAAAATTGAGCCCCTTTTGTTTGCAAGACATGAGTACCGTTGCAAATAGCTGTCCAATCGGCATGATGCTGTACATGCAAGCATACAACAAGCCGTTTTGAAAGGTTCAGATGGAAGCGCGCAAAACAAAGCGTGGAGAATTATTTCATCTTGTCCACCTTCTGAGTGATAAACACTGCCAAGTATCACAGACAAGAATTCTTGTGCCACAATAACATTCTGATCAACCATTTAAAGCAATACGTGGAAACTCAAAATGAAAAATTGAGCTCCTTTTGTTTGCAAGACATGAGTACCGTTGCAAATAGCTGTCCAATCAGCATGATGCTGTACATGCAAGCATACAGCAAGCCGTTTTGAAAGGTTCAGATGGAAACGCACAAAAGAAAGCATGGAGAATTATTTCCTCTTGTCCACCTTTTGAGTGATAAACACAGCCAAGTATCACAGACAAGCATTCTTGCGCCACAAAAGCACTCTCATGAACCATTTCAAGCAATACATGGAAACTCAAACTGAAAAATTGAGCCCCTTTTATTTGCAAGACAAGAGTACTGTTACAAATAGCTGACCAATGGGGATGATGCTGTACATGCAAGCATACAACAAGCCGTTTCGAAAGGTTCAGTTGGAAGAGCGCACAAAACAAAGAGTGGAGAAATATTTGCTAATGTACACCTTCTCTGTGATAGCCCAGCCAAGTATCAGGAAGAGGAAAGCTTGTGCCACTAAACACTCTTGTCAACCTGTTCAAGTAATGCATGGAAGCTCAAAACAACAACTTGAGCCACTCTTGTTTGGAAGACATGAGTATCGTGACCATTAGCTGTTGAGTTGGAATGATGTGGTATATGAATGCGTACAACAAGAAGTTTTCAAAGATTCAGATGAAAGCACACGAAACAAAATCTTGAGAACTATTTGCTCCTATTTAGCTTTTGAGCAATAAACACAGCCAAGTACATTTCACGAGCAAGCAAGCTTGTGCCACCCAAACACTTATTCAACTATTTAAAGTAATGTGTTGAAAGTTAAACTGAATATTTGAATCAATTTTGTTGTAAGACAGGAGTAGCATTAGAAATACTTAGTTGACCAGTGGTGAAGATACTTTCATGCAGACGTACAATAAGCTGTTTTCAAAGGCTCAGATGGAAGCACACCAAACGAAATTTTGATAATTATTTGCTCTTATTCTGATTCTGAGGAATAAACACAGTCAAGTACCGTTCACAAGTGAGCAAGCTTGTGCAAAGCCAACCAAACTCTCAGATCGACCGTTTCGAGCAGTGCATGGAAAATTGATCTGAATATTGGATGTAGTTTTGTTTCAACAACACCAGTATTGCAAAACCTTTTTAATGTATTTGTATGTAATTATTTTGTACTTGTACAGATTAAAGACTTCATCGATATCTTTCAGTGTGTGTGTTTAGACCAGAGAGTGCAATTGCTATGTCATAACAGAGACGCCTTGCCCCTCGACTGTGTCGTGCGCACTTTTTCCTCGAGGTCCAAGCTTCGTAGAGCTTATTTGCACTCTTCCTTGGTAGTCCTGCATGGCCCCTTGTGCTTTGTGCCTTGGTGCAATGACAGAGCACGTGAGCGAGGCTTGGTCTATCTCTCCTGAATATAAGGATTAATTGTCTTTTATCTTCTTGTGTATGTTCATATAATAGAAAATTACTCACTCACTATTTTCTGTTAGAGATTTCTCATAGAAAGATTATTCATTGCACAAATACAACATTTAAAATATTGTTTTTTTTCATAAATTGAACAGCAATATTTGTGCAAATATAACACATGTACAACTAAGGTGATCAAATGAAATAATGTACTTTGGTAATTATCTGATATACTTATCTGTTATACTTTTGCACATATTTGCATCTCTTGATTTGAACTAGTTAAAATTGGTTATTTCTTGAGGTTGTGTACAGCCAACTAATGGAGCTGAAAAACTCAGTATTTTAGACCTTTCAACACAAAAAAAAACAAAAATGTTATGCATGCCTAGGTATTTGGTCTAACAAGTTTACTGATGTACTACATTGACTATCAAGATTGACATTGAGCCCTATCAAGTCCTATGTATGGCCCCCATTCAGCCCCGTTAGCTCTTATATTGTGCTAGATGAGAGTCCTACATACCAAACCCATAATGCCTGTATAGCTCCTACATACCCCTATATGTCCTGCCCAGGTCCCATTCAGCTCCTACATACCACCATATAGCTCCAGTATAAGACCCATTTATCCGCATTTGGTTCCTGTACAGCTCCTGTATTAGCTCCTGTAACCCCTGTATTGAAGCATACGGATCCTGTATGGAATTTTATAGGTTTTTTCAGTAGGGCAGGCACTCTTATAGAATAAACAAACGTACTGCACACACTCAGAATGTTCTGAGCTTGTGTGGTAAATATGAAAAAGTACATCTGGCCAAAATAAAACATCTGAGCCAGGGAGTGAGCAAGTTGGCTTTTCGATGTTCGGAAGAACGAGGAAGCAAACTCTTCAGTTAAAATTAACCGCAGATGAACCTGCAAAACTTCACGCGTGTTTCACCAAAATCACCTCTACACGAAGGTTCGACGACACAATCGCCGATGAACGAACTGCAGGTGCCGAATTAAGTGCCAAAGCCAAGAATAAAACTTCCCGTCCTTGTTGATGACAGTCCAAAAGCCGGAATTCCGAAAGCTGGGTAAAACGCCGAGCAAGTCAGAGAAACCACATATTTTGTTTCTGGCCTCCTCTTCAGCTTCAGTCTGCTCCGAAAGCAGAATTGTATCTTGCAAAGGAGCGGCTTCCAAGCACATTTTGTTTTCTTTTGGCGCTTCTCGAAGTGGTGTTTGTGGCCGGCATAAATACGTGCGGCACTTGGGAACTAAACTTGGAACTGCAGTTTGTTTCAGGCGAGCGATTTTCAGAGGAACTTCGACAACATTCCCAGTTTTGACATCTGTATAAGCAGTCGTTTCCACATAGTCTGTTGGCAGGAATTGCTTTTCACAAAGCTGAAATACAAGAAAAATCAAAATAGCATAAAACAGGACAAAAGCTGGCAATAAAACGCGGGCTGATATGTTCAACGACCCTGTGTTGTAGCGAAAGAAATAAAAATTAGTACATGCGTTACCGTGGTTCCACTTGTAAACAAAATCAGGCACCATCAGCGAATAAATCGGGCGTCAAAAGCTTTTTATCTGAGAACACCGAGTAACAACAGACAAGAGAAACGCTTACATCTGTCTACTTCGTTGGAACGAAGTCCTTCCGGAGAACCGCCCAGGTCCACGCTGCCCGCATTGTCGGGTCAGCATAAAATTTGTGCACTCGGACACTTGGGCCACCATCATAATTTGATTTCCAATTGGGTGCACAGCAACAACCAGGCATTGTCGCATCGCTCATTGCGTTAAAACTTATGAAGAACGACTTATAAATTGTTGCAGACGTTGTTGCCAGCAACTGATACAAATTCAAACATCGGACGAACCGGGTTACGTATCTGTGTTCCCATAATTGTAACAATATTTTTTCCAGTTATCTCGTCCATTTGGTTAGACGTGTGTTCCTAATTATAAAAAATGACAAAGCTGAACGAGAATCACCTGTTTGGTTCGACCCTACAATATTTTTGTCAAGCCGTTGGCGCTGTAAGCGTCACGCCAAGCCAAGCCAAGCAAGCAAGGACCAGCTGATTGGTGAAGCGCCCTGCGCGAACCGGCCCTCTTCATTCAACACAACCATCTCATTACCGTGACGTGGCAGCCTGAGAGAGGAGGGTGCATGGGGGCCTTCTCTCTTCAAGGTAGCTTTGGGCAGGCACGAAAAAATTTAGGAGGCACTGGTTCTGGGTACGCAAGCCTTTGGGTACCCAGCAATAAACTCTCTATTTTCATTGTTGGAACCACGGACCAATGTTGATACATGCGAGAATGGCCGCATGGCACAAACTGTCTTATGCTTAGTAGTTCGCACAGCAACCAATGTTGTCTTGAACAACGTCAGCAGGCTTAAAAATGACAGCATCCAAGACAATGCACCAAAGAAGGCCGCCGCACAGAAATCGGCTTCACTGAGGAAAAAGTGATATTTAACGAAATAAACCTTATCTTGTGTCACATAAAGTGTAAAGCAGGCTACCCAAGTATCGTCATCGCAGCGACGCTAGTGCAGGGATTGCTGTCTATATAAACGACTGCCCTGCAGCGGTGGTCATCACTTTTGCAGCAGTGGTTGCGGCTTAAGGACTGCTCTAACTATCTTCTGTATAATTGTACAGATCTCGAGTGCGTCTAATTACCGGCGACATCCTGTGTGGCGCTACTGTCAAAAAGCTTACGTGTAAAGCAGGATACCCAAGTATCGTCATCGCAGCGATGCCAGTGCAGGAATCGCTGCAAAATGACATGTACGAGTCTCTAAAAACAAAAAGCGAGAGCTTTTTTCAAGAAAACAAATCCTTGAAAGACGAAAACAGGGTTTGGTTTGAAATTAACAAGAGCCTTACACTACCACTAGCTGACCTGGAGCATTATTTGCGCCAAAATAATGTAGAAATTAAAGGCGTCCCGAAAACGGAAGTCGAAAGTTGTTTGGAAATTATGCAGGCTTTAGGTGACAAGATTGGATGCCCAGTCGCTGCTGGTGACACTGACATTGTTTACCGCGTACCTGTGAAGCAAGGAGCAATTATTATAGCGCGCTTCTGCTCTCGAACAAAAAAGGCTGACTTCGCTTCCAAAGCTCGCCGGTCAAGGCTCACAACAACTGAAATAGGGCTAAAACAAAAGCCAGCAACTTCCATATTCGTGAATGATCACCTCACACTCGACAACAAGCGGCTCTTTGCGCAGGCGCTAGAACTGATGAAGTCTAAGGGTTGGAAGTTTTTGTGGACGGATAACTGTACTATTAAGACCAGAAAGTAGGAAGATACCCGTGTTTATCGCATATCAAGTCTGAATGATCTGTCAATATTCAAGTAGGATGAAAACTCTCTATGAAGCGAAAACTCTGCCTAAAAAAACAACCCACATTATCCTTATTGCATTTAAACATACGAAGTGTTCGTAAGCATCATGACGATCTCATCGCTCTTTGTGTTTTGGATCATGCCCTTTCTTTCGTATGCGAATATGAAACGTGGTTAACATCCCATGACGGAAATTTAAACAGTATTTCTGGTTACACGCCTGAACATTGTCACCGCGAAGGTTATCGTTGCGTTGGTTCAGCCATTTTAGTAAAATCATCATCGTCACACGAACACCGTCGTGACCTTGTTTTTCAACACTCTCAGTACGAATCTGTATGGTTAGAAGTTGACAGTAATAGCCTGCAGCTTCCTTCTAAACATAACATCATAATTGCGTGCATCCATGATTCACCCTCATCTTCATACATTGATTTCTGTAAGAAATTTGAGGAGTTATTGAACTTACTAGTTGATCAAAACAAAGATATGGTTATATGTGGTGATATTAACAGCAACGTTATCGACCCTAACAACCAATCAAGTTCCGAGTACTTACGCACTTACCTTAGCTGCGGTCTCTCATCACTAATTTCTGTCCCAACTAGATGTCATATAGGTGGCCCAATACTTTAATTGACCGTCTGCTTTCTAGCTTGCCAGCAGATCTTAGCTCAGCTGGAATAGTGGAATACGCTGCAACACACAATTACCCTACTCTTTTGTGCATAGGTCATTCATCACGTTTTCGGAAAGAAAATTATGTAAGAACTATATTTGACTCCGAGAAATTCATACGTACAATTGGTGCGATCGACTGGGCTAACGTGCTTGAAGAACAATGCGGCGTTAATTCTTTTGAATGTTTTTTTGAAAAAAATATCAGAATGCTCTCATTCATGCACAAGTAACACAACTATCACTCGATAGTTTAGATCGCCAAGAAAGCCTTGGGTCAGTGAATCTTTATAGCGATCTATTAAAAGGAGAGATAATCTTCGTAAGAAGCTTAAAGCCCACCCCTTTATTATTGCTTTGCGGTCGCGCTTTAGCACGTACTCAAATATTCTAACGGCCACTTTAAAAGGTGCCAAGCGTATGTACTACGAAGCAGAAGCGACACTACATGGAACTGGCAGGTAATTAAAGAACTCTTGAACATCAGTACAATCAGAAACCGCATATCATGTGTAAACCACAATTCTGCTATCATTACTGAACTCGAAGATGTTGTTAATACTTTCAGTGATCATTTCAGCTTCACAGGCAGTGATTAGGCTAATTTGATTTGACTCAATTTTCAGCGCTGTCATCATTCTTTCTACTTATTTCCAACACCGGAAGAAGTATACATTATCATCAACTCTCTTAAGTCAACTGGTCCAGTTCTTGATCTTATAAACCCCTCAAGCATTAAACTTGTGTGTAAAGAGATCTCGCCTGCGTCAGCACATGTAATAACCAAATCATTTAAAGATGGGATCTTTCGTAATATACTTAAAACTGGTGAACTATTCTCAGTAATTAAAGAAGGTGACCACAAGTGCATGAGTAATTATCGTCCTATCTGCATTTTGCCTTTCCTGAGCAAGGTGATAGAAATTAATACACAATCGCCTGAGTAAATACTTGTCCTAGTTTAATCTTTTAGCTCATGACCAATTCGGTTTTTACGAAAATATGTCTACTTAATTAGCTCTTATTAGTTTTGTTGAAAGGGTTAATCTGGCCATCGACCAAGGCCTTTTAGTTGGATCTCTCTTCATTGACTTCAAAGCATTTGAGTCTATCGATCATCATATTCTTTCAAACAAACTTGAAAGTTATGGCATTTCTGGACCACCTTTAGAATTAATTCGTAGTTATTTAAAATACAGATCTTACAGAGTCCAAATTGATGGTGCCCTTTCCTCATCGAAAACTATAAATGTAGGTGTTCCACAAGGATCACTACTTGGACCACTTTTGTTCCTAATATTCATCAATGATTTGCCACAAGTATTAACGCAAGCACAATGTCTATTTTATGCTGATCACACCACCATCTTCGTATCTGATAACAATCCTGGCTCATTGCAGCATAAACTGAACAATGACCTAGCTAGTGTTCATTCATGGAGTGTAGAAAAACAAGCTGATAATCAACCCATTTAAGGCAACATTTATGCTATTTCATTCGTCAAAAAATCTGCTCATTCATCCCATTGCATTTTTTAAAATAATGTGATTTCAAGATCTACGATTACAAAATTTCTTGGTGTTGTTTTACATGAAAATCTGAAGTTCCACTATCATACACAATCACTTATTGAAAAAGCTCATTAGGCATTCACATCATTATATAAACTCGCTATTTTTTTCATCTGGACATTCTCATGTCCTTATATTATGCGTACATACGCAGTCACCTCTCATACTGCCTTTCATCCTGGGGTAATACATATTACACACATCTTCATCATCTAGAAATCTTGCAAAAGCAGGTATTACGATTGGTTACATTTCAAATTCGTACATCTCCCTCTGCTCCCTTATACCGTTGTGTAAATGTGCTACCTCTGCGCATATTATTCAATCAAAAGGTGTCACTACTGTTGTTTCGTCTTATCAATACTGATCTCAATATTGCAGGTTTTACTCGCTCCAGCTTCATCAATAACAATAATAAAAGATTTTCAGAACGACTAAGTCTACCCCTTCCTTAAATCAGAACAAATTATGGGCACTTTACTGTTACTTTTTAGGCATTTGAACTTGGAATTCAGTGCCATCGAATAAAAAGTCATCTTCATTATTCCCATTCAAACGTAAAACTAAGGAGCATTTTATTACCACTTTGTTAGAAACATAGGATTCACTAGGTTTTGTCTACCCTACTACTTTGCAATGTGCAGTTCACACTTCCAAGTGTCACTTTTACCCATTTTAATACTTGGTAATGTGTGTAGCTGTTCGTGCACCTATTCTTTGTTTGAATTATTGTGATTTCTTCTCTCTGACTTTGTTAAAATTGTTTTATCTATTACGTTTGCGATGGTCATGGTTGGCTTTTTGTACTTTGCTTTCTCTTAATTACCAAAGCTACAGAAATTATATAAAATAAATAACTCGCTGTTCGCCTAGCTTTTCTGTACACCCCATTCATGTTTTTGATAGGAGGTCCCCCCGACAGTTTTCACTCCGGGACCTCTGAAGTTGCACTTTTTGTCCACCTTGTAATCTCGACCAATTTCGTCAAATAAAGATTCGTCAAAAAATGGTTTCTTCTCACGAGGAGTGAAACCACATACAAGAAGCTTCACTTGTGCCCTCGGAAACTTCCCAAATACATGACATAGTATTTCGCATCGACCACAGACTATTGCTACATCGGTAGAAGCGAGCGCGACGCTCCGGAATACGGAAGGCAGCGCCCACACAGGCCCACATGTAGGGTTACGTCACGCAATCATCCGAAAGGCTTTAGAAATCTAGGTGGTGTTGGATAATGTCACCCAGGGCATAGGGTTTCTCACAAACTTACCTAGAGAGAAATCAGGCACTAGTGAGCTGCTGGGTACAAGGGAATGATGGGATATGTGAGCTTTGAACTTGACTCGGATTTGTATACCTCAAACAGGCTTCTGGCTTCACGTGAAAATGATTTATTTGTTACTAAAAGAGCACGTATTAAGCTATTTATTTTGTCATCGCACAGAAACTTGTTTCATTTAACACTGGAACCATATGCTGCGATGTAGAGTTTCACTAAGCGTAAGAAGTAAGGAACGGCTGCTAAACTTTCCAGGCAGACGACAAAGCGAGCATTCCCTCCACCACTTTTATGTTGTCTGTTTCTTTCTTTCGCCGTCTCGTTGTGCCGTCAAGGTAAGTGGACTTTTATAATGCAATTCGCCTGAATGATATCCGATTAAAAACATTATGTTTGTTTTCCATAAGCTTTATTTGCGCAGTCATATCCGTCTTTGAGCTGAACTCTCGATGAACTTACCCAATACAAGCCTCGCAGACACATAATACGTCATTCCTAGTGCCATTAAGAAATTCGAAAAGACGGTGGCACCACACTTCACTCTAGGTATGATTACCAGAAAGTCTATGACCCTGAGAGAGGAGGTTGACGAACGTGGGCGCAGTGATCCTTGCGACGACGCACAAAACTCTGTTTTCCGCTGCAGGAGGATAGCACGCGCGCTCGCGGTCTTCCAGGGCGCCCGAGTAAAACTCCGGTACCATCTGTTACACCCGTCACTTGCCTATTCCCATATGAAACTGAATGCAGCTATGAGAGGTTTTGGCCAGCATGGTTCGCCAAAACAGATTTAACTGAGTAGACCGTCTTACTGCCAGCATTTTCGTTTATATGTGTTGTATCGGATGATCTTAGGAAAACGAAGTGAAGTGGGAGTATTATAAAAGCAGATGATCTGTAATCGTAGCTAAGCGCAGGCCTAAAATCACTCAATGTGTAGCTTCAAGACAGAATTTCACCGTTCTTTGACATAACAGCACCTTACAAAAGTATTGCGCTGGTAGCCTGGAGAAGAAAGGCATTTCTGAAGTACGTTTGACCAGACGGCAACTGATTCTCTCCGAAGTACGTTTGACCAGACGGCAAAAACGGCAACTGATGTTCAGAGATATCATTCCTGGTCTGAACTTAGCCCTCAGGGACAGCCATCAACCTCAGATCAAAAACGATAGCCTTGTCGACAGAAAAAGCACTGCTGGTACACATGCCATTAGTAAAGCGCACCTTAAACGTGCTGGAAGAAGAAGTCAACATTCCCACTCACTCTAGCGTCAGCATTTCTGTCGGCACATAGATGTCAATAAATATGTAAGGCGTCGTTAAGAGGTGCCGGTACCTGTGGACAAACCACGAAATTTGTGTCGTCAGAGGAATAGCCGAGCTGCATGGACGAAAACCTATAGGGATGCTCTCGAACTTCCGCAGCGAATACAAGCACGTGAGCAAAGGCACCCCAGTTGCCTACATCAAAAATATAGTGGAAGCCAGCAACGCTTTCGCCCTCGCCGAGTCTATCGAAGCTCCTACGACGAACCAAGCTTGTCAACAAACTTTCGACTTTAGCGCAAGCTTTCCGACGCATAGGAAAGAACAGCTCAAAACTCTGCTTCGACAATACAAGAATTGTTTTTAATTTTCGTCGGAAAATCGAGACCCCGGTCGCAAAACATCGCAGCCTAATAGAAGAGAATGCCAGGCCCCTCCGTCAGAGCTCGACATAGTGTCTACGCGATGACGCGGTGATATAAAGAAGCAAGTCGACGAAATGCAACTTCACATTACCCAGCTTTCAAAGAGTTCATGAGAGTCACCTGTTGTGGTAGTCAAGAAGAAGCACGGAACCCTATGCTTCTGCGTTGACTATCGTAACCTGAACAAGATCACGAATAAGTACGTGTATCCTCTCCTCCGAATAGATGACGCCCTCGATCAATTTCACAATGCGAGGTACTTTTCTTCAATGAACCTGAAGACTGGCTATTGGCAGGTCGAAGTCGACGAGACGGACCGAGAAAAAACTGCCTTTTATTACACCAGACATACTGTTCGAGTTTAAGTTCATTGCCTTTAGTCTTTGCTTGGCATTCGCGACTTTCCGAAATATTAAGGATTCTGTACTGGCTAGCTTGAAGTGGCAGACTTGCGTTGTGTACCTGGAGGACCTCGTGGTGTTTTCCTCAAACTTCTACAGACACCTCCGGCACCTTGAAGCTGCAATGAAAGGAATCAAGGCTCCGGACTCACCCTCAAGGCCTAAAAGTGCCACTTTTCGTACAAGGAGCTTTTGTTTCTGGGCCACGTGATCAACCAAGTCCAGCGTTCACCACTACCCGCAGAATACAGATTCCGCCACCTACCGACAAAAAGGCCGTGAGTCGATTCCTTGGCCTGTGCCGAATCAGCACGAAGCCCCCTTTTACAAACGTGGAAATCGATGTTTTTGGCCCCTGGTTGATTACCTCCCACCGAACGAGAGGTGGTATTGCTAACAGCAAGCGCTGGGCAGTAATGTTCACATGCTTAAGCATTCGCGCAGTGCAGATTGAACTCATCGAATCAATGGACACGTCGAGCTTCATAAATGCTTTTCGAAGGTTCATGTTCGTAAGAGGACCTGTGAAGCTTGTACGCTCCGACTGCGGGACGAATTTTGTCGGTGCATGCAGAGAACTTGAAATTGGTGCTGAAAGCTTCAATAGCTCAGAATTTGGCAGGTTCCTAGCAAACGCCGGCTGTAAGCAGATATTCAATCCACCACACGCGTCCCACATGGGCGGCGCATGGGAGAGGATGATCGAAATAGCACACCGTATTCTTAATTCCATGCTTATGCAATCACGCCATCAACGGCTTACTCACGGCATTCTTGCCAACTTCCTATCAGAAGTCGCAGCCATCATGAATGCCAGACCTCTAACTCCGATTTCCACGGACCCCGAAGATACCACCACCCTCACTCCGGCGACGCTACTGACACACAAGAAAGGATGCGCATCCCCAACAAGTGGAGAAATAGATACAACTAATCTGTACAAGCGACACTGGCATCAAGTCCAGAACATAGCTAACCAATTCTGGAAACGCTGGCGTTAGACGTATCTCGCTACACCACAGGAACGTCGAAAATGGCAAGTGAGGAAACACGATATAAAAGAAGGCGACGTCTTGCTCATCAGGGACAAAGAAGCAAATCGCAACGATTGGCCCATCGGCGTTCTCACCCAAAGCCTGCCCAGTGCGGACGGAATGGTGCGCAAGATAGAGGTTAAGAATGCAAGGAATGGCGCAATCAGGAAACTCTGCCGACCGATATCGGAAGTGGTGCCCTTGTTTTCGCCGTCGGCTAACACTGGCATCTAACAAGCAGACACCAGACGGGGAGTGTGCCGTCCCCTCTCGAGGAGAGCGGCCAGGAGCCCTTTTTGCCTTTCAAGTGCCGCCAACGAAAGTGGGGGAGACGCTTAATCCCCTAATAGAGGCTACTTCCACGTCTTGAAACCCCTTTTTCTTTTGATATGGCCACTTTAAACGGGCGCCGCAAACGACCTTCAGAGAGTCATTGGTCATCTTCTCTGTCGGCTCACGGAGAGAGTGAAAGCACCGGTCGTCGACCGAGGAAGAAATGTCAGGCGGCAGGCAGACTCACCCAACCAGGCCGAGGAACAGCACCGCTTTTTTACGGGGACTTACTGAGTGCTTGTGAATATTTGTTAAAATGTGACCCCCATTCCTGTTAATTAAAGTTACTTTTGTTTAAATGTTTACAAGTATTCGACCGTTAACTGGCTGGATAGCGGACGCTTTGACCCGTAAAATGCGAGCTGCGAGACCAGCATAGTAAAAAAGCGGTGCTGTTGCTCGGGCTGGTTGGGTGAGTCTGCTCGCCGCCTGGCATTTCTTCTTCCGTCGACAACCGGTGCTTTCACTCTCTCCGTGAGTCGACAGAGAAGATGACAAATGACGCTCTAAAGGTCGTTTTCGGCGCCCGTTTAAGGTGGCCATAACAAAGAAAAAAGGATTTTCAAGACGTAGAAGTAGCCCCTATTAGGGGCTTAAGCATCCCCCCGACTTCCTTTGGCGGCACTTGAAAGGGAAACACGGCTCCTGGCCGCTCTCTTCGAGAGGGGATGGCACAACTTGTATTTAGCGACTCTCGTCACAAGACTTCAAGCTGACCTTAATTGTCTTGTTGACTGGTTCAACTATAATACATTGTTAAATAATCCTTCCAAAACCTCTTTTATGCTTTTTTATTCACCAAACAAAAAACTAGCATTCACTCTTACGTTTATGTGAACTCAGTAGTTATTTCTTTAAGTGATCGTACGTCATTTTTAGGAG
Source organism: Rhipicephalus microplus (assembly GCF_043290135.1). NCBI lineage: Eukaryota > Metazoa > Arthropoda > Arachnida > Ixodida > Ixodidae > Rhipicephalus > Rhipicephalus microplus. Next base: position 60,409,472 of record NC_134700.1, on the reverse strand, counting down.
TTTTAATGAAAAAACATCTGCAATTTCAGCAACATATTGTAGCGTAGTGTTCTGGTCGCTACTTGGTCGCCGCCGGAGAGATGACATGTACACACAGCAGATCCATAGAGTTGCTCCTAAACCGATTTATTTGGCTTTGTGTTCATAATAAACGTCATACACACTTGTACGCTGCTTAACTCTAACAACTCGGAGCAGCACCCGCTGCAACCTTCTCTCGTGGCGTCTCCGGTGCGACTCCCTCTCGGCTCCCCTGGAAGCGTCCCGAAGCGACCCCCGAGACAAACAAAAAGGACCACTCAGAAGTATCCGTTCACCACACCCAATCGGGTGTCACGAATTCAAACAGGTACACCGAATAGCGGGCGGTCTCCACCGAGTTTGAACTCGATGACCGCCTAAACACAAATGACCTAAACTAAAGCAAAAACATACAACAAGCTACCGCGACATCTGTTAGACTTTCACCGTACAGCTCATTCCGCATACCTTCAGGCGCCGCGGATGCCAAGCAGTCCCCTAAATGGGAAACAGACCCTCGCAGGAAGGAAGATAACGTGCTCGTACAACAAAGCCGGTGAGCCACTCAAGGACACCACCGCAAACGCTGCTCCTGGGCAGACCCGCAACATTGGAACGAGGCAAAAGTTGATAGAAAATAGCTACATATATATTACGCGACACCTCCCCTATACGAACTAAGAGTGTCCCCACTCTGGATGAGCTGCAAGTAAACTAAAAATCAACAACCAAGGACACAATTTGCTTCGCGCCCTCCAAAAAAGAAAGAACAATCCACGTACATTTAAAAGAAAAATGACACATAACCGTAGCATGCAAAAAAGGCGGCCCGCCCCCGAATAAATGTACAAAACATTTTACATCTGCAAGACACTAAAACACTAATACATGATGGCGAAACACACATGCTCAAAATAAAACTTGTTTTAAAACAGAGAAACAAAGAAAATACAAATTGCTAACTACAGTTCTGACGCACACATCTCAGTACGAAAGCACACACAGAGACACGCAGAGTTACAAAGGGAGTCCTTTAACTCACTCACTCAACATCACTGGCTGTGTAGTAAATCTCGGTGTCACTGTCATAAGCCCCGAGTCTTATCGGTTCGCTGTTGGATGACTGGTACCTATATTGTGTCCGCGGGTCAAAGTAGACCTCGGTGTCACTTGTCGAATGTTCACTTTGACAGTGATCACTCGCGGGCGGAGCTGCGGCACCACGCTGCGGCACTGTGGTGTCAACACGAACCGAACACTCGCGTGCGTTTGCTCTCACTCTCATCATCCGCGTCGTCGTCAAGACATGAACAGGGGCGACACAGTTTCAAACGCACTACATTCACAATGTCCCTCTTCCTTCCGCTGCGGTCCACCATCTCCCAGTTGTTCTCCGCTACTTGTCGAAGGAGGCGAAATGGTCCATGGTAGCGGTGGAGGAGCTTTGTTGTTTTGCCCCTCGCTCGTGAGGGTGTCCACACGTAGACGAATTGGCCCGGTCGAAACACAGCACCCCGTCGTCGGGCATCGTACGCTCTCTTGTTTTTTGTTTGCTGGTCCCTCTCGCGCTGAGCCACGAGCTCCCGAGCTTGGCGAAGCCTGCGCGCCACTGCATATGCATTGAAGACACCCTCATTGTCACGTTGCAGGTTGAGGCTCGCATCAAAGGGCAAGGTCGGCTCGCGGCCATGCAACAAGAAAAATGGCGTGAAGCCGGTTGGCTCTTGCCGCGAAGAGTTGTAATAGAAGACGACATAAGGGAGGAATTCGTCCCAATGCTGGTGGTCTGTCGGAACATACATACTGATCATGTCCGCAAGCGTACGGTTGAACCTCTCGCACAGGCCATTTGTCTGCGGGTGGTAGGCAGCGGTTGTGATGTGGTTGCTCCCCATTGCTCGGAATACCTTTTTAATGAAGGTACTAATAAAATGCTTTCCCCGGTCAGTGATTATCTTCGCCTGGGCTCCATGTCGTAGAACCACTTGCTCCACAAAAGCTTGGTCTGCCTCAGCGGCCGTTGCAGCGGGGCAGCCCTACTGAAACGTTCCGTATGCGAGTCCAATATTTCCATATGTTTCCATAAGAAATACATATGTTTCCTATATATTTTCCATATATTTCCGTAAGATTCTTACGGAAACATACGGAATTATTGGACATCGCATACGGAACGTTTCAGTAGGGAGGCGACCGCTTCTACCCACTTTGAGCGATAGTCAGACATCACAAGCACGTCTCGATGGCCGCGTGTACTCTTCACGAAGGGTCCTAGAAAATCCATGCCGATTTGCTCAAATGGCCGCCCAACGGGGGGTATAGGTTAGAGAAAACCGACAGGTTTGTCGGGTGGTGGCTTTCTCGTCTGGCAGTCTGGGCAGGTGAGGACATACGTGCTCACGTATGCGAACATCTTTGGCCAGAAATGCCGGCAGCGTACTTTTTCCCATGTGCGCTTGACACCAAGGTGTCTTGTCGTGGTGTCGTCATGGCAGTGCTTTAAGATGTCCGGTCTCAGACACCTGGGGACAACAAGTGCCGCGTGGTCTTCCTGAAACAGGACACCATCGATTAATCGAAAGCTCCGGGCCGTTCTTTTAGTTTTCCCGACAACAGGCGCGTTCGGCCGCTCGAGGTGCTGGATAATTTCTCCCATTCATGGATCTGCCCTTTGTCGTTCCCCAACATCCACTCGATCGAGAGCCAGCAACGGTAATTGATTTTCTTCGCTTGCTGGCGTGGGGTCATGAGGAAGGCGAGAAAGCGTATCGGCATTTTCATTCTTCCGGCCTGGGCGGTGTCTCAGCGTTATGTCAAATTCCTTCAGCAACAAAGACCACCGCATGAGACGACCATTCGGATTCCGGACCTTCATAAGCCAAGCAAAGCTAGCTTGGTCGGTCACGACTGTGAATTTAGCCCCGAAAACGTACGGCCGAAACTGTGCACAGGCGTACACGACGGCGAGACATTCCTTCTCAGTGGTGCTGTAATTAACCTCAGCTTTATTAAGGTGCCGGCTAGCATATGCGATGGCTCTTTCTTGAGCTGCGATTCTCTGGACGAGCCCGGCTCCAATGCCGTTATTGCAAGCATTCGTGTGCACCTCTATTGGTCGTCCCGGCTCAAACTGACGCAGAACGGGGGCTGTGACAAGTTCCTTTTTGAGGGACTCCATCGCTACCTCGCAGGCCGCATCCCAGACGAAAGGAACATCTTTTTTGGTCAGGTTGGTCCGAGGTCGAGAAATACTAGAAAAATCCTTAATGAATCGCCGATAGTAGTTGCAGATACCAAGAAAGTTCTGCACACCATTCTTGTTTCGTGGCTTGGGGAATTTTTCGATCGCTGCCACTTTGTCGGGATGCGGCCGGATGTTTTCGCCCGTAAGAATGTGTCCGAGATACTCGATCTCCTTTTGGGTGAAATTGCACTTCACGGGCCTCAGTCGTAGGTTCGCTGCTTCCAAAGCCGTAAGTACACTCTACAAGTTTCTCAAATGGGCTGCCGTGATCTTAGAGAAAATCACGATGTCGTCCAAGTAGGCCAAACACACCCTCCAGAGCAGACCACTGATAACTTTGTTGATCATTCTCTGAAATGTGGCGGGTGCGTTACACAGACCGAATGGGACAACATTGAATTCGTAGAGTCCCCGCCCACATGAAAATGCTGTCTAAGGCTTATCCTCTTCTCTAATTCCAATTTGCCAGTGACCTGATGTCAAATCCAATGTCGTGAAGTAACGGGATTCCTGCAGCACATCAAGGATGTCGTCGATTCTCGGCAAAGGGTGCATGTCTCTCTTCGTGACAGCAATGACTCTTTCGAAATCTACGCAGAAGCGCCAGCCGCCGTTCGGCTTCTTTACCAGAACCACAGGGGACGACCATGGGCTGTTGGACTCTCTGATCACTCCGTCATGAAGCATCTCATCAATCTGCTGGCCAATGACTTCCCTTTCGAAGGTGGAATGTCGGTAGGGACGTTGATGAATGGGAGCCGCGTCACCTGTGTCTATGACATGCTCCGCGACGTCAGTTCTCTGAATTGGGTTATGTTCTCCCGTAAACAAATGGCGGAACTTATTCACAAGTGAGAGTAGCTGCGCTCTTTCGGAAGGTTGCAAATGGTCCCCAGTGTCCACTTCGAAGTCGCCGCTACCCACTGGGCAGTGCGGTGCGGCGACGCCGAGCTGTGCATCATAAATAGACGCAGCCCAGCCAAGCTTCGTGCCGCAATGCAAAGTTACTGGCGACATGATAGGGTTAGCCATACGGACAATGCCAACACCACTCAACGCATTCGTTACGGTTCGTGCCACACACAACCCGTTTCTCAAATTAACATTTGGCTCGATAATGTGGGCGCCGTCTATGGGAACCTGTACAGGCACAATCGCCTCGGTGTGTGGCTCTATGCGGATCTGCTCCTGGCACCTCACTGGGACATCGCCGTGAGTTACATTTTTCGGCGCTACTTGAAGATCAAACGCCTCTCCCCCAATGTGCAATTTCTCCGCAGAAAAATTGATGACTAACCGACCTGCTCGGCAAAATGGGAGCCCACCCAGCAGCTCGTAAGGGCATTCCTTGACAATTAGAAATTTCTGACTTATTTTTACGGTGCCGAATTCAAGAAGTATTTCCGCTTCCCCCATGGGCGATAGGATATTTCCTCCAATGCCTCTAATCAAAATTGCAATCTCTCTAAATTCTTGAACGAAAGTGATCTGCGCGAAATCAAGGGAGACAACATTTACAGAAGAGCCGGTGTCGACGATTAGTCTGTCACTTTTACCGTTTGCCTTGACAGGTAGATAGATTATTTGGTTTACCGCCAATGTGCAGACTGAACGGCCAGGCTGGCCCCCTATGCCTGGCCATTCTCGTTTCCCGAGTCAAAATGCCGCTCACCGTTGCCGTTTTGTTCGTCTTTTCTCTCGCTGCTGGTCCTCGTACTGCCTGTGACATTGTCGCGTGATGTGGCTGAGGCGATAGCAGTAGTAGCACCGGGGGCGCTCATCACCGCTGCGGGATGTTCTAGGAGGCCAATGGACAGGCGGACGGCAAACCTCGGCCTCTACAGCTTTCAACCTGTTGGCAAGTGACTTAATCGACTCGGCGAGGGTCTTCAATTCCAGATTGCCCGCAGCGTCGCGTCGGTGATATTGGGCGTCCGAAATGCATGTCGGCACGGCGTCCTGGCGCACGCGAACGGGAGCGCTCACCAGAGTGGGCTGTGTCGCGATTGATTCCCCAGGAAAGGCCGCTGACCACGGCTGCGTAACGTTGGTTGGGAGGTAGCTGTTCAAAGGACTCAAATGGGCACGGGCCGTAAAAGCGGCATGGTTTATCCGCTGCAGAATTAGTAAAAATTCTCCTGAACTTGTCGGGTAGGCGAGAACCATTTTCTCTAGAGCATCGGCGCGGAGTCTACGCAAAAGATGACGTACGCGGTCTTCCTCTTTCATAGCTGGGTCTACGCGGGCGCACAGCTTCAGTACGTCGTAATAATACTGCTCTGGGCTCTCACACGGCAGTTGAACTCGATTCTCTAGTCTCAGGCGGGTTATCTCTGCTGCGTGGCGGCCAGTGAAGCTAGACTTAAGCAACGTGGCCCATTCTTCCCACGTATTAGGAGCGCTGGTCATGACTTTCGTTGTATACCATTTTTTTGCGTCGCCTTCCAAAGCCAAATAAAGAAATTTCACCTTTGTATCGTCGTCCCATGAGTTGAGTGAAGATACATGTTCGTAGCAGGTCACCCACTCCGATACGGATTCCTCAGGTGTACCTTTGAAGATCGGGGGCCCGATGAAGGGTCTCGAGGTTGCACCAGTTGGAAGGTGGGCCATTCTCGCAACGTCGTCCGCGCCATTCTGGCTCCTTAGAGTGGGCATCACTGTACGGGGAGTTTTCGCTACCGCGCAGCCTCCACCACTTTGTAGCGTAGTGTTCTGGTCGCTACTTGGTCGCCGCCGGAGAGATGACACGTACACACAGCAGATCCATAGAGTTGCTCCTAAACCGCTTTATTTGGCTTTGTGTTCATAATAGACGTCGTACACACTTGTACGCTGCGTAACTCTAACAACTCGGAGCAGCACCCGCTGCAACCTGCTCTCATGGCGTCTCCGGTGCGACTCCCTCTCGGCTCCCCTGGAAGCGTCCCGAAGCGACCCCCGAGACAAACAAAAAGGACCACTCAGAAGTATCCGTTCACCACACCCAATCGGGTGTCATGAATTCAAGCAGGTACACCCAATAGCGGGCAGTCTCTACCGAGCTTGAACTCGATGACCGCCGTCCGCCGATGACCGCCGATGACCACCGTACAGCTCACCCCGCATACCTTCAGACGACGCGGATGCAAAGCTGTCTGCGGTCCCTTAAATGGGAAACAGACCCTCGCAGGAAGGAAGATAACGCGCTCGTACAACAAAGCCGGTGAGCCACTCAAGGACACCACCGCAAACCGTGCTCCTGGGCAGACCCGCGACATTGGAACGAGCCAAAAGGTGAAAGAAAATAGCTACATCTATATCTACGCGATAATATCAATTCTGTTTGTAAAAAGACTTCATATGGTATAGGGGCAGTGGTCAAGTCACGAATGTGTTTCAACATCGAAACTCCGAAGGCATTGTAATATGCATTCATACATAGTCATCTCAATTATTGTATTACATCATGAGGTAATTCATATTCCTTGCACATTAGGCCGCTAAAGGTATTGCAAAAACAAGCAACACGACTCAGAACTTTCGCTTCACGTCAAGCGCCAGCACATGCGATTTTTTGCCAGATTGACGTATTACCAATCTCCCAAATGTACGATTATAATGTGTGTGTATTGTTTTTCAAAATTTTCCACCGCACCCTCACTATCGACATATTTCCTATTGCCTTGTTAAATACTTTCAATAAATCTAGATTCGCGGTCGTTCATAATTTGTTATTACCTAAAGTTCACATTAATTATGGAAAAATGAGCATTGTTTTTCATCAATTTCATTATGGAATTCTTTATCACATGATGTGAAAGACTTAATGCACTTTCATGTTTTGAAGAGAAAATTGAAAAAGTTTATTAAACGTATAACTGCTGCAATTTGTTAATTTTCGATATCTTCGTTTGTTGGTAAAAAAAAGTTCGAAATGTTTTGGGACTTGCCCTTTCGTTATTCGTATATTAGCTTTTTCATTGTATTCACAAAGGAGGTTCCTCCTGCGGTTTATTACCTTGGGACATCCTCCTGCATACTTATTCACATTGTACATTTATGATAACTAATAAAGAAGCATTGATTGATTGATTGATTGATTGATAGTGCGAAAAAGTTGGAAGTATTATACCAGTAAGGCTGTCGAAATAACTAGAAAGCAGTTTGCTGACATTGCCAATTTATTTATTTTTTTTATTTATTTATTGTACCATCAGGGCCAGAGGCATTGAAGAGGGGAGTGGGTTTACAAAAAATGGATTTAGAAGGTGAGTAAAGGGGAGTACAGGATTCAACGTTTACTGAATAATCAATTTTAGCTGATAACAAAGTTAGGACACAAAAGTAGAACAAAAGAGATCTGGTGTACATATTTTAAATAATCCTAGTATACAATTCTAGCTACAAAACACATCAGAACACGCAAGAACATAAAAAAACGAAAAAGGCACACGTAATAAGTAACCTCAGTTTACAATGTTTGTTAGTGCAGCGCGAAACAGCTGATAATCAGTAATCGCAGCAGTCGCTCCAGGAAGCTGGTTCCAGTCTTTGCTGGTGCGTGGGACAAAAGATTCTGAACACGTAATTGTTTGGCATATAGGTATACCAGCTTTGTGCGCATGATCGATGCGAGAGGACACGTAGGACGGTAAAAAAAAAAGATTAGCACGAAGGTGGGGGCTATTATGGAAGATTTTATGAAAAAGGCACAGGCGAAAAAACTTACGACGAGAAGAAAGAGAAGTCAGCTGCAACGAGTTTTTCATAGCTGTAACGCTTGCTGTTCGATCGTAATCGTGTAGGATAAACCGGGCAGAGTTATTTTGGACCAGTTCGAGGGCTTTGATCAGATAAACCATGCTGGGATCCCAAACTGAAGCAGCATATTCTAATTCACTTCTAACCAAGTTCTTATACATCAGTAGTTTTAGATGCCTGATAATATAGGATGACGGGGCTTATTGGGCTTATGTATTTCAGGCAATAAGTAGAACCTTTTTCGGACAGGGCTTAGAGGAACTAATTAGGGCTTTGGTTAATCGGAAAGTCTCTCATCTAGTATTAAATGCTTGATTGCATTAATAACCGCGTCCTTAAATTTCTCAGTGGGGTTGTCACTGAGTCTCTTGTAAAATGTGTTATTATCTAGCTGTCTTTTAGCTTCACAAATTTGGTCCATTGTGTTCATTATCGCGATTGCACCTACATTATAGGCGGCTTTCATTACAATATTTGCACGTTTTTGCTGGCATTTAACTGCATTTTGTTTTTGAATGCTAAGTTTCCTTTGAATGAAATGTGGTCCCTATAAGCTTGAGGGATGTCACGCTGAACTGCGGAAATATACATATCGAGGAATTTCTCGCCTTGTGCTGGCGGCATCCGGTTTTGATAGGAGGACATGTTGCTCTTCGATGATGAACTTTCACGGGCAAAATCATTTGGCCTCATACTGCACACAAATTCATTTAAACTTTTTACCAAGTTGATTTCAGTATAGTCGCCAGTAGCTTTACAGAAATCTAAGCCCCGAGCAAACACACTCATTACCGAGTCAGATAAAACCAAGTTTGAAGCTTTTATAATGTTAGGGCTAGCTGATAGTTGATGTCGTCCAGAACAGGATGGCTTGACGGGAAGTGGAGCTTCTTTGGCCAGTGCTTTTGGAAGGGTAATGTGTTCACGCGGAAACTTTTTCGGTTCCCTCTGTTCGATTTCCAAATGTTTTCTATGTTTGTATTTCACCAGTTAAGCCGATTCAGAAGGATCCAACATGCGAGTTTTTCGCAACTGTCGTTCAGTGTTTAGCCACGCTTTGACAGCAAAATTATATTTGTCGATGATGATGTGCATGAGAGCTAGGTACGCGTTCTTTAACGTTCTGCTCTATTTGGGGACGTTGCGTCGTAACGTTTCGGAAGTTTCTGGTTTGAGCCAAACTACAAGTCCTTTGGTAGTGTCAAGGCAATTAAATAGGTGTTAAGCGTAGATGCGTGAAGTGACAAGGGGTCTTTTTTCACATTACCTGTGCTCCTGGTGAGTAAAGATGGAAGCACTATATTTATTACAAGGACATAATATCCGTGTGGCCACGAGGACGAGACAGTGCATCATCTGTTGTTTGACAGTTCTAAGCACGTGACACATCAACAACACGTTTGAAATGAACAACACCCGCTGGACTCGGAGCGAACATTCTCACTTATTAAAATCTTATGGTCATCTTGGATGAATGGCGAAGCGATGGAAGTGCTTCAACATTTTTTCGTTGCACTAATGTTTGTGACGAATATTGAGTGGACTTCGTGGATGGCGTTCGTTGCGATTGTATGTGTGCTGTCTTAAAACGAACTTTAGAACTTTGCGCAGGCATAATTTGGCATACGTATACATATATGTACGTATTCTTTATGTTTTTTATTCTAACGGCCAAGTCGCAAGGGGTGGCCATCAGCAATAAATGTTGACAACTTTTTAGGGCAGAAGCTCTCTCAACCATGGTGTTACGTCTGGCAAAGTCGGGCTCCAAAGCATGAGATGAAAACGCCATGAGAAGGGAGAACATACGTTTTAATGCGGCATGCTTGCCGAAAGAAAGAGTCCAAAATAATGGCCCAACGGCGTGGTGCGTAGTCAATTATAAAGGCACGCCGTGAACGTGGGGCGTGGGAACGCACATCAAGGCACACGCGCGACAACAGATTATCGTCCGGAGCAGATGAGCCAGACTTAGGCACTGGCTGATAAACGGTGAGCGGTGAGTAACGCAACAGCGGGTCGTGCGTCCCCGACGCATGTAGTAGTTGTTGTAGTAGTAGTAGTTGTCGTCATCGTAGTAGTAGGTAGCCACCTCTTGTTTAGTCCTTAGTATGTCCGATGGATGGTGGAAGTTGTATATGTTGAATACATGGTAAAAAGCTGCGAGATGGTTGTACTCGGAGTGTTCACTAGTTCGACGGACGGACGGTTAGACGCACGGACAAACGAACGGACGTATGGTCGCACAGGCGGATGCACTGATGAATTGGAGCAAGAATGAACGGACGCACGGAAGCACGGATGAACTGACGGACACTTTACCCGACTCATCAACACTTACTCCGTTGATGTGCTGTGAGTTTTTATTTGTTGCTCAATTATATAAAAGCCAGAAGTGAACATTCACAAAGGGCCAGATAGTGTAAAACCATATGTATAATTTTCGAGGCCATTCACCATCACAATACATTATCATTCTTAAACGTATACTAGTGTTGCTTGCAGTCTTAAGAGAGCACTGTGCTGCGAGTTATACAATTACCAAATCATCCGTGCTTCTTATGAAGAAAAATAGCTGCCTTTCTCAATTGATCGTTACACTGAAGCACCATTTACAATATCATGAATGTACCACTTTGCAGTGGCTGATCTGTCATATCTCCGGCCAACAGCTGCCAATACTCGCTAAAGTAAATTTGAAAACAAAAGCAAAAAAATAAACTTGAAAGAGCAGAAAAAATCACATGGGCAGGTGTCTGAAAATGACAAATGTGGGGCCGCTATACAAATATTGTAATCCTACCACATGAGACAGACATTTAGCTTATGTTCAAGCGACGGGGCAAAGGACGCTAAGCGCAAGGGCCGAATTATTTACCGACCATCGTGGTTTCATGCTGTGGGTGTTAGCGTTGCCGCCACGTGGCTTGTGTTGAAACACTGTCAACATCGCTTGTGGTTCAACCTCGCTGCACGTGTCAAAGCTTTCGTGATGAAACGGTGGGGGGATGACCTAGCTTCTCCGGTTTGGCCAGAGCGTTCAAACATCCTTGTGAGGGTGGGGGAGCCCTGACTTCACTGTAGAGTCGTGGTTTTCACTAATACACAATATATGCTGCGAACTATCCTTTGTGCTTTTATGGCTCTTTGTTTGTTTTTGGCACCCTTTCTGCCTTATTTGCCTAGTCATTCTGCATAACGAATGAGCGTTGAACAAACGAAGGCAGCACTGCTAGTCGCCTTGTTGTCAGAAGAGTCAATAAATAACAACGCGAAAGTAATGAAAACAGTGGCTGTGCTCAATATTTTACCCGGCACTGAAGTTATCTTTTATTCTCTTTGAGTACGATCTAGAGCATTCATGTTACGCGTGCCACACTAAGTAATTTGGAAGCTGGCAAGAGTATGCATTCATTATACCGGATCTCCAACCCATAATTTGCTTGGTCGGCAGCGTTTTTCGTGCGCGTCGAGACATATTTCAAAGTTAAAGCTTTGTGGATCTAATCTAGGGAGTTTCCCTAAGTATATGCACGTGACTTTGAAGAGAAAAATTGATACCACGTGAAAAGCCGCGTGAAACTTAATCTGCCGTCGCAGTTGTGCACAAGCCTTCATCGATTGCGTTAGTTGACTCGTCTGTCAACCTCCCCGAATGCCCTTCCTTAGCGTTTGAGGTCAATGTATTTTGATCCTTTAAAGCGAGTCCAGAGGTTTTCGGTTCCCCTGGGCTCCCCTTTCTACAATCACAGAATAAACCAGCTCATCGCATTTTTCCACGCCTCAATCATACTTACAAAATCCAACACATGTTTGCCCGCAATAACTTTTTTCGTCATTCGCGATTGTTCTTTTGCGGTTTATTATTGGAATGAACTGCCAAGTGATGTTGTAAGTCTGGGCGATCACGGTGCATTTGTTAACAAATTGTTTAATTTGTTAACAAATGTCGAAAGTAGAACTAACATTTTGTTGCTTTCTTTGTTTAGTGCAGTGCCAATATTAACTGCATTTTTGCATACCTTGTTTCATGCATAACGAATAGCGCATTGTATTTCCACGTTTTCTTTGATGGGGGCATCTTGTGCTTTTTGCATTTACACTTTTTTCATGTTCTGTGCAAATATTTCTCTTGCGAACATAACCCCGCAGATTTGTGATGACCCCTTCTTTGTGAAGCACACTTGGTTTAGAGTACATAAATATATGGATATATAACGTATGAATAATATTAAATAATATATGAATATTAGGTAGAAGTTTATTGGTGAAATAGCGGTCCAGAAGTGTCAGAGTTCTAATGATGATTGATTATTATGTGCGGTTGAACGTCCTAAAACCGGCGACTCTCATAAATGATTATGAGAGACGCCGTAGTGGAAGGCTCCGGAAATTTCGACCATCTGGGGTTCTGTACCGTGAACCCAAATCTGAGAACACATGCCTACAACATTTCCACCTTCATCGGAAATACAGCTGCAGCTGCTGGGATTTGATCTCGCGAACTGCGGGTCAGCAGCCGAGTACCTCAGCTACTAGACCACCGCAGCGGGGCAATCTGAGAGTTCTAGTTTTGGGAAAACGAAGTGCTTATTTTTTCAATTAAAATACTCTTTGGTAATTCGCATCACGCTAGCGCACTGCAGATCCTCCACCTGAAAGTGGTTTGTCTCACGTCTCTGTTTCTGTGCACAATGTTTCCTGTATTTCCTGCGCAGGCACCGAGTATAGTTGCAGTAGGGTGATAGCAGGGGGAGCCATAGCAGCAACTACGGATGTCGCACAATTTCACGATATATCTCGGAGGCCATGGCTCTGCTTCTTTGGGTCAACTGGGCACCCCTATAAATTTGAGACCACCTATATAGCCTAACCAAGCGCAAATGCAATTTTCGAACCTTTCACGCCGTTCTCCTTAGCAACACCAGGCGTTTCCTTGTGTGAGGTCAAACTATAACGGACAAGTACCGTTTTCTTACGTCTCTTGCTTTACGGAAGGTTCTGTATTTATTGCAGGTAGCTTTATTACTAGTTATTAAGGGTAGTCGGACGTTCTCACGTCATTGCGACCATGTACAAATTATCGCAGACGTGGATCCGTGATGTGGTAGATTTATAGATTAACTTCTCCGTAAGTAAAACACTGCGATGGATTATTGGCTGTTTTAAACGTCGTCATACACTGCGCAATCACTCTCACATAAGCTGTTATTTGCCTTTAGTGTCCCTCTTAAGAAATAGTGAACAACATTTTCAGAAAACTGTGAAAACACTGAAATTCGACTCGGATTGCCCCTCTAAGCAGCGTTTATTGTGCGCAATTTTGCGCAGATAGCCTTATTTTTAGTGAATTGTGACAGCGAAGCCCCTGCATGACCGAGCGCTTGCCCGCGGCCATGACTTTACACGCACTAGCAAGAGGTGGGCAAATGTCACGTCCTCTGCCGCCCAACTACTAGCCTTTCTGCGCCTGTCCATTAACTTCCACATGGCTGGCGCACGATGTGTTTTTCTCCGGCCATCTCGGACTAAGCATCCAACTTGCCAATCTACTCGTGCAGACAATATTAATTTAGGCATTGTATTCTCTCTCTATGCAGTCGCCTTAACTGCCACGCTTCCCAGCAAAACCAACGAGTTTTGCCTTGCACGCCCGCTTACCGCGAAAGGGTGCATTTATTGTGGATTTGACGTTCGGCTCTTCATCATGAGATCCGAGGTTCAAGAAAGATTTGAAATAAACAACGTAGCATAGGTGTAAATGCTTGGGGAGCACACAAGCTTACCCCAAATCAAGCGGGTACAGAATGGCATGGAATGGGCATTGTTTGAGTGCAGGGAAGCTAGCAGTAAGATATATTTTGAGGAGCAATTGAGAAAATGGAAGAGGAGCGTTAGGCTAGGAAAGCCTTCTACTACTTCAACACGAAGAATGTTGATACTAAATGTAGGAACTGAACTCGAAAATTGTTAAAGAAGTATTTAGACAAGAGCAGAATATCAGGCGAAATGAAACATCCTTAAGAAGAACGTGAAGAAAACTGAGAAAAACTGTGGAAGACCGGAATATTTCACTGATTACCAACAAAACTTTCAAGCAGTAAATTGCGAAAGAAAAGATCTACGATAATTCATGGGGAAATTCTCTGCTGTTTAAGGCTAGAACAGAAGTATTGCGGACCAAGACGTGCCGAGCAAATTACAGAGTCAAAGACACTTTATGTAGTGCGTGTGGAGAGGAGATCGAAGCGGCTGAACATTTGAAAATGTTATGTAAAGCACTCCGCCCTATAGTCAGAGATAGTTGCGCGGAATTTTTCAAAGCATTAAAGGGACAATGAAGGCAAAATATACTTTAAACGGGTAGAAGTAACCAGAAGGAGGCTAATTGATTGGTGACAACAATCAAGGCTCGAGTGAAATACAATTTTTCAACACACAGTGATAGTACATAATTTTATGGCTAGGTGGCGTGAGCCACCGCCCGATCTAAGGGCACAGCCGGACACATCCATCCATTCATCAGTCCATCTATGCATCCATCCACCCATTCATCTATCCAGCCGTTCAGCCATCCATCCATCCATCCATCCATCCATCCATCCATCCATCCATACATACATACATACATACATACATACATACATACATACATACATACATACATACATACATACATACATACATACATACATACATACATACATACATACATACATACATACATACATACATACATACATACATACAAATCCCCTTGATCCTAGGAAAGCAACGACACTCTCCTCCACGTGCGTGTTTCCTCCTCGATTCTCCTCGACCGCTTGCCGTAGGCGCGGCGCGCGGCGCCATTTTTCGCTGATGCTCCCACGAGCGCGCCGCAGAATTCAATGAAAGCGGGTTATTTTGGCAGCTTCTGCGCCACAGTAATGCTGATTTTTAATGATCATAATAAAAGTAGGAAGACTGAAGAAACCGTTTATTGAAAGATTAGCTTCTTCCAATGGTCTTATAAGTGGCGCATGCTAATAAATGAAAGCTTTTATGGGGAGTTCTACGACGCGGATGTTTTTCTGCCCCATGATAACCGGCTGTACGTTTGCATCTAACGTAATTCCGCTTGTGGCATGTCCACTTGTGGCGTGTACGGCACGTCCTTTAGGCGCTGAGTTTCTCATCAGGATTATTGCAATTATACGCAGATTAGTAGTATCACAAACGTGAATCTGTGCAAGCCAAATAGGAAAACACAAGCACTGCGCGGAAAAAAGTGATCACTAAGGTAAGTCGTCAAGTAGCAGGCAACGCTGTATTTATTATCAGCATCGCACTTTTTATCGCGATAAGACTCTTTCCGGATCTGCCTCAATTCGGATGAAGTGCTACTACGCGGTCGCTTATAATCGCGATCACACCCAATCTTGATCACGGTCATCATAATCTGCGCGTCAATAACGACTAAACAATCCTATCTGAACTGACTGATCCCGGTCAGAAGTACCCATGCGACACTGGTATAAAAGATAATAAAGTTTCTTTTTGGTGAATGAAAGACATGCTAAGGCAGGCCTCACCAAAGGAATTGCAATCACGGTCTCCTTGAAAATGGCTCACTTTCGGTATCACTGTGCTATTGCTCTTTTTTTGCGTTGTGCCTCTGCAGTTCTTTACTTTTTATGATGAACCACACCTATCTCATGATTTTTGTGTGTTGATTCCCCACCCCCGAAAAAAAAACAATACAAAATAAATGCCCTTAAGGAAACGAGCGCACACTAGTGTCATCTCTATTTGTCCATTATTTGTTTTTTCCAAAGAACGTTCCCGTAAACAAATCCTAACAGTCACACAAAGCGCGCTTGAGAAGCTGTGTCATTCCACGTATTTGTTTGCAATTAAAGCAGACTGCAGTTGTGGGCCCGCTGCGGTGGTCTATTGGCTGAGGTACTCGGCTGCTGACTCGCATGTCGCGGGATGGAATTCCGGCTGCGGCGGCTGCATTTCTGTTGGAGGCGGAAATGTTGTAAGCCCGTGTGCTCAGAATTGGGTGCACGTTAAAAAACCCCAGGTGGTCGAAATTTCCGGAGCTCTCCACTACGGCGTCTCTCATAATCATATCGTGGTTTTGAAACGTTAAACCCCACAAATCAATCAGACTGCAGTTGTGCATTTTTGACGATTGCCGAGGTGCGAGCAAAGTGGTGAAGTATGAGCTGAATAGTTTATATAATATTTATTTATTCAGTCGACCCCACATATCCATAAAATATTCATTTAAGCATACTGCAGACCACCATTTTGGTCTAGGCAGGAAGAGCATCAGAAACATCAAGTGACTTGTACCAGCAAAAAAAGGAAACATGTGTTTTTACGCTAACAGAGGTCACATGTCAGCAAAACAGCAACAAAATTTAAAACACATTTGAACACTCTGATCCCCAAGTACATAAGTTTCCAACGATATGGCGAAATTGACAGCTTAAAAAATCTCATGAGCCAGTGAATTCCAGTCATCAACTGCTCTGGAAAAATAACTGTATTTGTAAGCGTTATTTCGTGCAAATATGGGTGCAGAAGATCGAACAAGTTTTGGGCGGGTACTCCTAGTAGTGGCTGGCTGAACGCAACAAGGTACAATCAAGGCAACTTTCCCTGTCATGATTTTGTATAAAAATGTTAGTCGAACAAACTTTCTTCTTCTTTCTCAGAAAGGGATTCAGCATATTGATGACAATTCCAGTTTGAAGCATCGCACAAATAGCCAATAAAAAATCACAGCATATCCTCGAGGTGAATGATCACGAGTGGGGCAAAGCGTGCGGACGAACGGACGCACGGATGGACTGACGGGTGCTTCATCCAACTCATTGCTCACTCCGTAAATATGCTGTGACATCATTCTTAACATCTAATGCAATGCAATTGGTTATTACAACAACTACACTCTAAGGCAAAAGTGTGCTAAAAGGGTGTGAGGTTCGTCCTTTTAGGGACTAATAGGGCTGCCACAACCATTAATCCCTTTAAATACTAACGGCACCGGGTCTAACAGTTAGTCCCCTCAAGGAACTAACATTTAGTCCTCACATTTACACCTTGGTGAGTAACCGTTAGTCCTACAGTTCACCCCAAATGACTAACATCTAGTCCTCGCCTTTGCACCTGATATAGCAACTGTTAATCCTCACATTTACGCCCTACCGGGCAACCGCTAGTCCTCACAGTTGCAGCTTGTCGAACGAACGGTTGATCCACTCAAATACTCGAATCGGATGAACTTTTTGTCCCCAGTTGAAACATTGTCTTTTGTTTATTTTTTGCTAGGCCTCATACATTTTTCGCCTGTTTTTCTGCGCAGTGGGCAACAAATTCCGCAGAAAAGAACACGCAAAAAAGTAGTTAACCACCTATGTGTAACTGCTTTCACAGTCACGGCAACAACGAAAGACAAAAGTGAGACATCGAAATCTTTTATTTTTCTACATACACATGAAGTTTCCCCATTCTTTTAAGTGAATTCATGGTGAAGTGTACAAGTCCAGTCTCGTTGCCTAATCTTGTTCACTCCTTGGGGAGCTCCTCTGACGGAAGCGATAGATGACAGGCATTGCAGATGCCAGCACACGCAGCCTTCTGCCTGTTGTGTTCCCACCTTCTGCCTGTTGTGTTGCCTGTTGTGTTCCCAATAAAAATAGTTATGCACACGTCACAGAAGATGACGATGCACGCATATGACAAGTACGTGCACGTTAATATATCGTGCACGTACTTGTCAAGCATTAAAATATGACAAGCATTAAAATATGAAAAGCATAAACTGACAAGCATAAATATGACAAGCATAAATATGACAAGCATAAAAAAGAAGCATTAATATATGACACACAAAAAACTTTACCTTCACATCTCGCACAGTCCTTCTGAAGCTGCTCTGACAAAAGAGATGGATGACAGGCATCGCAGACGCCAGTGCACAGTTTTCAGCACGGTGTGTGCCCACGGCTGCACAATAAGTATGTAAAATAGTGAGTCACACGTTACAGAGGATGAATACAAATGTATATGACAAATACGTGAAACGTGAAATGAAAACATATGTGAGATATGACATGCTAATAATTTCACCGTGATGTCGCACATAGTCAAAAACTCATTTCAATCCCCGTAGCGCAACAGTTTAGGAGTGGCGGCCGCAGTCACAACTCCGCGAACCACCCTGCCGGTAACAAGTCGGTGAGTACTAAGCGAGCAACGTCGTTCAGCTCGAGCAAGCGAACGCGAGACCAAACACGGCACTGCACGCGGAGTGTCTGCCGTCAGCGAACTTTGAACAGGAAAGCGAGCGTACGCTTGGCCGCCGCCACGAACAGCGCCGAGCTGGTTTGGAGCTAGCGCCGAAGAAATCGACGGTAATGCGGCCCTTTTCCACAAACTCGAGCGTGTGCCACGCGCAAACGTGAGTCCGCCGCCGCGGCCAACGTACGGCGCCGAGCTGCTTGCGACCGATTGACGGGGAAGCCAACTGTAAGGGCGACCTACCTTCAGTGAGTTCCGACGCCAGCGAAAGCCCCGCTAGCCCGTGGTGGTGCACTTACAGCGCGCGACATACTACAACTAAGCTCTTTGCGACAACCCGAAACGTGTTTTCGACGACTCCCAACACAGCGACGAGGTCTCAGCCCAATATCGTCTGCACGGAGCTCATCGCGGCGGCGAAGACAGGTGAGCACTCGATGAGCAAGCGTACGGTTGGCCGACGGCAATGGCGGCCAATTGCAAGGCGGTCGCAAAGCACAGGCGAACTGCAGACGCCGAAGCTGACCTTCGCGATGCATTTCGTGCGTGCGATATACAACACGACCGAGCCCGTTGCCGGCAAGCGCGATCCGTATCGCACACGCGACAAGTAGAGTAGAATAAAGAATGATAACCTACTTGCCTTAGAGTCCAGCGCTGTTTTCTGCCCTGAGTCGGATTGAAGTATATATCCGATAGGCCTGTTCTTCTCGGACGCCATATTGGCCTTCCCAACTGTTGCTGCCGTGTGTTGGTCGTGACTATCTTGAAGCCAGAGATATACAGCGCAGCGTGGTGATCTGTCGAGGCTTGCTCCAGACTTCATGGGTGCAGCGAAACGCTAAAGCAGCAGCCCACGCTCATCCAGGCGTACCCACAAGCACCACGTCGTAATTCTTAGATCGTTGAAACCAGGCAGGCGGCCGTGGTCGAGCACCCCGAGCGCGGCGCTACGCAACCGCCGCCGGCAAAATACGGGGAAAGACTGAGCCAGCAGAGGAGTAGAAGGACATGTGTTTGTGGAGAAGGAGGGCTGGCCTCTTTGGCAACGCTTTTCGCGCTGCCTGCAATGCAGATGCGGTTCATCTCTAGTGGAGAGTAAGTGTTTTCGCGCCGCACGCTTCCCTCTGTGGTAGCTTCTCAACGGTCTATCCGTTCATCGCGCGCGCCTATTGTGCTCCGTTTCTCCTATTTCGGGTAATTTTGCCTTAGAGTGTACGCCGGCATGGGACATACGACCCACGGCTTAAGGAGCTTCGCCCCTGAAAACACTTATGTTGATGACCAGGCCGAAACAATATTTCAAATGCAGCATTCGGCGATGATACGAGCAATAGGAAAGGTGCCTTACCTCGCAAAAAACGCTGTTCTTTGATGGAACATAGTTTTTACGGCCGATGTTGTGGAGCCACTGCTGCTTGCGCAAGCCATCGTGTTTACTTTGGGGTGTCATGAAAATTGCGTAACCTTTTCCACTGTGGTTGTTGCAGTGATAGGCACAGCAGCACGGCATAGCGCCCGCACAAAGCACAGATAACAAAGCGCGCGCTAAGGTTGTTACGCAGAGCGTCCGCAAAAAATTGCGTGAACAAAAAAGAAAAAAACACAAGCAAAACGCAAGATCCACGCGTCTCTAAGGGCAACTGCGAAGGGGACCAATCATCGTACAGAAAAAGTGTAGAAGACCGGAAGGAAGCGAAGGGGGGCAACGAGGAAGAGAGGAGGTCGAGCGTGCGGTGGCGTGTACAGTGGATGGTGGTACTTTCTCAAGATCAAGGGGCTTTACATACATCCATCCTTTAGCAGCATCTCTCGCATAAAAATGGAAACTTGAGATGTACGTTGCGCGTTTCCCTTTCTCTCCGCCGCACTGGAGTGTAGAAGTGTTGAATGGCGAGTCCGCGCCTCGCCGCCCGTTCCCTTCCGTGTTGGCAAGTAGCGGCGGCGCTGCAGTCGAATAGTACTGAAAGAGCCACCCGCCACGCGCGAGAACTGCTATGCGCTTCGGCTTCTCCGGCGCGCTTTTTTGATGCAGATTTCTTCGTACCCGCCCATCATTCATGTCTAAGACATGATGTCATAACCCTTGAAGTATGACACGCCAACCTATTGAATATGAGCTCCATAATACCCTTGTGAGAGATCGAATATTATTTATTTTGTTGCGGTTAAACAGTTAAATTGGTTACTGCAGGTATGAAAACGATGAGAAAAATTATCATCGGCACAGTCATGCTTTAGAGTCTTTGCATTATTACACACGTTACCTGAAGTTAAATGTGCTTCAAGTTACTTTTGTATTGTGAACATTGGTAGGAGCGCATCGTCTAAAACAGCTGGTAATGCGTTGATTAAAGGAAACATGGCTTCAGAGATGTGAAAGTACATCATTATTCGCAGCTTAACACAAGTGAGTTGCACTACATCATAATAATGGTCCTATTTACACGTAAACATTATTTATTGTAGAAAAACTTGTTTTCGGAGTCCGCTGACTTGCAGTAAAAGTAATACTTATATTTAATGGACGAAGAACCACTGCTAGGAGAAATAAGACACAGAAGAAACAGAAAGGGTATGTCTCATACTGATTTCTTCTGTCCTAACTGTTTTCCTTTTTTTGTTTAGGCGTCTACAATATTCAGAATGACTGAGCGGATTAATTGGAAGTTAGATGCGCTCAGAAACATGTGATGTAAAGAATACCGTGTCAAACGCACGCTAGATAGGGGAGAGGAAAGGAATCTGAACCCCCAACACCACACAATACTTTCGTCATTTAACTTTTTAGGGTATACCAAAATATTCACTCGCATATACAGCGACCCCCAATTGCCAAAGTTAGTCATTCTGCTGCACACAACCCCCCCCCCTCCTCCTAAAAAAAATCCTGGGTAGCTTTGCGCCGAACGTTTAGCGTGTACAAATTCGCACTGTAAATGTCCCCTTTTCGACAGTATGAGGTCTCAAAACTACTTCAAGTCCAACGTAGTCAGACTAAAAACGCACCGCATAAAAATAATGGCCGTCTGGACATTGTGAGTGGGGCATGACGTGTGCCTTATGTGCGTATACTTGCGGATGTATATATATATATATATATATATATATATATATATATATATATATGTGTGTGTGTGTGTGTGTGTTTACTGTGTACATATATACGCAAGTTAAATTTCTCAAGACAGAATGCACCACCACCTGCCTACAGCTTTGACACTTAATAAAAGAACTGCACTTATATTACAAAACATCGCCATGAATATTCGCTGGGCTTACAATGGCCATACGCCAATAGAATACTTGAAAAGCAGCACAATTTAAGCTGTGAATATAAAATGAGAACTGGTTACAGTAAATTTACGCAGATTAACAGACGGTCTATATATACAATTGGTACTTTTTGTTATGTTTAAGATAACCCAGTTCCCGTAGAATTTATGACTCTTAGGTACACGCTCTCCTTCAGATCGGCCTCCCGGTATTATAAGCACTAGATGCTTACATAAAAGAAGCAGAGTAAGCGGGAAAGCACGCGGTTTAAACAATACGAGCTTTTCAGAAAACATTATTTATTTTCTTCCGCCACACTGACACGACAAAACTGAGTCGTCGCCGATATAAATGCTGTGACAACATTAGTTTTATATTCGGGTTTCTCTTGAAACAATAGAGCGCATGTGGGGTCATATGAGGAACAGTGCTCTGGATATCGTAGACATTGCCGACATAGTGAGCGTATGATCTATTCGCAATATTGATACTTCTCCTCTCTTTGTAGTTCGCCTGTAGCCACTAATGATGTCGCGTAGCTCAAAGGGCTGCTAGAGTAAGAAGCTAGGCGGATCCGCTCAAATTACGACTTAACGTACTTTGTTTTTTGGTCGGTAGGTTTTTGAAACAGTGAATGTCTTGACGCAATTTCGGCATGCCTGCGTATTTATCCGTTCACCATGGCGTGTAGCAGGTGTGCATACACTTGTGAAGGCTCAGAAACGCAATAAACGCGCTCAAAATGAGCAACTACACGCTTTCGCGCACGCGCTCCCTATGCAGACGCTCCTGAGATCTTCAGTACTATGGAACTACAGCGCCGCCGCTACTGTCACCCGCCGGAGGTGAATCAGCCGAGATACGGCGCGGCCGCCTCGTTCGCTCCACTACCCCCTTCTAGTACATTGTAGCCGCCCTGTTGCTCACATCCGCGCACATGCAATGCTCTCGTGCTGCACTTGAAACGCACGCAATGCACTGCTTGAAAAAAAAAAGAAAACCCTCCGAGCCGGGCAGGCACTTCAAAAAGTTAGCGTAATAAAAGCGCAGAACTTCGTTAATTTCGTTTGAAGTTGTGAAGCAGGCGACAACGACACCCGACTTAACGCGAAACGCATTTCCGAAGCGCACGACGCTGCCGTCTACGATATGGCGCAGTAAGCTTCCACTTTTCGTACGTTAAATACAATCTAATGGTCTAGATGCAGTGCGAAATGAAGACACGCATGCGGTAGATGTTTTACGTTGTCGGCAATGAAAAACATGTGATTGTTGTTTAAATGTGCATGCTGTCAGTAGTAGACGCATACTGTAGTACACGAGCTTTCGCAACGTCCAAAAACAAGACAAAGATGGCATGGTCATAGCCCCAAAATCTTCGTAACGTTACAGCCATGCGTCTGTACCAGTAGAGTATCACCTGCTGACTTAGCTTGAACTGCTGCGAAGCACGTTGAACTGCTCACCTCATTTTTACTTTGTTTTTCTTTTGATTCTCTCGTCAAGTTTGTACTCCCACTTTATGAGAGTATTGACTGTATACACGTGTATATAAAGCCCCCTGTGCGAACACGGCTCAGCTTGAGAGTTGCCGAATCGCAGGCACTATGAGATATCAAGCGCGCGACCAGCTCGCCCAATTATGCACACGTAAATTCCCACTCGAAGCACTTTACGGAGCATAACACGCACACACGCAGCGCGCGTGACACGAAACCGCACGTTTACGAGCTTGACAAATATAATTCACCTATTGAGTGCCAGTTGATTTCAGCAGTTTGAATTGATATCACTCTAATGAATCAAGGAATAAACGTTGTTTCAAGTCCGGCAGTTTCCGTGAAGGAAGTAAAACAAGCCAACAAATTGATTTCAAAGCTTTCTGAAAATGCGCAGACGTTCGCTCTGGCGCGATGGAGCAGCCTTCTCGATGCGTGCATTGCAGGCGGTGAACCTATGACAATAGGGAGTTTTAGATAGTGCACCGCTAGCCCTTGTGGTGAGATCGCTGCCACTGCGCATGCGTCGTAACGTGAGTCGGCGTTCTCGTTCACGGACGGCACGCAAACAATTCGAAATTGCATGCTGCATGCAGTAATGGCGGCCCGCATGTGGCCCGATAGCGCTGGTTTCGAGGCTACGGTGGTGATGGTGACCCGCATGTGGCCCGAAAACGCTGGTTTCGAGGCTACGGTGTCGCTGCGATCGTGCGTCGTAGTTCGCAGATGGGCAAACGCTATTCTAAAACTCATATGGCGCTCACTACGCCCGCAACGCCCGCAGCGCTTACAAACGGTATTCTGAAATTCCTACTTTGCGTATAGCAGTTGAAAGCAACCAACAACGCAGCACTAACTGCAGTATGAAGTATGCGAGAGTGAACATGCAACGGTGGCAGCTCCCTATCGGAAAAAAAACGAATGGTGGGCATGGTGGAAACCACCACCCACCATTATAGTGGATTAATGTAGTGGGTGAATGGTGGGAAACGCCCAGCATGGCGCATGGTGGGTATGGTGGGTGCTGCAGCGCCGGCAACTCTTGAGCGCGAAATGACGTCAGAATCACCGTGACGAGCTGCCACAAAAAATAAAAAAGAATTCTATAAAAACGGTATAAAAAACACCCGTCTCGTAAAAAAAATACAAGGCACCACGGGGGATCGAACGTGCAACCTGCGGATTCCAATTCGAAGACGCTAACCACTGCGCCACACCAATTTTTCTTCTTTATTACACTGCGCCACACCAACATGACGGTGATTGTGTGTGAAATACTTAGTTGGCCTATAAACTTAAGGTTCAACTTAAGTTTTGTTTGTCGTGTACACAACATAGACAAGATCTACACCTGCTACAAAAATTGCACATTATTTAAACACAAGCAACTGCGGCCTGTAACGATTGCCACTATGTTAATGGCACTAGTGATTTTTTTTTCACAATTCACAACTTCAAGAAAAAAAAACCAAGTGGACTGGGGAGCAGCAACAGTTTACCGGCGGGGTCTGCCAAGTTTAATATCCGTTTCGCGCTCGTTCTAAAGGGCGACATCTGCTCACGCTTTATGACGCTTCTAGGCTCATTCCAAAGATACGCCCGCCTAATTTATTTGATTGAGTATTGGGATGCTTTTCGCGCAATGTAGAAGGTGGTCGCGCCAGCGCAATGCTGTAGCTCTTTCGCTAAAGCAACAACTACATACCGGCTTGGCCAAAACGAATGCAGTGTGCCGGAAACATTACGCTATCATATTGGTTCACCAAGCACACGAATTGCCACGTCTGAGTTCTCGTACAAAAGCTAGAGAAGTGCCGGCGAGTGCGACCGGCGGCTGTCGGTGCGAAGACACTTAATTACGTTCTCTGGGAGTGCTTTAATCGCGTCGCATTGATGTTTGTTGCTTCTTGAGTGGACACCATACACAATGAAAAATGCTTCATTTAGGTTAATTGATGCCATATGGCAGCGCTGTATTGTCATACTTAATCGTCGTAATCGTGTATTCTGAAACCCGGAAGCACGGATAACACAATCGTACGGGCTCAGTCAGTAGGTCTAACCTTTGGTGGAAATCATGGTGGTAGAACATGTAGTGTGCAGATCACAGCTTGGTACACTATATAAATTGCCCGCCATTATAAGCCCACCCATCATCTGCTTACTGCTTCCCAGCATTATCGCGATGGTGGGCACAGCTTCTCAGCTTGGTACACCATGTGGCCCACCATAACAAGCAGCACCCATCATCTGCTTAGTGCTTCCCAGCATTACCGCAATGGTGGGAAGAGTTTCTCAGCTTGGTACACCATGTAGCCCACCATAATAAGCACCACCCACCATATGCTTAGGGCTTCCCAGCATTATCGCAATGGTGGGCAGAGTGTCCCATTATTGCCCACTATCTAGCCTCTGCTTTCCACCATCATTTCCACTTTACCCATCATCTGTACACTATACCACCAAGTATGTCCCGGCATAACCACCATATTTTCCACTACGTCCCACCATAGCCATCATAATTTCCACCATGCCCACTACTATTTCCACCATGCCCACTATTATTTCCACTACGCCCACCATGTTTTCCAGTATCCACCATGGCAATTTTTCCGATAGGGCTATGTCTCACAAACGCAAGGAATCAAAACATGAAGTTTTAAAATACAAGCGTAACTAAACTTTGACAATGCGAGGAGGCAGCGAGAAATCATTACTGCCGCGTTACGTACTGATTCAGGCAGTAGCAACAAATGATCTCAAGCGAAGAACTGATGCCATCAAAGCGGAAGCCGAGATAGAGCTAGAACTCGCTTTACTCTTTGAACTCCGTTGATATACGCCTATTTCTCTCTCGTACTATTTTTCGCAACTGATAGTTTTACAGGTAGATAGTTTGGCCTGAAACTGTCTCCACTGCCGTGCACACAATTCTTCAGACTTCGCTTCAATTTCTGCCACCGCGGAAAGACAACTACGAACAGCGAGCGTCTCGTTCCCCCACACCGACAGCAGAACGCGTGCTGCCGCTGAGCTGAAACAGGCTGAATTGCCTGCGCCCTCCGTAGTGCCTATCCGCAATTTCCTCGGAGCTTGCCGTCAGCGCCCTGGTGTGCCGTTGTGGTCACTCCGCAAACTTGAGCTTTGGGTCTTTATAAGCTGCTTCGCATCTAAAAAAAACTGTGCCCACTTCATCGTCACCTCATTGAAGATAGCCCGCGCCTACATTGGTCCGCAGGGTTAAGTGGGGTTTGAAAACAATTGGCACGCCACGTCACATAGACAAGATGGCGCGCCTGTACAGGTGGGTTTCAGATTTGGCTACCAATTACAGAATTTCATTGAATAAACGACATCATCATCATCATCATCATCAGCCTGACTACGTCCACTGCAGGACAAAGGCCTCTCCCATGTTCCGCCAGTTAACCCGGTCCTGTGCTTGCTGCAGCCAATTTATACCCGCAAACTTATTAATCTCATCTGCCCACCTAGCCTTCTGTCTCCCCCTAACCCGCTTTCCTTCTCTGGGAATCCAGTTATAGTTACTCCTAATGACCAGCGGTTATCCTGTCTACGCGCTACATGCCCGGCCCATGTCCATTTCCTCTTCTTTATTTCAACTATGATATCCTTAACCCCCGTTTGTCCCCTAATCCACTCCGCTCTCTTCTTGTCTCTCAATGTTACACCTACCATTTTTCTTTCCATTGCTCGCTGCGTCGTCCTTAATTTAAGCTG
Organism: Rhipicephalus microplus; assembly: GCF_043290135.1. Classification (NCBI taxonomy): domain Eukaryota; kingdom Metazoa; phylum Arthropoda; class Arachnida; order Ixodida; family Ixodidae; genus Rhipicephalus; species Rhipicephalus microplus. Next base: position 60,382,652 of record NC_134700.1, on the reverse strand, counting down.
GACCCTCTTTGTGAGTCTCCAGGTTTCTGCTCCGTAGCTAAGTACCGGCAAGATACAGCTGTTATATACCTTCCTCTTAAGGGGGAATGGCAATCTACCTGTCATAATTTGAGAGTGCTTGCCGAATGTGCTCCACCCCATTCTTATTCTTCTAGTTACTTCAATCTCGTGGTTAGGCTCTGCGGTTATTACCTGCCCTAAGTAGACATAGTACTTTACAACTTCAAGTGCACTATTACTTATCTCGAAGCGCTGTTCCTTTCCGAGGTTGTTGTACATTACTTTTGTTTTCTGCAGATTAATTTTAAGACCCACCTTTCTGCTCTCCTTGGGTAACTCCGTAATCATGAGTTGCAATTCGTCCCCTGAGTTACTCAGCAATGCAATGTCATCGGTGAAGCGCAGGTTACTAAGGTATTCTCCATTAACTCTGATCCCTAACTGTTTCCATTCTAGGCTTCTGAAAACTTCCTGTAAGCACGCGGTAAATAGCATTGGGGAGATTGTGTCCCCCTGCCTTACACCCTTCTTGATTGGTATTCTGTTGCTTTCTTTATGAAGCACTATGGTAGTAGTTGATCCCCTGTAGATTTCTTCCAGAATGTTTATAGATACTTCATCTACGCCCTGATTCCGCAGTGTCTGCATGACGGCTGATATTTCTATTGAATCAAACGCCTTCTCGTAATCCATGAAGGCTATGTATAGTGATTGGTTATACTCTGAGATTTGACGCTCCTTAATTAGGTTATTCGTTTCCTGGGAAAGCTTGCCAGTGTCCTGTCTAACTACCCTGCCTCCAACTTCCACTGCACACTCCGTAATGATACTCGTCAGATTATCATTCATTGTATCTACGCTAAGGTTGGTTTCCTCACTAAGAGCCGAGTACCTGTTCTGCAGCGACACTCTGAATTCCTGTACTTTCCCTCTCAGTGCTAGCTCATTGATTGGCTTCTTGCGTATCAGTTTCTGTCGTTCCTTCTTCAAGTCTAGGCGAATTCGAGACCGTACCATTCTATGGTCACTGCATCGTACCTTGCCAACCACTTCCACATCCTGCACGATTCCTGGGTGTGCAGTCAATATAAAGTCTATTTCGTTCTTATTTTCGCCATTAGGGCTCCTCCATGTCCACTTGCGGTTTTCTCGTTTTCAGTAGAAGGTATTCAAAATCCACAAACTATTGCGTTCTGCGAATTCTACTAGTAGCTCTCCTCTGGCGTTTCTAGTGCCGATGCCATAATCTCCAACTGCCTGGTCTCCAGCCTGCTTCTTCTCTACCTTTGCATTAAAGTCGCCCATCACTATAGTATACTCTGTTTTTACCTTACTTATTGCCAATTCCACGTCTTCATAGAAGCTTTCAACTGAAGCGTCATCATGGCTGGATGTAGGCGCGTAAGCCTGTACTACCTTCATCTTGTATCTTTTATTCAGTTTAATTACAATACCTACCACCCTTTCATTAATGCTATAATATTCCTCTATGTTGCCAGCTATGTTTCTGTGAATTAGGAACCCCACTCCCAGTTCTCTTCTGTCTGCCAAGCTCCGATAGCAAAGGACGTGCCCATTCTGTAGCACCATATAGGCCTCATCTGTCCTCCTAACCTCACTGAGCCCTATTATATCCCATTTAACACCCTCTAGCTCCTCGAATAGTACAGCTAGACTTCCCTCACTAGATAAGGTTCTAGCGTTAAACGTTGCCAAGTTCAGGTTCCAATGGCGGCCTGTAGTCCAGAGATTCTTAGCACCCTCTGCTGCGTTGCAGATCTGACCGCCGCCGTAGTCAGTTGCTTCGCAGCTGCTGAGGACTGAGGGCCATGAGTTATTTGGCGTATACATGTGGGAGGTAGTGGCCAGATACTGCTCCAGGGTGGCCAATCCTTCTCTGGTGAGGGAGTGCATTCCCGGCGGTGGTTACCGGTGAGGCCGCACCTCAGGCCTCTTAGTGCAGTTTCATCAACACGCGGTTTTTTTTTTCCGGTTGGAAACTGCGCGGCACCGGGCACGTGGTCCGACTTTTGTTTTCACAGATTCACACTGTTTTCCGCTCTTAAAATTTAAAACTTTCGTTTGTAATAGCAGTATTTGTAGCAGTGGAACTCCTTGTATCTTCACGAACAAATAGACACCACTCTGACCCTCCTAGAACCAAAATTCCTAAAGTTATAGGTAGATATGTGCAGAGCTCACTTACCCGGGCTGCTGACGCGGCCGCTCCCGCTCCCGCCGTTGGAATAATCTGTGCTTATTGGCTAAGAGGTGGAGGAGCAGTTCCGGTGGGCTTAATTTGCTGTTATTTTCCACAGCAAATAAATGACATACGTAGGTATAATTAGGCACATGTAATCAATGTTCCGAAGAAGACATAATAAAAAATTTTATTGAAATTAGTGAATTTTGAAATATCGCCTAGCTTCACCCTTAAGCACAGTAGACAACTGAGTGGCCTCTTCATCTCTTTGAAGTAAGCTAATAAGTAATTATGCCGCAATATTGCAGAAGGCTTCGATTAGCCAACCTACATCTACTGCCCACGTGTCTCATAGCGAAAGTGCCTGAGGTGTCGTTTCTTTTCACGCCAATTGTATTTTGATTAAAATTCGGTAGCACAATGACAATATCAGTATTGTGTTCATTTACTGTGTTCAAACATTATTTCCAATTAAAGGGTTTCCCATGCAGCAAAACTCCGTCTTTCTGAAAAAAAAACTAAGTATTCATCTAGGTAAACTACTGAAGAAAAAGTGCGAATTGTCACTGTATGTAACGCGCAATGCTCAATACTAGCTACACCAAACTCTGAACAGGTGTTATGTTTTTTTATGAACAAACAAACGTTTTTGATTTTCATTCTTACTTCCCCACGTATCCCTGAACACCATAAATATCCCATTGCAAATGGTAGACCATAAGTGACTGAAACGCATCTGTATCCACCTTATGGCAGTCGCAGAACTGGCGAAGTACTTCATTTTATACTGCCTGCGCCCTCCTTTGTCTACTACTACTGCGGCGTTACTGGAGGTAGCTGGAAAAACAAAACAACAGGGGAAGCCTCGCGAATGAATGCGAAGCGTTGCGCGCCATGCGAGCGTGGCTCTCGTGCCAGTTGTGATTACATCAGCGCGTCTGCAAGAATTACTGAAACAGCGTTACAATGTAAAGCAGCGCTAGTTCAATGAGAGTAGGGAAAAATACATTTATTAGTTTACAATCCGTGATCGTAAAACGTGGCACTCTTCTGACTTCGCTTTCTGATCAGGCGGCCATTCTTTTTTTATCTTCTCCAGTGCCCCCTTCCACACTATACTGCCCCCAAACTTCAAAGTATAGTCAATTTTCAGCACATGAAGATCTCTTGCAGAGGCATTGCAAGTGTAAGTGCTCTAATAAGGACAGTTCAAACGTACGGTAAAAAAAAAAAGGCGCATTTGAGAGTGTATACGCACCAGTACTGATTTTGTGTCTCGAACACTTTCTTTCAATATTTACCAATGAGCGCGAAGTTATATAAAAGCCAAAACCATTATTTTTTCTCGCCATATGCAAGTTGCAGTTATAGGCTGGCAGTCTTTTCGATGCTCTGTGGAAATGCCACGGCGCAGAGGAAAGAGCGGGCCATGCCCACCTCTGAAAACACGTTCTATTCGTACGATTTCTATTCGTACGACCGGAGAGAAACACGCCGGGCGCACACCATCACGGATGCCATAGCCTGTCTTCCCAAGAACCACTCCGAGTATGGCCCTGAGCTGTCTTCAGTCTTCCTGATGACCATACCGTGACTAAGACGAAACGAAGGATTTATGCCCCGTAGCATTTGTAGAAACAGCTGCTCGTGGTGGTGGGATGTACGTCGAATACATTTCACTGGTGATTGGAAGTAACTCCGGATTGAATTAAGTGATGTTTGAAGTGTTCCAATTCTGCAAGACAACGCCCGTTTAGGAGCCACTAGCGATATCGCGAGCAGCGATGCAAGGCCATTTCATAGGTAAACACAAAGACGACGCCGTTTGCACAAGCCGGCTCGCTTGGCTTGCCCTTTTTTCACGTCGATGACGTCGGCAATTATTAGCGTACGGCACTGAATTATATACGAGTGCAAAGCTTAATCGTGGTGTAGGATACAGCTGGCGCCCGCCATGCCATGGACCTATCTCAGTGTCGTGAACGACAGGGTGCTCTTGCCGCTGCTGCGACGTGCTTGTCATTCACCAAGATCTGGTTTCTTTTATTTTTTATGGAATGAAACCTTGCTGTGTGAAGTTGTTTATTCAGTGCTTCACTACGAGGATACGAATTTTTCTTAGTGCTCCTGTCTATAGACGCCGTGTGTAATCTTGCCCTGACACGGACTGCTCACTCGCCCATCGGGGGCCGAAGTGGGGTGCGCGCACGCTGGGCCATTCGACTCCGCACGTCGCATCGTGTAGCGAATCGTACCGTCCATCCCAGCCTTAACAGTAATGCTAGGAGCGACGAGAAAGTGGAAAGGACAGCACCCGTCTTAACGGACTGCCATTTCGCTGACATGCCGAGTTTCAGCGAAATCTCAAAGCTCGTCTCATCGAAATTCAAAATTCAAAGACATGAAGGCAATGTCAAATAACATCGATATTTTGCAATTTGAGGCATACTTGCCCGAGTTACAGGGAACAGAAAAAAAAACTGCTACCGAAAGTTTCGTGGGACAAAGAAAATTTAAAAACAACCTGATGAATGCAATTCATCGCCCTGTTTTGTTACACCACACAAGAAATATTCCTTTATGTTAAACTTTTTGTTAAACATGACTTTGCTTTAGTACAACAATAGGTACCATGCAGAAACGTTGCCTTTGAGAGACGTGCTTTATTCGTTCGTTGGCTTCAAAATGAGAGTAGTAGGGGTGTGATTTAAACAACTCATATAATGCAAAGTCGACGCTGAACTGCGGGCATTCACAAGTTTTTATCGAGCTTTTATTTCCTTATTTTAATATTCATAACGAACTAAATTAAAACTGCTGTATGCGTGGAAACTATTGCCATTGTTTAGGAAGTACTTAGGGGCAATGTGGCCGCTTGGGTGAACCATATGTTCATTCTTAGGCGGTCACAGACTGTAGTACCCCTAATACGTTATCGAAATGCCTTATATATTTTTCAGCTAGCTTCAACAGTGTTGCCATTTTATTTATTTATTGATACTGCAGTCTCGAACACAGACTATAGCAGGTGTGAGACAGAGGTACAGAGGACTACGTGTGAGAAATGGCGAGAACTCAAGCAAAAAGTAGCCACGTCAATTATTTTATGGTCAAAATTTGTATCTAAATACAAGAGATGATTTATCGTGCAAGGGTTTTCATTCGTAAATATTGAACCATTTTGTTTAAATAAGCGAATTGCAAGAAGTCGGAGAACACAATATTTTTTTGCTACTTTGTAGTCAAACATTAGGTAGCAAATAAATTTATTTGTTCATGTATATATTTATTTCTTTACGCCCAAGCGATATCTGGGCATTACATAAAAAAGTAGGCGTGGCTGAGGTGTACAGGATAATTCCACCGTTATACTTCAGAATTCATCATGGTACAAGCGTCTTCAAATTGTATCGGCAGTCCTCTAAATGTTTCGGGGGCCTAGTTTTCTAGAAAACTGTTTCACGGTGATTAATAAGGAATTTGTATCGTCTGACAAGTGAAAGGCGCAATGGCTATGTGCAACGTCTGCAATGATGTATTACAGTACCCCAGCACGAAGTAGGCACAGACAAATGCTCTCGTTTTTTGCCGCAGTACGCAATCATCCACAGGCCTATGTATTTCGTGTAGCTTTGTTAAATGCCATCAGCTACTGCTAGTATTTGTTGTTCTGCGCTTAGAATAAAAAAAATTGGCAGATCCCACATACAGTAGAAATCGATGACATGCGAAACACTTATGTGGAAGGTTAATATGCGACTTGCAAATCACCACAATGTTGAGAGGCAGAGGTAAATTATGTGGTACACGATATCCGTGTCACGTTGAATGTGTCGTTTACCTTCGGCATGTATTCACGTCTCGTTATACGAAATTTAGTATATATAGAGCTAAATAAACGGCCGCGGGCACGCTATGAACGTGGTACGTAGTGATGTCCTTACACGGCACGCGTCTCATGATTATCATGTCTGCACCAGTCATATACCTTCGTCAGCCATTGGCGTCACGTAACACCTATAAAGTAAATACAAGGTCAAAGGCGGTAGCAGCGTCGGTACAGAAGCAGCAAGAGCAGGCCGTGTATACGGGCAGTGTCGCAGCAGCAACCAGGCCACCTTAGCTCGCGCCTCGTGCCAACGTGTCGATGTCGCTGCAGTAGTGGGCATTCTTCTTCCCTAAATTTCGTTCCCCGACGGAAGAGAAGCCATCCTGGCGACTAACGGAGAACAGAGAACGAGCGGATTGTAATAAGGTTTCAACTGCTGTACGTGAACGGTTTCACGACCCCAAAAACGCTGGTCTGTGAATGGCGTAATGGGTTCGACAATGTAGCTAACAGGTGAAGTCTGCGAGACAATGCGGTAGGGTCCTTGGTATTTTGAAACAAGTTTTGAGGAAAGGTCTGTAGGGACAGTGAGAACCCAAAGCCACACAAGAGTGTCCCGAACAATGTTAGGGTACGGCTGGTTATCGTCACGTCGAGATTTTTGTCTTTATTTGATCGATGGTTGTAAACGAATGGGCGAGCTTACGGCATTCCTCGGCGCAGCGGGCAGCTTGAGAGATAGGCGTAGACTCGGACTAATAGGGGTGGTAGGGTAGAATGGTGTCTAGTGTGGTGGAAGGGTCTCGGCCATATAACTGGAAAAATGGCATATAACTGGAAAAATGGAAAGTCGCCTGTGGAGCAATGTTGTATGCGTACGTCACAAAAGGCGGAATGAGGTCCCAATCGCCGTGGTCTGAGGCAACATACTCAGATAGCATGTTCCCTAGGGCACAGTTGAATCTTTCTGCCAATCCATTTGTCTGCGCATGGTAGGTGGTGGTAGTCCGGTGATTGATACGGCATTCGGCAAGGAGTGCGTTGACAAATTCAGAGAGGAATACATAGCCTCTGTCGCTGAGAAGTTCACGTGGTGCGCCGTGACAGAGAACGAAGTTCCACAGGAGAAAAGATGATACGTCACGTGCTGTGGCAGCAGGCAAAGCAGCTGTTTCGGCGTCTCACATCAAGTAGTCGACAGCGACAACGATCCAATGGTTTCCGGAAGCCGTGAATGGTAGAGGCCCATACAGATCAATTCCAACGCGGTCGAAAGGCCTGGCTGGGCAAGGGTTTGGCTGGATCGGACCAGAGGCGTGATCAGGGAGAGCTTTTCGTCGTTGGCACTGAGGGCATGACTGAAGAATATATTTGCGCACAAAGGTGTACAGGCCTCGCCAATAAAATTGGAAGGAAAGCCGAGCGTATGTTTTTGAAGACGCCCGCATATGCGCACTGAGGGCCAGTGTGGAAAGCTGAACTTATTGCAGCGCGCAGATGACCAGGTATGACGAGTAACCACTTTCGGCCATCGGACTTGTAATTCCTGCGATAAAGAAGGCCATCGCGGACCTAAAATTGAGCCGCTTGACGGCGCGACGTTCGAGAAGGTGGAAAAGTCGATGAATCCGAAACGAGTCACAGTAGAGTGCTGATCCAGTCATCTTTACGTTGCTCAGACGCCATGTCGCAGTTTTCTAGGAACGCAACCATTTCGTTTACGGCAGATAGACATGCAGAGCTTTCGGAGGAAACAGGTGAACGTGATAGGGCGTCGGCATCAGTGTGACGTCGGCCAGACCTGTAGGCAACACGCATGTCGAACTCTTGCAACCGCAAAGCCCAGCGAGCTAAACGGCCGGAAGTGTCTTTTAGTATGAATAACCAGCAAAGGGCATGGTGATCGGTGACTACGTCGAAGGGGGGACCATATAGGTACGGTATAAATTTACCTAGAGCCCATATAATTGCCAGACAATCCTTCTCTGTCACAGAATAGTTCTTCTCCGCTTTGGTGAGGGTACGGCTTGCGTAAGCGACTACGTACTCCTCGAATCCCAATGCTGCACTAGCACGGCGCCGTGTCCAACACTGCTGGCATCGGTGTGTAGCTCAGTCGGAGCAGTCTGGTCAAAGTGACGCAAGATTGTCGGCGAGGTTAACAGGCGGCGCAACTTTTAAAAAGTACCGTCACAGGCGGTTGACCAAGCGTAACTTTTGGAGTCACTGCGCAGAAGTTCAATCAAGGGGACGATGATCATCGCGAAATTCCAAATAAAGCGGCGGAAAGGAGAGCTGAGGCCAATAAAGCTGCGCAGATCCTTCAGAGACGCAGGTTTAGGGAACTGTGCAACTGCCAGAAGCTTGGCGGTGTCAAGAAGAATACCTTCTATAGAGACAACATGGCCGGGGAGGGTGAGCTGATTTGCGCCGAAGCGGCATTTTTTCAGGTTAAGCTGAAGGCCGGCGTCAGTTAGGCACTGCAGTACTTCATCTAGCCTGCGGAGATGCGTTGGAAAATCTGGTAAATATAACTACGTTATAAGTAGCACAGGCGTGTTTTCCACTTCAGGCCACGCAAAAGATTGTTCATCATCCGCTCGAAATTTGCGAGCGCGTTGCAAAGACCAAAATGCATGACACAGAATTTGTAAAGGCCATCAGGTGTGACAAAGGCCGTCTTAGGCTGATCTTCAGGTGGCAGAGGGACTTGCCAGTAGTTACTTCGTAGGTCAATAGAAGAGAAGTACTCCGAACCTTGGAGGCAGTCAAGGGCAAAGTCGATTCTCGGTAAGGGGTAAACGTCCTTTCAAGTCATCTTGTTAAGACGATGGTAGTCAACACAGAAGCAAATTGACCCGTTCTTCTTCTTAACGAGAACGACTGGAGATGCCCAGGGGCTATTTGAAGGCTGGATGACGTCAGCTTGTCAGCTACTTGCTCATCGATAACCTGGCGCTCAGCTGCGGACACGCGATAGGGTCTTTGACGCATCGGCTCATTGGTACCCATATTGATGCGGTGACACACAGCGGATGTGCGGCCGAGGGGAGTATGCTGGCAGTCAAAGGAAGAACGGAATTTCTCCAGCAGCCGTAGAAGCTGAGAGAGTTGCGAAATGGTTAACGTGTCGGCGATGAAGCTGCTCAGTACGTCAGGCCTAGTAGTTCGCGGTGAAGAGGCACAAGTCACTCTGGCGACTTCGTGTTTGGCGGAAGGACCAGTCGACATGTCGAAAATTGCAGAAGGGTCGAAACTGTGACAACATCCGACGCACTCTCCCCGAAGTAGTGTTATCGGACATGACAAGAGGTTCGAGATGAGCAGTCTGCTGACGCCTTCATGAAGTTCTTGAAGGGCATAAGGTAGCGGCGAACACTTGCGGCGAACGAAAAGTGCAGATGGCATGAAAAGGGCACTCGACTCGGTGAGCGAGTTGCAAGACACCATGGTAAGGGCGAAAGAGTACGGTGGTATGGTAACGTCTTCAGCAACAAATAGTTTATCCCACTTTCAACCGCGTCATGTAAAGTAGCGTCACTAAACATTTTGAATTCTACCTCAGCGCGAGAGGAGTCGATGATGGCCTTATTAGCGGACAGAAAGTCCCAACCCAAAATGAGGTCATGGGAGCAGGAATCCAAAACCAGTACTTCGACGACGCAGATGAGGCCATCAATGGTGATGTGACAGTACAGGCAGCGGCTGGCGTGACGTGCTCTGTGCTGGCTGTCCGAAGTGATATACTTGCTATTGGCGTCATAACTTTTTTGAGCAAGCGGCAGAGTCTGGCACTGATCACTGAAACTGCAGCACCATTGCCGACAAGAGTGAGTGCAGCGACGCCATCTACATATACATCGAGAACATTCGTTGGGGAAGAGAGAGGCCTTCTTTTTTTCGCGGGTGATGCAGTTCCTGCCTCTGGAACTTCGGCAATCAGTTTTCCCGCTCCGGCGATGAAGGACGACGACGCATCGGTGATGGCGAGCGGCTCGTGATGATGGCGAGTGGCGGTTAACAGGAGGTCAGTGGTCGGCGTACGATGGCATCTGGTCAGGGGGCTGAGAGCCTGTGAACGAAGGGTGCGGTGGCACATAAGGGGCAGGTTCGAAGCTCTGGTGGTAGATCTGGTGGTAGACAAGGACGCGTTGATGGCAGTATCGCGCTATGTGACCAGGTAGGTCACAAGCAAAGCATATTGGCCAATTGTCGAGTGTACGCCATTGTCCACTACTCTTGAGAGGCCTTGGCTTAACGAACCGAGGAGTAGGTCGCAGTTGCAGTCTGAAGAGGTGGTCGAGCGGCCACTTCAGCGTAGCTTCGAGGTGCATTTACCTCGGTACAGGCAACAGGGGTCGGCAATGATGAAGTGTCACGGGCAGATGGCAGAGCCGCGCAAACTTGCTCCTGGATGGTCTGTCGAATGTTTGCTGGAAGAGCTGACTGTGGTTGGCCGACTGTAGATAGCAGCGATAGCTGTCGAGTGACTTCAGCACGAACAAACTCCTTGATCTGCGATAGCAGGGACTCAAGGTCAGAGGTGGTCGTTAGGCTTGATAGTGTGTCATCCACGACGTTAGGACGTCGTGTAAGAAGACGCTGTCGTCGGAGCTTGTGGAAACTTTGACAGAAGTCGATGAGCTCAGAGAGAGTGACAGGGTTCTTCGAGAGCAGCATTTGAAAGGCGTCGTTGGAAATGCCTTTCATGATATTTCGTAACTTGTCCGATTCTGCCATCGTCGGGTCCACACGCCGGCAGAGGTCAAGGATGTCCTCGATGTAGCTAGTGAATATCTCACCCGTTTGTTGGAACCGGCTTCGTAGACGTTGTTCTGCGTGAAGTTTGCGCACACCAAAGCGTCCGAAAACATCTGCGAAGGAGGCTTTGAAGGTCGTGCAATCGGGGATATCCACCTCATGGTTTCTGTACTTTAGCATGGCAACATCTGTTAAATAAAACATCACGGCACCAAGCTTTGCGGGATCGTCCCACTTGTTAGTAGCACTGGCCCGTTCATGAGATTCCAGCCAATCCTCGACGTCTTTCTGATCGGTGCCACTGAATATGTCTGGTTCTCGCAAGAGCTGGACACCGGGACAGGCTCTGCGTGGTGAAGCCGGTGAGGGTGTGAAGACAGCGTCGTCAGGCATGACGGACGGCAGCTTTCGGCTACGCAATTCCAGGACTGGAGAAGACCGCAGCACCTCCACCAAAATATAATGTATATGCAAGGTCAAAGGCGGTAGAAGCAGCTAGAGCTGGCCGAGTACACGGGCAGTGTCGCAGCAGCAACCTGGCAGCCTTAGCTTGTATCTCGCGCCAACGTGTCCATGTCGCTGGAGTAATGGGCATTCCCCTTCTACACGCCAAGTTTGGTATATGTGGAGCCTGCGAAACGGCCTCGAGTGTATCATGAAGGGCCCAATACACTCCAACGTAACCTTGACACGTGCGCACACTGGGCACAGGGATGCTACGTTAGCAAAACGCAAGCACTCTATAGTCTGACGCCAAGCGCACCCGGCGTGACCACCATTCGTCGTCGCAGCCCGATGGCAACCAACGCGAAATGCGACATGCTCCATTTGGCGCCAATACGTGACCCAGACAGCAATGCGTCGGCCTCTTTTTGAGACGGAGGGACGCAGGACGCGCTGAAATGCGCATGCGTCAAAGCAACGCTGCGCCCACCTGCCAGTATATGGTAGGACCGGTGCCTGGCGTCAGCGCGCGTGCGCGCCGGGTCGCGTCGAAGTGTATTGGCGTCTTAACTGTGGCATGTTCTCGCATGACACGCATCTCATGATTATCATGTTTGCACCAGTCACACACCTTCGTCATCCATTCACGTCCCGTTATACCAAACTTGGCTATGTGAAGCTATCAAAACGGCCGCGAGAGCACTTTGAGCGTAGCATGTAGTCTTGTTGCTACATGACACGCATCTCATGTTTATCATGTTTGCCCCAGTATCATACCTTTGTCACTCATTCACGCCTCATAATACCAAATTTCGTATAAGTGAAGTAAGTGAAATGGACGCCAGCGCATCATGAGCGTGGTATGTTGTCATGTGGTTACAAGAAACGGATGTCATCATTTTCATGTTAGGGTCTGTTGATTGTGTTCGCCATGCAATCATGTCATACCATACCAGCTTGCAACATGTCATGCGAGCGAAAGCACCACAAGAGCAGCCTGACCATGAAATGTAAGTCATGTGTTTCATGACATACATATCGTAATATTCATGTTATTACTAATCAAAATTGCTCTTCATACAGTCATGTTATGCCATACTAAGTTTGGTATTGATACCATCATCGAAACGGCCAGGAGAGCTAAAAGTTGAAAGTGGCTAGATAGATAGATAAGCTCAATGTCGCAGAAGTTCGCTAAAAAATGCTTCGCATTTAATAAAGGCTAAACCAACTACTTTGCTTCTTACGTTTGCCTCTCACTGCACTTAGTGTAGATTACAAAAGCGAGCAACTATCTTCGGCGCCCGTCGTTACCGTAAACCCATCAAATGGCCCCTAAGCCAGTGAAAATGCGAAGAACGAGTGCATTACTCTCTCCCGGTGTTTGCCGTCTTAACGGCATAATTAGTGACGCCACCCTCTTGCAGACATATTGTTAGGGTGAAATAAGCGCTTCGTTGTTCGATATACGAAAGTTACTTGTTGTGACTTGTCACCTATACCTGTTTTGCAATGCAGTCGCATGCCCGTTCTACCTTTTTTCTTTTAACTATTGTGCGCAATAGACTAATTTTACTGCGATTTTTTGCATTTGTGACTTCGCAAGCGCTATTAGCAGCACGTTGACGAAAAACGTGAAATCTTGATTAGCTCAACATTTAACGGTGATAATATACGCGTTTTGTGTAGAAATAAATAGAGAGCGCCTGTAGAACCTAGTGAAGAAGAAAAAGAAACCACTGTCTTGCCTTCGAATTGGGTGTGGTTTAGGGGCTGCTTCGTCGTTTGTCTCTTGGTAAGACCGGAAAACAATTAGCTTTATAGGAGCCTCGCCTCGGTACCTCGGGGCAGTTTCTTCAGGCGTTCTCGACCTGATCACTTCGTGGCAAACCTTTCAGAACTCCAACAGATTTCCGCTTATACATGCTTGAACGGGTTCGTAATGTTAGAGTCTCTACACCCTACTCGTCTGCAACTTTCTGTGCCCCAAACGTTCTCCGGGACCTTTTGAACATGAGCGCACACCTAGAACGAGTTGTCTGGCGTTACAAGATCGATGCTTTCTCACGCCAGTTTTTCAACGCTGGCGAGGGTGAATGTCACATTATTCTCAACAACGGTACCCTTCAGGTAGCTCCATGTCACTTCATTATGATTCAATTTGCCATGATACGCAGGACCCTCACGATGTCGTGCCTGTTAGCCTTTGCCAAAACATTCACACGATCGGTGGGAAACATGTTTCTGTGTTCATTCCTCAAATTCAAAAATTCTGCTTTTATTTGAGCTGCGGAAAACTCCATAGTCTTCTCTCTCAGGCAAATGTATGCCTTTCCTGTTGAAGACGTTGGCAGTTTTTTGATGATAACGCTGTGATGTGGTACATTGTCCATCACTACAACACTGCGTGGTTTGTTCTGGAACAACAGCTGTTAACTAAATCATTTCAAAAAGCTGGCCCATTAATTTCGGTGAGGTAGTCGCCAGTTGATTTTGCAGCTCGGAAAGCAAGGCACCAATCATTCAAAAACCCGTCTTCGTACTTGCGTGCAAGAGGACCAGTCTGCCACCTATGCGTTGGGAGCGTGAAGTGCTAACATCAGCCCATGCCAAAAAACCTGTTCTCGTGTCGTGACGTTTGCGTCATTTTTGGTTTGTACTTTGTATGTCCGGCGTTGACTCAGGTTGCGTTAAGGTACTATATTGGTCTGAAATAACAAACAACAAAAAATAGGCATTTCAGCGATCACCGACACTGCTTTTTCGCAACTTAAGACAACCTAATACATAATATTTACTGCTCAATATATCTAAGAACGCCCAAGACTGGCATGTCATAATGCCTTCAAACAACGCAGACATCGTAAGAAAGAAATGAATGCACCAGAAAAACTTCAGTGAAACGCGAGGTGCGTTTCTTATTACAAGATTCACCACACAAGGTGCGGCGAAACGAAAGCCGAATCTTTGGCAGTTACGCAGTTTTTTTTTTCACGCTTTCGGTTTCCGGTAGCATAAAATAGTCACCCATTCAATATTTCCCAGCAAAATGTTTCCTACAGAACGGCTACATACGCACCGTTCTTGATCGCGATGTTGTCGGATGACATGCCGGTGCTGCCGTCACCACATGATGATGTCATTACTCTCCAACAGCGCACAATTCCTCATCCGTTTCCAAAAGCAAAAGACGATGTCATAAAGCAGCCTTTGCATCGTCTGCACACTCGTTTTAAGCATGTTCATGGCACTGCCACTGACCACTTCTTGAATGAGTTTTTCAGTAGGTGGACTTTCATTTCTCAAGTAGTAGTGAACCACCTTTCGTCGTAGAAATTTCAGAGAGAAGCTGTCGTAAAAATTCAAGCTTGTGCTCCCGGTTTTCGCACAGGCATGCATTGCTGAGAGATTCTGGCGCGTTGACGTCAGTCTCTTAAGCGTTCCACTATTTACACCGAGCTTCATGGGCAATACACTAGGTTCTCTAACACCAGTGAAGTCGCTGACTTTCCGACATGCGCCTCTTAAAGGCAGCTGAGGGTCGCTTTCGCTTATTTCTACCAATCCAAAGTTCACAATTTTCTTCATCTGCAAGAAGAGCCTCTCGTTGGCAGCGTTTTCCATGACTTTGAAGCTGGTGGACTCGGAAGATGCAGTGGACTTTCTTCGCATGCGATGTTGAGGAGCTAACACTGGGGGACTCTATGTCGTTTTGACGTAAAAGTAAAAGAGCAACGAAAGCGAAAAAAAAACAATCCACTAAACCTGCAAAAACACTCGACGTAATTTTTTCACCGCAACAATTTGCCTGATTATTTATTCAATATTATGCTACCAAAACATAAATATTCAACAGAGAAATAGTAGTTACCAAAACTGTATACAAATTTCTGTATTAGATGACTACATGCTGGGGCGCAGCCAAACAAGTTCGATTTGCTCGCGTAGCCTTGCCCCGCCGTGGTGGTCTAGTGGCTAAGATACTCAGCTGCTGACCCGCATGTCGCGAGTTCGAATCGCGGCTGTGGCGCCTGCATTTCAGATGGAGGCGGAAATGTTTCAGGCCCGTGTGCTCAGATTTGAGTCCACGTTAAATAACCCCAGGTGGTCGAAATTTCCGGAGCCCTCCACTACGGCGTCTCTCATAAGCATATGGTGATTTTGGGACGTTAAACCCCACATATCAATCAATGCTTGCGTATTCTTGGCCGTGCTGCTACTAAAAAAGTTACCCTGTATAGTTATGACCTTCACTCATAGTGAAAAATTCAATTGACACAGTTGCACACGAACCGGTTCTTCGTAAAAATTTGGCAGGGACTGCTTCTAAGAATAAAGAAACCATAGAAAAAGTCAAGAAGGCAAATAATAAGCCAGGCAGAAAGATAAGCAGAAAATACAAAGAGGGAGAGAAATTTATAAAAAGAACTTTAGGAAAGCAAAATTTACTTAGAGTCAAAGAAAAACAAATAATCATACACTAAAAGGACAAAAAATCGGATATAAAAAACGAAAGAGAAGAATAAAACGATAAAAAACAGCCACCCATACCTACCAATCATTGATGCCTAGAACCACTAGAGCAAAGCTTCCAAAATTTTTTTTCTTGCACAAGAGCTTATCAAATCTATGTTTCGACCAAGATAAAAGCTAGTGCTTTTTAGGAGCTTGCTCGCCAAGCTTCCTATGCTTGGGGCGTGTCCCTTTCTGTGTACGCCAAAGACGCAGCTAGGCAATATACCCACCACAAGCCCACTTTAGTATTCACACCGCTACACCGTTTGTATTTTTGCTTATAAGCGAGGCACGAACTACATACCTGTAAGCCAATATGGGCACTTTGTTCTCCGAAGAACGATAGTCTAAAGGCGTAGCGCGGCGGGAGATCCCGTGAAGCAGAGGGGGCACAAAAGCGGCGGTGACAGAATCTCTACTTGGGACCTTTGATGACAAATCCTTCTCCAACATTGAAGCGCAACCTTTAAATAAAGATCCCCTCATCGCATACTTGACCAACCATAAAACTGCATTCTTCAATGAAATTCTCATCTCGCAGCTTTGTAATCAGTAAAGTAATCACAGACATTTGCATTGGTATGGAATATATCTCATCTCCTCTGCACATAGGTGGACATAAAATCACCCCTATAACAATGGGGCACGTCTTTATATGAAGGTAGAGGACTTATCGATTACGACAGTTCGTACGGAGGATTAACGGATTCCTTCGAGAAGTTTCGAGCAAGCTTCTTTATCATCCTTCACTTATTGGAAACGGCGGATTTTTTGCTGGCCGATTTCTCGGTATTCTTTCATTCAACATCTGTACCTGTCAATTCCACCTTTGCGAATGATTCATCTATGTTTACTGGTAAATAATGAACACACACACACACAGACATATATATATATAAATATATATATATATATATATATATATATATATATATATATATATATATATATATATATATATATATATATATATATATATATATATTGTAGTGGGGAATTCGCAAGGCACTGACTAGTGGGACCATCTCTCTCGGAGTGCGAAGCGCGAGTGTGTGCTCGAGCTTTAGACGCTGGACCGAGCATTTATGTTCGTACTGGCTGCCTGCCTACTACCTAGCGTCGCCATTAAACTCCCTTGCAAAGTGGTTGAAGTGTGATGGGTACGCAAACCTTGAACTTCGAAGCCGGAAGCTGCCCACTGCATCAGCAATGCCTGATCAGACGACCGAGCACGGCCCAATCTCAACTGGTCATCGTACCTACCACCCTGCGCCAACGGGATCCCCCCTTCTTCAGCGGCAGCGAGGACAGAGTTGTGGAAGACTGGTTGCAGCTGTTCGAAAAGGTGAGCGCCGCCAACAAGTGGGACGACCCCTAGAAATTAGAGTACGTCCCATTTCATCTCAAAGACGTCGCCAGCCTGTGGTTCACAAACCAGCGCACTGAATTTAACACTTGGGCCGCATTCAAGAACACCCTTGCAGCTGTGTTCGATCGCCTCGCAGTGCGCAAGCTGCGTGCTGAACAGCGCCTACGCGGACGAGCGCAAAGGCACGGCGAAAGCTTCAATAGCTACATTGAAGATGTTATCGAATTATGCCGGCGCTTTAACCCTGAGATGACCGAACAAGACAAGATCAGGCGTATCTTGAAAGGAATAGACGATGATGCTTTTCAAATGTTGCTGGCAAAGGGCCCAAGTACCGTATCCGAACTTGTGACCTTGTGCCTGAACTTGGAAGAGATTCGCAAGCAACGTGCGTTAGTTCGGAGGTCAGCGACAGCAAACGACTGTCTCGCTTCCCTGGCCGTCACTGGTGACAGCACCCTGCTGAAGCAGACAAAAGTATATGTACGTGAAGAGGTTGCACGCCAGCTTTCGTGTCTCTCGTATCTGCCGACCACCGAAGCACCAACGAACCGTCTGACGCCGACAATCAGACAGGCTATTAAGGAGCAGGGCTCCGAGGCGTTGCCATTAACTACGCCTGCCTCTCCATCAACACCTGTTGCCGCGCCACTGACTTATGCAGCCGTCGCGGCAATGCCTCCGCCTCGTCTGCCATTGTACACGCCACAGCCTGTGCGACCCTCCAACGCGCCGTTTCCAGCTACACAGCAGCACGCTGGATATCCTTGGCGCACTGCTGACAACCGGCCTATATGTTACTTTTGCGGGATTCCAGGTCACGTTGCGCGTCTATGTCGTCGGCGCTTCGCAGTTAATACGCCAAGATAACCTGACTACTCGTTTCGGCCTCCATGCCACGCGCCTCACGTGCCTCCCGAAGTTCATGAACGCGATGCGCATGCTGCTTCCGGCACCCGAACCTCCGCTTCTCGACGTTCTACTCCCGCTCGCCTTCCCCTTCACCAAGTCGTCGTTCCGTGTCGCCTATGCGTCGACGACCCACCTCCATTGAGACGGAAAACTAACTGCCGCAGCTCCGGAGGCAAGAGCTCCGTCATCGTCTAATCGTTTAAGTCCTCGCCTGTCTCCCGCCAATCTTATCGATGTAATCGTCGAAGGTATACGAACACTTGCACTCATCGATACCGGTGCCGCGATATCTGTGATTAGTCAAAGACTCTCCCGCTCTCTTCGTAAAGTGACGATGTTTTCTCCCGTAGTTTCTCTTAGCACTGCGAGCGCCCAACAAATTGAACCCGTTGCGGCATGTATGGCAAAAGTGGTTAATCGAGACGTGTTGTACATCATTGAATTTCACGTGTTGGCTTCATGTTCCCACGATGTCATCCTAGGATGGGATTTCCTATCACGTCATCACGCCGTCGTTGACTGCGCTCAGGCCGCAGTTAAACTGTTACCGTTTCGTGATGCACCTTCTCTTAATGTGGCCGTATCTAGTGTGCTAACCTTGTCGTCGCGACGGACATCGACCTTCCTCCTTTCAGCGCCCAGTTTGTCCCTGCCTGCTGTGCTTTACTTTCTGACGCTACCGTCCTATTCACGCCATCTGACATCTTCGGTAGCCGCCACCACACATCACTGCCATTCGCCGTTCTTGAGCTTTGTCAAGACGCTACCGGGATATTTATTCTGAATCCCAACTCGTGCCCCCTCAGTTTGCGCCGCAACGAGACGCTCGGCCACATTCAGCTTATCGATGAAGGTAATATCGTGCCTGCCGATTTCTTCGACACCAAGCCGAATATGGAACTGAACGCGTTGGTTCCTCACTTTGCCTCGAGCAGTGTGTCGTCTGATACATTTCATCGTTCTATTGACTGCCATCTAGCCCCGGCTCAACGAGAGCAGCTTGTTACCCTGTTGCACAAATTCAGGCGTTCGTTCGACTTTCCCCAAGCGGTTCTAGGAAGAACAAACGCCGTTGATCACACAAATGACACAGGAAAGAGTACTCTTTTGGCCCAGCGCCCCTATCGTGTGTCTCCGACGGAGCGTCGCGTAATTGCAAACAAGTAGACGACATGCTAAAGCGTGGAGTCATCAAGCCTTCTTGTAGTACTTGGTCTTCACCAGTTGTACTCGTCAAAAAAAGGATGGTTCGATCCGGTTCTGCATAGACTACAGGCGCCTAAACAACTTTACGAGGAAAGATGTTTACCCTTTTTTCCGCATAGGCGACGCTCTCGATTGTCTCCAAGGTGCAGAATTCTTTTCATCGCTTGACCTTCGCTCAGGTTATCGACAGGTCCCAATGGCTGAGTCTGATCGTCCAAAAACAGCGTTCGTCACACCACATGGTCTCTATGAATTCACTGTAATGCCATTTGGACTCTGCGATGCACCCGCCACATTCGAGCGAATGATGGACAGCATTTTACGCGGTCTCAAATGGAACATCTGCTTGTGCTATCTTGATGACGTTGTGGTCTTTTCACCCGATTTCACTTCGCATCTCACTCGTCTGCGTAAAATTCTACAGTGCGTTACAAACGCCAGGTTTCAGCTTAACCTGAAGAAATGTCCCTTTGGGACTAAACAACTCACCATACTTGGTCTTGTTGTCTCGAAAACCGGCATCCTTCCCGACCCTGACAAGCTTCGTGCTGTTGCCGAATTTCTTAAGCCGACTACAGTTAAACAACTACGAAGCTTTGAGGGCCTGTGCTCCTATTTTCGTCGGTTTGTTCGGAACTTTGCCTCCATCATCGCTCCACTCACAAAACTCCTTGCTGGCCCTGCAGATCTTTCGAATTGGACAGAAGCCTGTGACGAATCCTTCACAACACTGCGCCAACTCCTTACCTCACCACCCGTACTGCGTCATTACGACCCTACTGCGCCGACCGAAGTACACACGCATGCAAGTGGCATCGGCCTTGGTGCAGTACTCGCGCATTGCAAACCAGGTTTTACGGAGTATGTGGTCGCCTATGCCAGCCGCGCCCTCACTAAGGCTGAAGCCAACTATTCTGTTACGGAATAAGAGTGCCTAGCGATTGTGTGGGCGTTAAACAAGTTTCGCCCCTATTTGTACGGTAAACCTTTTGACGTGGTAACAGACCATCAAGCACTCCGTTGGTTGGCTTCACTGAAAGATCCTTCCGGTCACCTCGGACGTGGGGCACTACGCCTCCAGGAATTCAACATACGCGTCGTCTACCGATCGGGGCGAAAGCACTCTGACGCAGATGCGCTTTCACGATCACCCGTGAAATTTGATGATACGAAAATATCAGCTTTTGACCTTCCCCTCTCTGACGTCAGCGTCACGGAGATATCATGCGAACAGCAGAAAGACCCTTGGATTGTCTCGCTCTTGAATATGCCTTCTGACGCATCAACATCCGGTTACCCGCGTGCTCTTCGCCGCCAAGCAACGCATTTCGCCATACGAGCTGGCCTGTTATACTGTCGCAACTATCAAGTGGTGGGTCATAAATGGCTGCTAGTCATATCCATTCATATGCGCTCTGATATCTGCGAATATTTTCATGCTGAGCCGCAACACGCACACGGCGGTGCGCTAAAGACGTATGAACGGATCCGCCAACGTTACTACTGGCGGGGTATGTACACGTTTGTACGCAAACACATTCGCTCCTGTTCCCTGTGTCAGCAGCGCAAGACATTCCCTCATTTACGCGGTCAACTGCAGCCTTTACCATGTCCTGCACGTCCATTTGACCGTGTTGGGAAAGACCTATACGGCCCGCTACCGTGCTCTGTTGGTGATAATCGATGGGTGATTGTGACTGCCGACCATCTGACAAGGTACGCCGAAACGGCAGCGCTGCCTTCGGCCGGTGCTCGTGACGTTGCAACCTTCATCTTGCATCGGTTCGTTCTTCGTCATGGTGCACCACGGGAGCTCCTGAGTGACAGGGGCCGTGTATTTTTGTCCGAAGTTCTGCAGCAGCTGTTACATTCATGCCGTACGGTACACCGCACATCAACAGCCTACCACCCTCAGACGAACGGCCTAACGGAACGTTTCAATAGAACCCTCGGAGACATGCTCGCTATGTCTATTGATTCCGACCACTCCAATTGGGACGTTGTCCTTCCTTTCGTGACGTATGCCTACAATACGGCGATTCAATCCACAACGGGCTTTTCTCCATTTTTTTTATATGGTCGTGACCCACGCAGCACACTCGATACAATTCCGCCATACAATCCTGATGTCTCCGAGTTCAGTTTCTGAAGTGGCAGAACATGCCGAAGAGTGTCGTAAGCTTGCACGGTCCTTCACAGCCGATAATCAAGCCCTCCAAAAAGCCCTCCAAGCCACAACCGTGATCGTGTTCTGGACACTTTTTCCGTTGGTTCTTTCGTGTGGCTCCGACTGCCTTTCCACTATCCTGGACTGACCCCAAGTTTGCATCGAAGTATACGGGCCCTTACCGCGTCATACAGCACCCTTCTTCTGTCACCATGTGATTGAACCGCTCAAGCCATCCTCGGACAAGCGCCGCCTTGGTCGTGAGACGGTCCACCTCAGTCGCCTCAAGCCCTGCTACGACCCTCCTGTTCTCTCGTCACCTTGAGTCGCCAGGATAGCTCGTCTTCGTCACCGGGGTATTGTAGTGGGGAATTCGCAAGGCACTAACTAGTGGGACCATCTCTCTCGAAGTGCGAAGCGCGAGTGTGTGCTCGAGCTTTATACGCTGGACTGCTCGAGCATTTCTGTCCGTACCGGCTGCCTGCCTACTACCTGGCGTCGATATTCAACTCCCTTGCAATATATATATATATATGTATATATATATATATATATATATATATATATATATATATATATATATATATATATATATATATATATATATATATATATATATATATATTGTAGCGATGCTGACGCCGACAGGTTAAAAAAACAAGCGTCTTTATTAGGGCGAACTTGTGCCCACGATTCTAAAAACTATGGTCGTCAAGTTCGAGTAGCCGAGTGGCACAGATCCGACTATCTTCCTCTTCCTCGTTGTTGGAACGTACCAACGCGTGGCGCATGCCAGCCGAGCCGGGTCTTGCTGGTGCTGGTGCCACGATGATTGTGGCGGGCTTCTTGAATGTGGCGAACCTGTCGCAGTATTGCCCCCCTCCTCAGACGTATCGTCCCGATGCTTAAGACAGTGAAAAGATACACGCGCACTCTCACTCGTTTTTCGGCGATCTGTCATGATAAGGCTTCATGCGGTCTACAAGGACCACTTCCGTGGGATTTCGGCGTCTTGAACTCACGTGTCCAGCAGATCTAACTTCATAAGTGACGTTGCTGATACGGTTGAGTACTTCATAAGGGCCGAAGTATTGGCAAAGAAGCTTTTCAGAGAGTCCGCGGTGGCGCACTGGTATCCATATCCACACTTTGTCACCGGGATGATAAAGTGTGTCACTGCGTCGCTTGTTGTAGCGACTAGAATCGACGTGCTGTTGGTGGCGTATTCGGTATCTTGCCATTTGCCGTGCTTCTTCGGCTCTTTGCAAGACGTCATCTAAGTCAGGTGGATGGCTGCTTTCGTCCTGTAGTGGCAACATTGGATCCAGTGGGGTGGTCACTCTTCGGCCGAATACTAGTTCGAAAGGGGGAACGTGGGTTGTTTCTTGAACGGCTGTGTTATATGTGAATGTTACGTAGGGTAATATTTCATCCCACTGTTTATGTTCAACATCAACATACATTGATAGCATGTCGGTCAGAGTTCTGTTGAGGCGTTCGGTTAAGCCATTTGACTGAGGGTGATACGCCGTTGTTCTTCTGTGATCGGTATTTGTCATGCGCATCAGGCATTGCATTAGGTCTGCAGTAAATGCGGTTCCCCGATCCGTAATAACGACGACGGGCGCACCATGTCTGAGCACTATGTTTTTCACAAAGAACTTGGCGACTTCGGCAGCTGTCGCACTGTATAGAGAGTCAGTTTCAGCATAACGGGTGAGATAGTCTGTGGCTATGACTATCCATTTCTTGCCTGCACACGATGTCGGCAAAGGTCCTAGGAAGTCCATGCCGACTTGTTGGAATGGGGCATCTGGAGGGTCTATTGGCTGGAGAAGGCCGGCTGGTTTTACGGGTGGAGTTTTGCGCCGTTGACATTGACGACAAGTTTTCACGTAGCGCTGCACTGATGCGAGCAACTTAGGCCAATAGTATTTCAGGCGAATCCTGGCGAATGTTCGGCTCACACCCATGTGTCCAGATGTTGGCTCGTCGTGGCATGCGTACAGAATTTCCTCTCGCATGGCTGTGGGCACGACTAGTAAAAACGTTTCACCATTAGGTTCGAAGTTCCTCCTGTAAAGGACACTTCCTCGAAGGCTGAACGCGGAGAGCCCTCTGGAGAATATGCGAGGGACTTGAACGTCGAGACCCTGCAGGTGTTGTATAAGTGGCAGCAAATCCGGGTCATCTCGTTGTAGTTGAGCGATTTTGGATGTGTCGACAACGCCTAGAAACGGGAAGTCTTCCTCTTCAGGTACACTTGGATCGACGGGAGAGCGTGACAGGCAGTTGGCATCGCTGTGTTTCCTTCCAGATTTGTACACGACCGTAATATCATACTCCTGCAGCCTAAGGCTCCATCTTGCTAGTCGACCTGACGGGTCCTTGAGATTTGCCAGCCAGCATAGAGCATGGTGGTCACTGACAGCTCTGAACGGTCTACCATAAATATGGGGTCGAAACTTGTTTATGGCCCAGATGACTGCGAGGTACTCTTTTTCAGTTGCAGAGTAGTTTGCCTCAGCTTTTGATAGTTTGTGGCTGGCATAGGCTAACACTTTCTCTTGACCATTTTGCCACTGGAGAAGGATGGCGCCGAGGCCGACATTGCTGGCATCGGTATGGACTTCAGTGTCGGCTGTCTCATCAAAATGGGCAAGTATTGGTGAACCCTGTAGTCGTTTCCTTAATTCGTCAAAAGCTTTCTGTTGTTCGCTTTCCCACGTAAAGGGCACGTCGTCCTTTGTCAGTTTTGTAAGAGGTTCCGCAATCTTTGAAAAGTTTTCCACAAATCGTCTATAATAGGCACATAAACCCAAAAATCAACGCACTGACTTTTTGTCTCTGGGTGTAGGGAACCTCTGAACAGCGGGCGTCTTTTCGGGATCGGGACGAACACCATCGGAACTAATGACATGTCCAAGGAATCGCAGCTCTTCAAAGCCGAAGCGGCATTTTTCGGGTTTGATTGTCAATTTCGCTGACCCGATGGCTTCCAATACTGTGCGTAGTCGCTCTAGATGTTTGTCGAACGTTGCAGAGAATACCACTACGTCATCCAAATACACTAGGCATGACTGCCATTTCAATCCGGCGAGGACAGTGTCCATCATTCGCTGGAACGTCGCTGGTGCGGAACAGAGGCCGAATGGAAGCGCTTTGAATTCGTAGAGGCCATCTGGTGTTACGAATGCCGTTTTTTCACGGTCCCGCTCATCGACCTCTATTTGCCAATATCCGCTTTTCAGATCTAAGGAGGAGAAAAACTTTGCGGATCGCAACCGATCTAGTGTATCGTCGATACGTGGCAAGGGGTAGACATCTCGTTTAGTTACACTGTTCAGTTTTCTGTAGTCGACGCAGAATCTAAGTGTGTTGTCTTTCTTCTTAACGAGCACCACGGGTGACGCCCATGGACTATTCGAAGGCTGGATGACATCATCAGAAAGCATCTCCTCCACTTGCTTCTTGATAATTTCCCGTTCTTTCTGTGACACCCGATATGGATGCTGGCATATAGGCCTCGTGTCGTCTTGCGTTATAATACTGTGTTTCGTGATTGACGTGCGCTGGACCTTCGAGGTACTTGAAAAGCAATCAGAGAATTCTTTTACCAAGGCGTAAATCTGTTTCTTCTGACTGTCCGGAAGGCTCTGATTGACGGTCACGGATGTGTCGATGTTGCAGGCCACTGGTCGAGTGGTTGATGTCGTTAAGCTGCATAGTTCAGTCGCCATACAGAAGTCGTGTAAATAGGCGATAGCCGTGCCTTGAGCGATGTGTTGAAGCTCATTGGAGAAATTTGTGAGTAGGACATCTGCACGGCCATTCGTCAAGTGAACAAGACCTCTAGCTACGCAGACACCTTTGTTCAAAAACAGTCCTACATTTGTATCCGCTATGCCTTCGCGGTTGTACAATGCATCATTTTCTACGAGCACCATTATACTGCAGCGTGGCGGCATAGTTACGTCATCATGAACAACGCGTAGAGCAGTTAGGCGTCGTTCCTCAGATTCCTCCACAAGTATAGCTCGTTCAGTCGAAAACGACACGCTGGACCTACGCAGGTTAATTACGGCGCCATTAGCTCGCAAAAAATCCATTCCTATAATGAGTTCTCTTGAACATTCTGGCAGCACAATGAAATTGGCCACGTAAATAAAGCCCCGTATTTCAAGTCTTGCAGTGCATCTGCCAAGGGGCGTAATAATGTGACCGCCTGCCGTGCGTATCTGTGATCCACTCCACTGTGTCACAACTTTGTTTAGCTTTTTCACCATCTTGTGACTTATCACTGAATAATCAGCACAGGTGTCGACTAAGGCATTCAGCTCCCATCCTTCCATTCTCAACCACAAATCTGAAGTAACGTTTTCGTTGCTGCACCCATCTACCGGAAATACACCGTCATCACTCTCAAACCAAACTGGAGGATCTTCGTAACTGACGTTATCAGCGGCCTCACCTCCACAGGTCCCTTGCTTCAGTTTTCCGGGTGTGGACTTGGAGAGCGATGACCAGGCTGCCTTGAAGGTGTACGTGGGCTGGATGACCGGTAGCGCATAGGCGATGGTGACAGTGACCGGTGTTGGCGTAGAGTTGGCGAGTTCTGGCGCGTCGATAAGTACTCCTCAATCTCCGCTGGTCGTTCGCCGTTTCGGGGGCACGGTGCATATGACGGGAAGCCTCTTAATCCAGCCTGTCGGTAAGGACAGAATCTGTACAGATGACCCGCTTCCCCACATTGAAAACACAGAGGCCTGCGCTCTTGATCACGCCAGACGTCACTTTTCCTGGGCCTACGCTCTACATAGTGATGTGTGCTACGTGCTCCTGGGGGCAGATAGGTAGCTGTCGGTTCCCGTGGACGAGGTGCGCTGCGTGCCACAGGTGGGAGAGGAGTCGTCGCCATCGCAACTGCTGCAGTGCTGTGTACGGTGGGTTGTCTGACAACCTCAGAGTTTATTCGGATAGGTCGAACCGGCTGCAGCTCACGCTCTGGCTCTCATATCACCTGCCTCAGTTCGTCACGAACAACGTCCGTAACAGATAGTGCAGTTGAAGTCTGGGGCATATGCAGTCTGCTCAGTTCTTCTCTGATAACTGATCTAATTAGCACTCGCAGGGCTTCAACGTCGTTTCGCACGCCTCCGGGGAATACCTGTGCAGATGCGCAGTTAAGATTCCGGTTGTACTGCCGAGCCCGCTGTTCCAGTGTTTTTTCGATGGCCGTCGCTTCCGAGTAAAACTCAGCAACCGTGCTCGGAGGGTTGCGGACGAGAACGGCGAACAGCTCTTGCTTCACTCCGCGCATTAGATGGCACACCTTCTTATCCTCAGCCATGTTGTAATCCGCACGCTTGAACAGGCGGACCATGTCCTCAATGTACATAGCAGCACTCTCGTTCGTTAACTGGTTCCTCGATTGAAGAGCTGCCTCCGCTTTTTCTTTCCGGTCTATGTTCGCGAACGTAGCCACCGCTTGTCGTCGAAATACCTCCCAGGTAGACAACGAGGTTTCATGGTTCTCAAACCATGTCTTCGCGAAGTCTTCCAGGGCGAAGTATACGCGACGGAGCTTCTCTCTTTCGTCCCATCCATTCAAGCTCGCTACTCTCTCGAACAGGTCCAACCAATCTTCAACATCCTCGTACGAGTCGCCGTGGAAAACTGGTGGCTGGTGCGGTTGGCTAATGAACACTTGTGCCGGTGTTACCTGGCTAGTCATAGTGGTGGCATCCATCGTTTGAATTCCCCTTCGTGTGAAGTGAAGAGGACCGAACTCAGGTGAGTCACCTCAAAGACGGCGACTTGCCCTCTGGTGTACAGGAGTCACTTCCACGGGGTTGATACGCTGGTCGTCGGGGCTGCGCTGTCTTGAGCTCGCGGGGCTTCGGTTCATACCCAGCACCTCCACCAGAAATGTAGCGATGCTGACGACGACAGGTTAAAAAAACAAGCGTCTTTATTAGGGCGAACTTGTGCCCACGATTCTAAAAACTATGGTCGTCAAGTTCGAGTAGCCGAGTGGCACAGATCCGACTATCTTCCTCTTCCTCGTTGTTGGAACGTACCAACGCGTGGCGCATGCCAGCCGAGCCGGGTCTTGCTGGTGCTGGTGCCACGATGATTGTGGCGGGCTACTTGAATGTGGCGAACCTGTCGCAGCAATATATATATATATATATATATATATATATATATATATATATATATATATATATGAGCATCAGAACAAGGCTGATACGAAAAAAGCCCGGATTTTGATGCAGTCCCGCGCGACACAAAAGGCACAGCCCGCGTGGCTAAGAATGATAATGATTACCAATATTTTTTGTGTAGAGATAAAGACGATGAAGTAAATCGTCAGCGCTCACACGTCCCCTTCGCAAAAGTTGGCAGCGAGGTAGACAGAGTGCACAGGTACACCGAATATATCATTTCTCTCGAGATACATGACCAAACTCGGTGCTGCGGCGACGACAATGAGGAGCCGCACTAACAGGATATTTTTATTGAAATGTGGAGTTTAACGTCCTAAAACCACCATATGATTATGTGAGACGCCGCAGTGGAGGGCTCCGGAAATTTCGACCAGCTGGCGTTTATTACTCAAATCTGAGCACCCAATGCACCCAAATCTGAGCACATGGGTCTACATCATCTCCACCTTCATCGGAAATACAGCCGCCGCAGCTGGGATTCAATCCAGCGACCTGCGGGTCAGCAGCCGAGTACCTAGCCACTAGACCACCACGGTGAAGCCACACTGACAGGAGCGACGTGATAGCTTATATCAGATGTGTGTTCCAGCTTGGTATTTGAACCAAGATATCTGTGAAGGAACTTTTAAAAGAGCCCATGTGCAAAAACTGCTTTTTATGTACAATTTATTTATTTATTTATTTTGCAGGCCAATATACTGGCCCATGTAGGAAGAACAAATACAATAATACAATGACAAATCATTCACAATAGACTAACAATGCCACAAGGAAAACAAAGAGTGCAAGATGCTTCCTTCACAAAACAATTTATGCTGGTGATAACTACGAAAAAAACAACTCTTATGAAAATACCAGGGCACTACACACAGCTTAAAAATTGTGACATAATATCAAAAAATATTTAAACACTGCTCATAATTACACTCAATACAAAGAGAAATGGATAAAGAACGACGTCCTTCTGCAGCCTTCTGCAGAAGCACTTTGTCGTCGGGGCGCAGCATTACTACTCGGCGTATCGCATCAATACTGACTTTTCTCTTGTGTTAAATTGTATAGCAGTGTTGGCTCAGACAATTTGATGGCAACGGGCGACACGAGCAGCGAACTCTTCTGGGAGAGACCTAGATGGAACAGAGGATAAGAACAAAAAGGTGGTGTCCAGAACTAAAGTCAGTAAACAGCGATACACGCAGAAAATAGGGCTGCAATTTATGGTTCGTTGCATGGTAGCATTATTTAGGAACTTGACGAAGGGAAGTTTACTGTCTCAGTTTTTGAAATCTGGTTGACCTTATATGAAGATAATGCCAGACAAAGTTTGGGAACGCTCTGTCAGACCATTCGTATGTGGATGATAGGCTGATATGGGCCTGTGGATGATGTTAGAAACCGGTAAATCTTCAGCAACGGCTTGAGAAAGAAATGTTTTCCCGTAGTCGCAAGTAATGACACGCAGAAAAAAATTGGCGGCTTTAGAGGTAGCACCAGAGGAAAGAGCTGCTGTCTCTGCAGAGTCATTAAGGTGGTCGACGGCAGTAGCAATTCATTGTTGAGCGGAGCGCGTTCACTCTAAAATTTTTTACACCGAAAATGGTATATTTGTTTTGTCCCACAGGCAACACTTTTAGGGTGTCTAGGAACGCCCTAAACATTAGGTTGTTTAGAAACACCCTGAAACCGTAGGGTGTAAAGAAAAGTTACACCCTACTTTATAGGTGTTTATGAACACCCCTAAACTATGAGTTTTGAATGAAGCTGCACCCATGCGAGTGGGGTGTAACACTAAAACCCCCTTGAAACGATGACAGTTATATGGATAAGCATACTTGATTAAACAAAGTGCAATTAATGGGGCAACAAAAGTAGAGACACAGGAGGTGACGCTTAGTCTTGTGTGTTGAGGAGAGCCGTTCATAGCACTTAATTCTATCAAATGTGCATCACCAACTGACCCAAGCTTCAATTATTCTCAGGGAGAAGCATATATGAACCTTCTCGGCGGCTTACAGGAAAGAAGGAAGATACTGGTGTCACCCACTGGACTTATACCTGCATGCTTGCAGCTGAAACAATAAGGAGCCGTGATCTTGAATGAGCTGCATAAGACCAGTTTGTATATGTGTAGGTATACTCGACCAAAAACGACAAAGTAGGGCGCGGCAGGCACTTACACACACACACGCACACACGCACACACACACACACATGCACCACACTACAGTTGTACAAAGAGTAACCTGTAGCGTAAGATTCAACCGAACATAACGCCAAAGCAAAAAAGAATAAGGCCCAAATGTTCACATCTGTCTTTATTATAGAAAAAAGTGCAAGTCTGACAAACAGTACACTGATGGCATTCTGCAAAATTTTGAAATATCTCACGTGGCCAAGTTTTGTTCTCTATACTAGAAATTCATTGTTTCCAATACAATAAATCTCCACAACTTTCAAGAACATTTGGGCTAGTCGGGCTAACGAATAAGAGGCATGGCGTTGATTGACACCTATAGAACAGAAAAAACACGTAGAAAGAGTAAGCGAGTTTGTGGAGTCACATTTACAACCTATTACATCTCGCAGTAAAAATTTCGACATTAAAAATGAGAACATTCGACAAGGTAGTGTAAATAAGGTTGTATTAATGTAATGTCAGTGTGGTATACATCTAACTGCAAAACCACTGCTCGTAACGCCTGCTTGCACAATCATCTTCAGCAGCTGAGATGACTGATGCCTTCGGGAGAAGTGGGGCGCAGCTGTTCTTTCTGTAAAGGAAATTCAATGCCGTAAACCTAAAATAAATACACAAGGAACAATGCCCGAAATTTCACAAAGAGCGCAACATACAGTATGCACCCTGCATAACAAACTGCTTTCTTATGTGTAATTATAAATTGAGTGCATAGCAAGCATCTTCAGAGGCATCGGGCTCCACTGCATCGAGAAATGCTAAAAAAGGTATGCTGAGCAATAAACGCCATAAAAAGCACGCTGTGGCAGAATCATTTCATCTTTCGTGCCGTAGATTCGAACCTTACTTTATAACCTTTTAGCTTGCTCGCGAAGGCCAATAAAAATATGCTTCGCCAAGTTGATAATGTTCCATTACCCACATGCATCGACAAATCTAAGTGAATATCAAGTTCCAAGCTTAACTATGCATCAACACAGCTGCATGTGTATTTCTACAGATCTACCATGGTACTCATTCGATTAGTTTATTAAAAGGAATACACTACGACACGCAACAACATGTGCGTATTTTGTCTGTATTACACAAAAGCACAATGACACTAAGCATACATGACGGTATGCGCAATGAGAAGGTATTCAGTGCAGGTAACTTGTAAAATTAAGTATTGTACAGTTGCGTAATAAAATGCGAATGATATTAGTGTTCTTGAACTGGCTCACATTGACACGATTATATAACGGAAGAATCGGCTATTACGTCATTCCACGTCAGACGTCCCAGTCATTTTGGCGATCATCTCGAATGTATTAGGAAAAAATCGCGCTAATTTACTGCATTAAAAACGTTACCTGCTACAATATTTTGCCGAAAAATATTTTTGGTCACGTGGCTGCCTCCTGAACTTCCCGGAATCTCGTGTGAGTGTTGGTGAAAAAATGATACAAGCGTACCTCTCATTTTTCTGTGGCAAATTTGGTCTACAAGTTAAGTAAATGGCTTGCGTAAAGTGTTTCAAGCTCAGTAATATTATTACCATTTTCGACCACATACGCATCAAATAATTTAGCCAGAATGTGTTATATCTGCATTATTCTATATCAATACTGCACTTTGAATGAATATCCGAGGAGTGAATACTTTACCCTCATAAGGTATATTTGAAGGAAAAAATATTTTAGACCTTCAAGCTGTCAAACTTTACGAGAAAAAATCGCGAATTTCACAAAACAGTTTTTTTGTCTATAATGAGACACAACTTGCACCGTGTGGTGACAGAATTAAAATAGACTTTGTACCAAAATCAAAAGCAAAGAAACAGTTCTTTTCAGGTGCCAAATTTTGTCATAGCAATTTATGTTTTGAGAAAAAGATCACATCATATCCACGGAGTGAATGATGACGAGTGGGGCGTTTGTGCATCCGTCCAGACGCACAACGGATGGACAGACAGTCCGACGCAAGTATGGACGGACGGACTCACGGAGAGACTGACACACAGAAGCCCGGACGGATGGATGCACAGACGAACGGACGAAAGCACAAATGTACGGACGAACGATTCGCCCCACGAATCATCATTTTGTCCGTGTATATGCTGTGAAGATCACTAACGCTATCTATTGTGTAACTCATAAAGTGGCTACATAATACTAGTACGACTGCAGAGGAGGGAATGAACCACGGCCTTAAGAGCTTTGCCCCCAAGTGATAATTGAAGTTCCAAGTTCCCCATTTGCCATTTGGTCATACGGCAGCCAACGCCTCAAAGTTCCCCATTGCCGTTGATGGGAAAATTCAAAAATTTTTTTATTCCTTAGAATAGAAATTGTAATCATGAAACTTGTCAAATACAAAGAAATGTTTATTTGCTTTCAATTTAGGTAAAAGGTGATTTTTAATTGGACTACCACTTGGTGCAAATTGCGTCTGAATACGGACAAAAAGGACAATTCTGTGAAATTAGTGATCTTTTCTAGTAGAGGTTAACAGCTAAAGACGTCTAAAAATACTTTTTCATCAAAATCTCTTTTCTGTGAAGTAAGTAGTCACAGCTCGTATATTCAAAGTGCAGTATCGCATTGGGAAAATGCAAACATAACACATTTCAGCTGAATTCTTGCAGACGTATGAGGCCAAAAAATAGTATTATTAGTACTGAGTTTCAAACACCTTACATAAGCCTCTTTACTTAACATGTACCAAATTTGTTATGAAAAAAAAAAGAGCGGTACTTGTAGTTTTTTTCTCAAACAACTTTCAGACAACATTCTGGAAAGTTTAAAAGGAAATCACGTGACCGAAATTTTTTCTCTCCAAAATATTCAAGCAGTTTATTGTTTTCTGTGCATTAAATGAGCACGTTTTTTTTTTCAAACACGCTTGCCATAGCCGCAAAATTGGCTGGGAAATTTGGAATAACGTGACCCTGTTATTTTCCCTCAATGACTATTGCATACTGCTAAATTAGGGCTACTTGTTTTAATCATACTGGCAGGCTGAGAAAGCATAACTTATTCCCGATGCAGCGTAGGCTGTTCAGTGGCAGTGCGTCTTGTGTTTTCAGATAGATATGCTGCCCAGTCTTACATTTTGCCTGCAGCACATGCTTAGATACCGTGCAGTATGTATAACAATAAAGTGTTTTTGTGCAACAAAAAAAAAACTAATCATACATAGCGAAAATACCTTTAACATCTAAAGTACTTAGCGAAGTTGAACGCCAAAGCGAGGCGATGGCAATGAAACTCTGAATAACAAGAATATTTTGAAAAGTTCCACATGATGGAAACAATCTGAATAAAATGTGCTCGAACGTTAACAGTTATGTACAAACAAGCGTTTGCGCTGTTCAAGTAGGCAATTCAACCACACACACAGACTAAAGGTCTGTTCAAACAAAAGTTCAGCTTCAGTGCTCGACCCGCTACAAAAGCACGGCTGTCGGCAGTGTCACGCTACGTTGCGGGTGAATGAAAATACCGGTGAAGACAAACTTAACGAAATTGAATGTATTAGCAAGTAGGCAAACTTCGCGAGACGCACCTAACGCGAAGCAATATGCTGTGTTGCCACCCGATGCATCAACTCGAGTTATCACGGCAGTGTTACCGCACAAAACGAAAAAGAACCGAAAAGAACGGCATGGACACCACGCCCTTGTTTTCCGTTCTCGGTCTTTTTGTGCGATAAGAAAAAAAAAAGTCAGTGAACTACCAACATGCCCAAGCCTATGCGTCTTAGATACGGTTGATGCTTAGTGCTAATAGGCGCCATCCCCACACATGTATTAATTAGTAAACTAAAATTTATGTGCATCACGAGTGGGCCCCGTTAAACACGGCTGCCAACAAAGAGCACCGCAAAAATTTGTTCAATTTCTTTGCTGAAGCTCAGCGGCGCACGCTCAGTCTGCTTTGTACTCCAAACAATCTAAACAAACAAACAATAAACTTGCCCACAATCACACTTCGCATCATCCCCGTGAAACAGTTCCGACAAATATTCTCGCTAAGTAAACAAATGCTGATTTGTCATAAACTAGTTGAAAACAAAATTGTTTGAAGGCGTTATTTTTGTGCTCACGCAGTTAACAAAGCACTGAACGGAACAACGTGAGAGCGGTACTCACTATTTCACTTCGAGTGCTCCACAATATGAATCCACAGGTCCAGTCTTCAGGATGGTGCACCTTCGCAATAATCAGCACTGACAGAACACGCTGGTGTAGCACAGAGCGCAGGCACATTTCAAACTAAACACTGAATAATAAAGTCTACCGATCGAGAAGCCACGCGCACCACACGCACACACGGGAGGGTTTTTCGCCAGCGCACGCAGTGACATGTAAGACGATGTCGACCCCTTTCCCGCGCTGTGCGCCCGGTGCGCAGCAATACCGGGCAGCCAAGGTTGTCTAGGCGACGAGACTTGATGGCGCCTTGTGGCGCTCTCAGACCGGCTTGTTGTGATTTAACGCTAGCTCCGGCCCTCTGCTGATAGCGCGGGCGCTTTTTTTGCGGCAGTGATTTGTTGCGTTATACTCGTTCTTTAACAGTGCATTTGAATTGCCGTAAACATTGTGACGGTGCAGTGTGGCCAGCACGAGCTACTAGTCTGAACACGCATTAGTAATATTCAGGAGCAATATTTAGCGCACCTTCACCGACCTAATATACTGGTAAAAATGCTAAGCTGATACTTTTGGCTTAGCTCTATGGGTCTTTAGGGACTACAAATTCAAGAGCATGCAGGCGATATTTTATCAGCACTTTCATTTCGGTAAACAAATTGCAACATTGCATGCATCGGCCGTCACACTATTCCATGAGAACATATTGTCACGTGCCTACTGCTAGGAAAACGAAGACGACAGCGCATACACGCATCTGGACGCTTTTATACAGCAAGCAATAACAAGATAGAAGAGGCACGCTCTGGCGCACAGTAAATAAAAATACTAACCTGCTGATACTTTCTCAACCTGTTAAATACTACTTCTGTCTTCACGTTACAATACCATTGTACTTAGCTTACACTCATTGGAACAAGACCGCAGCTAAAAATATTTCATCAATGTCATTTTCTCACTACATACAAAGTCAAGGCTTTGACCAAAGTACGTGTGCTGGGAAAGTTACATAAATTAAACGAAGGGGATCCACAAAAACAAAGAGAGAGAGAGAGAGAACTAGAGAATGCGTTTCGGCTCCTCTGAGGAGAGCTCTGTTCGCAATTTAGTCAACAACGTTATCGTCATTATGAGCAATGCTGCGTCAAGGTCACCAAAATGTCCTTATTCTGCAGTTTTCTTTGAGGTCGGTGTCCTCTTCTTAATTTCCATGACGCACTTTTAAACACATGAAGAGGAACATTCGCTACAGTAAATAAATAAAACGTGCCTCCTGAAAATACATGAAGTCAATGTTCTTTTTGAAGGACCCGATTGCCCGTTGACGTGGTGGCTATGGGTAAACAACTGTGCAGATGTTTTTTTTTTGTCGGTGGTCGACGTTTTACCTCCAGCTTTAGAAGCTTCGATCTTATGGGGGAGGGGGGGAGTGTTTCATGCATGGCTACGTCAATGTGCGCAACATTACCTTGTTCAGGCAAGTTAGTGCCCTTTGTGAGAGTTGACTAATCACGCAAACGACACAGATGAAAGTAACAGATACAAGAGGATTGGCCCTCACTCTACTGGACAAGTGGTGCTCCTGTTGTATCTTCCGTTGTATAGAAGTTTTGGTGCTTTATCAATGAAAACGGCATTTCGGTCACATTACTTCCTGCTTCGATGCATTACTAGACCCACAAGCAGCTAGTAGTAGTAGCCCTGCTGGTATCAAGATGGTTAATGTATACTAACAGTATAAGCAAAACTGTACGAAAATGTCGTGCATTTGTATCCTTGTAGGCACGTGTGCTCAGATTTGGGTGCACGTTAAAGAACCCTAGGTGGTCTAAATGTCTAGAGCCCTCCACTACAGCGTCTCTCATAACCATATGGTGGTTTCGGGACGTTAAACCCCACATATCATTCAATCATTTCTAGTCTTGTTCATAACACCCAAAAAATAAGGGTGTAAATGGAATGTTTTGAGGGTGGTTCATTTACGAACCCCTCAAAATTTAAAATTGGAGTGTAAGAAGGGTGTCTATATGAGTGTTTTTCATGCGTACACCCGTTTTACACCTTTTAGGTTGTAATTGTTTTTAGAGTGTAGGAAGAAGGGGCTCATATAAGTCTTTTCCTACTAATTCAATGAGGGCGCATTGACACAGCAGAGAATTCAACAACTGGCGCTGGAAGAGACGTGGAACGTTTTTGGTGCTGGCGTAACGCGCACGAACCAACGTACTTTGGTTCGTGCGTGTCACGCCACAAGTGGAAATGTCAGACCAGAAGCAGCGAGTTTTCCTGCCCTCGTAAATGTTGTGAAAACCTAAGTGGCCAGCTGCTGCTTCATCATTAAACACTTGGAAAACCTGGAGACGAAGTGAGCGAGGGATGACTGGAACCCATTAATTACCGAGAAGATGGTAAAACTGCCGATATTGTTTTCTGTGTTGCAATTGGAATTATGCAAGCTGTCGTCTTAAGCGTCTCTTTGGAGCACGGGATAAGCTAAAAAGCAAATCGATGTTTTTACCGTAGTATGGATCTGCGTGTGGGAGGGATGACACATCTGTGGTTGTAAGAGTGTCCACTGAAGCTACGAACTCTATCGTACCAACAGCCATTTTCTTGGTCACTTGTCTGGTTGTTGACGAGCAGATGTAAGGTGACAGTTGGGCACTGGACGATGGCAACGTGACAAAGCTTTCAGCATCTTGGTGTCACCGCCCCGACCAGTATGTGACGCTATAGTCATACTCCTGTAAACGTAGCACCCAACAGCCAAGGTGTCCTGACAAATTACTGAGAGCCGATAACCAACAGAGAGCATCATCAGTTGCTACTGTGCAATGTTGCCATAAAAGTAGGGGGGGGGGGGCATATTTGCACGGACCGCATGATGGTAAAACTTCTTGTTCGGTGATGCTGTTATTTCCCTAAGCAAGAGAAAGAGTAGGGCTAGTGTAGCTCACGAATTGTTCTTAAGAACCGTCATTCCGCTGACACAGGACCGCACCGATGCCAAGGCCTAATGTGTCAGTGAGTAGAGCAGTAGGTGCTGCATGGTTGAAATGTCGGAGCACTGGCAGTGATGTTATGCATCGCAGAAAGTGGCTTCGCAGTCATTTGGCCAAACAAATAGGTGCACTCGTGGCCAGAAGTCTGTGCAGAGGAGCGACCACCAACCTCAACACTCGAGACGCCTCTTGAGTCCGAAGTCCCGAAGACGGTAGCTTCTTTGCACCGTTACAAGGACCCACCAAAATTTGCGGAACTGGTGGGGAGGACGTGGAGGATTTGTGAAACAGTACAAGCGGGTGAGCTAACTTAACGGCGGGACTCGATCTCTCAGCTTTGTCACGCTCTCTTTCACAACACTGCCTTTTTGTGGCACGACAACCGTGAGGATACGCGAGTTGACGTCTTTAGACAAATTGAAAAAGTGCTTCGGAAACTCCAGAACAAAAGACAAGCTGGCTGAATACATTCTTTGTCAAAGTGTTCAGCTTCCCGGTGAGATTTGCGCCACTTACATCTTAGACACCGTAAAGCCTTGTAAGTCTGTGAACCTCAGTATGCCCGAAGGCCAAATATGCTAAAGTAGCGCGTTACTTTACAGTTCCACCGATCTTCGTTAGAATGGTGGCGTTGCTTCGTTCCTCCAAAAAAGAGCTATTTACTAGAACGTCATTCCTTGTATAATGAAGGAATGATGACAACAAAAGGCAACAGCAAGCATCATCGCAGAGTAAGGCACCACGAGATCGGCGCTCGAGCTCCTCCATCTTCCTCGTCCTGTCGCTATCTTGAAACTCGCACCTGCCCGTTTTGTTCGCCCAATAAACCTCTTTACATTTGGTGGATCGTGCTGGGTAACCACATCGCCTACAATCTGGAACTCCGATCCCGCACCCTGCCCTCGACCATGCAAGTTGACGCTGCCCCAACAAACAATACCTCTCGCGGCCACTAGTTGCCCCGGCCCGGTTCATCAGCGAGACCCTCCGATCTGTGCCGGCACCGAAGACCAGGACGTCGAGGACTGGCTGTCGTCATACGAGAAAGTCAGTGGACCCAACAGGTGGGATGACGTTGCTAAGTTAGGCACTGTTAATTTTTATCTCACCGACGTGGCCAAGCTGTGGTATACGAACCACGAAACAGAGTTTGCGAATTGATCCGCCTTCAAGGAGGCAATATGTGGCTTTTTTGGTCGTCCTGCCTTACGGAAGCTACGCGCCGAACAACGTCTGCGCACACGGGCACAGAAGCCAGGTGAAACTTTCACATCATATATAAAAAATGTGATCGATCTCTGCCGGTGCGTCGATGCTTCCATGAGCGAGAATGCGAAGATACAGCACATTATGAAGGGCATCGACGATGACATTTTTCAGATACTTCTCGCGAAGTCTCCTAGCACTGTGGCAGAAGTAGTGACTTTGTGCCAAATCTATGATGAATTGCGGAGGCAACAAACTCCGACGCGACGCTCATTCCAGACAATTCAACCAGTGACCGCACTGGACGTCATGACTGACCAGACAAACCTTCTCGCACAAATGAAAGACTTCGTGCGAGAGGAATTGGCTCGGCAGCTTTCTTTGCTGCCTTTTGCTCAACGCCAGGAGCTCTCGCACTAACAGCCACTGCGACACCCACCACCATTGGCTCCCATGCTCCGACATGTGGTGCAGGAGCAGATTTCCGACGCTTTGCCGGTGTCCTTGCAGCAGCCCCTTGTCACCGCGCCTCTTACTTACGCTGAGGCAATAAAGCGGCAGCAGCGACACCACCCCCCGCCAATCCAGGGACTGCCGTACACCTCAGCCCCGACTCAGCCGTTCACCGCCTGGGTTCCTCCCATTGCCACCACAGCCTCAACTCACCTGTCTGCCGCATGGGCTGCTCCCCTCGTCGCCAATACTTGGAGAACGCGCGATAACCGGCCCATCTGTTTTGCGTGCGGTGTCCCAGGCCATATCGCCCGTTACTGCCGTCATCGCGTGCCGGGATACACGGACGCCCGGACACAGAACAGCTTCATGGACCTTCCTCCTTCTCATCTGGAAAATTCTGGCCCTCAGTTAAGCTCGTCTTCACGAGAATGTCCGCGTACTATGTCTGGTCGCTCACCTTCACCCCGTCGTCGCTCCCTGTCACCCATGCGTCGTCGGCCAGCTCCTGAACTTGAGGAAAACTAACCGCTGCAGTTCAGGAGGCAAGAACTGCGCTGTCGAAATACTCAAGTTCTCGGACATTGCCGTCGAATATTGTCGAAGTTTTGTAGAAGGTACTCGAGCATATGCTCTAGTGGATACTGGTGCTGTCGTTTCCGTGATAGACGCTAAACTTTGTCGCAAGCTCAGAAAAGTGACGACGCCTCCTAATATGATGTCCTTGCAAACAGCGAATGGGGACTCGGTTCAGCCTGTAGCCGCCTGTACTGTCCGACTGATGATCGCGAAGGACCACGACACTGTTGAGTTTATTGTCCTTTCGTCATGTTCACACGATATCATACTTGGATGGGATTTGTTATCGCGTAACCATGCCGTTATTGATTGTGCAAGATCGGAGCTTGAACATTTTCCGTTTTATGACCAACCAACCAGCCGCATTCAGCGCGCCGTACACAAACTCGTCATCAAAGAAGGCACTGAAATTCCTCTCACAGCAGCTGTGTTGCTCCTCGTGTTCTGTGACGGCATTAGGAACGAAGCTGCATTATTTGGACCATCAAGCCTCTTCCTTAGACGAAGATCACTTCTTCTGCCTTATTCAACCCTCTCTATTTCTGAAGGAAACAGTGCTCTTTGTCTTATCAATCATTTCCGTACCCCGTCAAACTGTTTCAAGGTGAATCTCTTGGACACGTGCATGTCTTTGATAAAGAACAAATTTTTACCATGCCACCAGATTGTTCCTGTGACTACGACGCCATCAGTTCCCTAAACCCTTCCAATAAACCACCTTCCGAGCTTTTCTAATCACCGATTGCCGACAGACTATCGCCATCTGAACGCTCTGAGCTCCTTCAGCTGCTCTACCAGTTTCGTGAATCCTGTGACGTTGCTGAACCTACCCTTGGCCGAACTCCCAGTTTTTTCACTGCATCGACACAGGTTCCAACGCACCAGTACGACAGCGACCATACCGTGTTTCCGCCACGGAACGTCAGGTTATCACCAAACACGTTGACGATATGATCAAGGGCGACGTTATCCGGCCTTCCCAAAGTCCATGGGCATCACCTGTCGTTCTTGTTAAGAAGAAGGATGGTACAATTCGCTTCTGCGTTGATTACAGGCGCCTAATTAATATCACTCGCAAAGACGTATACCCTTTGCCAAGGATTGATGACGCCCTTTATTGCTTACAAGGTGCCGAGTTTTTTTCGTCGTTAGATTTGCGTTCGGGGTATTGGCAGGTGCCCTTAGCAGATGGTGATCGTCCAAAAACAGCCTTCGTGAC
Source organism: Rhipicephalus microplus (assembly GCF_043290135.1). Lineage (NCBI taxonomy): Eukaryota > Metazoa > Arthropoda > Arachnida > Ixodida > Ixodidae > Rhipicephalus > Rhipicephalus microplus. The sequence goes on along the minus strand of NC_134700.1, from coordinate 60,342,228 downwards.
ACCGGACGGGCTATATGAGTTCAATGTCATGCGCTTCGGCCTCTGCAATGCGCCGGCCACATTCGAGCGCATGATGGACTCGGTTCTGTGGGGTTTGAAATGGAACATATGCCTCTGCTACCTCGACGATATCGTCGTTTTTGCACCCAATTTCGCAACACATCTTGTACGCCTGAAACATGTCCTCACATGTCTGAATAATGCGCAGCTCCAACTGAATCTCAAGAAATGCCACTACGCTGCTCGGATGCTCACCATTCTCGGTCACGTCGTATCAAAAGATGGTGTTCTTCCCGACCCGGCTAAACTACGCGCTGTTGCTGAATTCCCCAAACCAACGACTGTAAAACAGTTACGCAGCTTCGTAGGATTGTGCTCCTACTTTCTTCGGTTATAGTGCGCAACTTTTCCTCCATAATTGCCCCTTTGACCCAACTTTTAAGCAGTGCCAACGACATCTCATCTTGGTTCCCGAATGTGATCACGCATTTACCACTCTTCGCCGTGTCCTGACATCACCGCCTATATTGCGCCACTATGATCCCACGGCTGCAACTGAAATCTATACAGACGCCAGCGGTGTTGGTCTCGGTGCCGTTCTCGCTCAACGCAAGCCTGGATATCCTGAGTATGTCGCTGCCTACACCATCAGAACACTCAACAAGGCTGGGGTAAACTACAGTGTTACCGAAAAAGAGTGCTTAGCCATACTTTGGGCAATTGTGATATTTCGCCCATACTTATATGGCAACACCTTTGCTGTAGTTACAGACCATCATGCCTTATGTTGGTTGTCGTCGCTGAAGGATCCATCAGGTCGCCTTGCTCGTTGGGCTCTGCGACTTCAAGAGCATGACATCCGCATCGTGTACCGTTCCGGCCGCCCACATGCCGATGCTCATGCACTCTCGCGATCACCACTGTCGACTGAGGCTGCCTCTATATCTTCTATGGAACACGTGCTGTCTGCTCTTGACATCGACACAAGGACCTCTGCACAGCGCGACGATCCATGGATAACGTCGCTTCTGGACGTCTTATCTGAGGTACCGACACTTCCCATCACTCGAGCGATGCGATGCCAGGCTTCGCACTTCACCATTCGAGGTGGCCTCTTGTACCGGCGCAATTACTCACCAGACGGCCGTAAGTGGCTGCTCGTTATTCCCCGAAAGCTGCTCTCTACAATCTGTGCATCATTTTACTCCTACCCGCAATGCGCTCACGCCGGCGTCTTCAACACCTACGAACGTTTAAGGAAGCGGTACTACTTGCGTCGGATGTTCACTTTTGTTCGAGAGTTTATTCGCGGCTGCCACGAGTGTCAGCGACGAAAACAGCCTCCGAATGCAGGAGAAGCTCCACTACAGCCGCTTGCGTGCCCTGACCGCCCAATCGATCGCGTCGGAATCGACCTTCATGGACCACTTCCACGGACCACAGCAGGTAACCGGTGGACTATTGTTGCTGTAGATCACCTGACACGGTACGCCGAAACCGCTGCTCTTCCTACGGTGACCTCTCAGGACGTCGCATCTTTCATCCTTCATCGGCTTGTGTGGCGTCACGGCCCTCCTCGGGATCTCCTCAGTGACCGGGGCCGTGTATTTCTATCCGACGTAATCCAAGCACTTCTCCGTCAGTGCCATATTGTACACCGGATGAGGACTGCTTTCCACCCTCTGACGAATGGCCTGACTGAGCGGTTTATTCGGACCCTGGGTGACATGCTTACGACGCATGTGGCATCTGACCAAACGAACTGGGACCTGGTTCTTCCATTTGCGACCTACGCGTACAACACCACTACCCAAGTCACCACCGGCTTTTCTCCATTCTACCTTCTATACAGATTGTGAGAAGAGCCTGCACCACTACTGTATTCTACCTTCTATACAGACGTCAACCATCGCACACAATTGACACTTTGCTGCCATACGCACCAGATGTATCTGAGTGCACGCACGTGTCTGAAGCCGCCCGCCACGCCGAAGAATGCCGCCAACTAGCGAAGCAGTTTACTACGGCTGACCAGCAACGCCAGAAAAAGGCCCGCGATGACGACCACCCTCCTGCCGCAAAGTTCGCCCCTAGAACGCTTGTACGGCTGTATGTACCACCCTGTGCACCTGGTTTGTCTACCGAGCTACTTTCAAATTACCATGGTTCATACCGCGTGGTAGAGCGTACATCGCCCATCAATTACGCCAATGAACCGCTTACGCCACCCGGTGACCATCGTCAGCGTGGACACGATATTGTTCACGTGGACCGCTTGAAGCCGTTCTTCGACCCGCTCGTTCCCACCTGTTAGATCGCCAGGATGGCTTGATCTTTCTCGACGGGGGCAATTATAAAGAAGGAATGATGACAACAAAGGCAACGGCAAGCATCATCGCAGAGTAAGGCACCACGAGATCGGCGCTCGAGCTCCTCCATCTTCCTCGTCCTGTCGCAATCTCGAATCTCCCACCTGCCCGTTTTGTTCGCCCAATAAACATCTTTACACTTGGATTGCCATTTCGTACAACAGTAAAGCGTTACGTATACATGAATTGGCAGAGGGAACGGTGTTCTGTTTCTAACGTTCCTGGGCATGGAACTCACGCAGAACACAATGCAAAACAGGGTGGATTCACGCCTGCGTGAGGTGCGAAAATCTACCACTCACTTGTCACTTTAGTACGCTGCATCCCGGATTTGCCTTTAGGGCACACTCCTGGAACGCTGGGAAGCTCGCATTGCCGATATCGACCACATGTGGGAAAATGTACTGATTAACTTTCTTATTAGTATGATTCAGTCTGACAGCCACGAAGGGCAGTTCTGGAGCGTAGGAGAGTGGAATAGACTCGCAGAATTTTTACTTGACATCCGAGAATGATCAAAACCTATTGTAAGGCTGCTGCCAGGAGAGGGCGCACTGTTTTTATCATCGGCGACTTTTGCGGTCGACCAACTCATTAGTGGATTTGTGCGTGTGTGTGTGTGTGTGTGTGTGTGTGTGTGTACGCACGCATGCGGCGGTTCTGCAACGCGCCCAAGTGACCTTGTAGGCATAGTCGAGGCATCTGCGTGTGGTTTAATTGGGTTTTCGAGAAATGCGCATAATGACACGAAACAGGTTGATTGCGCATAGGACAGAGTAATCAATCACAACGCTTGAGGCATGAAAAGTAAGTAAAGCGCAGATGTACTAACCACGGTAATTTCACGCAGTAAGCTCCCACGTCGTGTGAATGGTGTTGCGCCCCAACGTAACCACAGCAAAGCTGCACTTTTGAATTCTGTCTATTGCAAGTGAGCTCCATTGTGACGTTCAGTGTACACTTCGGACGTTTATGAACATCTTTTGCTTTCACGCGCTCTTGTTCCTGGGTGTGTTTAATTAGTCACGTGTACTGCTTCATCGCTGAAGTATCCCTTTAGTATCTGGTACAAGGCACCGGTAGCTATGAACGAATCTGTCTTTTGACACCCGGGTGCGTTGATGGCAGAGAAGAGGACCGAAGCGCGTAATGGAAGCCCTTGTCGTAGTGGCGACTATCCGGTGCCGCCGAGGGTTGCGTTTGGCCAGACTCTATTTAACGTGATAGTTATCGCCATGGCTATTAGTCTATAATTTTTATTGTCATTCGGTTGTAAAGACAACAAACTGATAATGACTGTCGTGCAATAAGCAATATACTTACATTCAGCGATACATTCTTTCAGGTGCTGAGCCGGCCCTCAGCTTTTTACATCAATTGGCCATGTTCTCACTTGTTTACAACATGGAAGAACTCCCGAGCGCTGATTGAAAGGCTCTTCAACATTGCCAACATATTGCAAACGACAAAAAAAAGCTTGTCGGTCGGCATACCAACGACGAAATAGAACCCTTGCAAAATGCGAAAAAGAGACTTGCATCTTGCATCTTTCATGTACTCGCACTGCAACATTGAATCAGCAATCAATAAAAACCTACGTATTGTTCCTTTCAGAAAGGTTTTGTGTGTATGAAACTTTTTTATATTTGTGCATGTGTAGCAATTTCTATTTGAGAAAAACTTGGAGGGAACTTGAGCTTCACCTTGAAAGTAGAACGCGATAGCGTTATCGGCTCTATTGTGTAGGCTCATTAGTTTCTAGCGTGGCTTCTTTTCTCGCTGGATGCTTCAACTATGCCGCAAACAAACCAGCATTAGCACGTGTAACAGCCTCCATTTTACACTGATTCAGAATGCCTACTGCAAGTACAGTTGCGAAGCGCCCACGACACCGTATTCCTTCCTTTGCCAAATTAGGGAAGAGTCTACCACGTGAACCTACGCAGCTGTTGACATTTTCTGAGAGTTTTCTGATGACAATAATAGCGAAAGTTAAGCTAGTTGGTGGTTCATATTTTGGAAGTAAAAACAGCGCAAAAATATAGACAACTACAGCGGAAGAGACGACACCGCGTTGAACTCGCTACTGACTAAACTTTATTGAAAGATACACGCACATATATCAAGCATTAGACCCAGTCACGTGGAACACCAAAGGTATCTGCGCATCAAAGCAAACAAGGTACTAAACAAGTCTAATCGTATTGATCATCAACACGAGTGTAAAAACCACAAAACCACAAAAACACACCTTCCTACTTGCCAAAAACATACGCAACAGTTCAACAAACTAACACTCACTTTAACATGGCATCGCTGACCCCAGGTACCAAACTTCTTTTTCACTAAGGGCCACAGACGGCTTGCTTACACACCTTCCTCCCTCCTTTTCAATGAAAAAAGCCTACATCACTCCCCTAGTTCACTTGTCCCGATGTCCAAACAAACAATTAAGTGGCTTTATCTTCCAAAGGTTGGCAGCCACACTCCCTACAATGAGCTGGTAGGTACAACCCGCCAGCGGCCGTTAAAGAGGTTAGGTGTTCTTTTAGTCTCATGTTAAGTGTTCTATCATTGTTATTTTAGTCTCATGTTTTAGTCTCATGTGTTGGGGGTAACGAATGCAGTTTTCTCACGATCCCTTTTGTCTACAGCTATTTGCCAGTAGCCATATCGAAGGTCAAGAGATGAAAAAAAGGTGGCACCATGAAGACAGTCAAGTGCGTCATCAATACGTGGAAGAGGATACGCATCTTTCTAGGTTATTTTGTTGAGGTGCCGATAATCAATACAGAAGCGTCAAGAGTCGTCTTTCTTTTTTACTAAGACCGCTAGGTAGGCCCAAGGGCTTTACAATGGCTCGATAATGTCTTTCGCTAGCATGTTGCCCAGTTTCTTCTGAATCACTGCTCGTTTTGATGCAGACACGCGGTAAGGCCGACGGGAGATGGTCGCGGAGTCACTAGCGTTATTTCGGTGCTTGACAATATTATTCTGGCTCAAGGAATGATCACAGATATCAAAAATGTCACAGTAGGAGGCAAAAGCCCAGCAGAGATCGTCGGTCTGATCAGGCGAAAAGTCTAATCCAATCATATTTTGAAAGATGGTTTCGGCAGAACCAGGTAACCATGAGACTTCGGCTTGGTCCGGAACAGTTACAGTGACAACGTTGATGTCATCATTTCTTATGGCAATGAGTTAAGCAAGCGGCATCTGGTAGGGCAATACTTGAGGAATGAGGCTGAAACTTAGGAGCGGTAGAAACACATAGTTGTCCACTATGGTGGCGATGGTATGCGGCACTGTAACACTGCGCGTCAGTCATCTCTCTGACATCTGGTATGGCAACACTTGAGGAATGAGGCTGAAATTTAGGAGCGGTAGAAACACATAGTCGTCCACTATAGTGGCGATGGTATGCGGCACTCTAACACTGCGCGTCAGTCATGTGTCTGTTATCGGTGTAACAATGTAGTCTCTGTCGGGAGCTGGAGGGGTCGATGACAGACAGACGTATGTCACAGCTTAAGGTGGCAAGCGAACAAAAGTGGTTAGACCGAAGCGGCTGACGGGCTTTTCACAGGCATCAGAGAACAGGGGAAGGTCAATGCTGAATGTTCCAGAGGAGCAGTAAAGCCGAGTGTGCCGAGAGGAAGTCAAGGCCTAGCGTGAGGTCATGGGGGCAACGATCTAGAATGACAAAAAGGACTACGGCGCGACGACCAGTAATTTTGACACAAGCAGTGCACATTCCGATGACATCTACGGCACCGCCATCGGCAACACGCACGGTTTGAGTCGTAAATGGCATCGTGATCTTCAACAAACGGCAGAGTAGATGTGCGCTTATAATAGACAGGTGGGCGCCTGTGTCAACAAGGGCAGTACAAGGAAGATTCTCGATTTTTACTTCAACGAGACTGTGGTGTGTGGGCAGTGTCAGTAGAGAATTTCAGGGCGTCGTTGGTATTGCCGCTTCACATCCATAAGCTGCAATATCTAGTTTTCTTGCTGTCATCGTCCAGAGAAGCTCGACGAGAAAAGCTCTGAGGTGGCGGAGGGCAGGATTGGCGGCGCAGCGGCGACGGGGAGTGGGAGTAGCAGCGACGGTAAAAAGGGGCGTCTGGGGGGAAATGCTCGTGAGGAGGCGGCGATTAAAAGTTGGACGGTGTAGCAGCTGAAAGGCCAGAAGCGGTAGGGCGCATATAAGTAGGGTAGCTCGGATGTGGTCGGTTGAACCACGACGACAGCGATAACGAGAAATATATCTAGGTTGATGACAGGAAAAGCAGATAGGCTGGTCGTCAGAGGTTCGCCATTGCGTAGGGTTCCGGAAGGACAATGGAGGAGATCGGCAAGCGTTAACTGAGGGGTATGGCCGTACTTCAGGTTGATTCATGGGACACGCTAATGGAAGACCAAGATTAGCGAACTCCCGCCTTACCACAGCTTGATTTAAGGCTGCCGGTGGTTGTCATGGGTCAGTGGCATGGGTTGTATAAACAGGCTGTTGAATGGGAGCTGGACAGGCAGCTTCACGCTCCCTACGAACAATTCGGGTGACGTGGTCATAGGTGGGTGGTTGGCGAACACGATGAAGTTGCGGCCGTGTTGAGCACTCGTGTGAATCTCTGCGTGATACGGCAGCTCTTGGCATGTTCGAACCGCCGGCACTCCATGATGATTTCGTCAATGGTGGTGATGTTAGTGTAAGCAAGCAGGTTGAAGGCATCGTCGGTGATGTCTTTGAGCACATTTGATGCCTTCTCATCAGGCTCGGGCATGTGTTCGTCAACCTGGCGGCAAAAGGCGATGACGTCGTGAATATACACGACGTAAGATTCAGTAGACGTCTGTGCCCGAGTAGTCAACTAATTTCGCGCAGTGATCTGTCGTTCAGCGGTGTTCCCGAATAGGTCACGGATCATCTCCTTGAAAGTGTCCCAGCTGGTAATGTCGGCTTTGTGCGTGTCGAACCACACCTGTGGAGGGTCATCAAGGTAAAAACGCACGTTGGCAAGCATGAGTGTCGGGTTCCACCTAAAGCTGGCGCTGATCTGTTCATACACTTTGAGCCACTTGTCAACGTCAAGGCCATCCTGTCCAGAAAATATGCCAGGATCATGAGCAGGAGGTAGGACAACGTAGGTAGGAGTCACAGAATAGGCAGATGGTGAATACGATGTTCCTTGAACTTGTGACATGGCAGGACACGTGATAATGCAGCTGTTGCGGAGCTTTGTGATGGGTACAGGAAAGGACCAGCACGCCCGCCATGAATGTGTAACGTAAAATGACATGGGACGTGACTATTTACCAGTGTATTTACACCGAGAAAATCGGAGCGCAGCACACAAAGCGAGCAAACCAGTCCTCTTCGTCATCTTCTCTCTACAGATTGGTTCAGCCTTCATGCGATAGCTACGTAGCAATATAACCAGCCACTGCCGATATTTAATTTGTAAAATATACACAACTCTAACTGAACGTAATATTTTTATTTTAATTTGACCTACAGAATACCGAGCACTAAAGTTTGATGAAAAAGTCAAATTTAATGCTAACTTATCCGCATGGTCTATTTTTTATACTACCAGCATTTAGTTTATATTGCATTTACAGAACTTGTAACGGGAAATTGCTTCAACATTTGAAGGGAATAAGAGACGAGCTATCGTTCCTGGCTTAGAGGAACGTGTACAGTACTGCTTGGGAAGAGTTGGGAAGAGAAGAGACCTCGCTTGGCGCTTCATACGTCTAGATAAAGACCACTCCACCGTCGAAACGGTGCGTAAATAAAACTAAGACAGTTTCACAGCTATATGTATATATATATGCGACGTATGAAGTGATTGTTTGTAGAAGCAGAGAAGGAAGAAGTGAGATGGAATAAACATGGCGTATGAGCCAGGCCACGTCGCCCATTCATCATAGCGGCACATATATATATATATATATATATATATATATATATATATATATATATATATATATATATATATATATATATATATATATATATATATATATATATATATATATATAATATATATATATATATATATATATATATATATATATATATATATATATATATATATATATATATATATATATCTTGTTGTGTTCCAAGCACCCCGGTGTCACGAGCGAGCCTCCGAACCCGCGAAGGACCGGATGCTGAAACTGCTTCCAGATGTTGACTCCTCCCCTTCCCCCGCTCGGCGCAAGCGAGCCACCGTTCGTTTCCCCCGGCAGTTCGGCCGCCGCCTCCATCCGAATAGGAATAAACTTGTTTTGAACCGTTCGAGGCTGTCTGAGCTTTTTGGACTACCGCGACCAACGCGTACGTCTATGGGCCGACGACAACACCGGACATAACAGTGGTGACGAGAAAGTGGATTTGGACCAACGCTACGCAACGATATTGACAATCTACAAGCTATGGCTACGCACGGGCCCCCAAATCGGCTACCCGAATTCAACGGCTCATCATGGTCATCGTGGTTTGGACGCCTGCAATTTGACTTCGAGGCTAACAACATCACTGATGCAGCAATGAAGAGGGCCAACCTGCTAACGCTGTGTGGGGAGCAGACATACGACACAGTCTGTGCCCTGATTCAGCCACGCACTCCAGCAGCCGTTGACTACGACGACATCGTAGCAGCGCTACAAGAGCACTATGACCCAAGGCCATCGGAGGTGTACTGTCGAGCCCGCTTCCAACGGCGAGACCAACTGGAAGGCGAAAATTGGCCGAATACGTAGCGGCTCTCAAAAAGCTTGCTGCTGACTGCAATATCGGGACGTTGACCGCGACAGCTGCAGCTACTGCGCAGCAGGGAGGATCGACTGCCACACCTGCTAACACCACTATGCTCCCCTTGGACGTTATGTGTCGTGACCGTTTTGTGTGCGGACTGCGTGACGCAGGCCTCGGACCGAAGACTTCAGTGCAACGGAACAACAATGTCGACGCACAGGAGGGCCAGACGCAAGATACAAGCCGAACAGCACTAACGTCATGGGCACTATATGACTTAAACGCCGTTGTGAACCTCAGAATGAGACCGAAGACTACAACTGAAATTATGGTACACCAGCGCTCTATCAGGTTTGAGGTGGATTCCGGAGCAGCATGTACGCTCATCAGCGAGGACATCGCGCTACTTGGCGTGAGAACGCGCCAGCTCTCCAGCAAGACGACACGCAGCTGAGAACGTGGTCCGGACATTCCCTTCCACTGCTGGGCTGTGCCAACGTAGATGTGTACTACAACGGGCAGACCCATCAGCTCCCCTTGCTAGTCGTCCACGGTTCTGGATCAAGCTTTTTAGGACGAAATTGGTTCACCCCCCTTGGAGTGGTCATTGGTGGAGTTCACCACACACTCAATTATCCGTCGGTGGAGCAGCTTCAAGATAAGTACAAAGCGGTTTTCTCCGAAGAAATACCAGGGAACAACGGACCTCCAGTCACACTAGAGCTGTGGGAGGATGCGACGCCGAAATTTTTGAAAGCTAGGTCGGTGCCTTTCGCCCTACGAACGTCAGTCGAGAATGAGCTTTACCGACTGCAGGAACAAGGGATCATCGAACCGACGGAACATTCGGAATGGGCTACACCACTCGTTGTCGTCCGAAAGAGAAACGGTACCCTACGCCTCTGCGGCGACTATCGGAGCACTGTCAACCTGGCGAGAAAAGCATCTTCCTACCCACTGCCGACACCAGATGAGGTTTTTAGCACGCTTCGTGGTGGAAAAATCTTCAGAACCTTGGACTTGGCACAAGCCTACCAGCAGCTGAAGGTGAGCGAATCAACGTCTGAACTGCTCACAATAAACACTATTAAGGGTCTTTACAAAGTTAAAAGGCTACCATTCGGAATATCTTCTGCGCCAGCAATCTTCCAGAAATTTATGGAGTCTACACTTAGCGGGATCCCAGGTGTTTGCGTCTACTTGGACGATGTTATTGTCGGTGGCGCCTTAAATGAAGAGCACACACAACGCTTGGAGCTCATTTTAGAAAGGCTAGCAAATGCTAATTTGCGCATCAGTAAAGAAAAATGTGTTTTTGCGGTGCCTGAAGTGAAGTTTCTTGGACATCAAATTGATGCGCAGGGTATCCATCCCACTGAAGACAAAGTGCGTGCAATCACCGAAGCACGAGCGCCTACTAACAAGCAAGAACTGCAGTCGTTTTTGGGGCTATTGACGTTCTACGACCGGTTCTTAGAACATCGAGCTACAGTGGCCAACGATCTATATCAGCTCCTGCAGAAAGAAGTCCCATGGACTTAGTCGCCACGCCAACAAGAGTCATTTGTTGCCCTTAAGCAACTACTTCGCAAGTCTACTGTTCTGCGACACTACGACGAAAGGAGACCCCTACTGCTAGCCTGTGACGCATCACCACATAGAGTGGGAGCAGTCTTCTCCCAAGTTGACGACCAGGGACGGGAAGCCCCGGTCGCTTTTGCTTCGCGCACCCTATCGCAGGCAGTGAGGAATTATTCCCAGCTAGATAAAGAGGGACTTGCCATCGTCTACGCAGCAGATCACTTTCGGCAGTACATTACTGGCAGGAAAGTGACTTTCATAACAGATCACCGGCCCTTATCTGGTATTATGGGTCCCCAGAAGCCAATGCCACCTACATTGTCGCCGCGATTGACACCATGGTGCGTCAAGGTGTCGGTGTACGATTACGAACTCGTACATCGCACGGGGAAGAAACACCAGAACGCCGACGCACTAAGCCGCCTGCCGCTAGACACCACAATAGATGAACCACCCCCGCCGGGTGATATACTCATGTTCGAGGCGCTGCCGAACCCTCCGCTAACAGCTGACGTTTGGCCTACCGCGCAAGGTGGTCTCGGAACGGCACTCCGTTTGTGTCCACGGAGATTCTCAAGTTTTACAGCGACAACGGCGTCTTGTCTGTTACATCAGCTCCTTACCACCCGGCTACGAACGAACAAGCCGAGCGCTACGTGGCTGAGCTAAAGCGCGCCCTTACTAAAGACCAGACTGGGACAATGCAACGCTGCATAGCGCGCTTTCTCTTCAAACAGCACAACACTGTTCAAAGCACTACTGATCAAACGCCAGCGAAATTGATGTTCGGACGAGAAATGAAAACCCAGCTGACAGTCAGCGAAAGCACTGTCGGAGGAAGAAAAGCTTCCGCATAGCAGGAGAATTGAAAGTGGACAGCGCATGTACGCCCGCCAGTTCCACAGAAAGCCCGGTTGGGTTGAAGCGACGGCACTCAAACGCATAGGTTTGCGGTCATGGCTCGTCGACATTGGTGGAAAGGCCACACGCCGCCACCTTAATCAGCTACGCCGTTCAGGTAATTTGCCAAGGGAACCTCCCATTCAAGCAGCCACCTCGACGGAAGCTTCGTTCCACTTAGCCTGGCATCTCGCACCAGATGAATCGGCCCCGCCGCCCGCCGGCCCTAAACACAAGAGAAACGACACCCAGCGAGCGGAGGCTTCTCTTCCTAGTGCGTCCAGAGCGTCCTCGCGCCCACGGCGGCCCCCAGATTGCTTCTAAGGAGGGAGGAGGTGTGTTTCAAGCACCCCTGTGTCACGGGCGAGCTTCCGAACCCGCGAAGGACCGGATGCTAAAACTGCTTCCAGATTTTGACTCCTCCCCTTCCCCCGCTCGGCGCAAACGAGCCACCGTTCGTTTCCCCCGACAGTTCGGCCGCCGCCTCCATCCGAATAGGAATAAACTTGTTTTTAACCGTTCGAGGCTGTCTGAGCTTTTTGGACTACCGCGACCAACGCGTACGTCTATGGGCCGACGACAACACCGGACATACCATATATATATATATATATATATATATATATATATATATATATATATATATATATATATATATATATATATGAATATATATATATATATATATATATATATATATATATATAATATGATATAACAGACAGTAATGCCAAGGAATGTACAGGGGAAGTTATTAGAACCAATGGAGTGTAAGTAAGATGAAGGAAGAAAGAAAAGTGAATGAAAAAATTACCAGCTGTGAGCAGGAATCGAACCTACGACCTTCGAATAACGCGTTCGATGCTCTAACCACTGAGCTATCACAGCGGCCGTCCCTCCATCCACTTTTTGAGGTTTATATGTGAATTTAGAAGTAGGAGTGACAGTCAGCGCCATCTATAAGCCAAACAACGAGTGTGAAAACACTCTTATTCGCATGTTTGGCGTCACGTAGCACGTGAACTTATTATGAGCGGGCAGCTGATTATTTGTCCCTCTTATACAACGTAAACACACCAAGTCTGCCAGTACGAGACCCTTGTTCAATGAAATAAGGGAGAGAAGTGTATACCTAAGGGCTCGTATTTCCGTGTTTTAACACAATATTAATGAGATATAACAGACAGTAATGCCAAGGAATGTACAGGGGAAGTTATTAGAACCAATGGAGTGTAAATAAGATGAAGGAAGAAAGAAAAGTGAATGAAAAAATTACCAGCTGTGAGCAGGAATCGAACCTACGACCTTCGAATAACGCGTTCGATGCTCTAACCACTGAGCTATCACAGCGGCCGTCCCTCCATCCACTTTTTGGGGTTTATGTGTGAATTTAGAAGTAGGAGTGACAGTCAGCGCCATCTATAGGCCAAACAACGAGTGTGAAAACACTCTTATTCGCATGTTTGGCGTCACGTAGCACGTGAACTTATAATGAGCGGGCAGCTCATTGATTGTCCCTCTTATACAACCTAAACACACCAAGTCTGCCAGTACGAGACCCTCGTTCAATGAAATAAGGGAGAGAAGTGTATACCTAAGGGCTCGTATTTCCGTGTTTTAACACAATATTAATGAGATATAACAGACAGTAATGCCAAGGAATGTACAGGGGAAGTTATTAGAACCAATGGAGTGTAAATAGGATGAAGGAATTCACTTTTCTTCATTCACTTTTCTTTCTTCCTTCATGCGATTATCCAGCCGTCCGAGAGTTCATCGGCATCCTCGGTGGTGTTAGTGAAGAAAAAAGGATGGGACCCTACGTTTCTGCGTCGATTATCGCTGCCTGAACAAAATCACAAGAAAGGACGTGTATCCCCTTCACGAATAGACGATGCACTTGATCGGCTCCTTAAGGCCAACTACTTTTCGTCAATGAACCTGAATACTGGCTATTGGCAAATAGAAGTCGACGAAAGATACCGAGAGAAGACGGCGTTTATAACACTGGGCGGCCTCTTGAGTGTAAGGTTATGCTCTTCGGTCATTGCTGAGCGCCTTCAACTTTTCAACGCGTTATGGATACAGTACTGGCAGGATTGAAGGGGCAGACTTGCCTTGTGTACTTGGACGACGTCGTTGTGTTTCCTCGAGTTTCGACGAGAAGCTTCGGTGCCTTGAAGCTGTACTTCAAGCCATCAACACGCCCGGACTCACACTGAAGCCAGAAAAGTGCAGATTTGCGTACGAGGAGCTCTTGTTTCTAAGGCACGTTATTAGCAATCTGGAGTTCGTCCCGCTCTACGGAGAACAGCCGTCATCGCCGATTTCTCACCGCCCACTGAATACGGTGCGCCGATTTCTGGACCTTTGCGCCTATTATAGGCGGTTCGTGAAACACTTCGCCCGCAACGCCGATCCTCTCACTAACCTTACCAAGGCCGACGTGGAGTTCAAGTGGGAAACGCCGCAGGAACACACTTTCCAGGAGCTTAAACATTGCCTTCAGACGCCTCCGTTACTTGGCCATTTCGACAAATTCGCCTAACAGAAATACACACTGACGCAAGCAGCGTAGGTCTTGGCGCCGTTCTTGTGCAGAGGGCGGACGAACTTGAAAGGGTTATTCGTTACGCCAGCCGAATGCTATCCAAAGCAGAAGCCAATTATTCCACAACAGAAAAGAATTGCCTCGCCATCATCTAGGCTACGTCGAAATTTTGCTCCTACCTCTACGGCAGGCCCTTTAGAGTTGTGAGCGACCACCACGCCTTGTGTTGGCCAGCCACCTTGAAGGACCCTTCAGGTCGCCTCACACATTGGGGCCTGACACTTCAAGATTATGATAATACTGTGATTTACAAGTCCGGCAACAAACACTCGGACGCCCACTGTCTCTCTCGTGCGCCTGTCGAACAACCACCACCCGACGACCCGGATGACGACTACTTCTTGGGAACGATAACTACCGACGACTTCGCTGATCGACAGCGGGCCGACTCGCAACTTAAGGCCCTAATAGAATACCTCGAATGCAGGACCGCCGATGTCCCAAAGGTATTCAAGCGCGCGTTCGCGTCGTTCTTCCTGCAAAACGGTCTTCTACAACAGAAAAACTTTTCACCACTTCGAGCTAAGTACCTCCTTGTGGTGCCTTCAGCTCTGCGACCAGAATTCCTGCAGAACCTGCACGACGATCCGACGGCAGGGCACCTCGGTGTTTCTCGCACGCTTGCGAGGATACAAGAAAGGTACTACTGGCCACGTCTTACCACCGACGTCACTCGTTATGTGAGGACATGCGGGGACTGTCAGCGACACAAGGCACCACCGACAAGGCCAGCGTGACTTCTGCAGCCAATTTAACCACCTCGCCGACCTTTCCAGCAGATTGGTATGGACCTACTGAGGTCGTTGCCGACGTCGGCTTTCGGAAACAAGTGGATCGTGGTAGCTACCGACTACCTCACCCGCTAAGCCGAGACAAAATCCCATCCTAAAGGCAGTGCATCCGAGGTAGCTAAGTTCTTCGTCGAAAATATCGTCCTACGTCAAGGCGCCCCGGAGGTCCTTATCGCCGACAAAGGGACGGCATTTACTGCCGACTTAACTCAAGCGATCTTGGCATACAGCCAGACAAACCCCCGCCAGACGACAGTGTACCACCCACAGACCAACGGCCTCACCAAGTGGCTTAACAAGACGATTGCCGACATGCTGGCAATGTACGTCGATGTCGAACACAAGACGTGGGATGCCATTCTTCCGTACGTGACCTTTGCGTACAACACGGCGGTGCAGGAGACGACGCAGATATCTTCATACAAATTGGTCTACGGAAGGAGCCCGGCAACGACGCTCGATGCCATGTTACCCAACGTCAAAGACGAAGAAAACCTCGATTTGAGTGAGTACCTTCAACGCGCCGAAGAAGCCCGACAACTCGCGCGTATCCGTATCAAGAATCAACAGACGACCGACAGCCGCTGTTACATTCTTCGACGACGCTTGGTGGAATACCATCTCGGTGGACGTGTTTGGGTGTGGACGCCGATACGCTGTCTTGGACTAAGTGAAAAGCTTCTGCGACGGTACTTCGGACCGTAAAGGGTGGTTTGACGTCTTGGTTCACTTGATTACTAGCTTGTCCCCGACGGCATCACGAACACTCAACGACGCCAATCGCGACCTGAAGTCGTCCATGTCACGCGCCTCAAGCCGTTTTATGCACGTTAACAAATTGAAACAGTGTTTTTTGTATTATTATTGTATCGTAGTTTATTCATTGTACTTTCTTGCATTATTGTTGTACCTTCATCTTTTGTGAAAGCATTTAAGAGGGGAGCATTGCCACGTTCTATTTTCCAAGTTTTGTTATCGTCGCAAAACACTGCACAAGTCTCAGCGCAAAGCGCGCCTGCAGTTTTTGAGAAGCTTCCGGACTGTAGTAGATCATTACGATAAGATCACGCCTACACTGGGAACTGTGCAGATTATTCTGGAACCTACGCCACCGCCAGCGATAACGCTAGAACATTCGACGGCAAGAGTATAAATGCCGACGCGCTTCGCCGCTTGCCAGTTGTTGATCGAAGGCCGACGCTCCGTTCGCCGCTATCAGTCCGAGACTGCTATCTGTGCGAGACTGCTGCTGTAATTGGACTTTCCGTTTACCGGGCGCAGGTTCGCCCAAATAAAAAGTTAAATCCCAACACAAAGTCTCCTGTCTTCGGCCACGTCACGACCCCGTGACAATAATTAGATTGAAGATTGAAGAAACATTGCTTGAAACTTATAGAAAAAAAACTATTTTGAACAATTGCGGCAAATGCGTTTTACTTGCTACAAGGTACTTGCTTCAATATTGATAAGTCTTATCAACTTTGTTTTTAAAACAAGTTTCTCTTCTTTCTCTGCGCAACAACAGCTATGTCTTTTGTAATTGAACCACTAAGCAGTGAGGCTGTTTTTCAAAACGCCCACATAAATGCTCGCAATTTTTTGCGATAAATCTAGAGGCTACATTCAAAGCGAAATGTGTAGCCAGGAATATTTTTTCTGTGACTAAACCATAACGCCTTCCCTTGGCACGTCGTGACTCACCAGAATAGCCCGCTTCTTTGTGGCTCGTCCGCGCATGCGTGCCTGCGTCGATAAGGCACGCACCAAGTTTTGGTGGCCCAAACGAGATGACAGGAGTACAGTTACTGTATATGCTAGCATGTGCAGTAACTCTAGAAAGCAGTGGAAAAGGGGAGATCTGGTGTCATAAAATAAAACTGCCCCCTCAAGTCTCACAAGTCTCAGCGCAAAGCGCGCCAGCAGTTTTTGAGAAGCTTCCGGACTGTAGTAGATCATTACGATAACATCACGCCTACTCTGGGAACTGTGCAGATTATTCTGGAACCTACGCCACCGCCAGCGATAACACTAGAACATTCGACGGCAAGAGTATAAATGGTGACGCGCGTCGCCGCTTGTCAGTAGTTGATTGACGGCCGACGCTTCATTCGCCGCTATCAGTCCAAGACTGCTACTGTAGTCCGACTTTCCGTTTACTGGGCACAGGTTCGCTCAAATAAACAATTTATTATTCGACTCACAGTGTGCTCCATTCGTCCACGTCACGACGTCATGAATATATATATATATATATATATATATATATATATATATATATATATATATATATATATATATATATATATTGTTACTAATAAATATTGCACTTGGTATTATAGAAACTACTTCTTTAGGGTGAGCCTGTGCCCGTAGACTCAAAACAAAATGGTCAGCCAAAACGTCCCATTCTCGCTGTCTCCAGCCTTGTCAGCCTGTTCTTCTTTACATCGAATCCTGGGCCGATCCTGTGGCGTAGCATCGTGGCACGTGCAGGACGGCGTTCCATGGCGTGGCTTTCTTGCTACTTGTGTGGCGGCTTTTACGAACGCGAAAAGCCGGCTGCAAGTTTTTAAACAATGGGACTCGTCCTTGTGTTAGACGACGTGAGTCGGTTCGCTTGTTCAGTTCCTGTCGTAGTATGGTTTCATTCGCACTAAATGTAAAACTTTCGAGAGATTCCTGCGTCGTGTTGTGCATACCTGATCTTCAGGGTTCACTTTGTAACGAAGAACCCTGTGAGGGCCAAAATAGCGCTGCATAAGCTTTTCTGATAGGTTACGTGCACGTACAGGCGTCCAGACTTACACTTGGTCTGAAGGGGAGTATTGGACTTCCCTTCGTCTTAGATTTAACGGTGCGCGTCGACGTCCTGCTGTTGAGTGATGCGGTACCGTGCTAGTTGTCGCGCCTCTTCTGCCCTTTCTACATATTCTCTGATGTCAGGGTCCTCTTCATTCGTGCTGTTGACAGGCAGCATCGCATATAATGTCACTATTACTGTGTGACCATAAACAAGTTGAAATGACGTGAAGTTGGTTGTCTCTTGTACTGTGGTATTGTATGCAAATGTAGCACACGGTAATATGGTGTCCCAAGTACGATGCTCGACGTCCGCATACATCGCGATCATGTCAGCAAGCGTCCTGTTCAGCCTCTCAGTTAAACCATTAGTTTGCGGATGGTACGTTGTAGCTCTTGTGTGGACGGTGTGCGTTAGTTTCACGACAGACTGTACTAGCCTGGCAGTGAACGCAGTGCCCTCGTCAGTTACAAGGACTTTACGTTCGCCATGTCGGACGCTATCTCGGTAAGAAAAAACTGAGCCCCTTCATTTGCCGTTCCTTTTGTGAGAGATGACGACTCGGCATACCGGGTCATGTAGTTGGTTGCTACATCTATCCAGCGCTTCTCGAACGATGACATAGGAAATGGTCCTAGCAAATCCATTCCGACCTGCTTACAATAGACTTTTGGTGGCTCTATCGGTATCAAAAGACCTGCTGGTTTTAGGCTCGGTACTTTGTGTCTCAGGCATATTCGGCATGATCGGACATAGTGCGGTAATGTATCCATCAATTTTGACCTGTAATATCCCTGACGAAGTCTTTCCAAAGTCCTACTAATGCACAAGTGACCTGACGATGGGTCATCATAATACGCTTCTAAAATTTCTGCTCGCAGTGATGATTGTATTAGAAGCAGGAACGTTTCACCAGTGTGTTCGAAATTTCTCTTGTAAAGAACGTTGTTGCAGAGGACGTAGGAACGTAGTCCACGGACGAAAACTCGCGGTACTTGATTTTCTGTCCCTCTAAGTATAGAATGAGCTGAAGTAATTGTGGGTCCATTCGCTAATCATGAGCCATCTCCGACACAGTCACAGCTGCAAGAAACGGGGATACTTGTTCATGCTCAGAAGATGAGGTCTGAACTGGTGCTCGTGACAAGCAAGCTGCGTCATTGTGCTTGTGGCCAGACTTGTAGACTAGGGTGATGTCATATTACTGTAGACGCAGGTTCTATCTAGCAAAATTCCCGGAAGGATCGTTGAGGTTGGCCAGCCAACATAATGAATGATGGTCACTAATGGCTCAGAATGGTCTACTGGATAACTATGAAAGGAGCTTACTGATGGCCCATATAACTGCGAGACATTCCTTTTCTGCAGCTGAGTAATTATACTCAGCTTTCGACAGAGTGCGGCTTGCGTAAGCAATAACTTTTTCTTCCCCGTTCTGCCACTGAACAAGAATAGCACCGAGGCCTACGTTGCTGGCGCCCGTATGAATGTCTGTTTTGGCATTTTCACCAAAATAAGTGAGTTTGGGAGATGACTGCAAACGCCGTCGTCACTCAGAGAAGGCGTCTTGTTGCTCTTGCTGCCAGATGAATGGTAGACCTTCCTTCGTAAGCCGTGTCAGTGGTTTCGCAGTATTGGAGAAGTTTCCAACGAAGCGCCTATAGTAAGCGCAAAGCCCCAGAAAACGTCGCATAGCCTTTTTGTCTCTCGGCCTTGTGAAATTTTCAACCGCAGTGATTTTATCCGAGTCTAGGCAGACACCGTGAGAACTGACAATGTGCCCGAGAAACCGAAGCTCACGGAATCCACATTGGCACTTTTTGGGTTTGATCGTAAGTGCAGCCGTGCGATTACGCTCAGTACTGTTTCCATCTCTGTGTGTGCTGCTCGAACGTAGTGGAAAAAATTACTACGTCATCAAGATAGACAACGCATGACTGACTTTGAGGCTGGAGAGCACAGTGTCCATCATCCTCTGGAAGGTAACTTAAGAAGAACACCAACCAAATGGGAGTACTTTTAACTCGTAGAATCCATCGGGTGTCACAAACGCCATCTTCTCACGATCTCGTTCGTCGACTTCTATTTGCCAGTACCCGCTCTTTAGGTCCAACGATGAAAAAAGTGAGCATTGCGCAGTTTATCTAAGGTATCGTCGACTTGTGGGAGGGGGTACACGTCCCGCTTCGTGACGAGGTTGAGTTTTTTGTAGTCAACGCAGAACGGCAGGGTGTTGTCCTTTTCATTTACAAGTACTACCGGTGATGCCCGTGGGCTTTTGGGAGGGCTGTATGACATCGCCGTCGAGCATCTCCTGTGCTAGCTACTTTATCGCCTCTTTTTTTTCAGAGCAACTCGGCATGGATGCTGACATACTGGTCTAACATGTCCTTCTATTACAATGTGGTGCTTTGCTACAGGAGTACGGCCGACTTTCGATGAAGAGAAAAAACACTCTGCGAATTCTTTGATCAACTCCACAATCTGGTCTTTCTGCAGAAATGAAAGTTCTCAGTCACTATCAATTTTCTGGAGGACACTGTTCACTGCTGAGAAACTTGTTAGTGCTTTTTAAATGATGAAAACATCTGAGATTTGAACGTAGTCATGAAGTGATGCTATGGCTGCTCCTTTCGCCACATGTTGTAGCTCATTGGTAAAGTTAGTCAATAGCAGAGCACATCAGTATATCCGTTCCGCGGGTTCATTAGACGTCTCACCACGCGTATCCCATTTGCAAGTAGCAGTTTTATATTTCCATCAGCTAGTCCAGCATATTCACAAAAACGTCGCTTTTTACAGCAACTGCGACTCTGCTACGTGGCGGCACTGTCAGACCTTCATCCACAATACGAAGAGACGAAACTATTGCTTGCTCCGCATGACACACGGCAACAACATTTTCTGTAGAGAAAGAAACTTAGGATACCTGCAAGTCGATGATGGCACTGTTTGCTTGCAGTAAGTCCATGCCCAGAATTGCCTCACGGCAACATTCCGGCAGAACAATAAAACTGCCTACGTACACATGGCCTTTAATGCCCACCCTCGCTGTGCACAATACTGGATGGATAGTTAGATGGATATGGCTGTACCCTTTAGATCGGGTGGTGGCTAGCGCAACCAAGCCGTAATACTTATTGATCTAAAAGCTATATTTATTTTTTTCCTTAAATAGTGAGGTTGAGGTTTCGTACTTTGCAGTGAAGGGTTTGATTTTCACTCGTGCCTTGACTTTAGCCACCAATCAGATAACCTCCTTCTAGTCAATTCCGCAGGTCGTGGGTTCAAATTCTGGCGGCTGCGGCTGCATTTCCGATGGAGGCGGAATTGTTGTAGGCCCGTGTGCTCAGATTGGGGTGCACGTTAAAGAACCCCAGGTGGTCTAAATTTCCGGAGCCCTCCACTACGGCGTCTCTCATAATCATATGGTGGTTTTGGGACGTTAAACCCCACATATCAATCAATCAACCTTCTAGTCAATTCTACACGCTTAATCTATTTTGCCCTCCCTGTCCTTAAACTGCAGCGCTTTGAAAAACTCTGCGCCGTTATGCTGAACTATAGGGTGAATTTCTTTACAGAACATTATCAAGTATTCGGCGGTTTCTTCTTCCTTTCCACACGCACTGCATACCGTTTCTACCCCTTCGTATTTGGCTAAATATGTCTTGTTTCGCAATACTCCCGTCCTGGCCTCAAACATTAGAGAACTACACCGAGTATTATCATGGATCCTTTCCTTGGCAACTTCCTGCTTAATGGTTCGAATGATCTCTATTGCGGGCTTCCTAATCATGCCAATTCTCCACATGTCAGCTTCGTTCACCTTCTTTTTAACCGATATTTCTTTTTGGTTTGGCCGCTTGCTGTTTTCTAAGTATTTACCAGTCAATTTTTGGGTTCGCTTCCTCCATTTTGTATCGACATTCTTCATGTACAAGTAACTGAACACCTTCCTTGCCCAACGCTCCTCCCCCATTTCTCTCAATCGCTTCTCAACTTTTATCTTGCTGCTAGCTTCCCTGCTCTCAAACGATGCCATCCCATATTACCTTGTACTCTCTGATTTGGTGTATTCCCGTGAGCTCCTAAGGCAAGCCTACCTATTCCACGTTGCTTAATTTGTAATCTTGCTTGAACTTCTGATCTCATGCACAAGACTGCTTTGCCGAACGTAAGACCAGGAACCATGACTCTTTCATATTCCCCTCACAACATACCTATTGTAATTCCACAGTGCCCTGTTTTTTATTACCACTGCATTCCTGTTACCTTTAGTCGTCACGTATGTTTCGTGTTTCCTTAGGTACTCGGCCTCATCGCTTACCAATACGCCCAGATATTTGTATTTATCTGTTATCTTTAGCATGACCTCCTGTATTCTAAGCTCAGTAACTTTATTGTCAATAAAAATCATGACTGCTGATTTTTTCTTACTGAATCTGAAATATAACCCATCTCCTTCATTACCGCAGATGTCTACCAATCGCTGCAAATCTGCCTTGTTGTCGGAAATTAGCAAGATATCATCTGCGTAAATCAATGCTGGTAGTGCCTGTTCAATGAAATTTCTTCGTTTGACGAAAGAGAGGTTGAAGTCCAGTCCACTTCCCTCTAATTTGGCCTCTAATCCTTGTAGGTACATCATGAATAATAAGGGTGACAGAAGACACCCCTGTCTAGCCTCCTGTTATACCTCTGCAGGCTTGGATACCTGTTTTTCCCACTTTACAACTACCTTGCTACCTTTATAGATATCTTTTTAAAAATTAGTGCCTACATCTTCCACGCCTAGTGTTTCCAGTATTCCCCACAATTCCTCTTGCACCACGCTATCGTACGCTTCCTTGATATCCAAAAATGCTAGCCACAGGAACCTGTGTTCCTTTTCTTCTATTTCGAGGCACTGCGTCATGGAGAACAGATTGTCTTCCAACCTCTTGCGTTTCCGAAAGCCATTCTGCAGTTTCCCCAGCACCCCTCATCCTCTATCCACGCCTGCAGTCTTTCCTTTATAATCTGCGTCGCCAGCCTGTAGATCACTGATGTCACTGTTATAGGACGGTAGTTGTTTATGTCAGCTTTGTCCCCCTTTCCTTTAGAGATCATGCTCATCCTGCTAAATTTCCATCCATCTGGGTCTTCTCCATCAATAATTATTTGGTCACTACCTCTCTCAAAGCCTGCTTAGACTTCGGACCTATTGTTTTTATCAGCATATTTGGAATGCCATCTGGGTCTGTTGATGCACTACTAGAAACCCTTTTCACAGCCTTTTCCCACTCTCGTTGTTAAAATGGAGCCTTTGCGCCATTTTATTCACCCTTGTCAATTGTGGTGCATAAAGCACATATTTTTTGAAATTTTTCTGTCACCATTGTTCTTATATTTATTAGCTTCGTCCCCTTCTAGCCTAGCACCTTGGGCTGTAGTTATAAACCTCTGCTCTAGGCTGGTCTCAATTTTTAGGGAGTTCAGATGCTTCCAAAATTTCGCAGCTGCTTTTCTATCTTTTTTATGTAGTTCTGCCAGCCACTGACCTCCATTTCTTCAAATCTTTTCATTGATCAGAAGGTAACATTCATTGATCCGTCTACAGCTTAGAAAGATTTCCCATTTTCTTTCAACATCATTCATCGGTTCACCCCGCTGCTTAGCATGTCTGAGTTCCATAGCGGCTTCCTGATGTTTTGCTTCGGCTCTCTTAACTTCCTCATCCCACCAACTTTTGGCTTTGTGTCTTCTTTTCTGGGGTGACGAGTCACGTGCCTTAGCAAGCTCTAGCTCAAACAGTCTAATTAGATTCGTGTATGTCCACAGTGTTTTATTATTCTCAGTGATTACTTTCTCAATTTGTTTAGTGGCTATTTCAATTTGCCTTTCTGAATAAACATTTTCCTGTAGTTGCTCATCTTGTCTCCTTCCCACTTTCACTGCTCTTCTAAAACTTAGCTTGGTACGTTTGTTATCACTACCCGGACTTCTGGAGCCACCTTCGTCTATGTGCATTCCCCTGAGCTTATCATACATCCTATGTGACATCAGAGCGTAATCTATCGTCGACTGCAGCCTTCCTGCCTCCTATGTTATTGGCCCTTCACACTTCTCGGTACTGTTGAAAATGATTAAATCAAGCCTTTCACACATATCCATGATCATTTTGCCTGTCGGGTCGGTATACCCTTCTATATCTTCTATGTGTGCATTCTTATCTCCTAGTATAATTATCTCGCACTCTCCTCCTAACTCGTGAATGTCATTTGATGTACACTCTACCATTGCCTGGTTTTCCTCTCTAGCCTTTGCTCCCGTCCACAAGTGCACGAAACCAAGGAGTGTCATTTCCCCGCCACTTTGCCTTTCAGCCATAAATGTTGTTTGCACTCCTGCTTGACCCTTTGCCGGTCTGTACTTTTATAAATGAATGGCCCAATACCAACCCCCGTTCTGCTGCCTTCTGTTCTATTACAATATTCCCACGCGTAGTCTGCATTGTTAGGAGGTTGTTCAAGTCCCTGAGATGTGTTTCTACAAAACCTTGTACCATCGGCCTCTCCTTCCTTAGCTGTTCTTCTATCTCTTCCCACTTCAGCCTGTTCCTACCACCCTGCGTGTTGATATACCCTATGTCTGAATTGGCTCGGCGCTCGTGGCTACGTCTATTTCTACCAAGGACTCTACCTATCTTAGGTACTGGTGCCCCTTTGGAATCGTATCTGTCCATACTACCTGTCAAAGAGTCTCCCTGGTTGTTTTCCTCGTTACTAGCTATCCTGCACCCCGAAGGGCCCACTTGCCCCCCAAAAAAGCTACTGCGCCTCCTGCAAGTCGCCAACCCACTTCATGACCTAGCTGCCCATCGAAGTGAATTCTGTCTCGTTGAAAACCACCCCACCAATGCACCTCTCTTTTTATTTCCACCACCTCAAAGCCTTTTTCTCGACTCATCCGCCATATCTCTTGGTTTGCGTTGACAACCGCTCTTTGCAGGTTGCTATCATGCAGCGGTACCTCCGGTATCGTGCATATCACTACCTGTACCTGAGAAAAAGTGGGGCGCATGTCATCGACGCCTTTCGCCAGTGTGGTTGATAGTCCTGCTGTATTTTCATTTAAGACATTGTTTAAACCACGTGAAGTTATCACGAGGTTTCGTCTATCAGCAATAGTTTTGAAGTTTTGCACTCGCTTGCCTCATGACTGCGTCCAGCTTGCATCCTTGGAACGCCCCTACTGCAATTCTCTTCTCGCCTCTCACCTTGATGGCTTCTGTGCATCGACTTAAATTCGAGTCCCCGGCGAATATCACATGCTGTGAATTTTAAGCTGGAGCGTCCTGCACCTGAGGGTTACTTGCACCTGTGACGCCGGCTGCTTTGTCCCCTCCAAGCCCCACCATTACTTCGCTGAAACTGGGCCTTGCGACAATTGAACCGGCTGAACCTTCTTTTTCCGAACTTGCTTGCTCTTTCTTCTCCGTCGTTCTGGTTGCCGGTTCCCTTCTGTTTTCTCCGTAGGCCGCTCCTCTTTTCATCTTTGCTAGTGCTTCCTCGGCGGACTTCAGCCTTTCTCCCATAGCCCTCGTTTTCTCTTGCTCTCTCGCCAACGCAATCTCGAGTTCGGTGATTCTCATCAGCAGGTCACTCTGGGCAACCACCATTTTCTTCATTTTTTCCTCGACCTCACGTTGCCTACACTTCGCGTCAACCTGTTCTTCTTCCGCTTCCACACTTGGGTCCACTTTCAAAGCCACCCCACATCCTGAACACTTTACAGTCTTTATAACCACGTCTTTCCGACATCAATTGTTCCTATGGCTTGTCTGACTTGATAAATACAAAAGTCGAGCCCTGCCCTACTAAAAATAGAAAGTCTAAGCTCTCCTACAAAAAGTTGCGTGTTCAATACACGTGCACCTCCCACGTGGGTTAGCAACAGAAAAAAACAAAAATTCAAACAAACACACACGCACAAACTATCAAATACCTGGTGACTGACCCTCGAAAAGCCGTACAATAAAATAAGTGCTACAGGAATTTTAACTGCTGCCTTATAAATATAAAGACAAGCTCAAAACATGCAAAAAAACTTATCTGCGCAGTCGATCGGGAGCGCTCAAAAAACACGTCCATCTACCGTGACAGTCTGAGCTTAACTTCCAATACTACGGGGCTGACTAAGTGCCCTACGGTGGTGCGTATCCACGGTCCAGTCCAATTAGTGAGCACTTTCTCCAGCTTCTTTGCGAGCATGCTACTCATTACTGAGTAGTCTGCACCAGTGTCTCTTAGCGCTATGGTCTCGATGTCGTCGAGTCTGACTTGTAGCTCGGATGTCACATCACCATTACTGCACTTGTCCGTCTTATCTGTTATTGTGTCAATGTCGTCGTCTGATCCGGTTAACAATGGAGGGTTTTCAGCTTTCTCAAAATCAGTGGCCCTGCCTCCACAGGCCACTGGTTCTAGTTTTCCCGTCATGGGTATGTGAACGACGCCTCGGGAAAGTAGATGAGGGGCGTGAACTCGGCGACCTATTTAACATTGGTGCAATCGACCGCAATTCATGTCGCTGAGTGTCTGGAGAGGCATAGCGCGAAGATAAAAAATTTTCGATATCGTAAGGGCGCTCACCGTTACGAGGGCAGGGTGCATTCACTGGGCAGCCACGTAGCCCTATCCGACGGTAGTGGCATGTCCAATAAAGATGACCTGCCTCCCCACAGTTGTAGCAGAGGGTCCACCGGTCTGCAGTGCGCCATACATCACTTTTGTGGGGTCTTGCTTCTTGCATCGGCGGTGACGTACTGCAGCTAAACATCGGTGACATAACGGGAGCTCGTGCAAAGTTCGGGCGTCTAATGTCTTGCCATACGACTTGGGCGTGTGACAGTTGTGCTGAGGTTCCGGTTGCGTGCGGTGGGGCACCTGAGGCTGTGGCTGAAGAATTGCTTGCCGCACTTCTTTACGTACAATGTCTGCGATGGAGGGCATCGCTGGAGGACTTTGGTTGAGTTGCAGTTTCTGGAGCTCCTCCTTAACGATAGCTCTCTGCATTTCCCGGAGACGTCAACGTTGGTTGGGAGGGTTGTTGACTCCACCCAAACTGAACAGAAGCCAAAATCTCTGTCGTACAGTGCCGCACATTGTTGTAGTGTCCTTTCTATGGTCGTTGCCTCGGACCAGAACTTCGCCACTGTTCGCGGTGGATTACGCACCAGGCCTGCGAAAATCTCTTCTTTTACTCCGCGCAATAGGTGCCGCAACTTCTCCTCGGCCGTGTTTTGGTCAGCTCGGCGGAAAAGCTGCGACATGTCTTCTATGTACATGACCACGCTCTCGTTATTTCGTTGGGTCCTCACCTGAAGAGTAGCCTTTGCTTTCTCTTTGCGGTCCGTGTTTGGATAGGTTGCGATTAGCTCTCGTTGAAAGTCGTCCCTCGACAGCAAGGACGCTTCGTGGTTCTCAAATCATGTACGTGCCGAATATTGCAGGGCGACGTAAACGTAACAAAGATTCCGGGCTTCGTCCCAACCATTCAAACGTGCAATGCGCTCGAAGCCTTCGAGCCAGTCCTCGGCATCTTTAAAGGTGTCACCATGGAAGACCTCTGGTGTACATGGCGAATCCACCATGAGGCGAGATGGAGATGGCATCGACTGGGTGGCCATCGCAGTGACGCTTGTGCTTGAGGTTTCGACAGGTCTTGATGAATCAATTAAGGGCCAAACTCGGGCTTATCTCCACGCACTCGGCGACTCGTGTGTTGGTGCACAGGTGTCAAAGGTGCTCCAATCTTCTGGAATCTGGGCTTCTCTATCTTGCCTGTGGTGGGCTTGGATTCATACCCAGCACATCCACCAGAATGTTACCAATAAATATATCACCTGATACCATACAAACTATTCATTTAGGGCGAACCTCTGCCCGTAGATTCAAAGCTAAATGGTCAGCGAAAATGTCGTTTGCTCATCGTCTCCAACTTTGTCGGTCTCTTCTTCCTCACATCGAGTCCCAGGCCGTTCCCGTGGCATAGCGTCGTGGCGCGAACCGGAAGGTGTTTCATGGCATGGCGGCTTTTACGAACGTGCATTGTTGCACGCGTTTTCTGCGATGCTTGAACTGTGGCAATATATATATATATATATATATATATATATATATATATATATATATATATAGTCACAATTTGCAAAGTACGGTGGCATTATTGCAACGAACAGAAGGACGCTGTTCCCTCAGAGACACCAAAGGTGCACTTGGTCAAACGAGCTGCTTTTTTGCCTGTTTTCGTCTGTTTTTAGTGATGCGCCTCTAGTGCGGATTCGTCATCGTCTTCACCGACGACAGTGCATAGCTGGGCACAAATAAGGGCGCGGCATTACCCTCCCTCCAAGAGAGCACCGTATTGATGATCACCAAGTAGCAGTCGATGCGCAATTAGCTGGTAAAAATCCACATCAGTTCGAAAGATACGGCTTCATGCGCACCACGTACAAGGTCTCAGACAGACGCTGACGGCGTCTTGAGCAATATGAACCATCAGCAATGACCTCGTAAGTGACGTCGCTGAGGCGAGGCAGTACTTTCTACGGTGAAAATTTTCGGCGTGAAAGTTTCTCCGATAGATCTCGCCTTCGCACCGGTGACCGAACCTAGACTTTTTCCCTTGGTGTATAAGCAATAAATCAATGACGAAGATTCTACTGATGAGCGTCACGTTTTTGTTGGCTGGGTATTCTGACCCGGGTAAGTTGTCTCGCTTCCTCGGCACGCTTAGTGAACTCTGTGCCATTTGTCTCTGAATCATTGGAATCATAGAGCAGCATATCATCGAGCACTGTTGTCACTTCGTGGCCATATACGAGTTCAAACAGAGTAATTCTCGTTGTTTCCTGATCGGCTTATTATACGCAAAAATGACGTATGGCGAAACCTCGTTCCATTTCCCTTGCTCCACGTCGACGTACATGCAAAGCATGTCGACAATAGTCTTGTTGAGGCGCACAGTGGGCCCATTCATTTGTGGGTTATAAGCTGTAGTTTTTCTACGCGCTTTGCCACTGAATGGAACCACCGCGTGCAGAATATCAGCTGTGAACACAGTTCTTCTGTCCGTTATGACGACCGTGGGAGCACCGTGTCTCAGAACAATGTTCTCAGTAAAGAATTGTGCCACTTCATCTGCAGTGCCACTCGAATCACCATGGATTCCGCCTATCTGGTGAGGTAGTCAGTCGCGACTAAAATCCACTTGTTGCCATAATCCAATATTGGAAAGGGGCCTAAAGGTCCATGCCAATCTGTGCAAACGGACTTTCGGGTACTGAAATAGGATTTAACAGCCCATCAGATTATCCGGCGGAGCTTCCGTTGCAGTCAATGCAAGTTCTAACATAATGCTTCACCTCCGCTGGAAGCCTCGACAAGTAGTAGCTTACTCGTCACAATCTTCGCGTATAACCGAGGTGGCCTAAGGTGACTTTTTCAGAGCAAGCTTACAAGATTTGCTTGTGGAGAGGTTCGGCAACTACCAGGAGATATTTCTTTTCTGATAAAAAAAAATTATTCTTGTACAGTATTTCGTTACGTAAGCAGAATGATGGCAAACTTCTCTTAAACACTCTTAGTGCATTTGCAGCTCATCTTTTCTGTTGGCGAGATATGACAGCCACATCGACAACTCCTAGAAAGCTGACGCGTTATTCGTCTTCTGTGATCGTTAATTGAATCGGTGATCTCGAGAGGCAGTCGGCATTTAAATGCTGCCTTCCCAAGTTGTAGACTATTGTATTGTTATACGCTTGAAGATGTAAGCTCCAGCGCGCTAAGCGTCCGGAGGGATCTTTTGTGTTGGTCAGCCAACGTGGTGATCGCTTACCAATTGGAAAGCGCGGCCATATAAATATGGGCGAAACATTGCGACTACCTAAACGACCGCCAGACATTACATCCACTTTTAAAATCTATAGATGAAAAGTAACGTGCATGCCGTAGCCTGTCAAGAGAGTCATCCTTCTTTGGCAATAGATAAGCATCTTTCTTAGTAACATAGCTAAGCTTACGATAATTGATGCAGAAACGCAGGCTACCATCTTTCTTTTTGACAAGCACCACAGATGACACTCAAAGATTATTCCATGGTTGTAATATGTCATTCTCCAGCATTTTCTTAGCCTGCTCCTGTATTTCTTCACGTTCTTTCTGCACAAAACGGTATGCGTCCTGTCGGACGGGTCTAGCTCTTTCTTCCGTGATGATGCGGTGCTTGGTCAGCGTTGTCTGACGAACACGTGACGTTGAGGATAAGCTGTCTCTAAACTGGTCTAGCAGCTTCATAAGATGACATCTTTCGGTCGGAATTAAGCTTTGTCCGATGTCTACAGTAGGTGCATGGGGTTGGTGTAGGAGCCGTTGCTTTTTCTTGCATATGTCTACAGTCGTAACTGTTGTCTAGCTCCTCGAGGTATGCCTCAGCAGTGCCTTTGCCCATGTGTCGGCGTTCATTCGTCAAATTCGTCAGTAGCACCTGTAAATGCCCATCGACTAAGATGACGATACCACGAGAAATCGTGACAAATTGACGGAAGAGAAGCACAGTTGCATGCTTGGCTAGTTTGTTTTTGTATACACACGTTCTCGTCCACCTCACATAATACCCAGCCTCGTTGTTGTGTGTCATGAGTTGTGCCTTGGTCAGTTGAAAATGTTATCGCGCCGTTCGTATGTTGATAACGGCGCCTTACTTTTTTAAAAGTCCATTCCTAATAATAGCAATTTGCAGCACCCTAGTAGAATCATGAATGCGGCAACAAACGCCATGCTCTCGATGGCGAGTCTTGCCATACATTTGCCTGTAGGGTTCATCAGCTGGCCTCGAGCATTCCGAATGTAAGAGTCCGTCAAATTCGTTTTTACTTTCTGGAGTTTGTTGACCAGTGGTTCACTCAAGATAAAAAAAAATCAGCGCCAGTGTCACCCAAGGTCGTCAATTATTGTCTATCAATCTTACGGTGAAGTCGGCAGTCACAGTGTTCTCCGCATAACGTTTTTTGTCGGTGTTGTCTGCATTCGGCAATAATGGGGAACTTTCGGTAATTTGAGGACCTGCAACCTTCCCCCCGGAGGTCGTTGCTTTTAGTTTGCTCGTTTTAAGCTGGAAGACCGACCTCTGGTGCGTCAGCAAAACTCTGACGGCTTCGGAAAGAAAAACGGGCTAGCGATGGTGAGCGCGTTCGCAGGTTAAAGGAGCTTTGTTAGCGGTCGGTAGGGTCGTTGTCAAATAAGGAACGGCTTTCGTCAAACTGGCGGTGAGTAGCATCAGGCTGGCTGATACGGTATCCAGTTGGCCGATACGGGCAATAACCATGAATGTGTCGGTGCTCTCCACAATTTTAGCACAAAGGGTGGCGATCTGTGGTCCGCTATATATTGGTATTCCACAGTGGCTGTCACATGGCAGGATTTCGTTAGGTCCAGGCTCTCAAAGAGGGTGATTGGTGATCGTTCGGCACCAGCGCGGACCACGGATGACGGACTGCGTCCGAATAGCCTTATGCGTTCGGCTGGTACGAAAGCTCCGTAGACAACGGGCGACGAACAGCGTTTACGTAGCCATATGCCGGCGGCTGGTAGGACACTTTCGAGCGAGGCTCGGGGAAAGCGAACGCCTGTCGGAGTTTTTGGCGCACGACTTCAGTGACGGAGGCAACTGTGACCTCCCGCTTTGGTGGTAGTTGCGACAGTGGTGAGTGCCTGGCGTTCTCTGTGGCAATCTCCTCACGTACAATCTGCCGAATCGGTTGGCGTAGACAGCTCTCATCGGAAGACATGGTCGTAGCGGCGGCACCTACAGAGGCGCTTGTCATGAGGCGATTGTATTGATGGTACCGGTAATACATCACCCACTCGATTGCTGTGACATCCCTAATAAACTCGTCCACTGTTGGATGATTGCACACAAGGCCATTGAACAGTTGTTTTTTTGGCGCCGCGCATGACATGGTTGAGCTTTTTAGTTTCGGGCATGTTGAAATACACGCGGTGGAACAAACGTGCCATGTTTTCAGCAAACATTGCGACTCCCTCATTTGGCTGTTGAACGCGTGATTCAAGAAGGCGTTGCGCGTTTTCACGTCGATCTGGGCTCCCGAAGGTGTCAATTAGCCGACGGCAAAACTCATCCCCGTTGTCAAAGTTCTCTCGCGGTTTATGAACCACGTCTTGGCGTTGTCTGCAACTACGAAGTATACGTTGAATAGTTTTTCTTCATCAGAGATCCAGTGTTAAACTTTGCTACCTGATCAAACTGCTTTAGCCAGTATTCCACACCTTCGTTTTCGCGACCGTTAAACGCACAGGAATTCGAAGATTCTGGACTGTTACCTGTATTGGGTGGCTTGACGAGGTAATTTTTGAACAGGGGTGTTCGTTGACAGAGGTGGTCCTTGTAACGGGCTGATCTCGGGACCCAGAACTTGAAGGCGACGGCTTGATCGGTACACCTGAGTCTCTACACGTGGCTTCCTATTGGGGCTGAAGCCAGGGACGCTCACAGGACTGGCGATCATGAGATTATGGTACCCAGCACCTCCAACAGTATCACAGTTCGCAAAGTACGGGGGCTTTATTGCAACGAACAGAAGGACGCTGTTCTCTCAGAGATATAAAAAATGGACTCGGCCAAACGAACTGCTTCTTTGTCTGTTTATAAGGATGCGCCTCTCGCGTGGATTGGTCGTCGTTTTCACTGACGCCAGCGCATAGCTGGGCACAAATAGAAATGCATCAATATTGTAAGCCAATTCATTGTGCTCCATCGTTCTCACTTGTACAAAACCATCATTATCGCGATTGGGCTCATCCGTTGCTGTTCTGAGGCGAGGCAATCATCGCAGAATAAATGCTCCTGGTGTTCCTGCCTGGTGAAGTCTTCCTGCGTCTTTCAGAATGGTAGAAGCACGGCGTAAAGATCGCGACGTCCTTCTAATTTCGCTCGGATGCCTGCGGCTGCCTTCTCTTCATCCACTGCAACCCACCCTCAGTGCGAACCACCCGTGTACGCGGGTCTACGCGTTGACGACGCCGAGGAATGGCTCGACTTTTACGACCATGTGAGTTCAGCCAATTGGAGGACCGAAGCGGAAATTCGAGTTATCTCTCATTCTATCTGAACTGCGCAGCAAACACCTAGTATTGCAACCACGAAACCTACTTCATTGACTGGCCCATCTTTGCCACGAAGCTTTGACAAATATTCAAATGCTCATCAGGGTGTCCCAAAACCGAAAAACAGAAGCTGGCCACGCGGGTTCTACATCAACACGAGACATGCACTTTGTGACGGAAGCTGAGCGCGTTCGCCCCATCCTTAAGAATTGGCTTGATTTCATTCAACGCCTTGGATGTTAACAATCCTATTACAGTTGAAAACATCATTTGGACACGCCAACGTTTTGATCAGTTGCAGTCGCTTCGCCTCCAACAACACAGTGACCATCGCCCTATGCCTCTGATTTGAAAGCGCTAATCCCTGCGATCATCCGTGAAGAAGTTAGAGACCTGGAACAGCAGTGGTTCACTGCCATCTCAGCTCAATCCGCACCATTCGACCTGAGGAATCTTGTGAAGCAGGCGTTTGCGGCCACGACAACATCAACAGCACCGGTCACTGCACCAGCGCTCCCGCTGCCTATATACGCTGATGTCGCCTCCATGACGAAGTCGACAGCATCGGTTGATCAACCACTGAGGACCACATATGCGGATATAGCTGTGATTCCGTCGCTGAAGAAAGGGTTTCGCGCCCTAGTCATGAACACGAGGTAGCTGTTGAATCCAGCCAAGTAGTCGATGTTGACGCCCTGTTTGTCCCTGCTCCTCGCTGCACTTCTCATGAAATTCTTGTCACCTCCTTTCTTCTCCAGTTGCCGTATAGCCGCGCGCTTCTCCCCATTTGCTGCACAACTGCATAATCTATGATGTTGCTCAAGGGAATGAATGCAAAGTTAATGGACGCATCCCCAGTGACATACATTGCAGGAATTTGCCTGTCTTCATCGTCAGTATCCATGCCAGGTGTGAGTTCTTTCCCTTTCATAACAGTAATCACTTCCCATCAAACATCTGCATAGTCCGCAGCCTTATTGGCGCTTTTGGCTAAGCATAAGGCCTGCTCTCTTAGCTGTGCCATGACACTGAGTCCGACTCCCATGGCTGTACATTACATTGAAACCGATGGTTGTGGTGTCATACGCCATTGGCCTTATCGTCTATCACAGTCGGAAGAAAAAGTAAGTGAAGATCAAGTTGATGATATTGCTACGTTACGGTGACATCGGGATGCAAAGGACAAAGAAAAAGTCTAGTGCGAGCTAATCTGTATAGCGGGCGCTGCTTGCCTGACCACCTGTACAGACATATCTGCGTCCACTCCTCCAAGTTCCTTTGTTTCGTAACAATCTGCTATCATGCAAGATAATACGGCCATCTTCCAGGTCTTGAGCTTCTGCAGTCGTCTTAGTGAAAAAAGAAGATGGTTTCGTTCGTTGTCGCGTTCATTATTGAGCACTTATTAAGATACCGCGCAAAGATGGACATACTGTGCCTCGAATAGATGATGCCTTGAACGGTACAAGGAGCGCAAGGTTTTTTTTAGCCGTGACCTACGATTTGGTTATTGACAGTCTAAATGAATCAGTCTGACAAATAAAAAACCTTCTTTGCTATGCTAGATGAGCTCTACGAATTTAACGTAATGCCATTTGGCCTGTAAACGCTCTGGCAACCTTTGAGCGCATGGTAGATACTGTTCTTCGTCACCTAAAATGAAGGACCTGTCTTTGGTATATAGATGATATTGCTCTGTTTTCATCTACCATTACCAGCTTCTGTAACGATTTCACGAAGTACTTCAGTGCCTTCGAACGCTGGCCTTCAGATAAATACCAAAGAAACGCATGTTTGCCAGCAAAATTTTAAAATTCTTCAATCACGTCGTGCTCAAAGACAAAGCCCGTCCAGATCCCGTCAAGATATCCGCTGTATTGCAGTTTTCTTGGCCTTACAGCCAAAAGATGTTGCGCAGTTATCTTCACCTCGCGTCATATTTTTGTCACTTTATCACAACTTCACGACTGTAGCGGCTCCCCGAAATAAGCTATTAGTTGGTGGTGCTCCTCTCGTTTCGTCCAACGACTGCGAGTTAGCATTTGAAGCATATTTGATGTATGC
Organism: Rhipicephalus microplus; assembly: GCF_043290135.1. NCBI lineage: Eukaryota > Metazoa > Arthropoda > Arachnida > Ixodida > Ixodidae > Rhipicephalus > Rhipicephalus microplus. The sequence goes on along the minus strand of NC_134700.1, from coordinate 60,307,173 downwards.
TTACATTATAATATACGCACCATATCGTATGGAACGAAAACTATTCAGTCGCAGCTTTCTGAGTCGTTTTACCAGGGTATACATACATAGTATACATTTGTTTTCTTGGTTTTTGTCAAGCCGATATTTTATTAGGTGATTAGGAAAGTTACGTTAAAGGTCCCAGTCAGATTTGATTTCCCGTTTTTAATTCCATCGACGTGGCAACCATCCGAATGCATGAGTTGTGAAAATACTGAAAGTAATGAAAATAAACAAAATAGCCACCAAGTAACTTGGCAATGAGCTGTCTTAAGAAAGTCAGCCCAAACTTTCACACCATGACTGATCATACATAGCTTTGTAGAAGGCAAAGTTTCTTCCTACAGTGTTATTTGTAATAACCTTCATGGTGGTAGTCTATCACTGGGAATTTGTTAGGTTTTTGCAGGTGAGGTTCTCACAAAAAGAAGGAAAAGGTGCGTTTTCCCTCTTTCGATAGCATGTCTGGACTAAGAATACTGCAGAGATTTACGTGGCCTGCTTCCTTGCAGCCCCCCTCCATTTGCTCACATCTTTCATTGACGAAATTGTGCTGCGATATTGCACTGATCATTCAACGCAGCTGTCGCCTCGCGCCCCAGTAAGTGTAACGTGACAGCTTGCCGCCTTGGTGTGAGCGAAGCTTCTGCAAGCAGCGCATTACCTCTACCACCACCCTCTTCTTGGACAACCTTCGCCCCCTTTCCATTTTCATCTGTTTTCCCTTTTCAAATAAAACCACCAGCGACTAAGCGAACACACAGATTTCTCTCTGTGTACTCATAAAAACACTATGAGTGCAATGTTTTTAGAAAATTACCTTTTTTTTCTCGCAAAATTTGACAAGCATAAAAACAAAGCTGATGATAAGATATGCGTGCCACCATACCACACGCCCAAGTAATCTAACTCTGATGATTTTGGGAACTGGCAATAACTTAAAGACATCGCAAAAGGAACGTACGAAGACTTCCGTATACTTTATGAGAACATAGACCCCGAAAGAGAGTCCATAACAGTGTTTCACGCAGTGTCTCTTCGCTGAACACACTTTTCCCGAAGTCTTGATGTTAAGCCCTACAAAGTACACGCCTGCACAGCACGCATACGTAGCTCGGGGCAATTTAGACGCTCTTTTAATACCACTGCTCGCTGTTTAATGCGAAATGTCTCTCTGCCAATAGTTTTTTTCTGGAATACTTACTGTTCTCATGCGCAAAATGTTAAGTTTTCTGAGTTCACTCGCATACATGTCATATCTCATTAAGTCACATCTAGTGGTAAGAAACATATAGACACTACTACATTCGTCTACCTATCATTTATCGTGTGTCGGACTTGCAAGAGGTCACGAAATTGCCACAAAAACTATGTGGATTTGCTCCTGTCAGAAGATTGCGAAAAAATAAAGAATCTTGTACTCGGCCACACAAGACTCGAATACCACGAACTTGGTCGGTCGAAGTAGTATGTTTTACCGCCCAATGCTAGATACCTTGTCTAAGGCTGGGCTTTAACTTGGTTCAAGCAACGCCATTGTTCTTTCAGCTTTTGTGACCTCTAAATAAACGACATCTTTTTCTTCAGGTGGGCCGTTTTTTGTTCAAGCATGCTGAGTCGAATGATCGCCCCTCATTCTATTTTCGCTCAGCTCTGAAGCGTTGAGATAGCCTTCCTTCAGGCGTAGGGTTATTCCTTGGATGACTCATAGCTACGAAATTCCTCGCCACCACCAACCAGCTGCGGCTTTTTCCAACGATCGCAGGATCATTGAAAAATTGATCAACAGCGTAAGTGTAAACATACCTAAAATATTTAGGCAACTCTTTTATTTCCACTTGGCTCGTTTACACATACTCAACTCGGCACCTTCGATGCCGTCACACCACAACTGTTGCTGTGATGCATGCACTGTTTGCCATGACGACACATTAGCTATACAAGTAGCTAGACATGACAGGCTCCGTTGTTGATCGCGGACTGGCTTTTTCGTTGCTACTCTATCATCGCATGCGTGGCCTAGCATGACGTCACACTAGCTAGCACGTTAGCGAAGCGAGGCGAAGCCAGGTGGTGCGCACTTTTGGTATAGGTAGTTGCTAGGCAATAGCACAGCATGGCATCTCGCGGGGAAAAGCTGATTTTCTGCCATGCTTAAAAACTTCGCAATTGAAAAAAAAAACAGTTGACAAGATTGCCGTCTTCATACCATCTATAGTGTGCTGTTAGAAGAAAAGTGAAGAGGTGAATTGGTAGAGAAAAACTTTTTTTAAATGCGAAGCATTTTATACTACAAGCATTTTGGTGTTTATCCACGTATTATTTATGTATAAAACCACCCACGTCTGGCTGCTCCTGTGATCACTTCTCTAACCTGGGTTAAACCAAAAGTAGTGTGGGAGGGCAGGATTTATTAACATATTTTGTATTCCAACACATCTTTTATTTTGCACAACACCTTAACCCAAAGTGAACGTCAAGTTGTAAAGCACAAATATCATCAATACCAAGTATTGATTATTACATTAATATAACCATTTGCGTACAGCCTCTCGTTCGATGTTACCGTCTCTGACAAACCAATCCATAAACCACAAAAAGTAAACGACCCATTAGTGAACTGTTGCATGTATGAAGAAGACAAACCAACAAACGCCTGTACATGTATGAAGAAGACAAACCATTTACTAAGACGAACTGTTTTACAGAAGGTGAATAATCCCTAAAAACAAGACCCTAAAAAAGACCTGTAAAGGTAGACTTAAAAAAGATAATTAATGTAATAAAAAAACTAGTGGAGTGTTGTCAAACGCTTTCTGTGAGCCTAGACATAATGAATCGACTTGATAACTTTTATCTTAAAACATCATGAGAAAATCCAAAAAGCTGTGCAACACATGACAAACCAGACCTAAAACGATGCTAAAATGTACAGAATAAAATATTTGTTTCCAAGTTATTTATATAGCCATTATATAGAACGTGTTCTATAGTTTTATAACATACGCTTCTCAAAGAAATCGGCCGGTAGTTGGCAACATAATTCTGTTTTCAGACTTAGGCAAAGGCACAACTATTGCTAGCTTTTATTCAGAGGGCAGTTTTGACCTTCAAGCGCTTTCGAAAATAAGACGAGTAAAAATTGGCAGATCCCGCGTACTGTGGGAATCAATGATACGTGAAGCACGAATAAAGAAGGCTAATATGCCACTTTAAAATGCGCATAGCCTTACGAGGTGGACTTAAATTATGCTGTACATGACTTCCATATTATAATTATCTTGTGTGGATGTGACATTAACCTCCCTCGTCTATTCACGTCATGTGATACCTAATTTGGTATACATGTGGGGCTAGCAAGATGGCTGCTAGCGCGCTAGGAGCGTTGCAAGTAGTCATGTTTTACATGACACGCATATCAAGATTATCATGTTTTGACTTGTCATTTACATTTGTCGTTTATTGACGTCACGTAATACCAAATTTTGTATATGTGGAGCTAGTGAAACGGCTGCGAGCATGCTATGAGCGTAGCACGTAGTCATAATTTACGTGACACGCATGTCATGATTATAATGTTTGGACGTGTCATTTACGTATGTCATCAACAAAGTCACGTAATACCAAATTCGCTATATGTGAGGCTGGCGCAAGGGCCGCGAGCCCATCCTGAGCATAGAATTTTGTCATGTTCTTGCATGACACTGATGTCATGATTATCATATTTGCCTTAGTCATGTACCTTCATCATCCATTGACTACATGTAACTGCAAATTTGGTATATATGGAGCTAGCGAAATGACCGCGAGAGCATTATGAGCTTGGCATGTAGCCATGTTCCTGCATGAACACGCATCTCGTGATTATCATTTTTGTACCCATCAAGTAGCTTCGTCGTTCATTCATGTCCTGTAGCACCACATTTGGTATACGTAAAGCTAGAGAAACGACCATGACATCCGTGTCATGATATGTATGTCACATATGTTCGCCATGCACTCATGTCTTACCATACCAGTTTTGGAGCTTGCCATGCGTACGAAACCACTGCAAGAGCAGCAAAGTCGTGAAATGTGAATCATGACATTCATGCCATACATGTCGAGAATTTAGTGTTATGACTACTCATTTAGGCTCACCATACAGTCATGTTATGCTATGCCAATTTTTGTGTCGATACCAATATCGAAATGGCCAGGAATGCTTAAAGTCGTTTGTAGCTGTATAGATAGCTACGCTGAAAGTCGCCGAAGTTTGATTTGAAATGCTTCGAATTTAAAAACGGTGCTAAATCTCCTGCACACCTTTTCATTACATGAATATAAATAGAATTCGAAACCGGAGCCGAGTTTGATTGAAGTAGTTTAATCAGAGTGCACACACCACTCGCGGAAATAACAATGTTATCCATAGGTTCAAATCCTTGGGGTATCGTGTACGGCATCTAACCTTGAAATGGTTCGGAAAACACAGATTGAAAGTATTGGTTTAAGAAGGCTGCATTTTTGCATGTGCGGAAAAGGTTGTTTCCCCATCAGTTATATCCGGAATGTCAACAGAGTCCATCATATTTGAATTCACACATTTCTGTGTTTCCTAGGGATTAGTAATCTTATTTCTTTCCAGAAACACAAAAAGCTATCTTTCACTTCTCTTAACTGCACTGTAAAAAGTTCGTCAAAATGAGAGTGAATATACCGGCCGCTCTATTTCCAAGCCTATGGCCGTCAAAGTAACGACAGGTCGTTGTTTTCAAATGACGGCACAATTTTCTCATGTTGATATGTTTCCTGTCGTTTGAAAATACAAGCAAACCGTCAAATCAATGACATTTACATCAAAATAATGAAAGGCCATTGTTTTCAAATGACGGCACAATTTCATCATTCTTAAGTGTTTTCCGTCATTTCAAAATACAAGCAAACCATCAAGTCGTAAACATTTACGTCGATATAACTAAAGGTCGTCATTTGCAAATGACGTTTTTTAGTGAAATTCATACACAACTGAATTGTCCAAATGACAACCTTTGACCATTTTCTTCGTATTGGGAGAGCAGGCTCTCAATGCATTGTCGATAACGGCTCATGAGAACAATTGTATTCTGTGTCATTATGAATTGTCGTGTAGTCTGCGTCACAAAGCCACTTTCATTCGACATGGGTAGCATTGCACGAAATATGCAATGAAAGCTTTGGTGAATACTTGCACGTATATTCTTCAAAGTATTTTGAGAAGGCTGAGCACCCTTCGAGCCACTCCACTGATATTGCCTTTACCACAGCATTTAGTCGGGATGATCTGATCACTTATGAAAGCATCGTATCATTATAACTGAACATGAATGTGAAAAAGTCGATCGGACCAGATTGCATACCAAATGATTTCCTGCGAAGAGATGCGGATTGGGTTGCGCACTATTTATACATAATGTATAATGCCTCAATAGAGCAAAAGTGTGTCCCAGACGACTGGCTTGTGGCGAAGGTCGTGCCAACGCATAAGGGTGGAGACCAACAAAAGGTGGAAAATTACCGTCCAATTTCTCTCACCTGTGTATGCTGCAAGCTTTTAGAGCATATTATATCCAAAGCAATGTATACGTATCTTGAGGGCACAAAAATATTTTTTCCTAATCAGCAAGGTTTTCGGCAGAATTTATCCACTGTAACCCAATTATTAGAAACAGTTGATGCTGTTAATCGGTGTCGATCGTATAACATACGAAATGGTCAAGTACCTAAGGTCAAGCACTAAAAACACTCCTAACACTCTTCAATATCATGTGGGCAGCTGGGTATATTCCATTGTCATGGAAAGAAGCTATAGTTATCCCAGTACTTAAACAAGGCAAAGATCCGTCCTTGGCCGCCAGCTACAGGCCAATAGCGCTAACAAGCTGTCTATGCAAACTATATGAGAAAATGATAAACCGGCGCTTAATTCACTTTTTAGAAAGTTGATGACTTCACGCGTGCCTCAAACAATAGTGTTCAGATTGACGCCAGATGTCTCGACTTCTCCAAAGCCTTTGACAAGGTTCCTCACTGGGAGTAATTAATAAGTTAGCGCACCTAGGCATAAATTATAACATAATACAATGGATAAGTGCGTACCTGACAGGCAGAACACAATATGTAGAAATAAACGGCTTCAAATCTGAGTCATTGGGCGTTACCTCAGGGGTACCGAAAGGTTTAGTTTTAGGACCGATATTATTCTTAACTTACATAAATGACATTTCATGCGGAATAGATAGAATACTACAGGGCGACTTTTTGCAGACGACTGCCTAATTTAAAAAGAAATACACAGTGAAGCTGACCGAAAAACGTTTTGTGATATTCTTGATGCTGTTAGTAATTGGTGCACTGAATCTAAAATGGCAATAAATCAAACTAAAACAGTTGCTTTGCACGTCACAAACAAAAGTAAGCGTGTCTTCTATTCCAATTACACTTTATGTTCTACCCGCCAGTCTACCGTCAATGAAATAAAATATTTAGGTGTAACAATACCCAGTAATCTAAATTGGAAGACCCATTTGGAAAACATTTGTGCTGGGGCGGAGAGAAAACTATGGTACTTGCGAAGGAAATTAAGACTTGCTACGACTCCCATTAAGCTAGCTGCATATCTTACGTATATTCGGCCAACATTGAAATATGCCAGCATTCAGTGGGATCCCTCGGAAATCGGCCTCATTAGTATGCTAGAAAGAGTACAAATGCAAGCTGCCAGGTTTATTCTTTCAAAGTACTCCTCGACTGAGTCAGTAACAGAAATGCTACGCACTCTTCAACTGCCCACTTTAGCCGAACGATGGCAATTGGCAAGAATGAAGTTCTTGTTTTATTGTCAAAAAATAAATTAAACATAAACACAACAAAGTACTTATCACCATGCCACGGAAGAAACCTAAGAAGTGTAAATGATTACACATACGAAGTGCCACAACAGCGTGTCAATGTATATGCGAATTCATTTTTTCCAAAAACAATTCGTCAGTGGAATTTTTTGCCATTACCACTGGTTTATTGTGATTCACTGGAAAAATTTGAGGAAAGGCTCAAAGATATTGTTCTGTAAGCATGGTCTACTACGTTAATTTATTGCAATTTATCTGTATGCTTACTACGACTGCACTGTTTTTCTTTCAGCCTCAATGCCGGTGTTTCCAAAGTATGTTATGTAGCATTTCCAAGTTCAAGTGTTGCTGTTTAAATTGCTGTATGATTTGAATTTATTGATGTTTGTCATTCTCAGTATGTCCCACCCCAGTAACAGCCGAAAGGCTAACAGTATTTGGAAAATAGAATCTGCCCCTTGTACCTCAGAACGAAAATAGAATGACAAAAAAATATGTACTTCATAAAGTGTGCCAATCACATACTCGGGCATCAGTAGTGAAATGCCGGAAATGTGTCAACTGCACTAACTTGTGTGATACAGACCTCACAATATGAAATTAAAGAAACACCAGCCAAACATTTTGTGCAGAAAATGTAATTGTTTTTGTCATATGCTGAAAATGTGGGAACATATAAAACAGAAAACATTATCAAATTACAGTACGGCCAAAAAGTTGTGCTTTGTATAAAAAACGCTAAACATGCAGCAAAATGCAACTTTTTTCTAAGGTAAATAAATAAAGATAATATGAGTAACCTATCAGAGTCTTGAAATAGTAGCACCTTGACACTAACGAAAACACTGTGTCTATATAATTGATCGAACCAGCAATATTATATAAATTATTTGGTGTGACACAGTTTCACTTGAATGCCTAAAGTTTGAAGTTCCATCTACGTAGACAAGACGAACTTTTTTTTGCAAAATACAATGGCTCAATATCTTCTACTCACATTCACATATACCTGCACAATTCTTTTTAGTATGATCGGAGATGGTCAAAAATCGACCGGGTACACTTGATATGAATTGACCTAATACATTTGACATGGCCACCGAAATGATTCGGACACTTGGCTTAGAATGACCCAGGTTTTACCCCTTGATAAACACATAAAACCTGTCGGTGGAAATAGCTTTAAAAGAGATATTTCACAAGAAATAAAAAGAAAGCTTTGTTGAGCAGAAACAAACTATCATACGATTTTTGAAAACGACATATTTATTAGGAAAGAAAATAGCAATGTAGAATGTAGTTCAAGTTTGCTGGCATAGGCACAATGTTATGAGACGAGCTATTCATGCGGTGAATGGCACAATTTAAAGCTGAACGTATTCGACAAAAATCTGTTTGGCTAGGTCTTTAGACCCAAAGTAGCTGGTGAACCTAATTATTCACATAAAATAAAAAACACTGAACTTTTTGTATTTTGAGGTAGCCCCATTCTCCAATTATAAGTGCATCCTACCCGTGATACATTGGTGGAGCAGGTTGGAACTGCCTAAGTCCCTCTTACCATCTGCATATAACGCAGTTTACAGATCAAGTCAGGCCATAGAAAAACAATATTTCTGTTGGAAACTTCATGATCATGCACTGTCGCTTGAGACGATCTTTCCACAAGCAGACAACTCTTCTTGAAGGCTGAAGCTTTCAAGAAGACATAGTTACTTGTGAAAACATTTGCTCAGTGAAACTCCACGTTCTCGAATTTTTCATCTGTATCTTTCCAAGAATGTTTGCCTTGAATAACAAGCTAGGGTACACAAGGCATGCGTTGAGCTAAAAATTTCTATATGGCATACTCACCAACGACCACTAGATGAGGTGTTGCTGGCATCCTCTCCAGGCTTTTTTCACCTGCATGCTGGGAATTCCCAAGCAAAAAATTAGAGAGACTCGGGAGAAAAACTGTAATAACCAGACATACCTTTCTAATTCAAACATCATAACCAAAGTTCTAAAGGCCGTATTGCATTGTTTTACATAAGCAGCTGATAATGCAGTTCATATTACAAGCCTACACACTGTTCAAGAAGAGGAAATACATGACAAAATAAAAGATAAAAAGAAGGCAACATTTTGACTTCCATAAAGGCCTCCTACACAATGAGGCCAAGCAACTGTGGCTTGGGTGCGTGGGAAGGGTTGGCCTGGACATCAAATTTGAGGTTGACTGATATGTGGGGTTCAACGTCCCAAAACCACCATATGATTATGAGAGACGCCGTAGAGGAGGGCTCTGGAAATTTCGACCACCTGGGGTTCTTTACCGTGCACCCAAATCTGAGCACACGGACCTACAACATTTCCGCCTCCATCGGAAATGCAGCCGCCACAGCCGGGATTTGAACCCGCGACCTGCGGGTCAGTAGCCCAGTACCTTAGCCACTAGACCACCGTGGCGGGGCTCAAATTTGACGTTGATGATTGATTGATTGATTTGTGGGGTTTAACGTCCCAAAGCCACCATATGATTATGAGAGACGCCGTAGTGGAGGGCTCCTGAAATTTTGACCACCTGGGGTTCTTTAACGTTCAAATTTGACGTAATAATTTAGAAGACATAATTTAGGATCTGGTCTGTCTTCACATTGAACTGCACGTGTCACCGTAAAACAATTACACTAAATAAAAAAAGTGGCGAGATATTGAGTACATACCTCGCTTCACAGTGGGAAAGTTGCAGTGACATCCATGACCAAATATGCTTGAAGTTGACCCGTCTACGCCAGAAGATGTCTGTTGACCCTTCAGACCAGGCCTGTGAACCAAAGACGATTGAAGCTATTAGCAGTCAGTGAATGATGTCTATTAGACAGTTGCACGCAGTAACTTGCATACAAACTCGCAAGCACTTGACGCATCTCCTAGAGTCGTCCTAATCCTTTTGCGTTTTAAGTGCTTGCACATGTCGACAATGATGCACTTAACAGCAGTTTGTCAATTTTTACGAAGTGATATTGGCTGGTTTTATAAGCAGTAACTTTTCTTCTGAATAGTTCAGTCAGCCCACGCGCATGATTGCTCTTTGTACAATGTTTCTCAAAATACACCGTCTTTCCCACCTTGTTTTTTTTTTCCGCGACGTATTTAGGCTTCCGTGTGCATTTACCAGCTAAGGTCACTTTCTATTGCGATTCGCAAATCAGGGTAGAATTGCCCGATCGCAATCAGATACCAACGACTACCTTTTATGCCAGCTAGCGGTTGAGATCCAGAGTAAGAAATTGTGGAAGAGGTGCAGTTTTCAACCACAGTATTAGACAAAAAAAACTACTTCTGGTTGACGTATAGTTCTAAAAATTCGTGGCTTTATCGTCCACATTATTTAGTTCCTCAGAAAAGTGACGATCATCAATGGACTTATAGCGCAGGTATTATAACTAACAGATGAAAAGGAAGAACAAAAAGTGCTCACGAAACATCATCAGGTACCCTCAATGTATTCAGCGGTACATAAGATGATAACGCACTCGACCAATCGATTCTGGTCCTTGCACCATTACCCACTTTCAATCGCGATAGAAAGTGCTCGATAAATGCAATAAACACGTGCTAATGCTCCTTGTACGCTGACGTTTTCTTTTTCTTTTTTACGCAGAAAGAGGACTTTTCACTTTTTATTATTAGATACAGGCTGACGCCTGAAAATCACTGCACGTGGTTCAGCCGCGGCACAGAAGCACCTCCCGAAGTGGCGGTGTTGGGTTAACTTCAAAGGTGCATGCACGTCGCTCGAATGCATACTGCAAGTAGAGAATTCACACAGACGCGCGAAAGAAGTCAACTCCACAGCCCGCGAAAACTAGCGCTTGCTTCTTCGCTACTCGCAAACTAGGTGACGTGTTTAAACCATGGACAGGTTAAATGTGTAAACAGACGAAAGAAGTATATAAGCACATCATTTTGCACCTGGATTTAGGCTGGAGCGTCGAGCACAACGCGCGTTACATGGACCCTTGGTCTTTCCAGTACACCACGCAAGATATAGGACAATATGGCACACCAAGCTGCAGGCTTCTTCCCATGGAGGAAGAAAAAAAACTGAGGAGAGGCCGTGACGTCACATTTTGTGAAGTCGGAAGTAGGAGTAGAAGCGCTCCTCCTCGCACTTGTGGGCATGCTCATCTGGTTGCTAGGAGACGATATCACGTTGTGCTGGCGAGAGCGCAGAGACATCGCCAGCTGACCGAGCCGGAAAGTGATACATCTGTTGCATCGGCTAAGGAGCTGCAATGCCCTCAATAAAATGGAAACCAGGTGTCAGCTTTCACAGGTGAGTGTACTGAACTTTATGTTCGACGTACGGTATGATCAAGAGTATCGTCACAGAACAAAATGCAAGATACTTCATGCGTCTGCAGACGCATGAAGTATCGTGCGTCTATATATACCCCAGGAACATTACGCATGCATAGTGTTTCTGGGGTATATTTACGGCTCTTAGTGACAGTTCATGAACGCAATAAAAGGCAGCGCAATTAACCATAACGCTGATTGATTGATTTGTGGGGTTTAACGTCCCAAAACCACCATTTGATTATAAGCGACGCCGTAGTGGAGGGCTCCGGAAATTTTGACCACCTGGGGTTCTTTAACGTGCACCCAAATCGGAGTACATGGGCCTACAACATTTCCGCCTCCATCGGAAATGCAGCCACCGCAGCCGGGAATCGAACCCGCGACCTGCGGGTCAGCAGCCGAGTACCTTAGCCACTAGACCACCGCGGCGGGGCTAACCATAACGCTGACGACACGGGGCAGCTAGCACTGAAGTTTCTTTTTTCATTCGCTTTGTCGGCGTCGTGATATCACTGTGTTTCGATTTATTCATGAATATTTGTCCCTGTGTCAATGATGTCAGCGAATTCGCGTAGATTGAAAATTTCTTTCGTGCAGGTTTCCGAAAAATCCCCATTGAAAGAGGCTATGAATCGAGCCAACGCGACTGGGAACCAACGAGATGGTCTTTTGTGTGCTCAAAACACTTCCCACCTGAGCACTTCAATAGGGCAACGCCAGTGGCAGTTTGCCTTTGCGAGGATGCTGATCCTACTGCTCAAAGAAACCACAAAGACGCATGCACTGCAGATTTGAATGCCCTACTTTTATTGGAGAGACATATAAATTGACTGCACGCTTATACGTCGGTATATTGCCCAGGCGAGTGTACAGAACATGGAAGAAAGTTTTAGCGAGTGCAAGCGTTGCTATTGACTTTTTCAAATAAACTTCCAGTTAAGCGCCTCAAGTCTATTGAGCCGAGTGCTAGACAGAAACTGTGCAACTCGGCAGGGTGATCGCCGTGGACTTCTTTTTCTTTTTTCAGGTGAACCGGTAAGTTAAGGGTACGTGACATAATTTAACAGCGCCATCTGCATTGGCCTTCTCCCATAGAAAAATGTTGCACCTTCAGATTATTCCTTCAATCTGTGCGTCATAAAATTCGCACCATAGAGTTTCATACAATCGCACCAACGTGGCGGCACTTCAGTCAAGCTAGAGTAATGATTGTTATGTGAGGTTTAACGTCCTAAAACCACCATATGATTATGAGAGACGCGTCAAGCTACAGTAGAGCGGGGTGGTCATTCGGGTACGATCGCTTCGAAGAGAACTTCAGCCTATATAAAACTACCTCGCACAAAACGCACTGGAATCTGAAGACATCAAGCAGCTTCGCAAATCACCTTCTTATGTCAAACACAATTGGATTAGGCACGTCTTTCTGCTCTTGACAATGCTGCCTTCCTTGAGAGCACGGGCCAATGCTTTCCAATCTTCACCGTCGTGCACGAAACGGGTCACCACTGTCTCCAACATTAAGAGCCGCCGGAGCTGTCGTTCTGTTCTCGGAAATGTATTCTTTCATTGCGGAGGAGTGCAGCAGCTGGTGTCGAAGGCAAGCAGCGAAGTCGCGCCGCAAAGTCTTCTCGGAGAAGCTGTCGCGGACTTTGAAAACCGCTCGCGATGGCACGCTGAATGCTGCGCACGCAACCGTGACGACATACTCACTGTAGGATGAACTTCTAAAAGCTTACGTCATCCCCGAACACAGCGACCCCATGAAAATGCAGGTTCAGAGACAACAAGCCGATCAAAGGTGTGATTCGCCGACGACGAGAGACGATCGTCTCACGGCGTGCTCACATTGCCATACCAACCATTGCGAAAGAGCACGTGGCTTCCGCCTCTCTTTTTTCTCTACCGCTTGGATAGCGACGGCCTCTCCTCAGTTTCTCTTCCTCCATGCTTCTTCCCGACGCAAAAAAAAAAAAACCTGCACAAAGGTCGAAGAAACACGGAGGAACAGGTTGGCAATCCATGCACCGGCTCCCTAGGCTGTTCCAATCTCTCTCTGGCATAGCAGCGGTGGCCTCCTTTGCACTGTCTCGTGGAGGGGTGACCTCAAAGGGGCGCAAAACAGAGTGAGGTGTCACATGACGTGTGGTAGCCAACCGAAGCGCACTGGAATCTTTCCTCCCTTTCTGTCTCTCATCCCTGCTTCTCTCGCTAAGTGACGGTGGAGCCCCCGTCTTTTGCGTTTGACGCCGACGACTCGTGAAAATTGATGAAGAGATGGTTGTGAGAAAACGACCCGTTTTTACAGTGTGTTTTTAACATTCAACTTCACTCAGCAAGTTCTTCTTGAACAACATCAAGTTCCTGATGACACTTCAAAGTGCTATTTTCCTATTAAATAACTTCCTTAGGCTTGCGGTAATCTAAGGTTTGTGAGCTCTCCCTTTCTCAGAAAGTACTTTGAGAGGTACACAACACTGACAAAACTTGCAAGCTTGGTTTTAAAAAGTTCACAAGGACTCGTGATCAAAGAACACTCTTAGAATTTAGTGAAAAGCGAAGTAAGCTTCGAAGATTATGCTTCCTACTTAATGTTTTAGGATGGTTTGACGAATCTGACTCGCTGGCCAAGACACGAACATTTTGACAATGCCATCGCGTACGCCTTCGAACACTTTTTTCCCTGAATCCCACTGCCACGCGATATGCAGCTGATTCCCCGTCGTGGGTTGAGCCATTCTTTTTGGGACCAACCAACCAACCACGTGGCACAAATCGGCGGGAAGGGTGGGTCAGTGTCCCTGGTATGCGGCTGTGTGCCGCAAGTGATGATCTTGGTGAAAACACACATAGGTAATCTCAAAGCATGAACATTAAGAAAAACCTGAGGTTGGATGCATTGAACCGACAAATGTAAAGAAAAAAATGTCAGGGTCCCACCAGCAATTGAACCCCATCAGTTTGCGTGGCAATCAAGCATTTTGCTAGAGGCACACCAGGTCTCGCAACTGTTTTGAAGGAGAACGGCATTTGATCCCAAGGTCACGGATTCGATCCCGGTGGCGGCAGTCACAATTAAATTCAAAATGACAGAGGTTCGTGTACTGTGCGTTGTCTCAGTGCGCGTTAAAGAGCCCCAGGTGGTCAGAATCTCCGGAGCTCACCACTATACGGCGTCCTTCATATCATCAGGCCGCGCGCTTCATTCTGTCATCGTACTCAAGGTACCAGAGTGTATCTGCCTTGAAGGACGAACTTAATCTCCTCCCTCTCACCCAACGCAGGCAGTTGTCAAGATTAACTTTTTTTCACACCCTGTACCATCATTCAACACCATTCGCTCGCAAATTTATACTCCCAGCACCCTATACGTCCGCACGCGCTGACCACGCTCACAAAGTTGGCCCAATTTTTGCCCGAACAAACAAATATCAGAACTCACCCCTTGTTATGGCAATCAATTAATGGAATTCTTTACCTAGTAGCCTAGTGGACGAAACAGACACCTCTTCTTTTCAAACCGCACTCCTCGCTTTTCTAGCTATTCAAAATACCCTGTAACTTGTCTTCATAATGCTCATCTTTTCTAGGCTATAAATTTGTGTTCCTGCCCTCCAAATACCAGATTTTCTGTCACTTTTACACTTTTTTTATGTTTCACGCTGTACTTTACAATTGTGTACTTTTGCTGCCTTTATGATATTGTAATGTCACTTTTGTTGTGTTGATTCTTTCTTTTTACAATATTGTACGTTGTGTCGGCTTTCAACCCATTCTCCCCCTATTTAATGCCCATTTGGGCCCTTAGGGTACCTAAATAAATAAAATAAATAAAAATATCGTGGTTGAAGGATTTAGTATCACAGATAATAATATCAATAATCTTGTTGTTACTATAACCTATATTTATATTTGTAGTAGTAATATCATTGTTATTATTTTTATTGTTCGCGTTAACGCAACCTTCTAAGCCTTTTCATTACTCGTTAACCACTAGTACTACTCCTTACTTGGTTGAACGTTGTATTCTTATCATGGCAAATAAATACAAGATTCAATGTGGAAGGAAGGAGCTGGGCTTTTTTAGATCCATGAAGATCCAACCCTAATTTCTGTTATGGAACCATAAAACTGATGGTTGGTTCCGGAGGTGTCTGCACAAGTGATTAAAAGTTATTTAGGCGTGGTAATTTAACCATTAGAAACGCTATGCATAGAATTGTGTACACCATTCGTTTTTACTATTTACATCAAGTCTAGGCTAAGAAATGGCAGGATATATTGCGTTTTGTATTATTTATACCTCCTGTATAATTAACTTTCTTCATATAACTCCATTTTGCAGTGTACTGAACCATACGATCACCTTTCTGAAGGCACTACCACGTTCGATGATACGTGCCGCTTTCTGAAAGCAATGTGAAAAAATTTCTCTGTGCTCAAAATGGTCATAGCGGAAAATAAATCTTTGTTATTTTCAGGGCTGAGGTTTTATTTTATCTATGCCAGAAGTGAGGATCTTTGGCTCCAGGCCAAATGGTATTTATTTACATCTTACTTAGGATGAATTGCTACAACAATCATAAATTTAGGATCTAACTTACGATTTCTGTTTAAATAGAATATTGAATGCCTTGAAGTAACGTTGAAGCGACCTGACACGTTTACAAACTGCTATTCATAGGTGGGAGCCAGAAAACGCGCTATCTCCACAAAGCTTTCGGACAAGGGTGAGGGGGGGGGGGCGTATCAATACATCAACTGAGAATAAAAAGTGCCAGGACTGCGCGGAAGGCACAGCACAGTTACAGCGAAAGCTAGAAAAGCAGCCTTTCAGAGCCTTTTCGAAACACTCATTGGGTAACTATACTGCAGGCACACTTGCTTGATACTCACTAGGGCATCAATAATAAACTTCTGAGTAGTAGGCCGGCATTCGCTGTGCTATTTTTGTCATTCTTCTGAGAAGCGCTTGCAAGGAATTTTGTGGCAATTGTTCAAGCAGTGGCTGACGACGATGGTGATTTATGGCTGAAGTGGGTAAGCGCTAATATTTATAGGGGAACAAGAACAAGCTTTCGTAACGTTTTGTAGCATTGTACAGCCCACTCGTTACGCTATTCACATAGCGACTGGTAGTTCTTTCGCTGTTTTAAAATGCTTTATATCGCTTATGAACGCGATTGCTTTACCGACATCAAGCCTGCCTGAGGTACGTTTGCCACCAAGTTACGAGCACCAGCGTAGCTCAGTGTCATTCATAACATCCGCAGGATATTCGCCACGTTCATCCCGAGCTCTACATGGGAGCGAACATCTAGAATGAACTTGTTTTGGCGTGTTAAGCAAGGAGGGCTTTCTTTGTGCCATCTGTTTCTTGACTAAATAAAATCACGTTTTCTGCTAATAAGAGACCAGAGAGACTCTTCTTTATGTCCTTTATTTCAAGCAACGCTGTTACACTACATGCCTGACTTCTTTGTATCTTTAGACAGGGGAGAACGACACACCTTGTCACCGTTCTTGCGCGAAGTTGTGTTCTGATATCGTTTCTTACGGACAAAGTTTTCGATAGATTACCTAACTAATCTGTAAAAAAAGCGCCTTATGAAAGACTTAATACAGAATATTTTTTCTGTGCTTCTTTACCTTTCAAATTATGAAAAATCATATGGACATGACGTACTAAATCGAGTGAAAAACATGTGTACACCATCCAGTGTTAAAACTTTCTTTTTTGAACTTCATACGAAAATCTTGCCGGTAAGAACGTGGCTTGAAGAGGCAGGGATGTATGTACTATGGAAAGAAGCTGTCTCCTGTGTAACAAACCTGAGACCACTGAACACGTGTTTACTAATTGTAAGAATGCTATTTTCTTTGGGGACATTTTGCAGAGGAGTCTAAAAAAAGATTTACCTCTTACTTCATATGAAATTCGTTTTTTTTTTGCCTTGTAATAGTTCTGTGCAAAATTTGGAAGTTATAATTTTACTTGGTCTTAATTCTGTTTGGCGTAGTATGCTATCGTACAGACACTGTGATGTAAAAGGTCTATGCGTTAATGAGTGTTTCGTGGAAGCTGTTATAAAAGTGCGAGATGTGTATAAGACTACCGACTATGTTGAAGATGAAATATCTTTGTTTGATGCGTTATGACACATAAACACGTGTGATGGTGATTGTCAGATTACCGTGACCTGTAGTCAAGAAGACAATAAAGAAAAAAAAAACAGCGTTGCTCAGTGGTAGAATACTACGATGTCACCCAGCGGACCTGGCTTCGAGCCCCACTGTGTCTTTGTTGCTAGGTTAGCCAACAAATCACAAGCACGAGCGCAGTACAGTGGTTCAATACTGGGTTCACACCTAGCACACTCGGGTTTCGAGCACCACTTTGTCTTTGGTGCTGTTTTTGTTTTCATTTTGCACGATGTGGTTACGAACTCCGGCGGCAGTGGTGGTGGAGAACAACTGCGCGTGACTTGAGTTGTGATCTCATAACAGTTTTCGCTGTAAAAACTGGGCGACCGTTAAAGGACCCCTGACAGCGAAAGTTTTCTTTGCGATTTTTTCACAGCAGTTTTGTAGCTTTGCGTCTGGTAATGCCGATATTATATCGGAAATGCTTTAACGCATTGTGTAAATAACGTTAGGGACATTAATCCGAACGATTTTGCGTCAGTTAAAACGCCCGCCTAAGTACCGTAAGAAACTAGTGCCCCACATCAGAGCAGAGCCTCACGTGGTCGAAATTTCAATAGCCTTCCACCACAGCGTCTCTCATAATCATATAGTGGTTTTAGGGCGGTAATACCCACATATAAAGCAATCAATCAATCAGAGCATTGCTTGAGGCTGTTTTCAATGGGGGGAACCGCGTTAGGTGAAGACTTAAACGGTGTGGGTGTTTTGAGCGTTTCCCTCTCTAAAAAAAGAGAGCCAATCCTGGTGTAGGCAGCAAAACTATCTAAAGAACAGCCCGACAGTAAAGCGAGACGAGTTACAGACAATAAACTTCACCGGGTGCCTGTCGGCGTATCGTGCGCGCCCCGCAAATGTTGACCCTACAACGTCACAAGGGGAGTACCTGTCTACATCACACCACGGAAAATGCCTATTGCACCTGAATACTCAAAAGAGCACGCTCTTTACTTTAAAACCGAATAAACTATATTCTAGGTTACGCTCGCCACTATTCATCGGTCAGAGATTGCCCTGAATTTAGGACTATCAAACAACACAGGCATGTCGAATTTCCAAGTTTGGTGCAAGCGGTCCTTCAAGCTTCCGGTTAAGCTCGCCACTATTAATCGGTCAGAGAATGCCCTGAATGTAGGACTATCAAACAACACAAGCATGTCGAATTTCCAAGTTTGGCGCAAGCGGTCCTTTAAGCTTTGCCTTTAAAAGTTGAACGTGATAGCAATATTCTGTTTCTAGTGGGTACTTCAAAGACTTAGCGTATGAGATCTTTTCGAACTTGCAATGCACCCACTCAGCGGTCTTAAGGGTGCAGTATTGTGTGTGCCTTTGTAGCGGGTGGCTACGTTTAAAGCACGAAGCCATTCTGATAATCTTATGTTTTGACGCCCGATAGATTGGTACTTTTGTTCTTATCATTTTATTGGAAGTATTTCATGTTGTGTTGTGAAGCTTGTACACAAGACGTGTCTGTAAAGCATGAAAAGTACTTTCGCTGTACTTCTGAGCAGAGGAAGTTATTTTCGCTGTATTTACAAGCAAAGGCGTAGCATTGTGGTAGAACAGCCATTTGCCACGCAAAAGACGCGGATTTGAATTTTATTGAGACCGGAATTTTTACTAGATATTTTACTAGGATCTTTCTATTTTTCGTTCACGCAAAGATAGTGATTTTTCATTCACAATCAACAACGCCGATGCCGACGCTGACGCGAACACCAGTATTTCTGCAAAACAAACTCTGAAACGCTGTCACGTTAAAAACAGGATAGATGTCAATTTCAGTCGGCTCAGGTCTCGTTCACAGTGGGTCTGGCGCTGAATGAACGTGTTTTGCGAGGGCTCCGGACCGACTGTTCAAATAAGCGTGTTTCATGCTTCGAGTTTTTTTTAATAATTGATAACGCAGTAGTGTAAACATTTATAGCAATTATTACATTGTAAAGCTTTTTGAGGGTCATTCACCTGTTTTTTTTGTTTGTTTGTTTTTTCTCCTCCGACCCAGCCAAATAAACTTTGTAGTAGAGCTTACACTTTTTTTCTACTTAGGGCAGTGTTCGTAGTACATCGCGCCCTCTTATTATCGAGTGGGACAATTCAGGTATTTCTGTGCACAAGTGAGCTTGTGTCAGACAGACTAAAAAATGACATGGTTAGAAAGACAGTAAAATGTTTCAGACACGGGCTGGATTTGAAAAAGAAGGGTACTGCGTATGTAAATCTAGAAGTGGACGTCAAGTGTAAATACTGTGAGGTCGACGGAAAAAAATGATGGTTGCCCAGAGTAAACTGATCATAAGAATCGCGGACCTGGGGACTGCGTTGGCGACAGAGCATGAAAAAAGCAAGGCAATGTTAGAAAGGCTTAGGACAGCAGAAAAAACATTTGTGAAGTTGAACAAATGAGTGGTCGATGGCGGGAACGGTCGGGCACCGGCACCCAGAACCACGGGGAAGAAAAAGAAAACATGTTCGAAAAAAAAACAGGTTCAATCAATTCAATGGTCACAAGACCCAGCTTCCACAAAGTAGTTGGGGATACAGGAGACAAACCAGCCGGCGACACAAGGGCAAGTAACCTCCAGTTGCGGGACACTCTAGCAGAAAAGTCACAGACCCGGGTAATCGCTGGGGACTTGAATTACAATCGATTTGGAGAAGCAATCAAAGCGAGGGTAAGAGGCGACCAGAGAGCTTGAATTGGTAAGATCGAAGGAAATAAGCTGGAAGCTGTGTTGAGACAAGCTAACGCAAAGCTCACAACTAAAGCTAATAGAAAAAACCTTGTGATAATTGCGGGCAATCTAAACGATGTCTTGAATGAAGAAACGTCAGGACTGGCGACCACACTGGCTAAAGTTGTCCATGACATGCCCGGCATTTTCCCTCAGGTACAGGAATTGGTATTCACGATACCAGAGGTACCGGTGCATGAAAAAAAACCTGCTAAGAGTGGTTGTCGACGCAAATGAGGAGATATGGTAGTTGAGCCGACGTAAAGGCTCTGAGGTAGTCGAAATAAACTGAGAGGTCCAATAGGGGGGTGGTTTTCATCGAGACAGAACTCACTTTCAAAGGAGGCTTGGTCATGAGGTGGGTTGGCGAGTTGCTGAGCATGAGTTAGTTGTTTTAGGAGGCACGCGGCTCTTTTGAGGTCTAGGACAGCTAGTGACGAGAAAAAACAACCAGGTAAGCTTTTTGGTAGATCCCTACTGAAAACTCCTACATGTACAGGACCTGCACATACCTTGTTATTGGATACGGGGCATATAGGTGGTATGGCGCATACAGGTGTTACGGGTCATACAGGTGGTACGGTCATACGGGTGGTACGGTTCATACGGGTGGTACGGGTCACACGGGTGGTATGGCTCATATAGGTGCTATAAGTGTAACGAATGTGTGTGTATTACAGGTTATGCAGGTGATATGGGTTGGATTAGCTATTTGGGTCAAAATAACATGCAGCAAAAGAATGTATTAAGAAAGGCATGCCAGTTCATGAAGCACAAAGTAAAATAAACAATGTAATGTAGGTATGCTGCAATTATATCAAATAAACATGATCAGGCTAGAGCAATGCTTTGACGACTCATTTATTTAGGTCGTTCAACATTTCAGCAATGAATCTGTTCATTTTTCTTAGCCTCTCAATTGCTGCCACTTCACTTGGTCTCCCAGCAATGTACTTGCTGAAGGCATCTGTGAAAATGAGCAGGAATATGTAGCAATTAGGGACTTACTGGTCCATATAGTTGATAAATTTTATTGTCCCTAATTTCAGCAAAATATACTAAGCATGAAACACTTACTTCCGATTGCCTCCACTTTTTTAGGCGTGAGTGCCCTCCTGGGTGGTGCCTGGTTTTCCGAGAGCACGAAGCGCCGGCAAGGGGCTCCTGTGATGCTCCTGTTCTGGAGGGCACTCACACCCCACAGAAGCTTGGTCGCCTCCTTACAGAACAAGCTGTCTCTCGGACGCGAAAGCAGCCATGCCCATTTTTCGTGCTCCAAATACGCCGTTTCTTAGGTGAATCTGCGCAAAAAAATGTGGAATCATAATAAAAGACTCAAGAGGTATCTTGTTTTTGAAAATGTTGGTTTCGCTCTTTGGTCGTGCGAGTATAGTTTTGCTCGTATGTATTCAAATACAGTAAAAGATCGTTAATTAGGATTTCACGGGACCGGAAAAACTGTCAAAATCAACCGAATGCCGAATTGACGAGTGAACAGGGAAAAACATTTAAAATCAAGCTGCAGAAGCATACCTTTATTGGTTGAATTATTTTGTAATGGTCGTCTGCGTTTTCGCGCAGATTCCGGCTGACTTCACAATTTTTCTTGACTGTTCCAAATGGCCAACAGCACGCAAGCTGCAGGGAGTGTTCAGGCAAGCGTCCTCTAGTATTAACAGCACCTCCGAGACTTCCCGTGAGGTGCGATGAGGTCACGGCTGTATCTCCTCGCATGATTCTTCGTCGGAATCTTGGTCTTCATGGGCGCCCGTGACATCATTAACAATCTCTTGATCGGTCAGGAGACCACTCGTGGCGACACCATGATCAATCGCGATGTAGTCCTGAAAGGTCACATCTGTGGGAAGGACAGCATTGAAAGTCGGGCAGTCATCGTCGGTGGACTCGGCTGACACCTCCTCGATGCCATCGTCAGCTACTGCTGCATGCTCGGGCCTCACAAAACAGCTGTGCAGAAAACAGTTGGCGATGACTTTCAGCGGAGTGTTTTTCCACACGTTGGCAATGATGTGCACTGCGCAGAGTAAGTCCACTTGATACAACTTTCCAGCTTCTGAACATACGATCATTCGCTCTAGCAGGTGCTTGCGGTACTTCGACTTCACGTAGCGAATGATACTCTGGTTCATCGGCTGAAGAGCGGACGTAGTGTTGGGCGGCAAAAAACTGCTTTGATGCTCTTCAGTTCGACTGTACAGTTATGGGCACTACAGTTGTCAACAATCATAATTGTCTTGTGGTCCTTCGACGTGAAGTGCCGGTCCAACTGCTGCAGCCAGCCGCGAAAAATGTCAGATGTCATCCATGCCTTCCTGTTCGCTGTGTACTCGACAGGAAGGCTTTTGACGTTCTTAAAACAACGTGGCTTGAGCGCCTTCCCGACGACAAGTAGTGGCAAGCGCTCCGTGCCAGTCATATTGGCGGCAAGAAGCACAGCTATCCTTTGCTTGCACTTCTTGCCACCAATGCACGCGTCCCCTTTGAAAGTCACCGTCTTGTCGGGCAGAGCTCTGAAGAATAGAGCAGTTTCATCTGCATTGAACACGTCACGTGGTTCATATGCGGCAAAGTGCTCCAGCAGCTTCACATTTCTCCACTCGGTGGTCACGCTTTCGTCAACACTGGCCTTTTCGCCGCACACACTCCTGAAGACAAGTTCGTGTCTCTCTCGAAACCTCGAAAACCACCCTTCTGACGCTTTGAACGATTAAATGTTCATCATTGCAGCGTACTTGTCACCCTGCGCCATGATGAGAGGTCCGCTCAAAGGCAGATGTGCGTTGTGACAGTCAGTAATCCACCGGAGCAAAGCTTCTTCGAGCTGGGGATGAGCTGCGGTTCGCAAACGCTTTCTAGAGGCATGAAACTTCTCGCTTTCGAAGGCTTGTCGAATCTGTTGTTCATTTTTCACGTACGTTCCTAACGTGCTCTGCTTCACGCTGTACCTGGTCATAACCTGCTGTCGTGATTCGCCGTTCTTCAGTGCTTCCGAAATTTCCACTTTAGTCGCCAAGTTCTTCGCGTCGTAGTTGTGCCGCTTTTTCGGCGTTGCCATCACTGTAGCACACGATGGTGGTGGCATGCAAATACGGTCAAAATGGAAGAAAAAGAGAACTCCGCAAGAGGAGATGGTTCCGACACGACGGAATGCTAAAAATAAGTAACTTCAGTTGTTTATGTATAATTTTTTGTATGTTTATATGTTTTCTTTTCGAGGTTTTTTTAGAAATTGAACACCTTTTTATTCTTACCTATATTACCTAATTAATCCAACCCTCTCTTTCAAGAAGTGAATTATTTGAAAAGCAAGGCACCGTCCCATTCATGGCCTATCACCCTAGGTGGGTTGCGCCAAGGTGTTGAGGAACCAACCAACCAACCAACGACAACACAAGGGAAAATGGCGTCGGAGGCGCTGAGTGGAGAAGAAAGAAGACGCCGACGTTCGGTGACGCTGCGATCGCCCCCACTAGTTGATGATGATGGCGATGCCACTCAGGCTTCGGTTTCACTCCAGTGGTGCCAGCGCTGCTTTATCACACTTTTGTGTAGCAGCTGCCGTCAGCATATGTCCAAATTAGGTGGTGCGGAGCCGAATTCCGACGAAATAATGAAGGTTTGGTCCCATAGATTAACATGCACTTTGCCGGGACCAATAGAGCCGTCCGAATTATCCGAATTTCTGAATGAACGGGTGTTGAAATAACGAGCTTTTACTGTAGTTCTGATGAATCTTACATTTCACTTCTGCAACTGCATGCCATTTTGTATAACACTGGCATACTAAACGTTATCCAAATATTCTTATTTTTCTAAAGCAAGTTCAGTTCACAGAATGTATGTAAGTCTACAGGTGCATATAGTGCTCTAGAATGGCAATACTACACCAGCCTTCCCAAAGAGAATCATTAATTTTTAGATATTAAAAGACTGGGCAGGAAGTGGTATTTCATATTAAGCTAGAAAAACATCAACACAATGCCTATTTAGAAATTTTACATTATGGTAGCTCCAGCGAAACAAAAAAACATTCCTTTCAATGATCAATGAAAAGCAAATCACATACATCATTGCTGTCTTTAAGTCTCACCTGAACAGTTTGTGAGAAGCTGTAAGAAATTTTAAAAAGAAGCATATTTACAATTTCGAGTGCTCTAGATATGTGTGGAAGTTATATTAACAACTATGTAACATATCTTACAGTTTTGTTACAGTTGTTAGTAATGTCGAGTCCACAATATTCTACTAAAGTATAAGAGACCACCAGACACCCTAAAAGGCACTTAGAGCTGGCACTGACAAAAAGTGCTCCGGCACAATGCAGATGAAAATTTTTTTGGTCAAGTCCAATATAGAGGCACTCAGGAATCAAAAAGACAGAGCCTCAATTCATTCCCCTTTTTCCTGACATTAAGACTTGTCGCAAATATATTTATGAAGCTTGTACTGAATGCCGTGACATACCAAAAAAGGGTAATGTAGAAGATGGCACTGGTCATTCGAGAAATAACCTCCTGAATATCTAAATTCACCAGTTCATAATTTACAAAATTATCCGTAGTAGATGAATACACTAAGCATAAACATACACACAAGTGAAAGTGCAATGCAAGTTGCTTAACTATGCATTCAACCCTGTAGTGAAAGTATTGCACTGAATAAGCATAAATTTACAAAAAGTAGAGCGACTTCATCGTTTAAATGAATAAGGGCATGCACACAGAGACGGACACCAGAAGAAGAAAATGCACACAACATAATCGGTGTTAAAGTGTCTGTATGCGCCCTTATTCAGTTAGAAGATGAACGAATACCGACTAGTCTAACTATCCAAGCTACTGTAGAGCTACTTACTTGATTGTCCACCCGGGAAAACAGTGGCAGTTCATCACTGCCACCCAAACCCTAAAAGGCAGAACAAAGGAAAAGTCGATCAGCCTTGAAAAATATTAGGCACACATATGCCTGCATGGCTTCCAGGTATGAAAGTTAAGCACCATTTCCAAAACTTTTTTTTAATTGTCAAACACTGCATTACTATCAGCCCTCATTTGTGCTTTGTTCAGCCCAATAACAGCTGCTCAAACTTCTATCCCTATTGTTTTTCCAGCTTATGCTCCATAAATTGTTAAAAGCCCAATCACTGAGCTGCACAACAAACTGATCAGTGTTCTACATTGTGTTATTAAAACAACCTAATTTTAATCGCAATTAAAACTAAGTTCATGGTTTAAACAGGTACTAAAACAAAGCTCCCTTTTTTAATTAACTACCATAATTTATTTCCTGCAATTTGGTGTTTTCTAGGCCAAAAAATTGAGCCTAACGTGAAGTTTACCCATATGATTGCTGATGCTAAACAAAAAACTGCCTTCGGTGTACGAGCCTTCATTAAATCTTCGTTATTTATCTCCTGTGATGCCTTATTGTTGCCCTGCTTTCATAAACAGTCAAATCACCTATGGCATTATTACATGGGCAAATATGCATTACAATAATTTTTTGTCAATAGAGAACATTCAGAATCGGGGCATACACATAATTACCAACAGTTCTTTTTACTCTAATGCTGCTCGCCTTGCGTAGGCTAACTTCATACTACTTGCATCTGACTTGTTATCATTTAATCATAACGGTATTCAAACTAGCTTTTGTATGAACTGAGTTATTATAAAATGTTCAAAATTAATAGTTGTGCAAAGTTTGCCCATAATTACAACTTCCTTACACCTAAACATCCATTAACTATGGCAGAATGACATCCTACTTTACAGTGATTAAATTATAGAACTTACTCCACACACTTGAAGAATTTCATCTCCTAAAGCTAGCTTGTCAAGAATGTCATTTCATGCAAAAAGCATATGCAATTAGCTTAAAACTCTTTGTAAATTTACATTTAGGTTTTATGGTGAGTAAAGCTACGTGCACAACTATTATTATGTTGAATTCGACTGAGAGATCTGGAACAGCCGCCCAAGTCTTGAAGCGAGCACACGGCTTACACCGTTTTTAGATGCTGTCAGCTGGGAAAGCCCGCTATGGAGGCAGCGCCGACTCGTACACGCTCTGAGGGGCGCGCTGCTAACGTAGCCTTGAGAACGAGCTACCGATGGCTTCCCGCGGCAGCGTTGAATTTGTTTTTTTCTTTTAGTTTGCTTTCTCGGATTACAGAGGCGGGAGCTTGAAGGTTAGATTTCTGTCACGCAAATAGTATTTAACATGGTACACAACAATCAAGCAAGCTTGAGTGAATTAGCAGTTTAACACAGTAAGCATGCCGACCTTCAGTGTGCCGGGCTGTCTAAGTGGCTATGCCTATGAGGAAAACACTTGTGATCAGCAGTACTTCTTCAAACCCCCAAATTACCCTGCAGTTCTCAAGGACTGAACAGCTGCTATTCCATGAAAAGTCTTGCAGGTAATGGTCAAAACATACATAAATAATCGTACATTTCTTAGGTACAGGCCCGAACCCTCTTTATCACTAAGTAGTACAGTCGAGCCCACATATAACAGCCCCACTTAAAACGAACTTTCGCTTCAAACGAATATCCGCGTGACCATGAAAATATACATTGGTTCAATGGCACAAAATTGCACTTACAACGAACGTCTCCGAGCGCCGCTGATCGGTTACAGCGAACAGTCAGCGGTCTCCCGACTTCCCGGGAAACCAATTTCGACCACCGATCAGGCATCGGCGAGGTGCCCATATATTCTTATTGTTAAACGCTGACGCTGCCTCCGCGACCCTCTAGTTGCTGCTCACCAACCAATGAAGAAAGGAAAGTGCCGACTGCTTTTTGTTATGCACCCCTCCGTCCTTTGTCCCCCCGCTACTCTGAGCGCCCCACATCGCCAGACGAGGCCCGCGTTTTCACACTGCCACTGATCTTTCGAAGAATGGTCGGCCATCTACCCTGTTTTTAATCGCTGGTACTGTCGTTGGCATCGCCGGCCTGGAGTGACCAGACCATTTGCCATCATCGTCGGCCACCGACTGTATGCGATAGTCTGCGTCTAGTGCACGCGCGTACGCTGCCCCACCGACTCCGATAATTTGTGATTCGTTTCGTGTTAAGGACTTGTTCTCACTCGCTTCGCACTCGACTCGGCATGCCTTTCGCGCACGTGCGGAAGCGCGAAAACGGCTGTTAATTTGCGCAGGACGAATCGCGAAATATCGAAGTTCGTGAGGCCACGCAAACTCGCCGGCGCAACGAAAAAATTTTTTGACCACGGCTGCAGATTGTTCGAACACCCCCACGCACTGATCTAGGCGGCCATGCTTTGACTTCTGCGCGCGCAGGCACTCTTTCGAAGTTTTTCTACGTGCGAGTTTCGCGGACCTATCAAGCAAGCTACCCAACCTGCCTCCTTCCTGTGCGTTTTGGTTTTCAAGGTCGCCCTTCCGCCGCATCCTCTCCTCTCTTGTCGCAATTTGGAAACTAATTTTCTGCTGTTTCACATGCAGAGGTAGCAGACGATGCTCCTTCACCAATCTCAAAGCGACAGCAGCGCCGCCGCTCCGCGGGATACGAGAGGGGGCAGTCCTCGCCGCTGCGACAGCGCGTGCTCACCCATCTGACATTATCTAAAAACGTCTTACACCAAGCTAAATCTGCCACTGGAACACAGAAATGCTGTGCATGAGGTGTCCAGAAGCTGTTTATGCATACGACGCTTAAACCGGCTCCTGAACTTTTTCAACATAGCCGATGATCTTCAGGCATCTGCAGAGCCGGTCAGGCAACTTTTTTTTTAAAAAATCACTTCCATACACGGTTTGTGGTCGCTGCTGGTACAACTGTCAAAACTTAACCGCCAGTTCATCCAGCAAAGTCAAACGATGCCATTTTTAGAATGTAAAGAAATCCATAGGGTGATGAGACACCACCTAAAAAAACGTGGAAGACAACCTTATTCCCCGATAGTACAAAAAAATGACAGCCCTGCATTTCCGGAGTTCCAGAAAAATTTACCTCTTCCAGATGAAACAACATGGATGCCCCATTGCGGAGTGGTTTGCTCCGAATCTGCCAGTAGAAAGCGGGAAACTGCTCCGAATTGACCTGGGGAACCCGGCGAGAAAATTTTTATCCTGCTCAACCAGTGCGATTCGACATTGACAGATGGTCACACTGCATTTGCTCAACTTTAAAATACTTGTCTGCGCACAACTAACAATGACTAGATGTATATTGATTAAACAAACAAATTGAAAAGGTACAGGAGGCTAGCCTGACAATATAACCCCTAAATTGGATTGAAAAAAAACAAAGAAACAGCCATTTCAGTTATAAAGTACACACCTGGCTGGTAGGTTCTTGAGAACCACTTGAAGTAGTTCCAGGGTGTGGTACCGGTGGCATCAATGGGCATAGCTGCGTCCGTGGCTGCTCTGAAGAAGGCGATGGAGGCTCTGGTAGCAGTATGTGCTGCGGTGGTTGCAAAGGCAGCGTTGCTGACCACCCTTGTGGAGACAATGGCGAGCACGGCCATAGTGGTGGTGGCGACGGTGGCGATGCGTGCAGCGATGGCTGCATGAACTGCAACGGCCTTGCCTGAAAATGCAAAAAAAATCTATATTACACTTTTGAAGCATACAGCTTTCTTTTTGCAGTTGAATCGAATTTGTTTTTTGTCAGTTTTATAATTGTATCTTACTTGTCTAAACTCACTCCAATATGCTTTTGTCGCTTTGTTTTGGTGCAATACAGTCAAATCTTCTTAACTCAAACACGCTTAATTACAAATAACAATTCACGGGACAGTGAAAGCTCAATGTATGTCATCTAAAACGACAGTATTATGAACAGCAGTGCCCTACTTACCGAGAAATTAAGGTAAATGCACGGGAACAAATGCGCCGCCGTAGGACGTTTGCGAAATGATCCTTATGACGCCAGAGAAACTGCCTACAATTAATCACTGGTGATCAAACTAGCTCACTAAATAAAGAACCTTCCAAGTATCAAAGGACGTAAAAAATGGTGCTTGTTGAGTTGTTTCTCATGCAAAAAGAACCGCCGGGAGGTACAATGGAGAATGGCACAAGTGGTTAGAAAATTCAACATTTTCCTGGTTAAACTTGACAGGTCGTGCCATCTAGCGGGGCCCAATTGAGCCAGAACATGTCTGTCATTTCGGAGCCTATTGTAGGAAATTGATCGATGGCCGCTGTTGCTGATGCGGCTCCTGGTGCTTTAGTTTCGCTAGTAGTGTCGGCCACCGTACAGTAAAAAGCCGGGCAACGTTGTGCACGGCAACAGTGACGTGAGACTTTCCGCTTCTTGAGGCGGGTAAATTAAAGTGCGCTACCTGATGCAGACCACTAAAACATGATTTTATTTCAAAATAAGCACTTCTTTGGCACAAAAGGTTGCTGGACCGGTAATCCAATTATAAAGGTCGACAACTTTGATTCTCCAGCTCGCCCATTTGTCTCAACTGTACTGCTGACATCACTTCAAGTCGACCTATGAGAAGTCTCCGTTAACAAAACATGGCAGCGCAGCCATGTTTGCCAAGCCATAGTTGAGTGAGGTTTGTAGTACCATACTGGTTTGATTCGATTGTGCCACCATAAAGATATTTCCTCTTTCATAGGTTGTGCAGCAATGTGTGATGATGTACACGGTTGACTGAATATTGCATCGAAATGTTTTGAAATCGGCGTCTCCGATCATTACTGAAGCAGGAAATTAACAACTGGGCACAGCTTCATTCCCCTTTACGGCTGCTATAAAACAACAGATAACGAAAATCGTCTTTTTCTTTTAAGTCGATTGTATTGACTCGCCACGACTCCCAACAGCTTTCTGCACTCCCAGTTGTTTCGCAAATGCCCCCGGGATAGGCAACCTTAGAACAAGCAATGACATCATGTGACGTCGTGATGACACGACCAATTTGGGAAACTTATTTTTGATGCCACAATGATGGCATCACAAGGTAATATTTGTCACTTTTGTTTGTGCTGACGGCCACTTTTCGCACTTGATGAAGCATCTTAATGCGTTTTCATATGCTCATACCTTCTCTTGATTGCTCCTGTGGATGGCCTCATGTTCATAGGCGCCATGATTAGTAGATGTGCTTGTGCTGCATTGGTGGCCACAACAGGTGGCCAATGTTTCTGTAAGAGAGCAAATGTGAAAAATAAAGAGCGAACAATTCTTAATTGCGTCCTGAACGACGCATTACTTTTTCAGCACTTCAATATATTACAACCTGATTATTACAAACATAATTATGTTGTATTTGCTCAAAGCTACACCAGCGCGTCAGGCTGATATTTTTCCCAATTTTACCGGAGTGTTTTTGCTAAAATTCTCGGGTGCCATAAAACTATTTCATACTCTGAAGTGCTCCAACCAAGTTGCCTTACCAATTTACTCTCCAGAAAACGTGTTATAAACAAAAGGAAATTAATCCCATGCATAGTGTAGTATACATTCCACTCAAAAAGATGGGTGAAGTTGAGATATTGACTGAAGCCTGTTAGGGTGAGAACATTATAAATTAATGACACCAACCACGAAAAGGAATACAAATAAAACATTTACGCTTTCATGATGGGAGTCTTGTTCAGAGTGACAACTAGACGGAGTGAAAATATGCTTATGAGGACTTCAAAAGTGACTCAAAACCGCGAGTGTAGATAAGAAAGAAGTTTCTATGTGTTATCAATGGTTCAGTGTGTTATGTGTATCCATTGTTTAAATCAGCATTGATTGCAAGTGGTATCCTGAAAAGTTTTTTTTTCTAAGCTTATGCCGTTACGCTCATCTATTTTATTGCTCAAGCTTTCAGGGTGTTTTGCCAAGGCATTGGAAGACACCTTTACTTCGTTGACATCATTGACATGCTGTCTGACCTGATGTTCAAAATTTCCAGTCTCACTGATATGTACACAATCACAGTCTACAAGGTATCCAATAAGCATCAAGATACCTTTTTTTTTGTCCTTCATCTTTACCAGCCGATAATGCAATTTGTAGGAACGGAGCTACTTGGACATCGTAATGGTTTTTGAACTAGTGCCTGACTCGCACGCATCAGACACGTACAGTATAGCGGCACGTTTTCTTGGGAACACACGGTCATATCTTTGCGGCTGAAAGAGCTGGCGTTTAAGCCGAGTTCGATTAGCCGGATGCTAAGAGATCTCTGTGCACTTCCTGTAGGTCAGCAGCCCAGCTAGTCTGCATTGTGCAGATGCTATTGATTTTAGCGACAAGTGAGACAACCACCGATATTTTCTGGTTAGTCAGTTGCACGAAGTCAATGCCGGTACCTTATGTTGTGTGTTTGTTTCTGTAGACGGGAAACTTCAAACTGCGCTGGTCACATTTGACTAGGACTAGCAAGCATGTGGCCGCACTTGCTGTCTTCCAGAAATGCTTTGGAGAAAGAAGTATCGTTGGTAGCCCACGGCACCACACCAAATTTTTTGGGTGCTTTGTGGCTTCCTCTATAAGCTCCCCTTTTTCAAATAGATGCCGCAAAAACTGGAAAAACGAGAAAAAAGAAGCACTGCTCGTTAAATTGGCATGAGGGAACACACTTTAAGAACGATGCTGTTGGTTGGCACCCAATGTGCCATATTCAATGCTCTTCACTGCTGGAATTCAAAATGGCAGTATAACATTATTGGCAAGCTCCCAAGCAGGTGATTATTCAAACACATTTCAGTTCTGCATGCACAATGAAGTACGGGTAGAAAAGCAACAAGCTCACTATCAAGAAGGTAGGAGTCAGTTACCTTCTGAGAACAATTGTAGAAATGGTGAGTGCATATATCGCCACACAATGCTAAGATCACAACATATGTTTTTTTGTCATTGTAAACACGTCTCAGCTCATTTCCGAAAAGAAAAAAATTAACCACATACCCATGCCCTGGATAGTATTGCGATACGGGCGATACATCGTAAAAGTTTTTCACTACTGAGATACAAATACATTTTTAAGAAGTATCTCAATACAGCAGTACAGACACTCAAAAGTATCTCTGAAATACTATCGCGATACTGCCCAACCCTGCTCTTGAGACGGTTGTACACTAACAACTCCTCTAAGTGTCAGACAATTCAAACTGTTCCTTATAGTTTTCAAAGGCAGTCCTCTCTAATGGTCGATTCCTGCCAAAGAGATGCATTTTTGTTACAGAATTTTTTTTGAAGAAAGCTAATAGTTCCAGCAGGGTGGGTCATGACGTTATATGTGCCTCCTCTGCTAAGCCGCCTGACCCCCCCCCCCCCCAGGTACATAGGAATATAATGAGAAAGAATGCACTTTGATGGGTGGTGGCTGATGGCATCGTGCCTAAAGCCACGATTTTTTCTGTTACCTTGCTGGAGCCGTCTACAGTTTGGTGAAAAAGGGTAGGAGGAGCGGAGTCCATTCATACAGAACTTATGCTTTGCTGGCTGCTGTTTCCTGCTAATGCTGTTGTAACCACGGCACTGTCGCAGAAGGAAACACCATTCAGCAACTATCACAGCTGTTTCCATACTATGTCGCCACTCCGCCCCGCCGCGGTGGTCTAGTGGCTAAGGTACTCGGCTGCTGACCTGTAGGGCGCGGGTTCGAATCCCGGCTGCGGCGGCTGCATTTCCGATGGAGGCGGAAATGTTGTAGGCCCGTGTGCTCAGATTTGGGTGCACGTTAATAAACCCCAGGTGGTCTAAATTTCCGGAGCCCTTCACTACGGCGTCTCTCATAATCATATAGTGGTTTTGGGACGTTAAACACCACATATCAATCAATCATTATGTCGCCACTCTCTCACACAAATCTGATTCCATAAAGGGCTGCATTGTTTTGGCTTTTTTAACTCTGATCATACAGTTACCGTCAGATTTCTCGGACAACCGAAATCCTGGACATGCCTGATTTCCCGGACTGATCTGTGGCACCATCAAGTTCCCCATACAGTCAATGTATTAAAAAGTCCAAAATTTCGGACATATACAGCTTTCACCATCCGATTTTACTGCTAACTTTTTACTGCTAACAGCGGACTTGAAGTCACTATCAGCGCCCCTATTTTGGTTCTTTTCGTACCCTCGAACCCCCTGTGACGTGGCTGCCGTACCCTCGACACCGCAAATGCCGGAATCCAGCGCACGCTAATTTGTAGCCAGCCGTGGCTTAGACAAACCTATGGCCACAACTGCATGGTGCTGTTACTAATCTTACTATAAGGCTGTGCTCCGGCGGGAAAGCTACGCTGTTGACCTATAGTCTGCCGTCGGCATGCTTCCCGACTCATAGAAGGCGGTAACGCAACAGACTCCCAGGAACTGTTTTTGCCACGCCAGCTTTAAAATGCACGCCGAGACGGCAGTTTCACCTTGAGAGGTCAGAGTGTGTACAGAACTTCCAACTGTGGTCGTTGCTTCAACGACCCGCACGGTGCTGGTGTTTCAATTTCAGTCGAGATAACCTTTGAGGGCTTTGCCGACACAAGCGAAAATCTTGAGCTGTGTGCGGAATTTACCGGTGACGAAATCATTCAAGTTACTAAAGGTTTCGACAACTCCGACACAGAGATCAAAGAGGCAGAGCCTACACGGGCAACAAGTTTGGTGTTGATGCGAGCATGACATCGTCATAGGTGTACATTGACACCATGACATCAGCTGATATTGAGGCAAACATAATCGGGGCAAGTGGAACTCCATGCAAACAAAAATAATCGAGTCCTTCTAGCGCTTAATTTTTACAAATGCAGTAGTGTCGGTCACATCAAATTTTTTCTTTTCGCTTTTTTATTACAAACAGCTCTTTTCGGGGCATCTAAATTATGCACTTGCTGAATTGCAACCAGAATCCTGTACTCCTGCCGTGACCCTTTTTGTCAGTAAAAAATACCTATTCAAAAAGTGTATTTTTACTTGCATTCGTTTTTCCAGACTGCCTGATTTTCTGGACCTTTCGCAATCCCTTGAGTGTCCGTGAAATCGGATGTCGATTGTACATTTTTCAAAGGGCTATTTCAGGTACCACTTCCCTATTGTGGAACAAAAAGCATCGAAATAACATGAAGATGCCAAAGAAAATGTGTTATGGTACACATAACCACAGCACTCACTGACTGCATGAAAAATCATTTTTTTTTTTAATTCTACAAGGCAGCATGGAATAAATATAGCTTAGAGTTCGTTTTGCAGCATGTCTTGCAGCTTGTTATTTTTCTTCTCAAGTATTTCTATTCTTTTCTCTAGTCTTTCGTTTTTTTTCTTGAGCTGCCTCGTAAGGTTCCTCTCTTTTTCTAGCCGACTCAGTTCGACAAGCTCTTCTTCGGAGCTCACACTGCATTCGGCGCCTATTGGTTCTTGGTTGCTGATTTTTTCTTTTTTCTTTTTTGAATGCTAGCAAATACATACATCGACCCAAAGCCAACTTCACTGATTAGAAGCCGAAAACGAGCAAATATGCCAGGAAACATACACGCTCCTTTGATACAAACATAATTCGGGTTGTAGCAACTACCTAGCGTATGAAGTTCAGTAGGGTTGAAAGCTGGGCTAGTTGGTGAGATATCATTTCAACATATGGTATAGTAGCGCAACCTCGACGGGGACACAGAGGACAAGAAAACACGCCACTGTTTGTGAGACTAGCGAGTGCAGTGTTTTCTTGTCCTCAGTGTCTCTATCAAATTTGCGCTACTACACCATATGTTAAAATGATATGTAGCATATTTCAGCCATGACTAGGGAGCATTCTGACACCCTGTCACACAGCAAATCTAATGTCCTTCCTTTGCAATGTCCTATCTTTGCTGTCACACGGGGAAACTACTGCAATTTGATGAGAACCACCTTTTCTGTAGAACGAGTTCCTGCAACACAATCGCATTCGATTTCTGACTGAGTAGTGTCAATGTCAGGGACTTTTAGGGCAACGGCTATAACTTCAGTATATATACATTTTATAATTTATGAAGATCTTGTTCCTTACTAGCTCAACTTATTACTGGTTTGATAACATGATAGCAGGTGCAAAAGTTAAAAAAAAACAAATTAAGAGACCCTAAAGCTTTGTTTTTAGGAGTTGAAGGCGATAAGGATATCCTGTTGCTACTACGTGCATCGAAAACTTGGTGCATGAAACCTTTTCGAACTTCTTACGCACCCACTACGTGGCCTTAAGGGAATAGGTACTGTAGCGCTTGTGCCTTTGGTAGGGGGGGACCGGTTTTAAACCTCCAAGCCAATACGATAATGACATGTTATGACGCCCGCTAGAAATGACCATTTACTGGCCAAGCATTGGACAATGCTTGGCCAATGAACAATGCTTGGCCAGAAATGGCCAAGCAAAGCTTCACATTGAAAAAAAAAACTGGCAGATCACACATGCAGTGTGAATAAATGATATGCAAAGCACGAATGAGGAAGACTAATATGTCGCTTTAAAATCAGCACAATGTTGCGAAGTGCAGGCAAATTATGTTGTACATGACTTCCGTGTCATGATTATCATGTTCGGATGTGTCGTTCACCTTCCTCATCTGTTCATGTCACGTAAAACCAAATTTAGTATATGTGTAGGTA
This sequence comes from Rhipicephalus microplus, assembly GCF_043290135.1. Taxonomy (NCBI): domain Eukaryota; kingdom Metazoa; phylum Arthropoda; class Arachnida; order Ixodida; family Ixodidae; genus Rhipicephalus; species Rhipicephalus microplus. The sequence goes on along the minus strand of NC_134700.1, from coordinate 60,271,401 downwards.
GCGAAACCACAGTGTGCGCATCATGAAGGGCCCAGTATATTCCAATATAACGTTGATGTGCACGAATGCTGGGTGCAATGACGCTACGTTAGAAAAACGTGAGCAATCTACAGAGCCTGACGCCAGGCACGACTAGCGCGACTAGCTTCCGTCGGGGGGTCCTCACTACAGCGCAGAGCGATGGCAACCAGCACGAAATGTGGCATGCTGCTTTTCGTTCCGATGCCTTACCCAGACAGCACTGTGTCCGCCTCTTTTTCAAAATTCGGTACAATTGACACTACCAAAACGGTCGCCAGCGCATCATGAGCGTGACCCATAGTGATGCTGTTACATGGCATGCATCTCATGAACATCAAGTTTAAATAATTCGCATACCTTGGTCATCGATTCATGTACCGTAATACCGAATTTTTTACATGTGACACTAGCGAAATGGCCGCGATTGCACCATGAGCGTAGCATGCCGCCAAGTTGCTACATGACACGCATCTCATGATAATCATGTTTGCACAAGTCGGATGCGTTCGTCATCTGTTCACGTACCGTAATACGAAATATGGTATATAAGACGCTAACGAAACGCCCGAAAGCGCATCATTAGCGTCGCATTGAGCCATGTTGTTACATATCACGCATCTCATGATTTTCGTGTTTGCACCATTCGCATACAATCTTCATCGATTAATATAACGTAGTACCAAACTTAGTACATGTGAAGCTAGCGAAACAGCCGCGAGTGCACCATGACCATGACATGTAGTCATGTAGTTACATAACACGCATCTCATTATTATCGTGTTTGCACCATTTGCATACTTTCGTCACCCATTCATGTACCGTACTACGAAGTTTGGTATATGTGAAGCTAGCGAAATGGCCACGAGTGAATCCTGAGCGTGGCGTGTCGTCATGTTTTTACATGACACGCATCGCATCATTATCGTGTTTGCACCGTTCGCATACCTTCGTCATCCATTCATTTACCGTAATACGAAGTTTGGTATATGTGAAGCTAGCGAAATGGCCGCGAGTTCATCATGATCGTAGCATGTAGTCGTGTTGTTACATAACACGCATCTCATGATTATCGTGTTTGAACCAGTCGCACGCCTTCGTTATCCATTCAAATCATGAGTAAGAAGGCGAGACCCATGTTAAAGTGACCAAGGAGAGGGTAGTGGGCTTGCTGGGGTCTCCTACTTGAAGCCGCATATGTCACATGTGTGGTGACGCCAACAACGACTTCGATGTAGGGCGCTGCCTAACAGACGCAATTTTGGGCCAATAAAGCTGTGGTTTCTTGCGCGCTGTTATCATATATACTGCATGAATATGAGTGCGAATTTCGGCAGCGTAGGCGGTGACGGGGATGTAGCTGAGAAAATAAAACTGGCGCGAGCTCAGTGCGTTGGCCATTACTTGCCCGCAAATCACGGTAACTTTCTTGAACGCTCTAGCGTGGTGTATGCTGCTTTGCTGTATGATAGCTTGTTATGTCATGCGACGTGAATGAATGACAAAGGTATATGGCTGCTGCAAGTATGTTAATTAATACGCGCGTGTCATGTAAGAACGTGACTACAAGCCGCGCTGATGATGCTCTCGCGGCCGTGTCGCTAGCTTTCTATATACCACATTTGGTATTACGTGACTTGAATAGACGACGGAGTTATATGACATGCCCAAACATGGTAATCATGTGACATGCGTGTCATGTAAAGCATGACTAAATGCTACGCTCATAGCATGTTCGCGGCCGTTTCGCTGGCTTCACATTTACCAAATTCGGTATTACGTGACGTGAATGGACGACGAACACGAAGGCCAGGTGGAAACATAATAATCATCAAATGGAAGGTATCTACAACATAAATTACGCCCGCATCCTAATGTTGTGCTGATTTTAAGAGAAAATATCAACCTTCCTTATTCGTACTTCTCATATCATTAATTCTCGCTGTGCGTGGGATTTGGCATTTCTGTTTTCAAACTGTCTCATACAACGCGCGATTTCCTCGCATGCAGAAGTCGGCACATGCTAGGGATTATGCGTTAATTTCAGATGCATATAAACTGCACTTATGTGTGATAAGTAGTGATGGCGCACTTCTAAAACCTTACGTTGCGCGGCTATCAATTGGTAACCTAATTCTATGTATTCCTTTAAAAGTGCACTGCTTTCATCACGCACACATTTTACGAGTTTGTGAAATTACTGCCGACGCTCACTTTGACACATACGCTGGAGAGTTTACTACGAGTACTTAACGCTATATACTGCAATGCTTTTTAGAATTTGTAGCTGCTAATTCCATCTACAGATCTCCAGTACCTTGGCCCTGTAATTTGGTTACTTCTGCACTGAATACTTCTATTCAAATAACGTGAAAACACACAGATAAGATAAACAGGAGGCTACTCATTTGAATGAATTAATTTTTTTATTTCACACATATCTTAAAGAAAATGCGCATGAACTGTCTACGGTCTCCTACCGAAGGCCAGTGCGGGTTCCATTGGAAGTGTGCATAACAGAAACTGTAATAATAGTTCTAATTATTACAAACAGAAGTACACAATTCAAATTTGATATCCTCATACAAGAAAAAATGTTGATTGGCAAACACCATCACTTGAATTCCAAAGAGAAAAGACGAAAAAAAGGAAGCGCACAGTTTATAGTTGATACAAACTTTTGGTAATGGCGAGCGTTCATAACTGCAAAATTAAGCTTGTAGTTTCATGTAACAGTATGGTCACCTGATGTAGCTTAATAAAGAGAACAAGGGTACTGCAAAACCTACGAAAGGAAACACATAAATTGCAACATATATACATAATAAAAAATTACAACCCAAAGTATCAGTGAACTGAAGCAGAGAAATCTACTTCAAAGTAGTATTTCTTCAGTGAACAGGTCAAGCTCTGAGTATTTTTTTATATATTGCGGTACACAATTCAAAACGTTCACTCTCTTGTATTGTAGAAGTAGTTTGCTGTAGGCTACTTTGCAGGTGTGCGAGCTCACCGCGGTGGTCTAGTGGCTAAGGTACTCGGCTGCTGACCCACAAGCCGCGGGTTTGAATCCCGGATGCGGCGGCTGCATTTCCGATGGAGGCGGAAATGTTGTAGGCCCGTGTGCTCAGATTTGCGTGCACGTTAAAGAACCCCAGGTGGTCGAAATTGCCGGAGCCCTCCACAACGGCGTCTTTCATAATCATATAATGGTTTTGGAACGCTAAACCCCACATATCAATCAATCAATTGCAGGTGCGTATCTCCTTTCATTCGATTATATGTACGTATTCCCTAGCACATACATCGACTCAAAGTGAAGTTCACACGACAGATTTGTCGTCCATAACTTTACCACTCTATGCAAATTTTTTTCTCGTTGCTTCCAGGGGGCTGCATCCTTAGGAACACCGTACAAAGACGGCTTCTTGCTGCCCTTCACGTGCACGTAACCCGTCCGACAGCCAGGCGCAAAACCCGCCGTTGAGGCATTCTCACCACGTGAGACGAACACTGATTATCAGGCCACATCACTGTTAGCTCGAAAATCCAGTGGATTGACGATGCAAAACGCGCCGGATACTCTAGGAACAAAACTCGCCCACACCGTCTGCCGCTCCAAAGACGCAAACACTGGCCCAGCGCCAACGCTCACTATATCTAAGGCGGTGGTGTCGCCGCGCCACGGAAGCACGCCGAAACACATATTTGTGACTTTCGCGGCGTCACCGTGATCATAGAGTTTCTCAATATACACTAGAGGGAAATCTGGCGGTAGTGTCTATGGGAGCTGCAACACACGGCGCTTCAGCGAGCATTGGAATGATGTGTAGTACACACATATGTCTAATTTTCGTAATTCTGTCCTGCTTCTGGCTCCGTGTGTGACTTTGTGGCTTGAAGCTGTTTTTTCATGATGACGAAAATTAGCAAATGTTCACCGTTTACGCTTCACAACCTTATTCATTTAGACTTACCCTTTCGAATCAATTCACTAAGTTGAAAAGGGTTTGTTTTTTTCTTTCAAAACAAAACTGAAACACAGCAATAAACGAAGCCTCAAGTACGATTCGCCGCCAGCAAGTACGAAGACTAGGAAAATGTGTGTACTACCCATCATTCCCATGGTCGCCGAACAATCGCAGCGCCAGAGTGCCCTCTAGTTAATTTTGGGAAACTCTATGACCGCGATGCATGGCGCCCAACGGCGAGTGAGCCCACTACTATCTTCTAGCTAATTTTACCCTTGTGCGCAAGAATGGAAGAAAGCGAGCCCTCATTGGTGGTTTGCTTGCGCGGGAGGAGGTACCAGCGGCAAAAATAGTCAAGCGAGCGATTCTGTGAGCAAAGGAAATTCTACGACGCTCCGCGGGAAAGAGGAAAGCGGCGTCTCGCGAGGGGTGAGCGGCACGCGGCAGATAGCCACACCGCCAGTCTATTTGTACCCTTAAGGTACAGGCACTCTGGCGGAAGCATGCCATGGTGGCGTCCTGCCCGTCGGTGCCTCCGCTCGGCATATAGCGGCACGCTGTTCTCATTGGTGGCACCGCGAGAGAAGGAAAAAACCTTTATTGATGCTGGCTGTGCCACATAGCCCTTATCCCCAGCGGGCTGGTTGACATCCCTAGTCCGGGACGTCATTAGTCGAGGCCGCCACCCGAGCCCGCTGCACTAGAGTTTGCTGTTCGTCTAGTGTGGAGCTATTGAGTAGGGTCGTCTCCCAGTCCTCTTTGGTGGGGTTGGGAAAGGGGGTTAATTTTGGGTTCATTTGGCAGGCCCAGACCATATGGTAAGTGTTGGCCACTTCCCCACAGTACTGGCACTGCCCACTTATTTTAAAGTCATAATATTTTAGTATGGCTGGACACAGCAGCGTATTTGTCTGTAGGCGCCGCAGGATGCACTCCTCCGTTTTCGAGAGTCCCTTCGCTGGTGCGGGATACAAGCGGCGTTGCTCAATGTAGTATTCTTTGATTTCTCAAAACCGTGTTAAAGGTGTGGGACGTTCAGGTCTATCAGGGGAACGGGGAGTTTCCCGGGAAGTAAGCACGCGGGCCGCTGCATGTGCAGCCTCGTTACCCTGTAGACCCTGATGTCCCGGAGTCCATAAAGGACGTTTTGGGGTAGGATCGCGGTTCCTGATGCTGAATTTTAAAAGTCTATTAGCCAATGGAGAGATTTCTCCTGCAAGATAGCTCTCGCAGGCTCTTCGAGAGTCTATAACTATTTGTTTTGAGTTTGGATGGGATACTGCCAGTGCAATGGCCACCTCCTCCGCCTTACTTGAGCTTGTGGCTTTGAAAGTGAGGTCGTCCACCTGCCTTCCTTGATGTATTACCGCCGCCGTGTAGTATCCCCTAGGTGACGGCCTGGCCACATCGACGTAATAGACCCCATTACGGGAGCCAAGCCGTTGTTCAAGTGCCTCAGCGCGCGCTTGCCTTCTACCCTGGTGCGCCTCCCTGGTCATATTGCGGGGAAGCGGGGACACCCAGAGTTTTGTTCTCCAAAGTTCAGTAATACGCTCCGCGTTTTCGATTTCGCATTCGTGCCGGATCAAGAGGTGGTCCAGTAGGCGCCGCCCGGGGGGCGTCTGCGTAAGACGCGTATATTGATTTGTGAGGTGGGCTTCTTGGAGTTCTTGTATAGAGTTAAAGACTCCCAATGCAGAGAGTTTCTGATTTGAAGTGCTGATGGGTAAATCAAGTGCGCGCCTAATTACTTTCCTAAGAATAGCATCGACTCTGTTCTCTTCGTGTTTAGTCATTCCTAAGTACGGTATTGAATATAGAATCCTGCTAGTTACAAAAGCATTGGCGAGCCGAATCGCGTCCCTTCCTCGTAGCCCCCCGCGCTTGTTTGACACTCGAATCATGTGCCCTACCTGTTCTTCAATTTTCCGTAGCTTGTCTAGCGTGGTGCTGTTTTTTGTTCTGTTGTGAATCAGAAGGCCAAAGATTCGTAGTTCTGAAACACCGCGAGAAAAGCGAGACAAAAATGGAAATGTTGAGGTGCGAGCGCCCACCTGCTGTCGGCCGGCTCGCGACAGACGGAGAGAGAAAGAGCCATGGGAAAGGAGGCGCCACCGTTGTGAGGAGGAAGGGGGGGGAAGGCGGTGCTAATTGGTGGTTTGCTTGCGTGGGAGCCAGCGGTAGCGTCAATAAATTGGCCGCTATCTGCATGTGACACTGCAAATGTCGTCGAAAGAGGATAGTCTTCCCTCTGGAGACAGTGAAAAAAACACGTTTATTTGATGTTCTGTGCGAGAAAATCGGTGAATGCTACTCTGGAGGCGCTGCGTTAGAGTGCCTCGAGCGTGCAGTGGAGGCGAACGAGCGCACCAGGTCACGTCACACGTGAGACATGAGCGCTATCTGGCAGTTATCTTGAAAAAGGAAGCGGGTCGCGTGCACGCCCGTCTCGGAGGTGATAAGGTGTAGAACGCAAGGCGACGGATAGGTGACACCACTGTGTCGTCTTAGCAAAGTGTTGGAAACACCTGCCTTTTCGTGTAAGCATTTCATGGTCAGCGCAGCGTGATAAACGCTACGCTCCTTAGAATTATTTATGTATGCGTTTTCTAGTAAAATACACATATAAAGAATATTGACCTCTTGTTACGGTGCCTCATATATGCGTAATATTTGGTTTTTATTTGACAATCGCACAAGTACGAATGCTGAATCTGGAGCAATATTGGCGGGCGCTCCGGATGGGGTCGGCCGTTTGTTGCATCGCCTTGCGCCGTTTATAGTACCTATAAAGGCACATAAACAGACAAATGTACAGACAGACCAATTTTTTTTTTGCGTCGAAGGTTGCCAGAAAGACTATCGTCTTTAAAATAGCCCAGCGAGCGGTTCCAGCGGCAGAAATTCCACGATGCCCCGGGAGAGAAAGAGAGAAAACTGGCGTCTCGCGAGTGGTGGGTGGCACGCGGCAGTTTGACTTACGTGATTTTTAAAACAGAACAAAAGTTAGAAGTGAGCCCCGTAACTGTCTACATCAGAGTGCGACATCTCAACAGCAGCTTTCGAAGGATGGGGGAAGGAGGGATTAAAAGGATAGGATTAAAGGTATGGAGATAGAGAGGGGAAGGAGAGAGCATGGCGCAGGGACAGCGACACCCAGAAGCAAGGAGAAAATAGGAAGGATGGACACGGTCGCAGGAGTCTGAGGACGGGGCACTCACTAAGCGAGAGCTCTTGTCGGCGGCAGGTGATAGCGTAGGGTGAGCCAGTCAGCCAGAGCTGCGCTGTCGTCGGAGATCGCGGGCAGTGTCAAGCCGCCAGTGTGTTTGCACCCTTAGACGTAATCGCACCGGTGGAAGCTTTAGTGTAGGGAGCCTACATGAACGGCCGTGTTTAGGGTGATGTCAGCCTTTGACCCACTACATGCCGCCGCCCGCCAAAACACAATGTTGCCAGACAGCAACGCCGCGCTGTCGCCCCATCTTGGTGCCCGCACTGCGTCTACACCCGGTTGCGTTTAGTTCTCAATAATACGGCGTCGAACGTTGCGGTAGCGTGTTAAACGCTGCCGGTGAAGCCTTAGAATGCCTGGATGCTGCGTACCGCTCTGCACTAACCCCAGCAGAAAGGGGGTGCGAATGTTCCGCTTCCCAGCGAGCCCTGGCCGACGACAACTATGGCTGGCTCAAGTGAAGCAGGACGGCTGGGAGCCCACCAGTGCGTCTCGTATTTGCTCTGTGAGTACTGCGTATTTCGTTCACTGTTTTTTCCTGCGGCACACGTATATGTGTTTCGCGGTGTTCGCGAATGAGTAGATAACCGAAGTTGTCGTTGCTGCGTCCACGCATTGCGAGTAGGAAGCCCACAAACGGGACGCGTCCGCGCGTTCGTACGGAGACGCGCTCGCTAGTGTGAGCTGTTGCCACGCTTGCGTTCGTGTCAGCGTAACCTCAGTATTATGTCGCAAGTGTTTGTGTGTGGGCTGCGAATTTCTTCGTGCGCTCACTTTGAGAACTGGGTCGCTTACACGACCCTGAGAACCGCCACTGTCAAAAGCCCAGGCTCCTTTTTGTTGCGCCGTACTTCGTGTAGCTGGAGGGAGCGGCGGCTGGCTCCAAAATGGCGGCGCACAGAAAACTATGCTGAATTTGGTGGAAGCTGGCAACAGCGTGCCCCGTTGCCCGCTGGTTTTGGCTGAGTTTTTGAAGGCACTTATTAAGATGTCTCCACACTAAAACGGCCGTTCATGTAGGCTCCCTACTTTAGTGGTCGAGGGAGCGCCCTCTTGAGCTGAAAGTGCTATCTTTTGTTGCGCGCTCGAGCGTTACAAGTGGTGTAGAGGCTGAAGTGAGAGAAAGGTGACACGTACAGACATATTTCAACACTTCGAGTGGTGGAGAAGGTGAAGCGAGAGAGAGGTGAGGCGTGCAGGCACGTAACGCACGTGGAGTTTCCTAAATTTACACTAAAGGGAACTATGGCGCAAGTTTCTTTGAGAGCTCCAACGCAGCGCTCTTCAGCAAGCATGGAAATGATGCGTAATAGATGAATCCGTGTGTGTTCGTGTGGTTTAGCGCTGTTTTCTCACGAAACAAAAATCAGCAAATATTCAGCAGTTTCACTTCACTGCCTTATTATTTTAGGCTTACCATTTGAAATCGGGTCAACAAATTGAAAAAGTTTGTTCTCTCCTTCAAAACAAAACCTAAACACCGCAATGAGCGAAACCACAAGCGCCATTCGCCACCCGCTAGAACGAAGTCTAGGCAAATTCGTGTACCACCCATCATTCCCATGTTCGCTGAACAATCGATGTGCCAAAGCCCTTTAGAATTAATATTAGGAAACTATGGCAACTCATACGCTAGGAGCGCGGAACCAACGAATCGGCAGTGTAGCCATGTTAGTTCGTCGGTCGCGGTAGCGGAGCGAGTGCGCGGCAGGCGAGGGACAGATTGACGTAAGCGCGCACTGTGAGGTGAGGGTGATGTCACTTGTACGGAGGTACAGCGTTACGCAGAGTAGTCAGAGTATCTTAGAATCTACAATCACCAATAGACCCTTCCACTATATCCTACTGGCACACTTAGGGCAATTTCAGAAAACAAGGGCCACCTGTTGCCATTTCTACATGTTGCACCAAAGTCATTTTTTGGATCAAGAAAATACTGAATACTGTAAATTGCTCGAGAGTTCAGTGGTGTTTTCTTTTTGGACAACGTGAATGATTGAATCTCAAATTGCCTGTCGCTCGATTAAGAGATAATTGGACTTCGTCCTATGCCACAGACTCCCAAGGCTTCACTCATAACTCTACAGGCATTTTTGCGCTTGTGTAACACTGCAACAATCCATTGCATTGTACAAATAATTCTCAATAAATGAGAATTTTAGGTGTAATCCCTGACGCAGAAACGAAACAAGACAAGCTTGGACTGCGTTCGATGCGAAGGAACAGCAAGAATCTACTTATAATAGTTTCATGGAAAAGTAAGCGAAGTTCTTTGTCACAACAGTAGGCCTGTATTTACAAATCAGCCTTGGCCTTACCTTACATTCTTCTCAACTTCCTGTACTCTCTGCATGCGTTATAAAGGCATAAAAATGCTAACAGGGCGAAGGATAAGGAGGAGACTGGTTTATGAATACTGGCTCAGTTTGTTTATCATGCGGTGAAACCGATAATGGTGATAACCGATAAGGGAAACTCGACAAAAGGTTGAGGTTGGCGTGTGAATACGGGCCTAATGACTCTGTTGTGTTCTTCCGGGAGAAGAAAACCTTTACGAGGCAATGTTGCAACATAGCGAAATTTCGCCAACTTCTCTCATTTTTACAGAGTCGTGCATAAGTTGTCATTATGCCATGAGTCATTTTCGTGTTTTTAGCCTTGCGCAACAAGCTTAGTTAGTGTCCATTACAAAGACTGTTTCCACCAATTAAATACAGCTAACGACCATTTCGAATGGAAGCAACAAGGGATAGTATAACGTCATAATCGTCCACATTTTGTTCATTCAAAGGAAAATTTTTACACCGTTTCTATTGGCATATTTGTGCAGTTGCCTCGTGGCCCGTTAAAAAATTTTAATACAAATACAATTAATATACACAATGTACTACGCCCGTAATACCACAACTTATATATTTTTAAAGAAGAAGGCTGAAGTTTAGATAATAAGTGAATAACAGTTATATAACAATAGCAGAAATATAACCAATTGCACGCTGCAGATGCAGTGTTCAGAGTATTACCAAATAAGGCAAATTACAATGCAGACATGCCTGAATATATGCAGCAAACGGTAATACTTCTTATGAAAAAATGTAACAGCAATCATTCCCTGAAAAAACATAGCTTATCCCTTCATAAGAGGAATCGGCATATAACACGAAAGTAAAACGCCCCTTTACTTGGGTAAATAAATGTATACTTTACATTGGCAAAGGAGAATTCGCCGAATGAGTGTTTTGGCGTTTGGCAGCTACATCCTCATTTAACGTGTTTGTATCCTCATTCACTCTTGGTACATCTTGATCCTGATGACTAACGTCTATGAACAATTTGTTAAAGTAACTATTGTCGTACAATGAAGAAGAGCTTTATTCGAGACAAGCGTGAGCTGGCCCACACTGATAATCGTATCTCCTGATTAGAAAATTATACAAATGATGATGACACGTCTAATCGATAAAATTTGGCAGATTCTACGTGCAGTGGGAATCGATGATATGCGAAGCACGAATGAGAAAAGCTGATATGTCATTTCTGAATCAGCACAAAATTACGAGGTCGAAGTTAATTATGCCGAAAATGACTTTCGTGTCATAACTTTCATGTTTGAATGTGTCGTTTACCTTCGTCATTTATTGACGTCACGTGATACCAAAACTAGTATATATAGAGCTAGTGAAATGACCGTGACCACGCTATGAGCATGGTATGTTGTCATGTTCTTATATGACACGCATGTCAAGATTATTATGTTTGCACCAGTCTTATACTATTGTCATCCATTGGCGTCACGTGACGCCGAATTCGGTGCATGTCGACCAAGCAAAACGGCCACGAGCGCATCATGGAGGGCCCAATATACTCCAATATAGCGTTGACGTGCGCGCACGCTTGGCACAGCGACGCTACGTTAGCAAAACGCGAGCACTATATAGTCCGATGCCAGGCGCAACCAGCGTCCACTGGCGCGGCCCGACGGCAACCGGAATATGCGACACGCTGCATTTCGCGCAGATGCGTTACCCAGATAACACCGCGTCTCCCTCTTTTCGTGACGGAGAGATGACAGACGCGCTGAAACGCGCATACGTCAAAGCAACGCAGCGCGGCGCTCGCCTTTGAGTATATGGCAGGACCAGTGCCTGGCGTGGAAACGCCGGCGTGACGCGACGAAAGGAACGCCGGTGAGCACGCACACCGCGTCACGTTGAAATGTATTGGCGCCTTGACTGTGGCATGTAGTCATGTTTTCACATGGCATACATCTCATGATTATCAAGTTTGCACCAGTCACACACCTTCGTCATCCGTTGACGTAACGTAAAACCAAATTTAGCATATGTAAAGCTAGTTACACGGCCGCGAGTTCATCATGAGTGTGGCATGCAGTCATATTGTTAGATGACACGCATGTCGCGATTATCATGTTTATATGTGTTATCTATTTATGTCGTCCGTTCATGTTGCGTAATACCGATTGTGGTACATGCGAAGCTATGGAAACGGCTGCGAGCGCATCAAGAGCGTGGCATGTTGGTACATGACACACATCTCATATTTATCTTGTTTGCACCAGTATCGTACCTTCATCATTCATTTACGTCGAATAATACCAAATTTGGTATAAGTGAAGCTACCGAAACGGCCGCCAGCGCATCATGAGTGTGGCATGTCTTCATGTTGTTTCATGAGACGCATCTTATGATTATCATGTTTGCACCAGTCAAATACCTTCGTCATTCATTCACGTACCGTCATACCAAATTTGGTATATGTGACGCCAGTGAAACGCACGCGAGCCCATCATTGACTTGGCATGTAATAATGTTGTTACATGACATGCCTGTCATGATTTTCATGTTAGGGTCTGTGGCTTGTGTTCACCATGCAATCATGTCATACCATACCAGTTTTGCAACATGCCATGCTAACGAAACCACCGCAAGAGCTGCAGGACCACGATATGTAAATCATGACATTTATGACATCCATATCATAATATTCATGTTACGACTAGTCAAATATGTTTTTCATACAGTCAAGTTATGCCATACCAAGTTTGGTATTGATACCATTATTTAAACGGCCAGGAGAGTTAAAAGTCGTATACGGCTAGATAGATAGATAGATAGATAGATAGATAGATAGATAGATAGATAGATAGATAGATAGATAGATAGATAGATAGATAGATAGATAGATAGATAGATAGATAGATAGATAGATAGATAGACACGCACAAGGTCGCCGAAGTTCGCTAAGAAATGCTTCGCATTTAAAAAGCGAGTCGGCGACTGCGCTCACACTAATTCCCCGTCACACTGGAAGCGGCCTCCTGGCCATGCGAGAGGCAATATTAAGAATTGCGTCGGGTATAGAGCTTCAGCCGAGAAACGTGCACAATTGCTATCCCACGGCAACGATGGTCGTAGGGAGAGTTAAGTGGTGAGATACGGTAATAACGGGTGACGTTTGTTCAATGACGTAATAAGGTCCTATAAAACGACTGAGAAATTTTTCACATAAGCCGAGCACAGCTACGGGTGTCCAGAGAAGAACGTCTCCTCTAGAAAAGGTGACAGCACGGTGACTGGAGTGGTCGCGAGACTTGCGAGCTTCCTGAGAGATGCCGGTGTTGATTTCGGCCAGTTGACCGCAGTGCTCGAGGCGAGACAAAAAATATGGGGATAAGGGGCTTGCTGATGTAGCAGGAGCCTAAAAAAAGCAGACGTCTAGAGTAACACATAAAGAGTGACCATGGACCAGAAAATAGGAAGAAAAGCCAGTGGTGCATTGCGTAGCCGTATTGTGGGCGAACGTTACAGGTGGCAAAATGGCGTCCCAGTTCATGTGGTCAAGGTTGACGTACATGGCAATAGTGTCCGAGAGGGTACAATGAAAGCGTTTCGTGAAGCCATTTATTTGTGGATGATAAGTAGAAGTTGTCTGGTGGATAGTATTGGTGGCGCGTAGAAGCTCAGCAACCATAGATAGAAGAAAGACCTTGGCGTGGTCGCTGAGCAGAAAACTGGAGCTCCATGGCGTAAAATTATGTTACGCAGAAAAAAATCGGCTACTTCAGTGGCTGTACCAAAGCACCGTGAGACTGTTTCCGCGTAATGAGGGAGGTGGTTAAGAGCCGTCACAATCCGACGATGTCCATAGGAGGTCGCAGGAAGGCGGCCGTACAATCTATCTCGACGAATTCGAATGGCAAAGCGGAACAAGGAAGAGGTTGGTGAAAGCCAGAAGGGTTAGTAGTGGGTCGTTTTCGCCGTTGACATAGGGTACACGATGAAACATATTTGGCAATGGCGGATGAGAGGCCAGGCCAGGTGAAGCGGCTGAGTATTTTGTCGTACGTTTTGCGATAGCCGAGATGTCCAGCAGCAGGATCGTCGTGAAATGTCTCAAGAACCTGTCGTTGTAAACAACGCGGTATAATGGGGACCCATTTGTTTTCTGCAACATGGTAAATATAGCGATGTAAAACACCATTGTGAAGCTTGAATTATTTCAGTTGTCGATGAAGGCGGTTGTTGGGAGGATGTGCCTTCTAAGCTTGCTAATTTAGAGCGGCAGTAAGGCTCAACCCGCTGATGCGTTACAAGGGTAGATGGGTGACCGGATCTTAGTCAACTGAGACCTGCAATGGGGAACACCGCGGAGGAAATTAGTGACGATGGGCTATTACGGTCGGGTAGAGGGCACCGAGGGAGGGCATCAGCATCGTGGTTATTCTTACCAGACCTATAGAAGACATCAAAATTGTGCTCTTGTAAACGAAGCAACCAGCGGCCCAGGTGGCCCGATAAGTTCTTTAGCGACGAAACCCAGCACAGTGCGTTGTGGTCGGTGACGACTGTGAAGTGGCGGCCATGGAGATATGTAAGAAATTTTTGTACCGCCCATACAACAGCGAAGCCCTCTTGTTTGGTTATTGTCTAATTTTTCCCGGCAGCAGTCAGAGCACGACTGGCGTAAGCGATGACACGTGTGCATGCGGTGTTGTCACGTTGCAGTAGAACGGCACCAAGACAATGACCACTAGCGTCTGCGTGAAGAATGGTGGGTGCAGCTAGATCGAAGTGACATAGTACCGGGTCGGATGTCAAGGCTTGCTTCAAAGCCAGGAAAACTTTTTCACACTCTTCGGACCAGACGAATGTCGTGTTAATTGTGAGCAGTTGATGGAGTGGAGATTCAAGCCTTGCGAAATCGCGTCTGATGTGCCGAAAGTAGGATGCCAAGCCAAGAAAACTGCGCAGGTCTTTTTGAGGCAACGGACGGGAAAACTCGACCACGGCAGCAAACTTTTCAGGATCCAGTTGAATACCTTTTTTGATTACTAAGTGCCCAAGAACCTTGATCGCCTTGCTTGCGAAGGTGCATTTTTTCTTATTAAGCTGTACACCAGCTTTTGCAAGGGAACCTAGGACTTCTTCGGGATGATGCAGATGTTGCGAAAAGGTAGACGAAAACACTATGATGTCGTCCACGTCGAATAAGCAGGTTTCCACTTCAGGCCACACAGTACGCTATCGATCGCACGTTGGAAGGTAGCGGGCGCGTTGCAAAGTCCGAAAGGCATCACGTTAAATTCATATAGCTCCTCTGGGGTGGTAAAAGCCGTCTTCTCTTTGTCAGATGCCGACACTAGTACTTGCCAGTAGCCTGATTGCAGGTCAAGACTAGAGAAATACTCTGCGCCACGCAACACATCTAGTGCGTCGTTAATTCGTGGGAGAGGGTAAACATCTTTACGCGTTATTTTGTTCAGTGCCCGGTAACCAACGCAAAAACGTACTGTTCCGTCTTTCTTTTGCGCCAACACAACTGGCGAAAACCATGGACTCGAGGAAGGACGCATAATATTCCGTCGAAGCATGTCCGAGACGTTTTTTTCGATATCTTTCTTTCTGCCAAAGACACGCGGTATGGGTGGCGGTGAATATTTTGGGGGCCACAAGTCTGAATTTGGTGTGTCGCGGAAGTTGTCACACCAAGGACAACAGAATAAATGTCAAACAAAGAAAGATGTCTGTTAAATAAATTCAGCAAGTCTTGACTCTGGGCTGCTGTCAGATCAGGGTTTATTGTCACCGATAGAGGAGTGGGAGAGTTGAGTGGCGGCGTGCTTGGCTCTGGTAGGTCTTCTTGACTTGGAAGGGCAACGATTGCAACGGGTTGCGGGTCAATAGCACACGTGACTGTTGATTCACAGGGCAACAATAAGGGTTAGGGGGGTCTAATTTAACGCAGTAATAAAACCAGACACTTCAGTAAAACCGACAAGGCCAGGAATGATCAGAATGCCTCGATGTACCGTGTGGCCTCAAGGTAGTAGAAGCACGTCGCCATTCACAATGTTGATGCAGCCAACGCTAATTACTTCTTCTCGCGATGGCCAGAGAACATAATCTCAAGTGGTGAGGAGGCGAATGCACTCTTTGTGTGGCGTTATAGAAGAGTCAGTGGGATTGAGGTGGATGAGGCGCCGAGGACAAGATATAGAAGCGCATGCAGACGACAGGAAATCCCACCCGAAATTGAGTTCGTGGGGCACTCACGGACAACTGCAACGACAACATGATGACGAATACCATCTATGATTACACGCCATTACTCCCCCACTGGGCGAGTGGGGAAGTAATGGCGTTCGTCGCAGCACGGAGAGACGGGCCCGAGTAAAGTGTTGTGACTTTGCTTAGACAGGTGCAAAGTTCAGAGCGAATATTAGAAATAGCAGCGTGAGTATCCACTAGAGCTTCGACGCGTATACCATCTACTAACACTAATAACAAGTTCGATGGTGTGTCTGGAGGAATTGCTGGCTTTCCGGTGGATGCAGTTTTCCTTCCAAAACAAAAACTGCATGGGGAAGTTTTTGAGTGTGCATTCAGAACATTGAAGGCGGGTCACATAGGCGAACCAGTATGGCGATTGGGAGATGGTGAGTGGCGATGAGACTCACGGCAGTTCACAGGCCGACCCATATTGTAAGGTGGAGAGGGCCAAGGCTAAAGGAAGAACGGCAAAGCGTGCGCTGGTAGCTCGTGAGTGGACTGAAGTGTCCGCGTTTCTCTGGAGCGTAGCCACGTTGCTTGTCCTTTTGGCGCCTTCGGCAAAAGCGAGATATGTGTCCCCTCTGGACGCAATAATAACACATCGAGCGAGGAAGACGCGGCATGGTGTAATATGGCTGTGGGCGCATCGGTGGTGACATTGACGCCACAGGTACATGTTCACCTGGTGTAGCTGCTGGGATAGTGGTGGGTGCTGACAGCGCTGCAACTTCGGCATACGCAGGTTCCTGACGAGGTCTGGATTCGGCGGAACAAGGTGGATGTGACGCAGATGCAATCTCTTGCCTATTGATGTCCCGCAAGTTGGTTGGAGCTGAGCCTAAAAGAGATGGTGGAGCGCAGGAAGAGCAGCGGCGATGAAACTACTCACGAACGATGTCGCGGACCAGAGCACGGATGTCGAAGGCCGCAACAAGACGATTGCCCGAGGTATCATAGCAGAGACGAAGAGACTGAAGTTCGTCTACTCTCTGTCAAATGGTGATGACATCCCGAGTCGTGGAAAGATTTTGCGACGCAAGGGTGTTGAATGCGACAGTATGCCTTTGATAATAGGGCGTATTTGGTCGCTTTGAGGCATAGATGAGTGTACACACTTGCACAAAGCAAGAACATCCTCAATGTACGAGGTGTATGCTTCACCCGCCAGTTTACTGCGTTCAGCAAGCTTGTTTTCTGCTGCTTCAGCGCGAACACTGGGAGAACCAAAAATCTGACGAAGCTGCCGTGCGAACGTGTCCCAGTCGGGAAGATCTTGGAAGTTGTTCCGAAACCAGGTTTTGGCAACATCAGTCAAGTGAAAAAGGGACCGTACGTAATTTGTGTAGAGTATTCTACCAGTTCAACTTGCTGACGAGGTCGTAGGTTTGTAGCCATACTGCAACGTCATCCCCTTTGAGACCCTAGAATACTGGCGGTCACGCTGGTGGCTGTGGATGGGCAGGGTCTACGGTAGAGGCTGCACTGGGCCGGTGGTGTTGGATGAACCAGTATTGTCTTGCACTGCCATTGCACGTGGTAGTAGAGAACACCAGAGTGGAGCACCAGTGGTAACGTGCAAGAAGACTTGGGGATCGAGAAGCACCGTCCACCACTTATGAGGAAGAGTTTATTCGAGACGAATTCGAGCTGGCCCACACTGATGATGGTATCTAATAATGACGAAATTATACAAGTGATCATGACACGTCCGATTATAAAAAATAGTCGGTGACTGCGCTCACAATAATTGTAGATTTTACCCGCCAAAGAATAATAAAAAAAGAAGTGTGATAGCAAGATGAGCGTCGCACATCGGACGTGAAAATCGGGCTAAGGGCGCCATTTCTCGGCCTGTTGTGATTCAACTTCATGGTATATAAGAGTGCGCGTCGTGCCATCTCGGTGTATGCGAAGTCATATCAATGTGTGAGTGCGGCGATGAAGATATTAGTCGTGATATATATATATATATATATATATATATATATATATATATATATATATATATATATATATATATATATATATATATATAGTCCAGAAGATCCTCCGTGAGCGGTCACAACGTGGTTTGATTTCGACATTTCGGCCTAGAGTCCGGCCTTAATCAGGAATAAAGGTACAGTTCGTTGGTGCTCAGCTTTATACAATCTCAAATTAGAGGGAAAGGAAAGAGAAAAAAGACAGAAAAAAGAAGAAAAAGAAAAAAGAAAAAGAAGAGAAGAAAAGCAAAAAGAGAAAAAAAGAATATAAGGTGGACTCCCCTCGGGCGCCCCCCTTCCACTCTTCCTTCCACTTCGCCCTTCATATCTCTCCCTTTTCTGATGTGAGCGGTCTGTGTATGCTTCCTTTCACTAACGCTTTCTTCCCGACCAGATATATATATACATATATATATTGTAGGGAATTATGCGAACGACGACGAAGCAGCATGAAACGGCAAGCCTTAGTGTTGGTGCACACGCGCGACCCGAGCTTGCGTTTGTTTTGTATTTTTGGCCTGTTGGCGTTCCTCGCTCTTCTGGCGTTCCTCGGCCTTCCAGTAGGTCTGAACGTAAATAAACTGTGTGACATCTGGTGGAGGTGTGTGGACTCCCGTACAAACCTGGAAGTTCGCTCGCGTAAACTTCCCCCTCTATGTAACACGAACATGGCCACCGAGACGCCTCCCCAGGTGGGACCTTCGACCGTCCATGTCACTTGCGGCGCCGTGTATCTTCAACGAGACCCTCCTATCTGCACGGGCTCCACTGAGTCGGACGTCGAAGATTGGTTGGTGAGGTACGACAAAGTCGGCGCAAGTAACAAGTGGGACGACCCAAGTAAGCTGGGCTACGTCACATTCTACCTTGCGGACACCGCGCAACTTTGGTTTAATAACCACGCAGCTGACATTACTACGTGGTCTGCATTCAAGACGGCTATTACAGACGTCTTTGGACGACCTGTGGCACGCAAACTTCAAGCCGAGCATCGTTTACGTCACCGTGCGCAGCAACCAGGTGAGACCTACACGGGCTACATTGAAGATGTGTTGCATCTATGCAACCGCGTCAACTCTACCATGCCTGAGGAAGAAAAAATCAGGCACATATTGAAAGGCATTGGCGACGGCGCCTTTCAGATGTTGCTCGCGAGAAATCCCCCCACAATTGCTGTCCTCATTTCCCTCTGTGAAAGCTTCAATGAATTGCGTAGGCAGCGCGCAATTGCTCATCAAGCCCTCACGACGCCAGACACGCTCGCAAGCTTGCACCTAGCTGTCCATCCTACCGATAAGCAGCTGCTGCTTTCGACAATCAAGGACTTCGTCCGCGAAGAGGTAGCGCGCTAGCTGTCTTTGCTGCCACTGACACATGAGCCCACGCAAGCTTTGGCACGAGACCTCCAACACGTCATTCGGACCCAAGTTGCTGAGGCCCTTCCGCCGATGCATCAGCAACCACCAGTCAATACGCCTCTCACGTACGCTGCCGTTGCTGCTCGGCCGACGCAACAGC
The DNA here is from genome assembly GCF_043290135.1 of Rhipicephalus microplus. NCBI lineage: Eukaryota > Metazoa > Arthropoda > Arachnida > Ixodida > Ixodidae > Rhipicephalus > Rhipicephalus microplus. The sequence continues at coordinate 60,252,110 of NC_134700.1, read as the reverse complement.
GTATGCCATATGCTCAACCTGCCACGCCACCCTATGTCGTGCCTACAATCCAATTGCTGCGCCATATCTCTACGTGAGATCGTCAGCTCCATTTTACCGTCGCTCAGACGCTTGGAGGGCGCCGGATAATAGGCCCATCTGTTTCACCTGCGGTATCGCTGGACACGTCACCCGCCACTGTCGCCGAGATCCCCCTCCAGTCGACACTGTGGGCCGGCCAATGGCGTCGTCGTCTAGGACGCCATCAAGGTACACCACTGATGGTCCTCGACCCTACGCAAACCGTCAGTCACCATCGCCCCGACGACGCTCCCTGTCACCTATGCGTCGCCGACCTGCTACGGAAGAGGGAAACTGATCGCTGCAGCTCCGGAGGCAACAGCTGCATACAATTCGAACTGCTTAAGGCCTCCATCTTTCTCGCCGCAAAACGTTATTGATGTCAATGTTGATGGGACCGCCGCACAAGCGCTTATCGACACAGGGGCCGCCGTTTCTATAATCTTTGAGACCTTACGCCGCAAGCTGAAAAAGGTGACGACGCCTCTTTCGGGCCTGATGCTCCACACGGCCAACTTGCAGTGCATAGAACCTACAGCTGTGTGCACTGCACGTGTCATTATCCAAGGTGAACTTCATGCTATTGAATTTTTTGTGCTGGCATCATGCTCCCACGAAGTCATTCTTGAATGGGACTTTCTTTCGCGTCATCGGGCCATCATAGATTGCTCACGTGCAGAAGTTGCCCTTACGCCGCTGCCAACCTCTTGTTTGGTGTATTCTCTTTCTCAAGCTTACAAACTTGTCGTTGTTGCAGACACGGAAATAGCACCGAGAACATCCACCCTTGTAGCCCTGACCTGTACGGCCGCTCCTGCCGGAACTGTTTTGTTCACTCCGTCTGAGGTATTTAGCCGCCGCCATAGCCTACACCTGCCCTTTGCCGTACTCACCGTGGAATCCGGTGCTACCGCCATGCTCGTCGCGAACTCGCTATCGTCGCCAGTTACCTTACTTCGCGGAGAATGTTTGGGTAACATACAAGACGTTGACCTCTTTTCTTTCATTTTTTTAATACACACTGCGGACACTAAGTGGTCCAAGCAGGAAGGGCACGTCACGCATACCACAGGCGTAATGACGTACATCATATGAAAAACACACTTTGTTTTACACGCTACAATACACTTCGTTATGTAACAACATCACGCTTCGCTCTATACACTACAATAAACTTCAATATGCAAAGCAACAACACACCCTGTTCTACAACACTACATTACACTATGTTTCACAACACAAGTAGTAACTTACGCCAAACAACGACAATACATTGCATACCTCATACTTTACAATACGTTACACATACGTTACAATGAATAAGGTTCGCATAACTTGTTCCAGTCTGACACTGTTCGCGGAAAAAAAGAATACATAAAGACATCGGTTCTCGCAAAAAATGGGGTCAGCAAATTGGGATGATGATGTCGTGTGTTCCTTGTTGACAGAAAAGATAAGTAAGGCGATGAATCGATTGCGAGTTTTTGATTAAGTAATAATTGAAGGAAATCCAGCCGTTGTTCGCGTCTGCGGTATTCAAGGGTCTGAATGTCGTTTGCAGACATCAGCGCGGAAGGTGAATCCGACGGTAAGTATTTTGAATATATAAACCGAACAGCTTTCCTTTGAACCCGCTCAGGTTTGTTAATATTAAGCTTAGTGTAAGGGTCCCATACAATGCTGGCGTATTCCAGTTTAGGTCGTATAAAAGAATAATAACTAAGAAGCTTTACATTGGCAGGACAGGTAGGCAGTTTATGTCTTAGAAAACCAGGTTTCCGAAAGGCAGCTGAACATATGTTGTCTACATGCATGTTCCAAGACAAATTACTAGTTATAGTTAGGCCCAAATATTTGTAGCTTGTAACATCTCTAAGAGTTGAAGACCCAAGCTGGTACATATTATTTATTGGAACTTTCTTACGTGTCAAACGCATGCAGACACTCTTTTCTGCATTAAGGATCATTCCCCACTCATTGCACCACAGATGAATATTATGAAGGTTTGAGTTGAGTTCATTTTGATCATCTAAACAGTTAATATCCCGGAACAAAACACAATCGTCTGCAAATAATCTAATTTGTACAGAAGGGGTGATGACATTTACAATATCATTTATGTATAAAAGAAAAAGCAATGGCCCTAGGACGCTTCCTTGGGGTACACCTGATGTGACCTGTAGAGACTGCGAAAGCTGGTCATTAATAGCAACAAACTGTTCACGGTTATTTAGATAGTCAGCAATCCAGTTTACAAGGATTTCGGGAAGGCCAATACGTTTAAGTTTCAAGATCAATTTGTCGTGTGGAACCCTGTCGAATGCCTTACTGAAATCCAAAAATATTATGTCAGTTTGTCTATTGTTATCCAGGTTAAGTGCAAATGAGTGGATTATTGTAACTAGTTGCGTCACTGTCGAATACTCCTTTCTAAAGCCGTGTTGAAAATTGGTCAGGATTGAATGTTGAGTCAAAAAATTTCCTTTGTGTAGCAATTATGTGTTCTATTAATTTGCAGCAGGGTGAGGTCAAGGATATGGGTCGGTAATTTTGAGGCGACAAGCGATCACCTTTCTTAAATACAGGACTTATGCGTGCGGCTTTCCAGTCACATGGTAGCTTTGATGACAACAATGAAACACGGAAGATTTCATGCAGGAATTTAACGACATGTTCGGCATATCTTCTTAGGAACACATTTGGGAGATTATCAGGTCCACAGGACTTTTTAGAATGAAGATTCAGAAGCATCGATAAAACACCAGAATAAGACACGAAAGAGACTTCGCATGGGTCGAACACTCTACCGTTTGGAACATAAACCCTAGAGCAGGAAAACACACTTTCAAAATACGCATTAAGATGATCAGCAATCTTTCTTCGATCGGTTACAATCACGCTATCAATTGCCATTTCGGTGAGAGGTTTCTTTCTGTCACCAATGTAGTTCAAAAAATTAGTCGGGTCAGTTTTTATGAAGTTGGGCAGCAGCGTCTTAAAATAACGTTCTCTGAATGAGCGTATAGCCCGTGCAAGGCTGTCTTTGAGGACGGAGATGGAACGAGACTGCGCATGCTTCTGCCTTAAGCGTTTTATTTTTCGTTTTAAGTGAATTATATCTCGCGTTATTCAGGGAGTTGTTTTGGGCACTTTTTTATGTTTATTCAGTATAAAACGATTGATGCAATGATGACACATTTCTTTAAATTGATTCCACATTGTCTCGACATCACCCACCTCAAAGACAGCAAAACACGACTCCATGTATTCTATTATAGATACGTCATCTGCTCGCGAGTAATCTTTGAAGGTACGCACTGAAGATTTTTTAGTACTTGGAAAATTCTTGAGAGGAAAAGAGACTGTAACCAATTTATGATCGGACGTAAATTGCGCCCTCTAGAGTTTTCCGAACACCCACCTCACCTCCAGCTCAATGCTATGACGCCACCTGTGGCCACACTGCCCACGCCAAACTCATTCCAGCCCTCTGTTGCCGCTGAGCTATCGCCGACACAAAGAAGGGAACTCTTGTCCCTTCTTCGAGAGTTCCGTTCTGCCTTCGATTGCACTCAACCTTCTTTAGGTCGCACAGCGAACATCACGCACCACATTGACACCGGTACTCATGCTCCCTTACGCCAACGACCATATCGAGTTTCAGCGGAAGAACGCCGTATTATCAATGAACAAGTCGACGATATGCTCAATTGTGGTGTCATCCAGCCATCGCAGAGCCCTTGGTCGTCCCCTGTTGTACTTGTGCGCAAAAAGGATGGGTCTATTCGATTCTGTGTCGACTACCGGTGGCTCAATAAGATAACTCGGAAGGATGTCTACCCATTGCCACGCATCGACGATGCTCTCGATTGCTTGCAAGGAGCAGAATATTTCTCCTCTTTAGATTTACGCTCAGGATATTGGCAAGTTCCAATGGCTGATCCTGACCGATCGAAGACTGCATTTGTAACACCTGATGGGCTGTATGAGTTTGACGTGATGCCGTTTGGACTCTGCAATGCCCCAGGTACCTTCGAACGGATGATGGACACCATCCTTCGCGGCTACAAGTGGAACACGTGCCTTTGCTACCTAGACGACATCATCGTTTTTTGTCGCGACTTTTCGACTCACCTTGTTCGTCTTCGTGCTATTATCACGTGTCTCACCTCTGCTGGCCTTCAACTTAACATCAAGAAGTGGCATTTTGCCGCACGTCAGCTCACTATACTGGGTCACGTAGTCTGCAAAGAGGGTGTTCTCCCGGATCCGGCAAAACTCCACGCCGTGACCGACTATCCGAAGCCCATTTCCATCAAGACGCTTCGAAGTTTTATCGACCTGTGCTCATACTTTCGTCGATATGTGCGCAACTTCTCTTCCATCATCGCGCCTCTTACCAACCTGTTGACAACTTCCAAAGGCATGTCTGCTTGGTCAAAACAGTGCGATGAATCCTTCACCGCGCTTCGGCGGTTATTATTATCACCTCCAATACTACGTCATTTTGACCCCGATGCACCTACGGAGGTCCACACCGACGCCAGTGGTGTCGGCCTTGATGCTGTATTGGCTCAACGAAAACCAGGGTACCAAGAATACGTGGTCGCTTACGCGAGTCGAACCCTCAAGAAAGCCGAGTGTAATTATTCCGTCACGGAGAAAGAGTGTCTCGCAATTGTCTGGGCTTTGACAAAGTTCCGCCCATACCTTTATGGCCACCCTTTCGAAGTCGTCACGGACCACCACGCTCTATGCTGGCTATCATCGCTCAAAGACCCGTCGGGGTGCCTTGGTCGTTGGGCTCTTCGCCTACAGGAATACGACATTCGTGTTGTATACTGATCCGGCCGCAAGCACTCCGACGCTGATGTGCTATCCCGCTCGCCGCTACCGGCCGACCAGACCTCCTCGTCACCTTCTTCAGCTGTCATAACACCAATCGACTTCCCAGACATGGCATCGGAACAACGCAAAGATGTATAGATTTCCCAACTCCTCGCCTATATGACTGATCCGCTAGCTAATTTGGTCTCGAGAACTATCCGCCGTCAAGCCACACATTTCGCTATTCCAGACGACTTACTCAATCGGCGGAATCACACGTCTGAAGGTCGGAGGTGGCTGTTAGTGATACCCAACCACTTGCGCTCGGAAATTTGTACTGCTTTTCACAACAACCTGCAAAGCGCTCACGCTTGCGCTCTCAAAACGTACAACCGTCTACGTCAGTGGTACTACTAGCGCGGCATGTACACATTTGTCCGCAAGTACGTACGTGCTTGTACTGCATGCCAGCGACGTAAAGTCCCACCTCAACGCCCTGCCGGTACACTTCAGCCTCTGCCTTGTCCAGCGCGTCCGTTTGACCGCGTCGCTATCGATTTATACGGACCACTTCCCACGTCGTCTTGTGGAAATAGGTGGATAATTGTCGGCGTGGACCACCTCACGTGTTACGCGGAGACGGCAGCACTACCCGCAGCAACCGCGAGGGAAGTTTCGTTTTTCATCTTGCGCAACCTTGTTCTTCGCCATGGTGCTCCCCGCGAACTTTTGAGCGACCGGGGGCGTGTTTTCTTCTCTGACGCCATTCAAGCGTTGCTCGCTCAGTGCAACATGGTTCATCGCATGATGACAGCATATCACCCGCAGACGAATGGCCTCACAGAACGATTTAATCGCACTCTCGGTGATGTGTTGACGATGTACACAGCTTCAGACCAGACCAATTGGGACACTGTCCTTCCATTCGTCACGTATGCGTATAACACCGCTACGCACGCGACAACAGGGTTCTTCCCTTTCTTTCTGTTGTACGGACGTGAACCATCGTGCACGCTGGACACTATCCTCCCATACACGCCCGACTCCTCTGAGTACACTGCAATTTCTGATGTTGCCAGGTACGCAGAAGATTGCAGACGATTGGCCCGTTCACTGACAACCGAGAACCAAGGCCACCAGAAGCTACGGCATGACACCGACCGACATCTCTCTACTTTCAGGACTGGTGCTCTCGTTTGGCTCTGGATTTCACCGAGCACTCCTGGCCTTTCGTCGAAATTACTGGCACGATACCACGGGCCCTACCGCATTCTCGCCCGTACGTCACCAGTCAATTACGAGATTGAGCCTTTGACAACGTCTCATGACTTACGCCGTCGTGGCCGAGAAATTGTGCATGTCAGTCGCCTGAAGCCGTATTACGACCCCGCTATAGTCACTACGTCTTAAGTCGCCAGGTTGGCTACGCTATTCACCGGGGGCCAATGTAGGGAACTATGCGAACGACGACGAAGCAGCATGAAACGCCAAGCCACAGCATTGGTACACACGCGCGACCCGAGCTTGCGTTTGTTTTGTATTTTTGGCCTGTTGGCGTTCCTCGCTCTTCTGGCGTTCCTCGGCCTTCCAGTAGGTCTGTACGTAAATAAACTGCGTGACAATATATATATATATATATATATATATATATATATATATATATATATATATATATATATATATATATATATATATATATATATATATATATATATATATATATATATATATATTGTAACGAAGAGCGGCGCAGCAGCTGTGGGCCATGGGCTGGAAAGCGAGGAAGACCGCATGCCGTTTGGACTAACAACGGCTCCTAGCACTTTTCAGCGTGCGAAGAATTCAGTGCTCGGACCATTGAAAAACCAAGCCTGTGTGGTGTACTTAGACTACATCCTGGTCGTTGGCAGGACGGAGGATGAACACCTTCGCAATTTGGACGAAGTACTACACAGACTCTATGCAGCAGGGTTTCAATTGAACAAAGAGAAATGCCAGTTTGGGGTGTCCAAGATTTCGTACCTGGGACATAAGATATCTGTCAGCATTCAGCCACTCACGGAGCGAATAGCTGCCGTGTCGCAGTATCCCACACCAACCTGCTTGAAGCAGGTTCAGTCATTTCTGGGTATGGCGTTGTATTTGCGAAGGTTTATTCCCCACTTCGCTTCGATCGCAGCTTCCTTGAGCGGTCTTCTTAAAAAAGAGGCGCGTATTGATGGGGCGTCTCACAAGAAAATGGTTTTTGAGCTATAAAACAAAAGCTCACTTGTTGCCCCATACTAAGTCACTTCAATGAAGACTGGTCCACCGAAGTGCACACTGATGCCAGCCAAGTTGGCCTAGGAGCTGTGTTAGTGCAGCGTGATCCAGATGTCGTGGAACACGTGGTCGCTTATGCCAGCCGAAAACTTTCAGACACCGAGCGCCACTATCACTCCAACGTGCTTGAATGTCTTGCAGTGGTATGGAGCGTCGATGATAAGTTTCGACATTATCTTTTCGGGCGTAAGTTCACTGTTGTAACTGATAATGCTGCTATAGCATGGATGTTCGCCAAGCAGCAACTTAAACACAAATTTGCCCGGTGGATAATCACGCTGCAAGAACACGGTTTTGACGTGCGCCACCGCAACTGAGGGCTAAACAACGTCGCCGATGCACTCTCACGGAACCCCCTTGACTGCGCGCAACAAACCAGGCAAACCCACATTTTTTTCGCCCAGATGAATATATCCCGAGCCCAACAGGAGGATAAAGATTTGGCATCCATTATTGCATCTATCACTGCAAGGGAAATCACAGTACTTTTGTGTTGCGCAATGCCACATTGTACCGGCGTCACTGGCGAGCGGACCGATCCGAAGAACGTTACCTCCTGGTGATCCCGAAATCCTACAGGTCAGAAATATTGCGAGCCATTCACGACTCCCCAATAGGTGGACACACCAGCCAACGAGCCACACTCCGGAAACTACAAGAACGTTTTTGGTGGCCGAAGATGCAAAGTAGCGTCCGTCCTTATGTCGCCAGTTGCAAAATTTGCCAGCAGTTTAAGCGACTTCCTGGGTGTCAACCTGGATTACTAACACCAATCCAGATACCCGAAACAATTTTCCACACAATTGGCATTGATTACATGCGACCTCTACCCACCACCACTGCGGGAAATCGTTACGTCATTGTAGCAGTAGACTACCTGTCAAAATACGTGGAAGTGGAGGCCGTGCTATCTCTTGCATCCACTTACCTAATCGACTTCCTCAAGCACCGATTTGAATGGAGACATGGTTTACCAAAAATGTTAATATCTGATCGGGCTACAACGTTTCGTAGCGGGGAACTGAAAAAGTACCTTTGCGCGGCAGGCGTGCAGCACTACTTCGCATCCGCGTTTCATCCTCAAGCAAACGGCCTTACTGAGAGAACCAACCAGAGCATCAAGGCACGACTCGCTCCATATACAAAGGCAGGGAAAAGAGGAGAGGCCGACTGGGACGTCCACCTTCCATGAGCCGCTTTTGCGATTAACACGGCACTGCAGACATCTACCGGGGAAACGCCCTACGAAATTGTTTATGGGAAACTACCAGAGCTGAAAGTGGTCCTCAGTCTGGATGCTCTCAATATAATTCCACGTGCCAACGATCGCAAAGCGGCCTGTCAGAAGATCCAAACTGAAGCGATCAAGAAAGCCACCCACGCACGAGAAAATCAAAAGCGCCACTATGACAGACGCCGTAGACCCGCTCCTGCTTACAACATCGGTGACGAGGTCTGGGTGCAAAGGGGCACCAGCGGGCCTGGCAAGAAGCTACTCCCTAAGTTCGACGGGCCATTCATAATTACTCAGCGTGTAGGAGAAAATACTTGGCGAGTGAACACCTCAGATGCGAACTTCACTCTGGATAAACGCAAAAGAAATAACTTTGCCGTGCATGTGTCGCGCTTGAAAAAAGAAGTCGGACCGCTGCAGGTGCAATGAACTGCAATTTCTTTTTTTTTTGTTGTCAGGTCCGCAGTGTGGCCTAATACCTGTGTCACACGGGCGCGCAAAAAGTCTTTTAAGTAAGCGGTCTTTTACGAAGTTAAAAGACTTTTAACAAAGAGGTGTTTGCGGCGCAGACACACGGCAGCAACGATCTCCTTTTAGTGTTTTCGTTCGAAGACGCTAGCGAAAGCGTGGCGCTAGCAGTTAAAAGAGAAGCAATGAAAATTAAACGATGTATCACGATGTACAAATTAAAGACTTGTTACACTGCTCGTTTCTTCAAATAAATTTAAGAATAAGAGATGAAGAAACACCAATGTGAATGTTTTTTGCACCAGATAAGGAAGCATTCCCATAACTAGCGACGTGCACAAGTCCGTCTGGCACCACTGTGCTTTTATTTACCGTATTTGTTTTTCGCTGCTCTTGACTGCTCTCGACACGTTATGGGCGACCGTACGGGAGAAAAAACGAGGATCGCAAGCCTCACGGCCTGCCTTCTCGCTCTGGAAAGCGAGGCAGACGCTGCAAAAGCCGCCAAGGAGAGGATAAAGCAGCGCAAGACCGAGCGTCACCACGTGATATTGCTGACGCGTTGTAGCTGCTTACGAGAGTAGAAAAGGAAATAACCATTAAAAGAGTTCATTACACCTTCTGCAAAATATGAAATTTGTTTTTACAAAGAGTTCTGGTGACAGAAAAATAAGCATTCGCTCTTTTTTTCCCGCCACTCGAAAATTGCTGGCGCCCACTGGTTTCGAGGTTACTCATTCGGAGCCGTAAAAGAGATCGACGAACGCCGTTTACGAAAAAGACCGCTTCTGAAAATGAGTTCGCTTTGTGCCGTGTGTCTGCTGTCAGGAACTCCTTTTCGGAAAAAGACCTCTTACTTAAAAGACTTTTAAGTGCCCGTGTGACAGGGGTATAATGTATCGAAGAGCGGCGCGGCAGCTGTGGGCCATGGGCTGGAAAGCGAGGAAGAAGAGGCAGAATAAGAACAGCTGGCCCAGAATCGGGTGTTGTCTCTTTTCTCTCCGTTACAATATATATATATATATGTATATATATATGTATATATATATATATATATATATATATATATATATATATATATATATATATATATATATATATATATATATATATATATATATATATATATATATATATATATATATATCACTGCTGACGATTCAGGTAGATTTGCCACCCACTCACGAAAGAGGTTTTACGACAGCGCGAGTAATCGAGTACTTGTAATGCACTAACTCTGAGTAGTGCTAATATTCTTACGCGTTTGCTACTGTAGTTATATAACAACTCAGCAACATATATACCAACAGTTTATGTTAGAAATCATTCACTAGGTGCCTACATAGTCAATTTCACTACCACCGCAGTCACTGCCAGGAAATACTAATAATATAATGTATGATAGCTGAACTGGCAATGCATCAGTAATAGCTTAGGAATATAGAAACTTTTCTTGAATGAGTGCATAATTCGCTGCCGAGCGATGCCCTAAATCTGTCGCCTCTCTGACTAAAAACGATGATTCAGAGGTATCACTAAAAACTATGATTCAGAGGTATCACAGTGGTTTATGACTTCCCGACATAGAGCGTTTCACTTAAATTTGTGCGTGAAAAAAAACACACCTTTAATTCATATTTGCTAAAGAAAGATGGAGCGTCGATGATGGCCTGGAGAAATTGTGTGTGTAGGAGAGGAGCATGCAGCAGCAAAAACAGTTTCCAATGCGCATGTGAAAAGAAAATAAGTCGTTACTATATACACACGTATTAAATGTTCAAGAAATTTGTTTAGGAATAATGACAAAAAAGCGGGGTCCAACAAGCATTTTAGGCAAGGGGGCCACGTACGGATGAACTAAACTGCCTCCCCGGGTGTAGTGGTAGGGAAGCCCAGTGAAACCTACGTCAAATAAAAAAAATGGGCTGCTGGAGAAGGTAGAGGAAACTTTGGCCACGTGCTGTTGCTAATACGAATAAGCGCATCGCCTAGCTTTTACAATTAGCCAGGCTTTAGAGCCATCATGTAAAAATGAAACTGAAGGAATGGTGAGTTAATGTGTGTGTGTTCTAATAATGACATACCACTTCTGCAAGCTTACCAACCAAAACCACGAAACTATTATAAGGCGTGTCGTAGTGAAGGGCTCCGTATCTAGTGACCACATTTAGCTCGTTAGTATTCACTTAAAATGAAGTATACGCGCCACTTGCATTTCAGGACATCAAAAGGCGACCACCGCGGTCAGGGTCGACGCCACGGCTTTTGTGTCGGCAGCGAAGTAATGTAAGTGATGTATTATGTGTGTTTTGTCACTGCTTAGCCAAAGCTTATAGTTGTCACAACGAACCACACTTGTTTAAAGAGAATTTCCTTATAGATGTGTAAGAATGGGTTATCTGCAGTCGACACTGTCATTTTAGGGAACGTTCCCCAAAAGAAATGAAAGTTTTGCCTTTTACGTTCAGAAGAGACAATGTGACTGTGGGCTACACCGTATCAAAAAACTCGTGAAGTATATGGTGGCACAATATTGTAGGCTTAAATACACCCATGATGCGTTGATAAAAATGGAACCATTCGGGCCAGGAATCGAACAGGTCTCATGGCTGTAGTGCTAAGCGCGACGCCACAACCAAGAAGCAGCGCAATGGGCTTGTTGGCAGATTGACATAAAAGAAATTCCAAAGTGCTGAGATGGAAACAGAAATGATTGGTGAAGTTTTCGTCCTAAGACTACGACATGACAAACAGAAACGCTGCAGTGGAAGGCGTTGGGAATTGCGAACATCAAGGTGTTCCTTAGCGTGCACCATTAAAGTACAGCACTAGGGCATCTACCTTTTTGTCCTAACTGAAATGCGACCGCCATTGCCGGGATTAAGCGCATGATCATCGGAATGAACTGCCGAGTCTTGTAACCACTGATCCATCTTACTGGACTGGGGTGATAAACAAACCGAGACAGATAGCATGCTGTTTTGACGAGTGCTTTGACTTTTGGCCAAAACCACGTTTTATTGATTGCACATGATCAAAATTATATTCATATACCAGAACAATATTTACAATATGATAAATCAGTGTGAATTGTTAGTGTGAACTCTCTGAATGCACAACAAATTTTCCTTCAACAAATGAAAAGTTCAATTAAACTAGTTCTAAAAGAATACTTTGCAAAATGTCTACTCCGCGAAAGACGTGGACTGAGATGCAACGTCAGCAGCAAATAATAAAAACGAAGACTGATGGTCCACTGTATTTCATGGCTATACAAATTGTATTTACAATTAAAAACTTTCTCGAAACTCCAAGTACTTTCGAATGCTTCAGACTACTAAAGTGCATCCCCATGCTACCGAGACCACAGGAAACAGATAAGTAAGGGCGCACATATGCGACAAGTTTGTTAAAGAACATAAATGCGACAAGTTTCTTCAAGTAGACTTTCAATGAGGAAATTGCTGTGTAGTGTGTTTGAAGCGTACATTCCTTGGGCTTCATTATGTCAAGTCAACCACTGAGCCAACCATTCACCTGCACATTATGTACCCCAACTGTACACATCTGGATTACACATCAAAGCTCGACAAATATACAACATTTTTTTTTACTAGGAACATCATGACTAGCAGAATTACGAATGCACTTGCTTCAATTGTAAGCGCATGATTTGCCACTCTGAAGCATCGTATCTAATTATCGCAACATGTTGCGCTTGATCACCAATAATGGTATGGCATGACAAAAAAAAGCGTGCTAGCTGACAAACTTTGCCTCGTTCTGACAAATTTGGCGTCACTACAACAGGGGCTGTGCGACTTAGTGGTTCCACGATTGCAACAAAGCGCAATGTTGTTGTAACCCAGTGTTTTATACCACACTGTTGATGGAGCCGCGACACATTGCCAATCTGTCCTTTAAATGCATCTCAATTATGAGAGGGACAGAGGTTTCTGTTCAGCCACAGCATTGTCGCGTCTCATGCCCAAACAACAGCGAAAACTAGTGCGTTGGTTTCACTCGTTCCATCGCAACAGCTGCTGGCCACAGAGGCAGTTCCCTTTCACCTGGGAAACACGTAAGCCCCCGGTTCCAGCAGCGTCAGAGGTCACACTTGTCTCGATGATGGGCACAACTGGCCGAGGGTGCCGGCACCCGTGGCCACGGTTAGCTGCCTTCCCGGACCCCAGAGGGCCGCGTCTTCTAGCGGTACGTCCCCGGTGAGCTGGTGGTGATGATGGTGGTGGCCAGGAAAGCCGGCGACGCTGCCGCCGTTTGACGGTGCCACGAGGGCGTCTTCTGCGCACGGCTCAGAGTCATCCTTGGAGCAGCCGACCACTTCTGTCATAAATGCTATGTACATAATAGCCAGGCGGAGCGTCTCGATGCGGGACAGCCGCTTCTCGTATGCGAACGTCGGCACCTGCAGAACGAATTGAGCGTTAAACATTTTAACGCCAAATGCAACAAAGCACTCGCACTTTGAAAAAAAAACTGCAGCAGCGTGGTTGACGTATATATTGAAGGATGAAAATGCGGCATGACAGTTTGGTACAACGACTATTAACCGCAAGTGCTCGAGTTCACCTCGTCGTGTCATCTTAAATCTGGCTGTTAACGGGCCTCTAAAGAGGCTCGCACGTTTCTCTTTTTGCACCCGCAAACAAGCTCGCTAATTTACAATATTTTCCAAAGTTGTTGCGGCTAACCAGAATTCCATCTCATGGAGCTTTTCGCCCGCAACCATACCACTATCTCCAGAGTGGTGCATGAAAATACCGACTGTGCACCTTGAAGTGCCGGGGATATCTAAAAAGGCAAGCCTGTCATCTGCAGCCCTCAAGCAGATCTCACTGGACCTCTTGCATTTCTCGTATGCTAACCGAATTCATGTTTACACGGATGGTTCGGTCTCGGGAAGTTCGACAGGTGCCTTTGTCATACCATCTCGATCAATCACAGTCAAATTCAAGACATCACACGTCACGACATCTACGGGATCCGAGCTCGCCGCTCTTCGAGCCGCTGTGGAGTTTGTTACACAAGAATCCCCCAGTAGATGGGCCATTTTCTGTGACTCCAAGGCAGCCCTTCAATGCGTGCGAAGTCTACGACGTGGAAACTACCACCAGATGATGCATCGTATTAATGAAATTTGTCATCGCGCTGCTGATCAAGGGCATGACATTGTTTTAGAATGGTTGCCGGGCCACTGTGGCATCAGTGGTAACCACCTCGCCGACGACGCTGTCCGATGTGCCCACGATGGAGCGCCCACACTGTTAATACCCTTGTCAAGAGTAGACGCAGCTAGAGAACTTCGTCACATCGCGCATAATGCCACGCTTGCGCACTGGAATTCTCCACTTAACTCCATTCATCACTCTAAGAATCTTAAGTCCTTACGTCAGAAACAACTGCCATCCAAGATTTCTCGACGTGACGCTACAATGCTATGCCGGCTGTGGACTGGGGTAGCGTTTACTAAGTCATTCAGCCATCGCATTGGCATGGCGGATTCATCCATGTGTGAAAGCTGCAACTGTATAGAGACTATTGAACATCTCTTGTGCCACTGTGCCCAATTTGATGAAGATCGCCGGACTCTCCAGTGTGCCTTGAATAGACTCGATGACCGGTCATTTAATGAAGCAAAGATCTTAGGAGTCTGGTCATGCACCACATCAGCACAGAAAGCCACACGAGCCCTCCTGAGATACTTGTCAGCAAGCAACTTCATTGAGGGACCACCTGTGAAACTCGGCATAGTGTGTGTGATGTGACATGTGTCTATCCTTCTCTCTCTCTTTTACTCCCCCCTCCCCCTCCCCATGTGTAGGGTAGCAAACTGGACGCATAGTCTAGTTAACCTCCCTACTTTTCCTACATTCCTTCTCTCTCTCGTACAATATTTCGCAGCTATCACCTTTTACGAATATTTAAGCGCTTCACGCGTCGCAGGTCCTCCTTTTTGAAAAACAATCAGCCTGCCTTTCTTCTGTCCAATCGTTTTTGCAGGTGCAGTGACGAAATTTTGACCATAAGCAAGACAGCGTTTGTACCTCAGTACTTTTCACTGGTCACGAAAATTCTCCGTCAGTCTACGTAAGTGCTTTGTAGGCGGCCAAATTTGAACATGACATGGCGCCATTGCTGATAAAGGGACGCTCGTCAATTCCAGAGAGGCGACGGCATAGTATAAGTGTTCAGCAGTGCTGGCGGTAACGTGTTGCAAGTATTGCCATTACCGGTAACGCGTTACTTTTTCCGGTAACTTAGTAACGTACTGATACAATTTTAGAACTGCAACAGGTAACATATACTTTAGTTCCAATTTTTCGGTATGACGTGCCGTGTCACGTTACCCGTAAATATTTCATCTTGTAGGTGCCATTTTCTCCAAGCTCACGCCGATAATTTTTTGTCGCAGCGTCGTTCAGCTGTCTACCTGCAGGCTTTAACGAAGAAAGCTTGGCGTATATCGTTTGTTTGTTTTTTTGTAGGTATTGAAGATAGAAATTCATGAAATGAACCTAATCCACGTGGAAAGGGCAGTCTGAAAAAATCCGCGGAATCCGCCATGATAAACAGCAGAAACATACTTTTTGTGGAAATGATGTGTATCAGGTAGATTGCTGGCATCTGAGCCTTTCTGAGACAGAAAAACAGCCTGCCCGAAAGGAAAGTGTATGGACTGGTTTACGCCACACCGCGTGCTGAGTGTCATGCTTCGTACGTGTGGGAAGCAAATATATTCTTGTAGAACTAAAGTGGTTGCTTGGGCATGGTCTCCGAGAACCCACGGCAGCATAAAAGCAACGTCTGGAAGTTCGAGTAACAAAAGAGTACATTCAACGTGGTGAACGACCACTATTTCAAATTGCACCAGTTCGGCCTCGTACACTTTGAGCCCAATTTAAAAGCCCCATTTTGTAGAATCCTGGCCCATCCAGGAGACAGCCAGTAGCTAAACCACTCTACAGGTGAACTACCAATTGAGAGCCTGCATAAACGGAATTAGGCATATCATGAACAAAAGGCGTGGCATTGGTAGAAAAAAACATGAAAAAGAATACGATACGCAAAATGTCAAACAAGCGAAGAAAAAAAGTAATTTTGTTTCTCGCTACCATCGCTGGCTAGTTTTCTCGCTACACTTCTTTTAAACAAAAATTCATGAAGACCACTACACACATCAGACATATCCAAAATTAGGCTCCTAACAATGGTTATCGCAAAGCAGAGGTGTAGGCTGAAATTGTTTCCAGAAGGAGGGATGGGGGCGGACATTGAGCTGGAGGGAGGGCCAGGCAGGTAAACGACCATTTTATGGCGTTTTATGGAAAAAAGTTCAGTGGACGGGGGGAGGGGGGAGGACGGCAAAGGTATACCACCCCCTGGATACGCCACTGCCGAAAGGGGGCATTCTAGATTAATCATTATGAATCCTAATACTACTATTTTAGATTTCATTCAGTATTTAGTGTATTATGCACACAGCGCCCAGTAGCCCGAAGAAGAACTCTGTTTTTCAAGCGCATTAATTACGAGACAAGAAATATTGAACCTAATCTACATGGAAGGACTAATTTGATCCCCACTGGTTCTCAAAAGTTTCTAATGTATTAGAAGTATTAACGTTACAAAAAAGACGTCTTGTGTATAAAATATATGCACAACAAAGCGAGAAAGAACATTGTTTGTAACTTGTGGAGCGAAAAAAAAAAGAAAAACGTCAGGCCTGCGCGGAAGGCGCAGCACAGTCATAGCGAAAGCTAGAAGAGCGGCCGTTCAGAACCTATTCTAAACACTCAAGTAAAGTCAAGAGCTTTGACAATGTTGCGCACCCATGCTGAAGGATTGACCAAGAATCGTATAGTTTTTCTGAATTTCTTCCTTCATAACCGGTTACGACTAATCTGTTTATGAGAAATAAAAGAAAGACGCAACAGGACGAATTTGATAGATGAATTGTAAATAATCTGTAGTGTAATCCAAAAAAGCGGCGTATTTTCCTTAATGTGAATTTAGAAAAGTCAAAATCTACCAACGAATGATTTCAACAGTTAAACCTCTTTTAACTTTTGACGATTTCCTGCAATGCGTCAACAATATTCCCGTCGCTGTGGCCGAAAGACAAAGCCCAAAAAGAAAGCACGTTATGCACATTTAAATCTATTCCGAGAAGGTGACAAACGGCACCTAAAGTGTTTTTTTTTTCGTAAGGCAGGGAACCTATTACAGTAAATGAGGTAAAGTTCAGTTGACTCATTTACTCCAAAAACAGGACAATGAGGGGAGGCTGCCAGCCCAGCTCTGTTTAAGTATAAGTTTATCTGCGTAATTTGACAGCACAGTTCATATAGTGATTACGACTTCCGTTTCTCGTGTTTGACATATTTTACTATTCCAGTGGTACGAAAAGTGCTTTAATTCTGGTGTGACTGTCAGTGACGGTGTAGAACATTCTTTTACAGCAGTTTCCTTCTTAATCTGGTGCCTATCAAGAATTTATATGCCGGTAATGCCTCAATACCAGGCCCATTTAAAGATTACTGTGCCAGCGCATGTGCTATTTCTTTTATGTTAATTCCCTTATGTCCTACAACCCCGACCAATTTGATCAGATTGGGATGCGACGGAACTTATGCTTTGAAAGCACTCTCAGCATGCGAGTTCCCATCTGCAGTAAGAGAGGAACGTACTGATAGTGAATCCGATAAAATTACTGCGGACCTGACTGAAGCAGCTATTTTACGCAGAGCTACAACTATCGGAAAAACTCTGCATCCAAAATGGGCACAAAATCTGGAAGGCGAAACGAAAAGGACCAGTCTAGGGCAGGAGAAAAAATACCAATTCCACATTTTTCTTCCCTTTGTGACGCATCAGTTGCTATGACTGCTAGTTTTGACGTATGTGCCAGGTAATCTCTTATTATAGCTTCTAAAATATTGAGCGGCATCAGTTTTGAATTTTTCTGAAATATATCATCAAACTGTAATTGAACAGCATTTTTATTTGTACTGACTAAAGGAACAGCATAATTTGAACGTCTAAATCATCTAGAAGCGCTGTATAAGCAAAATTTGGGTATACAAAATGTCGACCAGTATTCTCCAAAAAAAACAAAACAAGTCAGAACGGTCATTAAAAGCTATTTCTAAGCGCCTTACCGCTGATTCATGCAGCCTGAGAAATGCATGTGGAGCTAACAATGTGTAGCTAACACTTATTTGTTAACTACTGCAAGCACACTCGCTTCATACTCACTAGGTCATTATCAATAAATTTATTTCTGTTGTAGGCTGGCATTCGCAATGCTATTTTTCGTCATTCTTCTAAGAAGCGCTAAACACTTGCACTTGCATTCGCTAAGCACTTGCAAGGACTTTTGTGCCAATTGTTCATGCAGTGGCTGACGACGATGAGAAAATATGGCTGAAGTTTGTTTGCGCTAATGTTAAAAGGGGAACAAGAAGCTTTTGTGATGGGTTGGAGCATTGAATGGCCCACTCGTTACGCTATTAGCATTGTGTGACGACTGTTTTTTTGAAATATATCCATATAAGCAAAACTTATTATACTTGCTGAAAAATACTTGCTGCGAAGTCGACAACACTTATGAAGCTTGTTTAAAACAAGTTTGCCATCTTCTGCTCCGCAACGGCAGCTATGTTTATAAATATGATAGTCTCTCTTGGGGACTTTCGACGCAAAAATTTTGGTCTGTCGGTCTGTCTGTGTGTACAATTGACTGTTTATCCACTCTTACAGTACCGGATACTGTGAACGGCACCAGTCGATACCATAAACGGCCAACCCCATCCACAGCGCCCACCAATTCTGCTCAAGACTCAGCGTTCATACTTGTGCGATTGTCAATTAAAAATCAGTCATTGCGCATATCTGAGGCACCATAACAACACGTATATATGCTGTATGTGAGCCTTTTACTAGAAAAGCGTACATAAGTAATTCTAAAGACCGGAGCGTTTATCACGCTGCGCTGACCATGCAACGCTTGCGCGGAAAAGCGAGTGTTTCCAACGCTTTGCTAGGACGATACGATAGTGGCACCTGCCCGTCGCCTTGCCTTCTATACCTTATCACCTCTGAGACGGGCGCCCACTCCCGTCTCAGAGCCGCGCGTTTCGTTTTCCAAAAAAACTGCCAGATAGCGCTCATGCTTCACGTGTGACATGACTTGAACCGCTCGTTCACCTCCGCTGCGCGCTCGAGGCACTCTAACGTTGCGCCTCCAGAATACCATTCACCGATTTCTTGCTCAGGACATCAAATAAATGTTTTGTTCACTTTCTCCGCTTGCCAGAATTAGATCTTTAGACGACGTTTGCAGATTAATATGCAGATTCTGGGCCAATTTTTTGTTATATAACTCCTGAGCCAGCGAGACTGACAGTTGAACTCCCTGACATAAATACTCGCAAATTGATTGATTTATATGTGGGGTTTAACGTCCCAAAACCACTATATGATTATGAGAGACGCCGTAGTGGAGGGCTCCGGAAATTTAGACCACCTGGGGTTCTTTAACGTGCACCCAAATCTGAGCACACGGGCCTACAACATTTCCGCCTCCATCGGAAATGCAGCCGCCGCAGCCGGGATCCGAACCAAATACTCGCAAATTGCAGCGGTAATTATATAGGTGAAAGTAACGAGAAATAATTAAGCACAATTATTTTTCTCCATTAATTGGCTATAAAGATGTTCCTTATCGGATCGTCAGAATGTGCTTCTTTAGTCTAGGTCATTCGCGCATGCGTGCACGTGCAAAGCCGCTTCCCCACCAACCCTCCTCCCGAAAAACGAGAAATTATGCAGCGCGCATCTTCTCACGGGGGTGGGGGGCGGAACTCGAGTAAATGTGTCGCAGAGTCAGGGAGGTTGCACATGGACGGGTGGACGCACGTATGGAGAGACGTATGCACGGACGAATGGACGGACGCTTTGCCCTACTTATTGTCATTCACTTCGTGCATATGCTGCGATTGTTGTACTAGCAGACGCTGCCTGCATCGGTCTTGCGAGGTGAGAGAGTGTGAGCGCACCGACAGTTTTAGGGCTGTCTTCCTGGGCGGGCACAAGACGCGAACATGCGCATCAGGCGTTATGGTGCGCCATTTAAATGCAAATGCATTTCTTGGTCGGGCTATGTCAGGCATCCGGCTTTGTCCGTGGCGGTAACCGCGCGCTGCACGTGTTATCTCTCCACTCTCACTTCGTTTTTCATAGCAACAGCTGCGGGCGCGCGTGCTTATCCTCGCCCGTAGCTACCGAAGCATATGGTGCAAACAAGTGTAGGAGAGGGTATGTGCAGTGCATCTTTTCTCACTGCTCACCCTCTCTGCGCCCCATTTTCTCGTCCGCTCGCGCCTCCCTCTCACCCGTTCGCTGGCTGGGCGCCTCTTAACAACATCCGGAAAAGGGAGATTGAGACGTCACCTTGAAACGCTAACGCTGAGCAAAGAACGCTGTTTTTTTGTTCATTTTATAGTATTTATTGCAATAGCAATGATATGGACACTGTCGGCTGAATTTTGTCGCTCACCATACATGTATACGTATCTATATGTGAAAAGTTAAGAACGGAAAACAATTCACTGAAAGACTCAGGCGCACGGAATCGAACGTTCAATCTTTATTTCGTGACCGCACGGCGTTAACCACTGAGCTACAAATGAGCACCTCACATAGCGGTGAAACGGCAAGCTATTTATATCTACCACAGCAAAATAGCGCCTTTTCAGCATTACTAGCGATATGGCGCAATGACCGCGCTCAGTACAAAGGTCGGTGCCCAGCTTGTCGCGATGCGCCAATGCACGCTCGTATCCCACGCGTTCTTTGCTCCGCGGAGAGAAGAGTGCTTATCCGCACTCTTAATTTATGGTGGGGGAGAATCGCGCGCTTACGGCTTTGATCGGGACGATTGCGTTTAGTCGCCGCAGCAACAAAGATCACTTCACTCGCTGGTCAGGCTCCATAAGCAAATATAGCACGCTTTTCTAACACAGTGAAACAGCAACGGGGACACTTGAGTTCGCACTCATATCCGTACCTGTGATTACGTTTCATGCTTCGTTTTTGTTTAAACAGCGCGTTAAGTTCTGAGCTGTGAAGGTTGTTAGTTGGCTCTCGTCCAGTGTATGTTGTTTTCGTGTGTAATTTGTGCGTGAGCAGCACACTGCATGTTACGATGTGCTTGCTGTCCTCAGTGGTACATTCCAATTTGTTGCGATTGCATTCATTGCTTCGCCCTTGCGGCAAAACTGTGACTCTTTTTTAAAATCGTGCACGCTAGCTACTACAGCTGGAAACGCATAGGGAATACAAGCTCAAGTTTGCGCAGCGTCATTCACCGCCCTAGCGGAGAGAAGGCAAAGCTGCGTCGCTGGGATGGGTCAGCCTTGCTTGGTGTTTCCATTGTGCGCACGGAAAACGTATTCTTTGGGGCTTTTATCTCGCATATTGCACGCTATGAGCGCCGCTCTTTCGTCATCCTGGAAAGCAGGCACACACTCCTGCTGCAGTGTCAGCTGCTACTATAGTTTAAAAATATGGCAGAGCTGTAAACTCCCAGTGAAGAATTTCCAATGCAAGCAAGGCACATGTGCTCAGGTTTGGGTGCACGTAAAGAACCCCGGGTGGTCGAAATTTCCAGAGCCCTCCACTACGGCGTCTCTCATAATCATATGGTGGTTTTGCGACGTTAAACGCCACATATCAATCAATCAATTCAATGCAAGCAGGCAGTGCGAGGAGCAGAGTCGTCAGTTGTTTGTGGCAGTTCGTTGATACTTCCGTGGTTTTGTCGCTCTGAAGAATTTTTCGTCGGGCACGGTATTACCATTACCGAGGAGAAATGTGACGGCCGAACTCATGGCGAGCTTTTTGACAACTTTCTTGTAATATTGGTTCTTGTCTCAGTCATTACTGCACAATAGCGTAATGACTGGAAGGCAGCACAAGTTGTCAATGTGTTCAAGAAAGGTAACAGAACACTTATACAAAATATTCGTCCAATTTCACTCACATTCCAATGCTGCAGAATCGTAGAACATACGAAGCTAACCGTGTGCCCGAATTTTTCAAAAGGAACGCTGCATCAACCTAACAACACCATGGCTATCGGAAAAGCTGTTCAACGACAACCCAACCTGTAACAGTAGTTCATTCGTAAACTTCATTTCTTCATTAGAGCGGCTAAGTAGGAGTATTATTTCTTGATTGTAGCAAAGCTTTTGACAAGGTTCCGCATAATTAACTAATATTAAGTCTTAGTACTATTGGCGTTCCTGAACTTTTATCAGATACATTTTTGCTTAATTTGTTGACTAACAGGAAGCAATATATTGACATTGGAGGTCTACTTTCTCAAAGTTTGGCAGTCACTTCAAGGGTGCGAGAAGGCAGTGTCCTAGGGCCGCTGTTTTTTGGCTTTTAATAATGATATGGTTAACGTAGAAAGTCCTGGTGTTCAAGTCCAATTGTTTGCGGACGACTGTGTATAGCAAAAAGAAAATTTTCATCCCTATGATCAAGTTTAGTTATATAATAAATTAAATGACTTAATAAAGTGGCGCGATAAATAGGAAATAGTTCTTAACGCCGATAAAACCGTACGCAGTAAAGTTTTTACACTTTTTATGGGTGTAAAAGAGGTGTTGTTCAAAATTATGTCTCTTTAAATTGACTTGACACCATTTTCGCTGCTTGTACACTCTAAGAGAAGGGTGTAAGTGCAAAAGGAGTGTTAATATGCCATCCGTAAAGGTGTTAATGGAAGAGTTGAAGTGTGTACACCTATAGTAGCAATGATAAATGTTCAGTTTAACTTCCCAAAACCGTTATATGATTATGAGAGATGCCAAAGTCAGCGGGGTGGAAGCGGGCTTCAGTCTTTTGGAGCAGCTTTGGGAGCAGGAAAAACACGGTTTTGGAACAGCTTTGGAGAAGTAAGAAGCACGCTTTGGAGCAGGTGTTCAGCACCAAATTGAGTGTTTTGCAGCATCAAAAATAAGGTTAAGAGCAGATTTCTTAGGTCACACGTCACTGCTTATCAGAATTTTCGTTTTTTCTTTGCTTTCTCATGAACACAAAAAATTCAATGGTTTTTACTAAGCATATAATGCTGATCAAGTGACCAGACTTACCCATATATATATATATATATATATATATATATATATATATATTGCTACGGGGTGCCACAATAGACATTGTAGAAAAGAGGACGATGTTTAGGGCAAGCTCGTGCAGACTGGGCTCCATATTGTATGCCTGCCTGTTTACCAAAAGTAAAGGTATTTTTCAGACGCCTTCTCACCGTACCCGTAACATTTTGCTGGAGAGTGCGGGTCTTCCCACAGTCAACATCCACGACGATTCTACGCAGCGGACGTTCCTTGACTGCCTGTGTAATACCTGATCAAGACGAAAACAAGGATTCTTCGGAGACTACCCCAATCGTGCTTCATCCAATTAGGCAGCAACCAACAGCACCGCATCCAGCTGCTACTAACCGCACCGTCATCCTGACTCAACCGCGTGACCCAGGTCCCTTTTCGGGCAGTGACAGTGCTGACGTGGAGGAATGGCTTCAGCTGTACGAAAGGATGGGCGCTCTGTACAACTGGGATCCGGCGATCATGTTGGCCAGTATTATTTTCTACCTTGAGGGTACAGCTAAAGTTTAGTTTTACAACCACGAGGGAGATATCACGAGTTGGGACATCTTCAAGCAGAAACTCATCGATCTCTTTGGCAAGCCCATTGGGCGTCGTCGTGCTGCGCAAAAAGAACTAGCTTGCCGACTCCAGTCCTGCACCAAGTCGTACGTTACATACATACAACACGTGCTCACCCTCTGCCGGAAGGTTGACGACAAGATGCCGGAATCTGAAAAGGTCGTGCACATCCTCAAAGGAATCGCCAATGACGCCTTCAATCTCCTCGTATTTCAAAACTCATAAACCGTAGACGACGTTATTAATGAATGCCGACGCTTCGAAGACGCGAGAAGTCGCCGTATCACTCCACACTTTTCGCGTCTTCCCAACACGGCTGCAACATCTACCTGCGAGGACGCCCGTTTGCCACCAGCCCCTGCTGATTCCGATAATATCGTGCGCATCGTGCGCCACGAAATCGAGGCAGCATCTCCCCTGCCTGACCAAGTCCAGGCCCCCGACGACTCTCGCGCCACGATTTTTTTGATCAAGAGTGTCGTACGCCAGGAACTGGCCAATGCCGGACCGACTGCCCAGTACACCTAATATGTCCCGCGGACCGAACAACCGCCTACGTTATCGGAACCCGGCAGAATGGCGAACTTCCGATGACAGGTCGATCTGCTTCAACTGTGGACGAGTCGGCCATATTTCACGTCATTGCCGCACTTCCTGGGGTTGGCAGCCATGATCGCATTATGCCAACACCCGACGCCCACCTGCTGGCTCTCGGGTGCCGATCTACACAGAACAAGATGATGCTTCGCCATCCAGGCCCACCCAACCAAGCCGCTTCCCGTCGCCCTCTGGACGCATGTCCCACTCAACTAACCGACGTCGCTACCCCTCACCCTCCTATCACCAGTCCTCAAAAAACTGACGGGCGCAGCTCCTAGAGGTGAGCTTGCGTCAACGACCCGACCCGAAATTCCTCTACACAAGATACAAGGACACAACTTGATTATGTAAATGTTGATGGTACTTCTGTGGCAGCACTCATTGACACCCGCGCTCACATATCAGTCATGAACTCCAGCCTTTGTGCTCGGATCAAGAAAGTGCTCACTCCTGCTCCGATCACTGTTGTCCGAGTAGCTGCTGGTGCAACACCAGCGGTCACTGGGATGTATGCCGCCCGTGTCACTGTTGCTGGACGTCATACCACTCTTCTGTTTTACGTACTGGACCACTACCCACATGACATCATTTTGGGGCTCGATTTTCTGTCGGAGCATACCGCCCTAATTGACTGTTCCGCTGGTGTTGTTCAACTCGTCCCACCACACGCCGTTGACCCTCGTGGTCCTGCGCCGCCAAAGCTATCCTACGCCGACTTTGTTCGCCTATCTTGTCGAGCTGTGACGTATATCGACGTCTCTTCTGATCGACCTGTGGCTGACAGTGATTATGTCGTTTCACCTAATCCTACAGTCCTCTGTTCACTCAATGTTGCGTTCCCCCACACCATCGTCACAATGAAGGACAACGTGGCATGTCTCCCTACTGTGAACTTTGGACTTTGCTCTAAAGTGCTGCCACGAGGGATATCCCTTGCAACCCTTGCCCCAGCCGGCGACTACCACAAATCGTCCTTAACAGAGGACACACCGTTATCTGCCAGTATTCAGTGGGGCAGTACACTAGACTGCATAACTGGAATGATGCCTCTAATCTCCCGGCCGAGCATGTGTCTGCGCTTCGTGGCCTTCTAGCGTCGTATCAAGATGTCTTTGATCTCTACGACCGACCTCTATGTCAAACGACAGTCGTACAGCATCGGATCAACACCGGTGATGCAAATCCAGTACACCGGCGACCCTATCGGGTTTCCTCCACCGAGCGCAACGTGATCCAGCAAGAAGTCGACAAGATACTTGCCCGAAACATCCCTGAACTTTCTTCAAGTCCTTGGGCTTCGCCCGTTGTGCTCGTGAGAAAGAAGGATAACAGCTGGCGCTTCTGTGTCGACTGCAGAATTCTTAACAAAGTTACAAAAAAAGACGTGTATCCTCTGCCACGTATAGATGACGCTCTTGACTGCCTTAGTGGAGCAAATTATTTCTCTTCCATCGACCTTCATGCCGGGTACTGGCAGATATCAGTTGATGATCTGTACCGTGAAAAGACGGCATTTTTAACTCCCGACGGGCTCTATCAGTTCAAAGTATTGCCGTTCGGGTTATGCTATGCCCCGGCTACATTCGAACGAATGATGGATGCTCCTCTTCATGGTTTCAAGGGGTCAATCGGCTTATACTACCTTGATGACGTCATTGTTTTTTCGCCAACTTTATATACTCTTCCGAGCGTCCTTTAACTAATCTTTCGGTTTTCTGCAAAGCAGGGCTCCAACTAAACTCGTCGAAATGTCACTTCGGCCACCGGCAGCTCACTGTCCTTGGACACCTTGTCGATTCTTCTGTTGTTCGTCCTGATCTCGAGAAAATATGCCCCGTCAAGGATTTCCCTGTGCCAACCTCTGCGAACAACGTTCGAAGTTTTGTAGGCCTTTCTTCTTATTTTTGTATATTTGTGCGGAATATCGCTGACGTCGCACGCCCGCTCACGGAACTACAAAAAAATGTTACTTTTGTGTGGGGACCTGAACAAGGAGCATTCGTTGAATTGACGAGTAGACTTACGACGCCACCGATTCTCGGCCACTTTGATATATGAGCTCCAACGGAAGTGCGTACCGGCACCAGCGGCCAGGGAATTGGAGCCGTTTTGGCACAACGACAGCATAGTTGCGAGCGCGTTATTGCATACGCTAGCCGTGTTTTATCGCCAGCAGAGCGAAATTACTTCATCACAGAACACGAATGCCTCGCGCTCGTCTCGGCAGTGGCTAAATTTCGGTCGTATTTGTATGGACGCCCGTTCATGGTTGTCACTAATCACCACGCCTTGTGCTGGTTGTCGTCCTTAAAAATTCTAGTGGACGTCTCAGCCAGTGGGCTCTACAGGGACAGGAATATTCCTACATGGTTGTCTACAAATCAGGTCGCCACCATGAGGATGCTGATTGCTTGTCGCGTCATCCAGTAGACCCAGTAGACCTTTCTGAAAGCGATGAGTCTACTTACGTTTTGGCACTTTTCACGTTTAGCAACATCGGAGATCAGCAATGCCATGATCCTCACCTCAGAGATATAATCCTTCGGCTTAGTGGTCCCACAACTCCTCCGTCTTTTCGTACGTTCCTGCTCCAAGATGGCGTCTTATATCGCTACAGCATGCATCCTGACGGACCTGAGCTGCTGTTGGTCATACCACAACATATGTGTCAGACTGTCCTCGCACAGTTGCATGATATTCTGACAGCTGGTCACCTAGGAGTTTCAAAAACTTATGACCACGTTCGACGTCGCTTCTTTTGGCCCGTTATTTACCGATCCACCTACCGTTACGTCGCCTCTTGCAAATCCTGTCAACATCGCAAAAAACCAGCAACCCTTTCAGCGGGACGCCTTCAGCCCATTCAGATCCCATTCGAACCATTTTAGTGGGTAGGTGTTGACTTACTAGGACGATTCTCTTTATCGGCCAGCAAAAACAAGTGGATAGCAGTCGCCACGAATTACACCACTCGGTATGCCATCACGCGGGCCCTTTCTACCAGTTGTGCGACAGACGTCGCTGACTTTCTTCTAGAAGACGTCATATTACACCACGGCGCTCCTCGAAAACTGCTTACCGATAGGGGTCGCTACTTTTTATCACAAGTTATCCAAGAAATAATACACTCTTGCGCTACAAAGCACAAGTTCACAACGGCGTATCAACCTCAAAACAACGGGCTCACGGAGGGGCTAAATAAAACAGTCATGAACATGCTCGCCACGTACGTTTCTTTCGACCATTGTGACTGGTACTCCGCCCTTCCATTGTAACATTTGCCTATAATAAGTCTCGGCATGACACTGAAGGTTTCTCGCCATTTTTCTTCCTGTATGGACAAGAACCAACGTTGCCTTTTGACACGCTCCTTCTTGCAGTTAGCCACGCGTCAGAGTATGCCCGCGATGTGATTTCTAGAGCTCTAGAGGCACGTGAGATTGCTCGCCGGCGTCTGAGCGATTCGTAGAAACGACAATGACAGGTATACAACGCGTGCCATCATGATGTCCACTTCAGTCAAGGTGACACAGTCCTTTTCTGGACGCCGTCGTGGCGAGTTGGCCTGTGCGAAAAGCTGACTTCACCGTACTGAGGTTCGTACCGTGTGTTGCGCCAAGTCACCGACGTGACATATGAAATTGAACCTCTTAACGCCACCAGCGCACGATCGTGTTCTGACGTTGTTCACGTCACTCGGCTGAAGCGAGATTACTCGGATCAACCAAGCACCAAGACGGTGCCTTCGCCGCCGAAGGTGATGCCATGGGGTGCCACAAATGAACACTGCAGGAAAGAGGACGAGGTTTAGGGTGAGCTCGTACAGACTGGGCTCCATATTGTATGCCTGCCTGTTTACCAAAAGTAAAAGTATGATCAGACGCCTTCTAGCCGTAACAATATTGTTAGCGCAGTCACCGACTCTTCTTTATCAATTGGACGTGTCATCATCATTTGTATAATTTCCTCATCTGTAGATATCATCATCAGTGTGTGCCAGCTCAAGCTCGCCTCGAATTAAGCTTTTCCTCATAAGTGGTGGACGGTGCTTCTCTATCCCCAAGTCCTCTCGCACGTTACCACTAGAGCTCCACTCGGGTAGTCATCTACTACCGCCTGCCATGGCAGTGCAAGGCAATCCTGGTCCATCCAACATCACCAGCCCAGTGCAGCCTCCACAGTCGACCGTGGCCATCCACAGCCACCAGCGTGATCCGCCAGTATTCTCGGGTCTCAAAGGGGATGACGTTGAAGAATGGCCACACACCTACGACCTCGTCAGCAAGTTGAACAGGTGGAATACTCTACACAAATTACGTACGGTCCTTTTCTACTTGATTAATGTTGCCAAAACCTGGTTTCGGATCAACTTCCAAGATCTTCCCGATTGGGACACGTTCGCACGGCAGCTCCGTCAGATTTTCGGTTTCCCAGTGTTCGCGCTGAAGCGGAAACAGAAGAGCTTGCTGAACGCATTCAGCTGGCGGGTGAATTATACACCTCGTACATTGAGGATGTTCTTGCTTTGTGCAAGCCTGCAAATCCAGCTATGTCTCAAAGCGACCAAATACGCCTATTATCAAAGGCATAAATACCGTCGCATTCAACGCCCTTGCGTCGCAAAACCCTACCACGACTAAAGATGTCATCACCATTTGCCAGAGACTACAAGAATTACAGTCTATTTGTCTTGGCCATGATGCCTCGGACATACGTCTTCCTGTGGCTCTCGACATCCGTGCCCTGGTCCGCGACATCGTTCATGAGGAGCTTCATGGGCACTGCTCTTTCTGCACCCCACCGCATACTTTAGCCTCAGCTCCAACCAACTTGCGGGACACCATTAGGCAAGAGATTGCATCTGTGTCACATTCACCTTGTTCCGCCGAATCCTGACCTGGTCAGGTACCAACATACGCAGAAGTCGCGGCGCTCTAAGCACCCACCACTATCCCAACGGCTACACCAGGTGGCCATGTACCTGTGGCGTCAGTGTCCCCACCGATGCGCTCACAGCCGTGTTACGCCATGCCGCGTCCTCAACGCCCAATCTGTTATTATTGGGGCTATAAGGGTCATATATCTCGCTTTTGCCGAAGGCGTCAACAGTACAAGCAACGTGCCTACGTTTCAGAGGAACGCGAACGCTTCAGTCCAATGACGAACTGCCAGCGCACGCCTTACCGGTCTTCTTTTCAGCGTTCGCCCTCTCCACCTTACAGTAGTCGTCTGCCTGTGAACTCCCGTGAGTCTCGCCGCTGCTCACCATCTCCCAATCACCGTTCCGTGTCGCCTCTGCCACGCGCCGCCGATGTTCTGAATGCCCACTCGGAAAACTCCCCAATGCAGTTTTAGGAGGGGAAACTGCATCCATCAAACAGCCGGCAATTCCTCCAGACAGACCATCGAACTTGTTAACAGTGTTAGTAGAAGGTGTATGCGTCGAAGCTCTAGTGGATACTGGCGCTGCTCTTTCCATTATTCGCCTAGACTTTCCTCCCGTCTCCGAAAAGTCACACCTTTTTCGGGCCCGTCTCTCCGTGCTGCGACGAACGCCATTTGTCACCCACTCGCCCATTGTACAGTTCGTGTTTTCATAGACGGTATTCGTCATCATACTGCTGTTGCAGTTCTCCTTCAGTGCACTCACGAACTAATTTTGGGGTGGGATTTTCTGTCGTCTGCACGCGCTTCTATATCTTGTCGACAGCGCCTCGTCCACCTCAATCCTGCCGACTCTTCTGTATCGGAACACGAAGAGTGCATTTATCTCGTCAACACTTCAGGTTATGTTGTTTGGCTATCCCGAGAAAAAGTAGTTAGCGTTGGTTGCATGCACATTGTGGATGGCGACGTGCTTCTACTTTCTTAAGGCCCATGGTACATCGAGGCATTCTGATCATTCCAGGCCTTGTCCGTTTTACTGAAGAGTCTGCTTTTATTACTGCGTTAAATCAGACCCCCGATGCTTTATTGTTGCCCTGTGGATCAACAGTCACATGCGCTATTGACCCGCAACCCGTTGCAATCGTTGCCCTTCCAAGTCAAGAAGACCTACCAGAGCCAAGCACGCCGCCACTCAACTCTCCCACTCCTTTATCGGTGACAATAAGCCCTGATATGACAGCAGCCCAGAGTCAAGACTTGCTGAATTTATTGAACAGACATCGCCCTTTGTTTTACGTTCATTCCACTGTCCTTGGGATGACAACTTCTGCGACTCACCGAATTCAGATTGATGGCTCCCGAATAATTACCGGTGCCCATACCGCGTGTCTCTCGCAGAAAGGAAGGTAATAGAGGAAAACGTCTCAGACATGCTTCGACGAAATATCATACAATCTTCCCCGAGTCCATGGTCTTCGCCAGTTGTGTTGGTGCAAAAGAAAGGCGGAACAGTACGTTTTTGCGTTGATTACCGAGGACTGAACAAAAGATGTTGACCCTCTCCCACGAATCGATGACGCACTAGATTCGGTGCATGGCGCAGAGCATTTTTCCAGCCCAGACCTGGGATCGGGCTTCTGGCAAGTACCAGTGTCCGAATCTGACAAAGAGAGGACGGCTTTTACCACCCCAAATGGGCTACCTGAATTTCACCTAATGCCTTTCGGATTTTGTAACGCTCCTGCTACCTTCAATTGGATGATCGACAGCATACTGCGTGGCCTGAAGTTGAAAACCTGTTCATGCCACCTAGAAGACATCATAGTGTTTTCGTCTACCTTTTCGCAACATCTACAATGTCCCGAAGAAGTCCTAGGTTGCCTTGCAAAAGCTGGTTTACAGCTGAATAAAAGAAAATGCACCTTCGCCAGCAAGACGATCAAGGTTCTAGGGCACTAAGTCAGCAAAGACGGTATTCGACCCGATGCTTAAAAGCTTGCCGTCGTCATCGAGTTTCCCCGTCCGTTGCGTCAAAAAGACTTGCGCAGTTTCCTCGGCTTGGCATCCTACTTTCGGCGCTTCGTACGTGATTTCGCAAGGCTTGCCTTTCCGTTACATCAACGGCTCGCAAGTAACACGGCATTCGTCTGGGCCGAAGACTGTGAAAAGGTTTTCCTGGCGTTGAAGGAAGCCCTGACATCCAACCCGATACTATATCACTTCGATCCAGGTGCACCCACAATTATTCACACTGATGCCAGAGGTCTTGGTCTCGGTGCCGTTCTAGTGCAGCGTGACAACACCGCAAGCGAACGTGTCATCGCTTACGCCAGTTGTGCTTTGAATACTACCGAGAAAAATTACACAATATCCGAACATGAGTGCCTTGCTGTTGTCTGGGCGGTACAAAA
This sequence comes from Rhipicephalus microplus, assembly GCF_043290135.1. Classification (NCBI taxonomy): domain Eukaryota; kingdom Metazoa; phylum Arthropoda; class Arachnida; order Ixodida; family Ixodidae; genus Rhipicephalus; species Rhipicephalus microplus. Next base: position 60,220,524 of record NC_134700.1, on the reverse strand, counting down.
TATTCGTTCATACCTCCACGGCTACCACTTTGCAGTCGTCACCAACCACAACGCACTGTGCTGGTTTTCGTCGCTAAAGAACTTATCGGGTCATCTTGGCCGCTGGGTTCTTTGTTTACAAGAGCGCAACTTTGATGTCGTCTACAGGTCTGGTAAAAAGCACCAAGATGCTGATGCTCTCTCTCGCTGCCCTCTACCCAACTGTAATAGCTCACCGTCACCAATTTTCACCGCAGCATTACCCATCGCAGGTCTCAGTTGGCTAAGATCCGGCCACCCTCTACCCTTGTGTCGCATCAACGCGTTGGCCCTTACGTCCGCTCCATAATAGCACGCTTAGAAGGCACATTCACTTTTCCGAACGCCCGACTTCGCCGACAACTAAAACAATTCAAGCTTGACGATGGTGATTTACATCGCTATATTTACCACGCTGCAGAAACCAAATGGGTCCCCGTTATACCGCGTTGTCTGCAACGTCAGGTTCTTGAGACATTCCACGATGATACTGCTGCTGGGCATCTTGTTTACCACAAAACGTGCGACAAAATACGCTGTCGGTACACTTGGCCTGGCCTCTTATTCGCCATTGCCTAATATGTTTCTTCGTGTGCCTTATGTCAACGGCGGAAACGACCCACTACTGCTCCTTCTGGCCTTCTCCAACCTCTTCCTTGTCCCACTTTGCTATTTGAAGTCGTCGGGATAGACTTGTACGGCCCCCTTCCCGTGACCTCCAATAAAAATCGCTGGATGGTAACGGCTGTTTACCACCTCGCTCGTTACGCGGAAACTGCTTTACTGCACGCTTCTACATCCACTGAAGTAGCTGATTTTTTTTTCTGCGTAACATGTTTTTACGCCAAGGAGCTCCACGTGTTCTGCTCAGCGACCACGCCAAGGTATTTCTTTCCTCTATTGTTGCTGAGGTTCTACGCGCCGCCAACACCATCCACAAAACAACTTCTACTTATCATCATCAAACAAATGGATTGACGGAACGCTTTCATCGTACCCTCTCGGACATGATTGCCATGTACGCTAACCCTGACTACACGAACTGGGACGCCACTTTGCCATTCGTAACGTTCGCCTAAAATACAGCTACGCAACGCACCACCGGCTTTTCTCCCTATTTTCTGGTTTATGGGCGCTCTCCAAGTGTAACTCTGGACGTCTCCTTCCTTGTGGCTCCCGCTATCTCAGCAGGCCCTTTGTCCGCACAATTTTTGTCTCGCCTCGAGCACTGTCGTCTTCTAGCCCGGATCAACACCGGCATTTCTCAGGAAGCTCGCAAGACTAGCTACGACTCAACTCACCGTGCTGTCACCTTTTCCCTAAAAGACGAAGTTCTTCTGTGGACTCCCGTGCGTGTGCCCGGCTTACGTGAAAAATTCTTCAGTTGTTTTAGAGGGCCTTATACGGTGATTGAACAAACGTCCCCCGTTAAAACCGTATCTCACCACTTAACGCTTCCACCAATCACCGTTGCCATGGAACAGAAATTGTGCACTTTTCTCGACTGAAACTGTATACCCGACGCAATTCTTAATATTGTCTCTTGTGCGGCGAGGCCACTTCCAGCGTGACGGGGAATTAGTGTGAGAGCAGTCACCGACTCTTCTTTATCAATTTGACGTGTCATCATCATTTGTATAATTTCCTCATCTATAGATATTATCATCAGTGTGTGCCAGCTCAAGATCGCCTTGAATAAAGCTCTTCCTCATAATATATATATATATATATATATATATATATATATATATATATATATATATGATATCTATCAGACAGTAATGCTAAGAAATGTACAGAGGAAGTTATTAGAACCATTGGAATGTAAATAAGAAGAAAGAAATGTGGATGAAAAAATAACCAGCCGTGAGCAGGAATCGAACCTACGACCTTCGAATAACGCGTTCGACGCTGTGGTTGTAGGTTTGATTCCTGCTCGTGGCTGGTTATTGTTACAACCACTTTTCTTTCTCCTTATTTACATTCCATTGGTTCTAATAACTTCCCCTATACATTCCTTGGCATTACTGTATATATATACATATCTTCACAACAATGAAGTTGAAAACACAGCTACTCACACAAATAAAAAATTAAAACTTTAATGATGAAATATTGCACTGTTCGGAATGTGATTAAAACAGTGCCTATAACATGAACAGCAACTCAACACTGGATATGAACTAATATAATAAAGTTATGTTAATACTAAAACAATAGGGCTTAAAAATAGATGTAAAAACTTATGTTTCGGTCATTGAAGTGCCACAACTGACATGAGAACCGCGAAGATATTTAGATGGGCTCGCCACGCCACTGCTAGGCATTTACGTGATTTTTTTTTTATTAGAATAAACACTACAAGGACACACGGCGGGTTTTCATCGTCACTGGCATGATGCGCGAGAAAACTACAAGTCTGTAACATTTCCCGCGCATCATATATTTTACCCGCGCGTAAAATTGCGCAAGTTGGAGTGGTGAACGCTGCGCAAGGCGAGATTTAAGGAGGTGGCCGATCTCTTTCGCTTCCGGCACGTGATACTAGCCCACCGCATGTTAGACCTACCGTCAAATGCTCAAGCAGAGAGGAAACACGCCGTCCGTCTTGAACGAGCATGAAAAATACGCGGGTGAAAGGGAGGGGGTTCGCTCGAGCAGCAGCGGTGGACTTTGATTCTGAGGGCGTGGTTGTCATAAGCTGGCGCGTACGCTATCTGTAAGCCTCAGCGTGGGGCTGGTAAACCATTCTACACGGTGCGGTCTCTACCGAAAGCGATTGTGCGATAAGAGCATTTCTCTCTGGAGCGCCGGATCCACCGCTAGGGGGCCGTATAGACCAGACGCGTCTCGCATGGGCTCCTGCTTTTCGTGCTTTTTAACCCGAAACAAGGCCAGTGACGAACCCAAGAGTTTTACAGCCTCAGCCGCCAAGGCACGAGGAATCGGCGGACACTAGCTTCTTTTGGGTGAGTGCATCCTGTCTCAAGATATAAGACTTAATCAGTTTATTAAGCCTAACGCCAAGTTCGTTCCTGAGCAAAGCCGCGCGGCGCGTGCACAACGCGCTCAGGCGTTCCTGACGGCACGGCGCTCGCGCTCGCGCTCACCGTGGCGAAAAGCTTAAAATGAGCAGAGACGCAGCCGCAGTAAGCGAAATGCAAAGAAATCAGCAAGACGAAGGAAATACAATGCAAACTGACCCAGTGGAGGCAAACAAAACAACAGAAAATTTGTGAACCTATGACGCTGGCAGTGGCAGAACAATTGCAACGGAAAGCGCTTGGATCACGAGAAATAAGAAAGACAAGAAGGCTGTCGCCAATCCAAGGTCACCGGCCAACCAACCCACAGAGCAGCCACCTATCAATGAGCAGACGCTAAAGTCATCACCAACGCAGCAACAACGCAGGCCCAAGATGCCACCTCTGCCGCTCGATGACTTCAAGATCGTCTACCGCCCGCAAGCAGATCTTGACCTCGCCAAATGGAACACCGTCGCTGTCACGCACGCCATCGGCAGAGTGAGTGGACTATCACAGCAAGACTTTAACCACAAGGTACGCGTACAAGTTCAGAGAATGGAAAACCTAATCATAGCAAGCACCGTCGCCAAAGAAGACGCCAAGAAGCTGGTAAGCATCCAGAAAATACAGCTTGGAGGAACTTTTTACACTGTGAACGGCAACATCAGAACACCAGACGATGTCTCCAGAGGCGTCATCAGTGGCTTGATACCCGGTACAAGCACCACAGAACTCATGGCTGGAATTCTCGCACCGGCAAGATACACAGTTTTTCATGCCCGAATGTTAGGTCAATCGACCGCGGCAGTCGTCTTCAATGAAGGACCGCACGTTCCCTACTACATAATTTTTCAGAGCGTAGACTTCCGCTGCAGACCATATCGTAAGTCAGTGCAGTATTGCCGAGTTGTGGCAATACGGGTCACCGCCAGGACGTCTGTCCGAAACCTGACCCGGATTTCTGCTATAAATGTGGGAAGGCCGGACAAACGCAGGGACATGAATGCGCACCCATCTGCAAGATCTGCGGGGAAGGACACGAAACAGCAAGTAAAGAATACAAAAGGAGACTTAAGCCAAGTCCACCACCCTTCAACGTAAGACAACAGCACCTCAACAGGCTTCAAGAAATAGACAACAACTGGAACGCCAGCGGAGAAGAGTTCCCTGAGGTTAGCATATCGGCCGCTACCCCTAACAGTAACAATGAGGGCCGCGTCTCCACGCGCAGCAGTTCCCAATCAATACTGCGTTCCAGTTCGCGATCCCGCTCTCGCACGCGCTCGCGTTCCGTTAAACGTGCGAGCTACGCTGCCATGGCAAGTGGATCTAATGACCGCAGCAGCTTAACCTCCTCGAAGTCGGACACCTCATCCATACAGGGTCTCGAAAATAGACTGAAAAACCAGCAAGCAAAGCTCCAGAATCAGCACAGCCAACTGCAAAGCCAACAAAGTCTCATAAATAAACTGCTTCAGAGTCAAAAACGACAACAAGAGCTCATTCACAAACTACTTGAAAAGTGCACGCTTCAGCAAGGACATTCGGACAATGCAGAACAACAATATCAAGAACAAGCAAACTCAAGCACAGAGCCGGCAAGGGTGCTGACCAAGGTAGGCGTCCAAGCCCTAGTGAACGCAAGGTGCACGATATTCGAAGAATCTTTCATGAATAACATGCACGCCACGTTGGAAAAGATTGTCCAGTCTGCAATAGAAAAAACAGCCTCAATGTTTGAACACAAGATCACTACGCTTAATGCCAAAATTGATGGGATTGCTGCGCAAGTCAACAATTTCATCGCGCACGTGAAGAAAACTTACGTAACCATGGCACAGTTCGACAGCTTGAACAACCCACGCCAAATGACTCGGAAGAAGGCACGAGCGAACAGTCACAATGCCTCTCGCTCAGTCTCGCCGAGTCGCGATAGCAGGCGTGTCATCGAATCGATTGAAGATGGCAGTCCCTAACCATAAGTATAAGAACCAGCATTCAACTTTACGCATATGGCAATGGGACTGTCGGTCATACCGCCCTCGACACGCAAGCCTACAAGAATTCATCAAGCTTCACCAACCAGACATCATTGCACTTCAGGAAACCAACATGCAGAACGTACGACTGCAAGGCTACACGGCCTGCGCACAAACCCATCGAACTGCCATACTTGTCAAGAAAGCACTTTCAACGCAAAAACACAAAATCGAGAACACCCAAATAGAGCATACCCTAATAGAGATTCTGCCGGAACGAAAGACGCAGCAAAGTCTTTTCATAACCAATATATACAGTCCCCCACGGGACCAACTACCAGACTTCGATCACTTCATACGAGAAATCAGGAAGCGCACAAATGGCCTCCAGATGATAATAATGGGAGACTTTAACGCATCTCACACAGCATGGGGCTATCATATCACCACGAGGAAGGGTTCTAGAGTGCACGATACTGCTCAACATCACAGACTAACCCTGTGGAACGACCCTCTTCAGAAGACGAGAATCGGGAACAACGTCTCCAGGGATACATATCCAGATCTTACATTTACGGCGAACTTCACTAGGGCAGAGTGGAGTGTGCTACCGGAAACTTTAGGTAGTGATCATCACATCATCCAACTCTCCGTAGCGCACACTCGTAAACAGACCAAGACTGGAATAGCGCGGTTAACGGAATGGCAATTCTTTAAGAATGATCTCGACGTTGAAACCACCATAATCGACATTGAAGACTGGTTTAAGAATGTGCTCAAAATAGCCGAACGCTACACTAAGGACATACAGCTTGACGTCGATACACCCGCCGTTGACGCGCATCTCCTCCACCTTTGGGAGGCTAGAAGAGGACTTCTAAAACGGTGGAAGCGGCAAAAACTAAACAGAAATTTACGGAAACGCATTTCTCTCCTCACCGAGCAAGCTCAAGATTATGCGAACCGATTGGCCAGGCAGAACTGGCATGCTTTCTGTGACAAGCTGCAGGGGACTCTGAGCACCAAGAAAACCTGGCATCTGCTACGCACACTTCTAGCCACGCATCCCTCCGTAGCAGCACAGAAGCAGCACCCTCAGAGGCTTATTCGAAACTACGCCGGTACAGAAGAACACCTCCTAGAAGAATTACAAGAGAAGCTCTGTGGCGATGCACCCACTAGGGCTTCAATTCACACCAAAGAATACGCTGGCGCACCAAACACTGAACTCGACCGGCCCTTCAGCCTGGCTGAGCTGCACACAGCCCGAACGAAGTTGACAAGAAATACCAGCCCCGGAATAGACAGGATTGTCAACAAGCACTTACGCAACCTACCACACCAGGCCACCACGGCTCTTCTCCGTTATTGCAACGACTGCTGGGATAAAGGAGAGCTACCTGCGGTATGGAAGCACTCGGAAATCACCATGATCCCTAAGCCTAACAAACCAGTCGGCGTCGAGAACCTACGCCCGATTTCTCTCACCTCGTGCGTGGGAAAGCTGCTCGAACACATGGTGCACGACCGCTTAACCCAGTACCTGGAAGATAGTGGACACCTACCGGACACCATGTTTGGCTTCAGGCAGCATCTTTCGACGCACGACGTGCTCTTACTACTCAAAGAAGACCTCCTTGATCACCTCACCCATCGAAGTAAGTACTCCATACTCAGAGTTGACGTCAAGGCGGCCTTCGATAACGTCAGCCACGACGCGATCCTCAACAACCTCGAAGGCGTTGGCTGCGGCATTAGAACCTACACGTATGTCAGAAACTTCCTGACAGACCGTACAGCAACTGTGAGCATATGCAACATCCGCAGCAAAAGCTTCCAACTACCGAAAAAAGGAACGCCGCAGGGTTCGGTCATCTCGCCGTTACTTTTCAATGTGGCTATGATCAATCTGCCCAAAATTCTCGACAAAATACCTGATTTACGGCACGCGATCTACGCTGATGACATCACGCTCTGGACCAGGGCTTCGAACACTAGGAGACAAGAGACCTGCCTACAAACCGCCGTAGATGCCATCGAACGGTATCTCAGAGACTGCGGTCTCTGCTGTGCCCCCGAGAAATCCGAGCACCTCGTCCTCAAAGCGAGAACAAGAGGCAGATTCCCTCTATACGACGAGCCCGACCCTAGCGTAACGCTGAAAGGGACCTTAATTTCTAAGTCGAGACCCTGCGAGTGCTTGGAGTTCACATCTACAAGGATGGATCGGGAGCTGCCACCATACCGAGACTCCAACGAACACTATCACAACTCACGCACCCCGTCAAGAGGATCGCGAATCAACGAAACGGACTCAAAGAGCACGACACGCTACGTATAATGCAAGCTCTGTTCACCAGCCGCATTACGTACGGCACGCCGTACCTAAATTTGAAAACCGCTGAAATTGAAAAACTTAATATCATGATAAGAAAGGCCACTAAAGTAGCCCTGGGACTTCCGCCAATGGCCTCTACCACACGTCTCCTAAAGATGGGCGTCCACAACATGTGGCAAGAACTCATTGAAGCGCATAGGAATAGTCAGCTGGAGAGGCTCAAGCTGACGCCCACGGGGAGGTCGGTGCTCCGGTACCTTAACTACAGCGACACGTTCATCGCCGATGCAGACCGGAAAAAACGTATGCCGCTGTACATTAGAGAGTCGCTGTCCATCGCACCTATTCCACGCAACATGCACCCTACTTTCCACAAAAGTAGACGCAAGGCTAGAGCTAACGCTATTCGACAAAAGTTCAAGCAAGACCCGGACGCCCGCTTCACTGACGCAGCCAAGTATCCGCATAGAAACGCGTACGCTGTCAGCGTCGTCGATTCTCAAGGCCGAGAATTAGCGTCAGCCACGGTCAACGCACTCAATTCAGACGCCGCAGAAGAATCGGCAATCGCTCTAGCAACCACAACATGTACAGACGCCGCGGTGATTTTCACCGACTCACAAGCCGCCTGCAGGAATTTTGCTAAGGGCCGTATCTCAGCCAATGCCATCAATATTTTGAAACGGCGAAGCCCTCCACTCCCTTACACTTGTGTATTATGGGTGCCAGGACACGAGGGTCTGCAGGGAAATGAAGCGGCCCACGCCGCTGCCCGCGAGCACGTCAGCCGGGCTGCCCCCTGCTCACAGGACATTCGACCCGTCGTTGAAGAGACGGAAGTTGTTCAAAACACCTACTCGTCGTTACTCAAGCATTACAGGCTGGAGCGACAAGTATACCCTCCACCACACCCAAAACTTACAAATGAGGAAAGCGTAATACTGAGACGCCTGCAAAGCAGCACATATACACATGGGGCCCTAATGCACCGTCTCTACCCAACGAGATATAGCTCTATTTGTCCGCTTTGCAACGTAGCGGACACCCTTGCGCACTTGCTTCTTGCATGCCAGTGTATTGCCAGACGTAATCTGCAACAACAAACGACTGATAACGAAGCAGGACGGACGAACGAAGACCTAACCGAAACGTGGGAGGCGAAGCTCGCCTTCCAGGACCTGGAAGAGCAACAACAACTTGTCACCAGGGCCAAGAGGGCAGTAGAAGCCAGAGGGTTCCTGGACTAAGGAGCCCTCCCACCTCAGGGTGACATCGGGCATTGCTCGGAACACTGTTTCAAAATAAACGTTTACTTCTCTCTCTCTCTCTGGAGCGCTAGTACGTCCTTCCTTTCACCAACGTTTTGCAGAGTGTCGTGATGTTTGATTCAAAAGCGCTAGCTTTCAAACTTTGTATTGTCACGGGTTCATGGGGTTGACGAAGACAGCAGCCGCTGTTTTCATGAATGAACCTTGTTTGGGAGAAGCTGTGCCAGGAATACAAAACGTCACTCCACAAGCAATACAAGCTGTTGACTGATAGCTGCAAACCTGAGCATCGCCCATCGATAATCTGCCAAGCAGCAAAGTGCGTCGGCATTTACACATGTACCATCGACTATTCCCCCGCTATATATCGCTAGCGGCTGCATAAGTTCTAGAACAAACTCTAGTTTACGCGTTGTTCGCGTAATCTCATTGAAAGGTTCTAAGCTTATATGGATTGTTTCCAGTCATTCAGGAGAGGATTGCGCAAGGCAGGGTTACACGCGTAATGGTGCGGTAGCGAAAATAGTAAGTGCGTGCTGCATTACCAGTACCACAATAAATTTTTGTTATTGCGGTCATCACTTCACCAGTGAAACTGATTTTTTTTTCGGTTGATATGATTTGGCTAACAGCTTTGCTTATATAATATATAGTCAACCATTGAGATATGCACCCAAACACCGCCTTAACAAGAGTCATGCATGAACCGTAATACGACGTCACCGAACTAATTTGACATGAACACAGTTGCGCCCTTTGTGTAGCCTACGCGTGTAGCTCGGTTGACTTGATTGACTTGGTTGACTTGACTAAATTTGGCGTATCACATGTAAATTACCGTTTAGGCACCGCTTGGCGCACCATTTCCACCCGTGCCTATTGAAGGCTTTCGAAAA